>NC_060139.1:619521516-620721516 GCF_021461385.2 Schistocerca piceifrons | reverse complement strand
TTCTCTTTTTGTGTAAACTGTATACTGTCCATGTTACACTTCCATACATGGCACACTTCTGACAAATACCCCCAGAAAAGACTTCCTAACACTTGATGTTGACAAATTTCCGTCTTCAGAAACACTTTTCTTTCCATTGTCAGTCTACATTTTATATTCTCTCTACTCTGGCCATCATCAGTTATTTTGCTGCCCAAATAGCAGAATTCATCTACTACTTTAAGTGTCTTATTTCATAATCTCATTCCCTTAGCATCACATCATTTAATTTGGCTACATTCCATTGTCCTCATTTTGTTTTTGTTGATGTTCATCCTTTCAAGACACTGTCCACTCAGTTCAGCTGCTCTTCCAAGTCCTTTGCTGTCTCTGACAGAACTACAATGTCCTTGGGAAACCGCAATGTTTTTATTTCTTCTCCCTAAACTTTAATTCCTATTCGAAAGTTTTCTTTGGTTTCCTTTACTGCTTTTTCAATTTGCGTGTTCCATTGCTCCCTGTATCTTACCCCTGCTACCTTCAGAATTTTAAACAGAGAATTCTAGTCGACATTTTCAAAAGTTTTCTTAAAGTCTGCAAGTACTATAAATGTAGATTAACCTTTTCTTAAGATACGTTGTAGGGTCAGTACCGCCTCACATGTTCCTACGTTTCTCCAGAATCCAAAATGATTTTCCCTGAAGTCGGCTTCTACCAGTTTTTCCACTCTTCTGTAAAGAATTTGTGTTAATATGTTGCAACTATGACTTCAGTAATTTGCACACTTGTCAGCAACTGATTTATTTGGAATTGGAGTTGTTATATTCTTCTTGAAGTCTGAGGGTACATCCTGCACACCATGAGGAAGAGTTGTCATTGCTGGCTCTCCCAAGGCTGTCAGTAGTTCTGACGGAATATCGTCTACCCTTGGGGCCTTTTTTTTACTTAGATCTTTCAGGGCTCTGTCAAATTCTCCTCACAGTATCATACCACCCATCTCACCATCAACGTCCACTTCCGTTTGTATAAGATTGCTTTCAAGTTCATCTCCCCTGTATAGGCACTCTGTATACTCCTTCCATCTTTCAGCTTTACCTTCTTTGCTTAGGATTGGTTTAGCATCTGAGCTCTTGATATTGGTGCAGTATGTAAAAAATGAACCAATTTAATAAGCTGGTTAGGAGATACAGGTAACTGAATATCAGCAGAAGTGTGCACTATGCTGGACCCAATTTATACAAGTTTTTGAGGCCATTGTCATAGGTGGCTGGCTGGTCAGTTAAGACAGACAGCCTCACATATAGTGTAGAAGCTGATCTAGTATTTTGCAGCCTCATCTCCTGAACCAATCACAGCCCTCTGGTTTGGAGCCAATAGGATTGTTTATATGGGAGGCTCTCACACCGTGACAGTCTTACATTTTGACGTCCCGGGCTCCGCTTTTTGGTGGAGAATTGGACTCCCCTTAATATATGACGTGTGCAGTACACACAGAAAGTGGCTACTAGGGTTTCAGAGTGCACATGTAGGTTTTGTAGGAGAGAGGATCCCTTCTCACATCTGACGAAAAATAATGTATTGACTTATAAATGGTAATAAGGTCCACACAGCTCTTGGAACAAAAGCTGGCTGAAGTGAAGTGAAGGGCAGTGATATCCGTAATTACAATTAGATTATGTATCACAAAAATGTTGAACCCCAGTGGCGAGAGTGTGTTTAATGGATATAAATAATTTAATAATATGTAGTGAAGTTAGTAACGATTCTGAATCCAAAATAATTTGTTTGGAGTTAGATGTTAGACAAGGTCAGTAGAGTAATCAGGTGCTTTTATTGGCACCCTGTCGCAGGAGATGAAGGGAAAGAAGGATGTGCCTAACATTTCTGATCATTAGAGGGGAGTCTCCTACATGGTATTATTTTGAATGTGTTATGTGAAAATTACCTTGAGCAATCACTGAGAGAACAACTTGTGAGGGTACTGTCTTAGATTTCACAGTTCCAGGGAGGTCTGAACTTTTTCATTCATGTAACAAAGGGCAGTGATTTGATAATGAAAGGCCACTTACAGCATCACTGATCATAAGTTGTCAACAATAATGTTAAGATAAGTAGAAAGAACTTCTATTTAGTACAACTAGAAACAGAGTTCCATTTACTTGAGCAATTAACATCAAAAATTTTTCGTCAGAACTGTAAAAGCTAAGTGCAAATAGACCACAATCGAGAGTACAGTACAATACACAAAGTTGTGAATGGTGTGAAAGAACCACCCTCTTAGACAGTTACTCTGAAAGGAAAGAACTCTTACCCCAGGTTTAAATGCAAACAAAGCCTAGCTGACAAACAAAAGTGAAACGAGCACAAAGAGAACCATGCAAAAGCATTCAACAAAATCAAAGGCAAATCTCTGCCTACTGATGTAACAAAACATTCTAAGACGTCAGTGAATGGATGAAAGCCATCCAGTAATACAATGGCCATACTCGAACGGAAGTGGAAGATAACACAAAGAAGGCTGAAATACTACATATCTTTCCCCAAAAATATTTCATGGATGAAGGTCGTACTACAGTTACTCTTTTCAGTTAACACATGAAATCCAAAATTACATAACAGAATAAGTGTCTTTATGGCAGGATAACAACTAAAAGTGTTTAACAGATGAAAGGCAACCTATTTAATTGTGCAGAGAGAGTGAAGGAACTTTTCTCCTCTTCTAGCAGCATTCTATCATTGGTTGTTGGAAGAACAAAGTGTTCCAAGTGATTGTAAAATGTGCATGTCATTTGCAGATTCAAGAAGGGTTGTCAAGGAAATGCATACAAGTATAGGCAATGTCAGTCTTTGAAACGAACTTAATGCTTAAACATGACATTCCTTGAGACTGATAACCTCCTCTATAGGAATCAGCACAATACCGTAAACTATGATCTTGTAAAAGCAAGGTCACTTTGCTCATCCTCAAGACCCAAAAGGATGTAGGCACCTGTGCCCGGGTCGATGTCACAGTCCTTGACTTTCAGAAGGTGTTTAACATAGTTATGCACAGTCACCTGCTAAATAAAATACAGGCTTACAGGATATCAAACCAGGTTTGTGACTAGATGATTAGCAAATATAACGCCACATGCCATTCTTGATAGAGAGCAAGTTACACACACACAATGTAGTGATAACATCACATGCTTCTTGGGGTTGTTCATACATATCGAAAAGTCACAATGTGACAAAATTGTAGTGAAATACAAAACACAGAAGAAGTAGAGTAGCACATTTTGTTATGGTTTGATTTTACAAGCACAAAAGCATCAAAGAAAAGCGCAGTCATTGTCACTGGCAGACATTATCAGAAAGACATTGTACTTGATGGAGTGGTTTACTGTTAAAATTCTGGAGACTATGTTCGTATAAGGTTAATCAACATATTGCTTCACCCTACATATGTCTCAGGAAAAGACCACAGTTCATATGCTGGCTCTCAACAGGTGTTCTTCCCACGCAATGAAATGTGGCAAGACAATTCATGGCTCTTGCATCACAATAATGCACCAGCACATTCATCCCTGTTGGTGTGTGACTACTGCACAAAAAACAAAAGCACTGTGCTGCATCATCCTCTGTACTCTCCAGACCTAGCTCCTGTGGACTCTTCTTTATTTCCACATTGAAAGAATGAGGATTTGCAACAATAGATGAGATTTAAAAAATTCACAGATGGGGCTTCATGCGATCCAGTAAGAGGTGTGCCAAGACTGTTTCTGGAAGTGGAAATAGCATTGGCAGCAGTGTATCAATTGTGGACGATAGTATTTCGAAGGAGACCATGCAGAGTAAGTAAAAGGCAAGCGTAGAAAAATTTTGTGGACAAAGTTTTGGAATTTTTTGAACGGACCTCATACATGTAATCAAACTCTATGGTAAAATTTTGCAAAAGTCATGCTTCCCACACAGTTTTATGAAATTTGTGTGTAGGTGCATCAAGGTTTTCAGTTGAGTGACCATCATAATTTTATACAGCTTACCCCAAAACCATTCAGCAGTCTTGTATTCCCTAATACAAAGTAATGACTTGGCATCAAGTGACAGAATTATCCGTTTCCTTGCTTCTGCTTTAGCCTTGGTCTATTCAGCAAGATTGGTGTCATGATTTTGTTCACTTTCTTCTGGCTTAACCAGCTCACCATTTACAATGCCAAAGATTTCATCACACTCTAAAATAGTTCTCAATACGATTCTCCGAGTCCCTCAGTTTTCTTTGCCAGAGAATTTTTCAATTTGCTGTCTTTTGTTGGCACAATTTTACACATTTGACTGTCAGTATGTTTCTCTCCTTTGCCCACTGTGGTTGTATTAAGGAGAACAACCTCTCAACACAACCATTATGGACTGCCACTTCAAAGAAAAAATGTGCAATTTCAACTGATTCACTAAACTGTTCTTCACTAATAGACAACTCAATGTACTTGCACCATTTCTTCTGGCTTGGTTCAGATTTCCCATCACAAGTGGCTGGGATTTCTTCTTTAAACTTGAAAACTGATCAAAACACTTTTCATCATAAATTTCAATATTTTTACTGAACAAAGATTGAAAGATTCTTCCACATAAGTCCACAATGATGTAATTCAATAACTGAAGTAGAAAGTGTATAAATTGTTGACAAAATGTGATTAAAACCAAAATCAAAAGACCCAAATTCCCAAAACTAAAAATAAAAAAATATGGACATTTGCGAAAAATGTAAAATGTATGCAGATGCTACATTAAAAGTTGAAAATTCATATACATCCACACAAAAACAGATGAATGATAACTTTTGATGTATAAACACATTAAAATTTGATGTAGCATGATGGGCAATGTTGGAGTTACTTATGTAGCTTTGTGTTTCCTTGCAAAAGTTGTGTGACTTTTCAGCAGCAGTATATATCATTGGTACACGCAGTTGCTGAATTTCTGTCTTGTGTATTCCTCTTGCTGTTTTATAAATATAATCAATAACATAACTCTAGCCTTGGCTACGATGTGCAAAAAAGAAGTGCATGTAAGGGACAACAGTTGAGAAATGTAAAAGTTTAGATTAGCGAGTCTTGCTGCTTTAGGCCTAACCCTGTCCTGCAGTTGTAGCTAAGTGGAGGCAGCAGTCACTAAGCAATGACTGTATTAACTACATCTCACAAAGTTTGATCAGTAGGTCTATAATCACTGTTCCATAGTCTATGCCACTCTGCTTCAGATAACTTTATCTGTGCTGTGTCACATTGTCTTCTTTAGAACAGCCTGAATCTTCTGAGGTGTATCGGTTACTGTCTTTTATGGATTACACTCTCAATCATTCTCTTTGAAGTTTAATGTAAGGAAAGAAAAAGAAAAAATAATTTTACAGTACTTAGGATACAGACAACTTGCTCAATATTTCTGTGCTACCTTCTTGCAGCCTCTGATCCTGTTCCTGATTTTGGCACACAGATCAGATAGCTTCATGCTTCAATCTAGGTGTGCATGTGTAAATCTCATCTAGAAGGTATATGCAACAAAAATATCTATGGCTCGAAAACTTGAGACTGCAGATTACTTGTATGTGTACCTGTGCACCACAATCAGTTATCCACAGACGAGTAACTGCCTCTCTTCATTTTTTGTTTTTGTTGTCGGGTTCTTGTAATCTGTAATTGAATGCATGTTTAGGTAACAGACTAAGAACTTGAACTAACAACCATCACATGGCCAACATTTTGGGACTTTCCATTCTTTTTGGTACTGATATGTTTTGTTTTAGAAATTTCTCCGCTATAGCTATATAGTGCTGGTTGAAAATATTTCACATTTGCGAATCGGTCACTTCTTTGCCTTCCCTTGTCAGTGCTATATTTGTATCTTTCAAGTCATATGGTTCTTTTCTGTTTTCATTTATATAGTTCCAGACTGTTTTAGAGATGTTGGAAGAAGATTGTATTTCAGATTTTTTGTGACTGGCCTTTGCTTCTCGTATCATCCCAGTGTATGCTTTCTTCCTACGCTTGTAAGCCTCATGACTGACCTGACCTTTCCCTTTTTGATATGTTTCAAAGAGTTCAATCAGTTCATCTCTTGCTTTTTTAATTTCTGTGGTGAACAATTTTTTTTTTTTTTTTTTTTTTTTTTTTTTTTTTTTTTTTTTTTTTTTTTTTTTTTTTTTTTTTTTACCCCTAATATTTCGGCATATTTTAGGACAAACTGTATCTATGTGGTGTCTTAATATGCCACAGAAAGAGTTCCAGTTCTTTTGTACACTGTCCTCTTTGTACATATCATCCTATCTTTCTACCTGTAGCAAAAATTTCAGCGTTCTCAGATTTCTTAGGCTGGTTAGTCTAAATTCAGCCCTAAATTTTCCTCAGTTTTTATGTGATCTGGCAGTTCAATTGTTTGTCCAAAATGGTCAGCAACAACAGCATTTATAACTTGAACTTTTTGTCTCTCTGTAGGTACATTTGACAGAACATGTTCTATCAATGTGCTAGATGTTTCTGTATGTCTTGTTGGATTTGTTACATGAAACCAGAGATTGTATGTCCTTACAATGTCTTAAAAATTTCTTGTGTAGTCACTGACTTTAAGCATATCTATATTTAGGTCACCAGTTGTTATTACAAAAGTATATTGCTTCGCGACTTTATGCAGTAGCACATCAGTTTCCAGTAAAAATATTTCACTGCATGAGCTAGGTGTTTGGTATATTCCTATTACAAGCCATTTTCCCCCCATTAACTTTATTTGTATTGCTGCTGATTCAAAGCAAAATTTTGTACAGTTTGTGATCTTCTGTGGAGTGCAATCTGTTACTTTGCTGTCTACATATATTGCTATTCCCCCACTTTTATGTACAGTTCTGCAGTAATATGCTACATTTTAAATCCCATTAGATTGAACATCTTTATTTCATTCTCTTCTAAATAATGCTCTGCACTTCAGCAGCTAATAACACTTGTAATTTTTTGGATGCCTATTGAAAATTTTGATGCAGTATTTTCAAATTGAATTTCTTTGAATCTATTGCTCTATTTGTTATACTGGTTTTTCCCTACCTCTGGGTATAAAAAATTTTGGTCCTTTTTTGAGGGCTTCCTGTTTTTGGTGCCTCTTAAAATGGGTCCAGGTGCTGCTGCTGCTGCTGTCAGAAGATACTGCTCTGTATTGCTGAGGCACGCAAGCTTCCCTACCAATGGCAAGGTATGTGGTTCATGGGAGGAATGGTAACACAATAATCTCCAGTTTCAGCACAAATTTTAAGAACACACTTATCTGTAACTGTTTTTCGGTATAAGGAAAAACTCAAAAAGCCTTCTCAGGCATTCGTGAGGTGAAGGATACGATAATTTTTAGGCAAAACTTTATAACATATGAGCTTTTTCTTATGGAAGATAAAATCTTAAAATCTCAAGATCAAGTTGTCTGCCAACCATGTTTAGAGCAAATCTTGACATTGGTTTTAGGTGGGAGAGCATTGTGGTATTTCTTTTGCAATTAGAGCTAAGTAATGAGGACACATTGTGTCTGCATAAATTGCCACCAGTTAATGTTCCCACGACAAGACATATTACAACATATAAAATATAGGGAAAACCCTATACTGCAATCTATGAAAAGTTTCATTTGCGTAGCATTGTTTAAGATGGTGGCGAGTGAAAGTCATTCATGTACTGATGTCTCAATAACTTTAAAACGCGATAGTGGTATGTGTAAAATCTGTGTAAAGAAAGTGAAAAGAGGTATACGGTGCGTTGACTGCAAGGGCTGTTATCACGGCAAATGTGTAAAATTGGACCTGAAATATATAAACGACGAACATGAGTGTACATGCTGTCAGTGCCTAGTAAGTGCCGCGAAAAACAAAGTAATGTACACGCTAATCTCAAAAAAAGAAACTTTAAGTGTATTAACAGACAATCTGGAGACAATCAGTTAAAAATACAATGAACTTGAGAGGAAGTATCAAGAGCTGGAAGTGAAATATAATGCACTCTTTCGGAAACACCGTATGTCACAAGAAAATGTTACTGTTACCAGTTATTCCACTCAGAAAACGTGGTGTATGCCGAGCAAAACGTGCAAACAATTTCAGCACATATGTACGGCCACAGTGATAGCACTGACAAACAAATTTTCAGCACTAGATGCTATGATAATAAAACCAGAATTGGAAATGCTCCCGAAAAATTCAACACTGAGGCAATCGTAAAGATATGGGACTCTAATGTAGGAAGTCCAAGTGAACGCAGAAGATCTAAGAATCGTGGTAGATCGCCGTCAGTGACATCGTCACAAGGCAGCATATCAGGGGCGCGCAGTGATGACTGTCTTGAATACCAAGAAATGGAAAGGGAAAAGGGCAGAAGATCACCTAAGACTAGAGAAAGAGAAAATCACAATAGGAGGGAAGATCTAGATAACACAGGTATGTTGGACATCCTTGCTTACCTAAAAGCAATGGGAAGTGAAATGGGAAATAAAATTCAAAAGGTCAGCTCTGGATTGGGAGATAAAATAAAAAAGGAGAATGATGAAGTACGCTCTGAAATGGGAAGTAAAATTCAAAATGTTTGTGTCGAAATTCAGTTGATAAAACATGAAACGAGGGAAGTGAAAAATGAGGTAGTGACACTCTGAACAAAACTAGAACGAGGGATTGCGGAGGTCAGAAGAACCGCAAACGAGGTGCGATTACTAGCGAGGGGTGCAAAGCAGATTGCTCTTGAAACATTAGAGAAGACAGAAAAATCAACAAAGATAGGTGAGGTGCATTAACGAAGTTGCAGAGGCACTTGAAACAAGTAGAAACAGCTGCAAAAGACAGAAATTGCACCAAATAAGGCATTGACCGCAGAGCTCTCACAATTTAAACAAAACAGAGAGAGCAAAATTAAACAATTATCTCAGGAAGTCAGGTTGCAACATACTCAAAACTCCCATCTCAGAAAAGAAATAGTAGGTGATTTGGAAATAACAGAAACAGACAGAGCTAGTTCAAACTCAGCACGATCATGTCCAAGCCCAGACGATACTAGAATGTGCTCGAATGTAAGAGTTGCTCGTCAACTTCAGACTGAAAGTGTATCTGCAGAGCAATGAAATATCACTAGAGATATGGCGCGATTGGGTCACAGATTGCGAATATGGAGAACGGCAGTGAGATATTTCATATGCATAATTGTTACCCGATAATGCACACCATGGGACATTTTTCCAGTGATGAAAACCTGATAGGGAGTAGAAGAGAGGATGCCCAAAGTAACAATAGACCAGAAACATTAGCGCCAAGTGAGGAAGTGGTAGGTCGAGCGGGAAGAAATTTTCAGTTTTAAGCATTTTATCTCTGTACGAAAATTCCAGCATTACAAAGATGAGGGTAATGTTTTTACACCCAAAAACATTCATTGGGCAACTTGATTTATCATTACCTCCACACTGGCCTCTGATGTACCAACTGGACTTCGAATGTTCACATATCAAGAGAACATCTACCGAATGCATGCAGAACATTGCAAAAATGTGCATGTCATACGAAGAGCTTCTTGATGCATTTTTAAACAAATACTGGTCCAAGGAGACACAGGGCAGGATCGAATAGGAAATAATGATGAGCAGAGACTTGGAGAGTTCAGGACTCCGTAGTCCGGTGAAGTATTTCGAAAACTTGACCAAGAAAAATCAGTATTTGGATGACTCATCCACACCAGCTGAGATCATAAGACTGTGTTACTTGAAGTTGCCAATTTCGTACCAGCAAACGCTCATCTACCGATGTGGGAGTGATGTAGAAGGATTCAATGGTATCCTAAGAGAGTTGGAGTTTGCTTTCAACGAGCAGCAAGTGCGAGAAAAACATATGCAGAGAGACTTGCAAAGTGAAAGAAGGGAGAGCAATGGAGGGAATAATAGTGGCCACAATTGGCAAACCAATGTAAATCGGCTGCCTCACTAAAACATGGATGATAGATATCATAGTGGGAACAATGTACAGTGGGAGAACTATGGCAGAGAATATAGGCAACAAAATGAATGCAGATGGAAGCCACAAAATAATGGCACATCATGGGGTGACAATAGGGAAACTCGTCATAGGTCTGACCCAGGATGGGGTGGAATGAATAACAACAGGAATCAGGAACAATCAATAATAATAATAAAAATATTATAGAATATGAGGAAATGAGGGAGATATTACTTGATGAAAAGGAAACGCTACCCAAACAGGAAATCTATTCGGTGGTAAAAGTACAAATTGGAGGAATTATGGGTACTGCTGTAATAGATAGTGGAAGTGAACTCTTAGCTATTTCAGATAGGCTGTTCCCTAAATGCAAGGATTCAGTTAATCCACCGATGCTCACAGTACAAAAAACAAAGATACAAGGTGCATTAGTTGGGATGGGTATAGAAATATCGCAACAAACGCATCTAGATTTTGAATGCCAAGGACACCAGATAATTGCAAATCTGTTCATAATACCGAAACTAACAGCTGATACAATAATTGGTGTAGATTTTCTTTCAGTGCAAAAAGCTATCATTGATCTACAAACAGGGGAGTTAACATTAGGGAAAGAGAATAAAATAAAAATCAGATTTGATGAGACAGCAATAAAAGCTCAAATTCCAGCGAGCTGTTTAAAACTGCAATTCACAGATCAACATACAGTTCAGAGGGAAGAGTGTAGAAAAAATAATGAGAACAGAGCAGAGTTCAAGTCAGAATGTGAACAGATTTATGAAATTAACAGTAAGATTGATTCAAAACTCGGGAATCTGGAAAACATAGGTAATATGGATAGACGAGGGTTGGGGCTTGCACTAAAAAATAACGCAGAGATCTTCTTACGTAAAACCGGATGCATTAAGGGGTATCAATATAAGTTTGAAGTAAAGAAACATAGACTATTTCGGGTACCTCCTTATGCCATCTCTTGGTCATACCGGGAAAGGGTTCTCGATGAGTTACGAAGAATGGAGGAGGAAGGCGTAATTGAGGCCGCGAGATCTGAGTATAACAGTCCACTACACATAGTATACAAAAGGGACGGTGGAATTCAACTGGTGTTAGACTACGCCAAATAAATACCATTATTGTGCCAGAGACGGATCACCATGAAAGGCTTGAGGAGCTCCTTCAAAGATTTCATGGGGTTTCAGTGTTTTCTTCACTTTATTTGCAATCGAGCTTTTGGCAGATAGAGCTTGATCCTGACTGCTGAAAATACATGGCCTTTATTGCCTTCATATGGTGTTTTCAATTTAAAAGGCTCCCTTTTGGATTGAATATATCTTCAGCTGCATTTATCAGGGGTTTTAGCAAAAGATTGAATGAAGAATTAAAAGAGAAGATCACGTGCTATTTAGACAATAGATTGATAGCAGAAAATACCTGGGAGAGACATAACAAACTCTTAGAGGAAGTGTTAAGCAGCTTGAAAAGGTATGAGGTGACTGCAAATATTGATAAGTATTGTTTTGGGAGCAGAAGGGTTAGCTTTCTGGGACACGTGGTAACAGGAGAAGGGATTAGTCCTGACCCAGAGAGGATGGCAGCAATTGCAAAGTTTGCCACTCCTACAACCAGAAAACAACTGAGAGGGTTTCTAGAGATAATAAATTTTTATAAAAAGTTTATCTAAGTGGAAACATTATCAAGTCCCCAACTCTGCCAATTGACGGGAAAAGGAACAATCTGGGGGTGGGATGAGTGTGCAGACCGAGAATTCAATAATTTGAAGGGGACACTCAATGCTCCTATTTTATGACATCCTGATTTACTACAGGATTTTTTTATGGCCACTGGCAGTGCAAACACCGGTTTGGGAGTTACGTTGTTTCGGGAGTATGAACAAGACGGCAAATTAGTACACAGAACAATCGCCTTTGGTAACAGGGTACTATCCAAAAGCGAAAGGAATTACTCTGTTACCAAACTTGAGGCCCTTGCAATAGTATGGGGATTTAAAAAGTATAGATACTTCCTGTTCGGTAGAAAAACAAAAGTCTATATGGAACCTAGGGCCCTAGGATTTCTCCTAACAGCCAAACTTCCACATGGAAGACTAGCAAGATGGGTAGCTGTGTTTCAAGAATACCAGTTTTCAACAGTCTATGTGCCTGGTCCGACAAACATCATTGCTGATGCCCTGTCCCACTCACCTGTTGTTATAACGAAGAGACAGCTGAAGCATTAGATCAAGAGCACTTTTCATTGTTCTACCTCAAAAGGGTTGCATTTGAAAACTCCGTCACTGTAACGATGTGTAATATCCAGAATGAGCAGGACAAGGACCCAGATCTAGTCAAAATGAAGGGAAAGTGGAAGGATGGGATGCAGACCCGCATAAACAGCACTACCTCTTGAGAAAAGGGATTCTGTTTTATAGGGCAAACATTAATGATTCGTTGTGGGTGGTGTCCATATCAAATGAGTTAATAAATGGTTCAAGTGGCTCTGAGCGCTATGGGACTTAACATCTGAGGTCATCAGTCCCCTAGAACTTAGAACTACTTAAACCTAACTAACCTAAGGACATCACACACGTCCATGCCCGAGGCAGGATTCGAACCTGCAACCGCAGCGGTCGCGTGGTTCCAGACTGTAGCGCCTAGAACTGCTCGGCCACCCCGGCCGGCAGTTAATAAATAAGTTTATATGGTATACACACCTAAGTTACGCACATTTCAATCCACGAAAATGTTTTATGAAAATGAGGAATGTCTGCAATATTAAAAACATGGAGAAACATATAAGGAAAGAACTACCCATCTGTAAAAACAGTCAAAAGGCAAAATCCATTACTGCAGGGACCCATGCCCCTTTATGCCCCATTATTCCTGAGAAACTAAGGAATATGGAAGCGATGGATTTGATGGGACCATTACCCAACGCACTGAGGGGCCATCAATATATATTGGTAGTATTGGAGTTGACATCCAAATTTGTGACGATGACACCACTAGAAAGGGATGACTGTTGCAACTGTGAGTAGAGCCTTGTGCAGAAACTTCATAAACCAAATGGGAACTGTAGATTGTATTATCTCAGATAATGGACCTCAATATAAATCTGAGGTATGGAAAAGAACACTAAGAAGGTATAAAATGAAGCCTATATTTAATAATAGATTTCATATGAGTTTGAACCCCGTGGAGAGAACGATGAAAGATTTGGGTAATTTATGTAGACTACTCTGTGGAAAGAGTCATGCTAGCTGGGATGTATTTCTTAAAGATTTTCGGGATGTGATAAACGAGCTCCTCCACGGTACTAAATTGATGCCACCTATGATGGTTCTGAAGAATAGGAACCCTCCAGGTAAAATTTGAGGACTGATCAATTTTCCACAAAGGACGCGCCAACAACATAAAGTCATAGTGGAGGAGGCTTTGCGCAGTATTTGGGTCACTGGAGAGAAGTGGAAGGTGCACACAGACCAAAAGGTGCACGTAAGGGAATTTGTAGTTGGGCAAAAAGTCTTAGTTAATTCTTGTACGTTGTCCAATAAACAAATGAAGCTATGTCAAAAGTTCTTCAAGAGATACAGTGGCCCTGTACATATAAGAAGACTAGCGTACGCAAATGCAGTTGAAATTGAGACTGTGGCATCAGGAAAATCTTTGGGACTCCATCATGTGAGCCATCTCAAGCCATTTATGGAATAAGAAGGAAGAATTAAAGTGAACTTATATGGTGAAAGTAAAGTATATTGTATATAGTTAGCAATTAAGTTAAGTTATTGCACTGAAGGGATATGTAGATTTATCAATATTTTCTGTGCTATTATTATGTTACAAGAGGTACTACAGTGCAAAAAGGGTAGGGTGTCGAGAGTGAGAAAATTAGGATATGTTTCTTTGTTTAGGCTATAACTTTGTGCACAACATGATGAGCGTACAATTTAAATGGTGTCTGGAGTCTAAGATGTGCTATCTGTCCATGAAGGAATAAAGTAAAAATTAGAAACACGTGGTACAGCAAAAATAAATAAATAAAAAATAAAATAAATAAATAAGTAAACAAAAATAAAATGTTGTAAAGATGTGTGAGTAGGTAAGTTTATTACTCAATTGATGAGGAACGTATTAGCAGAGAATGCCTGCATTTTGAAAAGATTTTAGAAGTACTTTATGAAATGAGTGTCTATTTTCCATGTTTAGCAATGGGGTCACAAATGAGTGACTTGCTAGTAGTGATTTGCAGTGACATCCAGGTGTATCGTCCAAGTGTGATTTGTCTCCATTCAGAGAAATGAGAGTTCACTAGGGGCCTGCTCCACGTGGCTATGCGAGAGTGCACTGTTATTTATATATGGAAGTGTTGTATTCATGCTGTTCAGAGAGACAGAATTATTGTGTACATGGTGGCTAGTTCTGCAGAATACCGTGTGTGCGCACCGAAATTGAGTGTTATAGTGACATGAAATGGAAGTGTAATAAGGGGATATAGACACGTAAAAATTAATATAGGAAAGTAAGAAATGCTATATGTTCAAACCACATGACATTGTGGGTAATACGTAAGGGCATGGCAGTCGTGTTGATGAGCAGAAATTTTATATATGTACTAAAATCTTTACATTTGCAGGTACCACTAGTAAAATAAAATGTAACTTTATTAACATAAAAGGAAGAGTTAATGACAGATAAAGGTAATAGCAGCAGCTCTGGAAAAAAGGTAGCGACAGAGGAGGCATTACTGAGTAAAAAATTGAAAGAAGGTACGTGACAGTATGATTAAAGAAAGTATGAGTAATTTTGTACTAAACTTGCTACGCAGTTTATGATTGTCCACAGGAAGCATGCCAAAGCATGAAATGAAGAAGAGATCCACCTAATCATTCATTCATGTATGTTTTGTCCAGACGTAACTTTATTGTTCACAGATGTTCACGATGACATCCATGACGAAACCAAGAGCCATGAGATCGGACGACCTTGTAATACCCAACAACATTGTAGTACTTTGAATACGGTTGTAGTTAGACTGGTATAAACATCTTACTGGCCAGAGGTTTAACAAGTATTATTTGCAATTATTAACATTGGGATCTAGTGAGGATCATAATTCTACTGTTATGTGTATTTTTGCTTAGGTATACAGGTGCTGACAGATATTTAATAATTGAATTACATAGGTTGAGGAATATGTTCTTTTATAATTAACATTAACTTTGTGCATGAAATTTTGATCAGAATAATAAGAGTAAATAAGTGAGCGTCTTGGCTGATTGTGCAACTAGAACAATAATAACTGTAAAGATAAATGACCTCACTGTTGAGTGCATCTTTGGTGTCAATGATTTTGTGTTATGTATTGTATAGTATTTGTGTAAATTGGAAACTAATTGTATGTAATAGTGAGTACAGGTTTCACAAAAAGAAACTTTTGCGAGAGACACTGGAAGCAACAATGTGATGTGCGGATGGAACAGGAGGCTAATGGCACAGCTGCAGAGAAAAGCGGAAGCAAGGGATGCGGTTGGCAAGCCAAAGCCATGTCGTGGATGTGGGCAAACAGCAGGTCTATTCAAATGTGGCTACCTGACCGCGGGTGGTAGATGACAACTGAGCAGGTAGTATGCGGCAATCTACGGCAGACCTGCTGGGTCGGGTCAAGATGGGTGTTTAAACAGCCACTAATGACTTGTCTCCACTGTTATATTACATGATGGAGTCGAGATAAGAAAACTGCACACATGATACTGTCAGTTAATCCTACAGTGCAACTGCCAGCTGCTGTGGCCGAGCAGTTCTAGGCGCTTCAGTCTGGAACCAGGCTGCTGCTACGGTTGCAGGTTCGAATCCTGCCTCAGGCATCAATGTGTGTGATGTCCTAAGGTTAGCTAGGTTTAAGCAGTTCTAAGTCTAGGGGACTGATGGCCTCAGATGGTAAGTCCCCTAGCGCTTAGAGCCATTTGAACCACTTTTACAGTGCAACTGCTAATAGCTGAATGGAAGTGTGAACTCTATTTGCTTTTCCTTCTGCTATTCTCTGCCAGACAGAAACTGATACACATCATAATCTGTAGCCGTTAGTCACCTGGCACTGACTTCTGAGGAATCTGAGTCACACATAACGACTCAAGTTCCATGTATAATGTAACCTGTCCACAATTACCAATATCCTTATCCAAAATACAATATATCAAGAGAAAGAAGCGACTTGAAGAAGAGAAGAGGAGGAACACAAGAAGAAACACCAAGAACTTAAGACTAGATACCAATACACTTCTCTTAGCTGACCTATAAACATCCTACCTGACTGTACCTCTCTTACACTGTGTGCAAATTCGACGAAAACTTGGCTATTTCAAAACATTCACCCACTTACCTTGCTGTATATTCCAATGATCTTCCACATCATCAACTCAGCGAGAGACTTGTAACCTGATGGGATCAACAATGGGCTGAACATCAAAAGACGGACTTGCAAAGCCACCATGACCAATCTCAAACACGTTGTTGAACCAATCTGCGCTTCCTAAACTTCACAAAAAACTCTAGCTTCCATCCCCATACAAAAATTAAGATGAAAGTGTGTTGTGAAAGCCGAATCAGTGTGTGACTCTTGATTAAAAAAAAAGCGTATAACTTGATGAATACTGAACAGTTGCACCCACAAACTAACAGTTTCCGATATATTTATTATTTTCATAAACATCTTGTACTTATTTTTCAGAATAGCCTTAAGAAAATATTTGTGTATTTACTCATGTAAAATTATTGTTTGTCATTCTCTTTGATAATGATGCTATATGCTTCAACTTTTTAAAATATTTGTGTATTTATTTATGTAAAATTATTGTTTGTCATTTTCTTTGATAATGAAGCTATCGGTTTTAACATTTTAATGTATCACATTTTTATACGCTGAGAACAAGAATAGTAGTTAAAATGGGTGGTTGATCTGAACTCTTATTACAAAAATCAGTTGGCACAGTAAATGTAAATGCATTTTGTCAAAGAACGCTATAGAACATAAGATTTGTGAAAATGTTTAAAGAGTATACATGTTAGGGAAACACTAGACTTGTACAATCAATTTGTGAAATGATGTTTTTTAATGCAAGCCAAGAGCATAAATATGACCACGTAAAATTTACACAGGATGTTTCACAGAAATTTATATAATTGTATAATGACCAATAGATAACCTCTAGAATAATTGACGTAACTACCTTTTTTGCATATTAATAGCTAAATGAAGCACATGTAATTTATTGGACGACCACCTTGAAAAGATTAGGATACTTTAATATTTCTTGCCTCAACCTATGTCTTAGGAATGGATGGATGACAGAGAGCATGGGCCTTACGTCTAAAGAAAGATGGGAAATGCCATTTTTGAAAGAGGATAAAAATTTGTAATTTTAATTTAATTTCCTTTGATAACATGGGTTATTTTGCTTGTTACTGTATATTGAAATTAAACATATCTCAAAAAATGTTCCAAATATAAGGAGCAGACAGATTAAATAATAAACATAAGGTAAATAAATTTATGGCAGTAACCCCATGTATGAAGGCAGAATGTCTGTAGAAGAACACATCATGATTAATTCTTATTAGTTCACTTGTACAGACAACTGGTGGTTAGATTATTTTGTACTGGATGAGAATACTACTATAAGAATTACCACACTCTAGTACAAAACAGTTCATTGGGGGGGGGGGGGGGGGGAGGTATTGTAAGGTAGCTATAATTTTGCACCTTACAAGCACTCATCTACATACTTTGTCGTGATTTGCAACTAGAATTAGGTGTCATTTGATAGGTTGTACGCTGTATATATGAATATTTAAAGAAGACTGACATTGTCACGTACACCTTGTAAATAGTTGTCAACGCTTATTGCATGAAAGGTGATGGAGTGACTTTATTATCAGAATGGCATAATGAATGATTTTCTATTCCAACAGAGGTTGGAACAGCAGTGGAAATGAAACAGCAGGTGTAACTAAGGCTCTGGGTGGAAAAGCCCAAACAGGTGTGTTGGTCTGCTTGACACAGGAAGTAGCCCAAGATGGACGATGGTCGGAGCACCCGAGCACTAAAGCACAACAAAGCAGTGGGTGGCCAGTATTGTAGCGGGGCCAGAAGGGCAACCAGATAATACTTCATAAACTCTGAAAATCTTGGAGAACACATAGAGGAACAAGGAAGCGTTACCTCGGAAATCATGCAGGCTGGGTTATTTTCAAGGATTTTTACTCTGAAAAGCGTACCATTGTATGAATTCCTAATTAACGGGTATAGGTATTTCCATGCAAACTTTCTGTGCTGGATGACAAAAGACTAAAATATGGTTGGTTGGCATTTGGAAGAATCTGTAGAGAGGGATAATATTCCATGGTTTCGAGAATATGATTCGCTTTCTGCAGTTATGAGGGATGGAAGCTGAGCTTTGCTGGGAAGTGGTGGAGAGAATGTGGTCTCCCACTTTCAGCGCCCGTGTCTGACGGTCACTCAGTATCAGCTTTGTTGCTACAGATGGACTTGCTGTCTTTGCTCTCAGGAGATTTTATAATCAGAATGGTTAGGCACTGTACAGTTGCAAACTTATACGATTCTGGACTTCACCTCCAGGTAGGGAGTCGTCGCTGGGTACACAGCATTCAGTGATTGAGAGTGTTTCTTCTGCTATACATCTGAACTCTGTCCTTGTGGCTGGAAGTTCACGTTTCTCATCTGTAGACTACAGAGAAGAGAAGACAGTATTAGATTATACTAGTCAGAGGACCATCTTCTGCTATCCTAGTGTTTGAATGAGTTTTTTTTAATATTTTGTGGCTGGAGTTCTTCCGTTGTCACAGACATCTATGAGAACCATCACTACCGAAGAAAGCAGATATTGACAGGCGTGAAAATTACTGAACTATCAGTTTAATAAGTCAAGGCTGCAAAATACTAATGTGAATGCTTTACAGATGAGTGGAAAAGCTGTTAGAAGCTGACCTCAGGAAAGATCAGTTTGGATTCTGTAGAAATGTCGGAAAACACAAGGCAATACTGACCCTATGACTTATCTTAGAGGATAGGTTAAGGAAAGGCAAACCTACATTTCTAGCATTTGTAGACTTAGAGACAGCTTTTGACAATGTTTACTGTAATACTCTCTTTCAAATTCTGAAGGTGGCAAAGGTAAAATACAGGGAGTGAAAGACTATTTACAATTTGTAGAGAAACTAGATAGCAGTTGTAAGAGTTGAGGGGCATGAAAGGGAAGCAGTGGTTGAGAAGGGAGTGAGACAGGGTTGTAGCATATACCCGATGTTATTCAATCTGTATATTGAGCAAGCAGTAAAGGATACAAAAGAAAAATTTGGAGTAGGAATTGAAATCCATGATGAAGAAATGAAAAACTTTGAGGTTTGCCGATGAAATAGTATTTCTGTCAGAGACTGCAAGGGACCTTGAAGAGCGGTTGGACAGCGTCTTGAAAGTAGGATATAAGATGAACATCAACAAAAGCAGAATGAGGATAATGGAATGCAGTCGAATTAAGTCGGGTGATGCTGAGCGTATAAGATTAGGAAATGAGACACTGAGTAGTAGATGAGTTTTGCTATTTGGGCAGCAAAATAACTGATGATGGTCAACGTAGAGAGGATATAAAATGTATTCTGGCAATGGCAAGGAAATTGTTTCTGAAGAAGATAAATTTATTAATATCAAATATAGATTTAACAGTCAGAAAGTCTTTTCTGAAAGTATTTGTGTGGAGTGTAGCCATGTATGGAAGTGAAACATGGACAGTAAATAGCTTAGATAAGAAGAGAATAGAAGCTTTTGAAATGTGATGCTGCAAAGAAGAAGGCTGAAGATTAGATGGGTAGATCATGTATCTAATAAGGAGGGTCTGAGTAGAATTGGGGAGAAGTGGACTTTGTGGTACAACTTGACTAGAAGAAGGCATCTGTTGGTAGGACATGTTCCAAGGCATCGTGGGCTAACTAATTTAGTGTTGGAGGTAAGTGTGGAGAATAAAAATCGTAGAAGGAGACCTTGGGATGAATACACTAAGCAGATTTGGAAGGATGTGGGTTACAGTAGTTATTTGAAGTTGAAGAGCCTTGCACAGTATAGAGAAGTGTGGAGAGCTGCATCAAAGCAGTCTCCGGACTGAAGACCACAACAGCAACAACATCTTACCATTAAAAAATCCTGAAAAAATGTAACTTTTACATACTATGCTCATTGGCCTACTCTGCAATCAATGCCATTTTATGCTATTGCTCAGAAAGTAAATCTGCAATTGTGTAGTTTGGCTATTTCAAAGTGGAACCGCCCATAGTAATCATATAGATGTTCTCACTGTATGAAAACATGTTCAAAAAGACCTACACATGAGAATGCAGAATGTGCATCCAGAGGTTCAAAGTATGAGAAAAGTAATAAGCATTTTGTCCTCATGAGTGAGTCTGCCAATGCAAGCTACAGAAGTGTAATACGTGAACAAAGGGACATAATTCAGTTATGATATAGCATACTAAACAAATTATTTACACACTTGTAAAACCACGAGATTGCTAAGATGATTAACTCTGCATAGAGGACTGAGCACTAGCATGTTGATATATTACTTAGTGCCATCACCTCCATGACAGGAATAAAACTAAATTTAATGGTGTACATTATGACTAGGGATTACATGGTGTTGCTCTACCTGTGTATGTGTTTTCCCTGCCTCCCTCTCTCTCATCAAAATAATGCCTTCTGTGAATTTTTCATCTTTTTAGCCTTTCACATACAGATAGAGAGAGAGAGGGAGGGAAGGTGAATGATTTTTCCAGGAGAATAAGGCAGAGTATTTTCTCATGTACAAAATGTGGTAAAATTTCTTTGGATATTTCAGAGATGGGCTTACATATTGTTCCTTTCACACCTGCATCCTCAAGGGTGTCTTACCCCAAATGACTGTTTTGCCAAATAGGAAGCGACATATGCATGAAGTTGATTGATATGCTCCGAATGTTCCAGAGGTTTGATTACATTGTCATGGCATCTACTGCATTATACTTTAAGCCTTTGGACTCTTGTTCATCAAAGTCCTATAAAATAGCTGTAAACCAATTTATAGGAACTGTGCAAATGATGTAGACATTACTATTTCCAAGTAACAAGGCATTCTTCCA
Organism: Schistocerca piceifrons; assembly: GCF_021461385.2. Lineage (NCBI taxonomy): Eukaryota > Metazoa > Arthropoda > Insecta > Orthoptera > Acrididae > Schistocerca > Schistocerca piceifrons. The sequence goes on along the minus strand of NC_060139.1, from coordinate 620,700,381 downwards.
TAGTTATTACCACCAAAAAACTCTACAATGACCAGATCTGATTGCACATCAAATTGTTTCTATGCAAGTAGACAACCTCACTCACAGTACCAAAGTGGCAAATACAATCACTGTTGGAGGTTACAGTCCTTTTGAGACAATATTTTCAGTACACAGTTTGCCAAATAGAAACATGCTTTGTGTAGCAAACACTTAACTGCTGTTTGAATCAGCAGTTCTGAAACATTCTTTATATGTAATAACATTTACTCATCTTTTTATTCAATAGTTCATGTTTTTCGCATCCTGAATGACTATGTAACCATACTTGTAGATACTTCATGCTTGATGTTTGTTCAGTCACAGCCCTCAATTCAAGTATTGTATTGCTTTCAATTGGTGAGTAGATAGAAGTATTACTAAAATGCATTTCCATGAACTCATCTCTAGCCTTTTACTATGGGAAAATGTAAAGCACATTGTGTACTCAACACCAATAAGGACAGTAATTGGGTTTTTCAAGTGTATAGTGCAGATTCCACAAACTTGTTCTATAGTGAAACAGTAATTTAAGCAACAGTCATAAGGTGTCACTAACGCTTTATTAGGACTTGATGGCACATTAGGTTTATATTTCCGTATACTACAAGCATGTGGAGACATAAGCTCCATTCACTATTACAAATGGATCACACTCTGTTGCAAAAGGTATTCATTGGACCAATGCCATCAGTAGAACATTATTCCCCATGTTTACTACAATATTCAAATCAACTCTCACCAAGGCACCTCTTTTGATTTTTACCTACAGGATCATTACTCTTCTGTACTTGAATGAAATGAGGAGGTGCATAATTTTTATTTAGTGCAAATGGAACAGTTGATCAATAAGCGTCTTTATCAAACAACAAAAATTGATTTTCACCCTCTTAACAAGACTTATCACATTTATTGTACCAATAATTGTATATAAAACAGTTACATTACAACATATCATTTTAACAAGAAGACTGATGAAACACTGACTCCCAAAAAATACCAACGTATGTTTTCATTTCAGTTTTTCATAAATACAATTATTACTTTATTTCTACAAGAGACATTGCCTTACATTTACCAACTGCACTGTTAAAACAAGAAACATGATAGTTTGAACATTAGTAATGTGTTTAGTAAATCTGATCACCTATAGTATCATGCAGTGAGCAATTCCAACAAAATAATCTTCAGTTCTCCTTTTTTTAATATTTCATAGTATTAATTAGCTTAAGTGTTCATATTGAAGTGACTTGGTAAACGTATTTCCAATAGCATCACTGGTTTGTGTTATACAATACATATAAGTGTACCACACACTTTGAATTAATACAAATTTTGATACAAGCTGTTTTTCTGGGAAGATGTCAGAAATTTCTTTTGAGTTGGCTTTTGTTGTAGTGAGACATCTTCAGGTTGACAACAACAGTAGATTGTTAATAGCAACAGGTCAGTAGCAGCGACAAGCTGTTGACAGCATGGAAATGAAATAGGAACACGGCTCTGCGTACTCTTCAGGATCTCATGATGGTTACCACATTGTACAAGCAACAGACTGTACAACATGGGTCATTCCACGTCAAGGGAACCAGGGGTCCCCACTCGACCATCTCCTAATCTAATGAAATTTGGTGTCAAGGTTCTATATGGTCTTTGGTGGCAGCTGTACTGCACCATTTTGGTCTGAGCTCATAAAATTTTGAGAAGCTTAGTTCATTTTCATATTGCTTACAATAAGCAATGAACATTTCTTTAAGGTTACAGAGGAGCAGGCATTTCTCCTTGTGAATCTTTCCCCATTTATTCTTTCTGCAACACAGCCCTTTTTACCTGGGCATAAACAAAAAAACTCGCCATCTTCAAAGAAAGTGAGGACATTTTGTTTTATTTTGTCAATGAGCTTTTTCCCTTTTCGGTTTGCAGGTGTTGCTAAAATCTCATCTGTAGTTTCCTAGCCTTCTTCACCATCTTGGTTGAAACAACAAGTTCTTTAGCGAATTTTTCAGTAGTGCAGCTATTTGGGGCCAGGGTCAAAATTTGTACTTTACTGCTATTGCTTGCACTCTGAAGATTAATCTTAAGTTTTCAATTAAGCTGTCCATACTTTTACATTTATGGCACTCTTCCATTTGTATCTGAGCAATAACTACTTGGCTCACACCAGCAGCTGTGGCAATTGCCTTAGTAAGCTGCCTTGGGATTTCAGACCTTTGCACTTTATATATCCCTCTGAATCCCTTTCGCTGATCTATTGAAGCTTTAGTAGTGATTGTCCAAGTGATGATAATGAAGTGTTAGCAGTAAAGCAAGCATCAACAACACCTGTCTTCAGTTGATGGTGATTTTTGATTATCCTGCTGGAATGATTTTTTTGGGCATTTCTTGTCTACATTTGGTACAAATTTTCTGACCAGGTTTAAAACTTCATTAGTCAGTAACTTCAACCTATCGGACACTGCAGTGTTTACTGGTATTCAAGCCTTCTTGGTTATATGTTTTTCTTTACCAAATGGTTTGCAGAAATTCTGCAGGAGTTTAAATTTTGCTGTCAACAATGCATTCTGGTATGAACAAATTTGGGCATTATCAGTAAAACCAAGCCCAGACCTACACTGAAGAAGTTCCTTGTCAGTTGGTGACATTTCCATAACTGATTGTAGTTCCCTTTTGCCATAATAGAATGGTGATGACTTCAGACAATATTCACTGTTGGTTTTACGTAAAATATACAAATTAGGCTATCAAAACATATTGTTTTAGTGCCTACCTTTAGTTGCAATAATCATTACTGATTATTCAAACACTCAGTACTCAACACTAAGATTGTCAACATCAAAGATTACACTGCACAAAAGACTGACACTGTGAAAATTGCCAATAATGAAAGCAGCAACCGAAAGTGGTGATCTACACTGTAAAATAATGTAAAAACACTTCTTATTACCATAGTTACTTTCCCTAAACCACAGGAAAATCTTATACTATTAAAAGACACAACAATTACACATTTTTTGATTTACAACTTCAAATTGTATAATTTTTGTATTTATCAGTAATCCATTTACCCTTCTTTTGATAGGTATTCTTACTCATCAATATGCAAGATCCAGAAATTAAATAATATAGTTTTGAAAGCTTAAAGGGTGCTCTTTTCAGCTGCAGAAAGAAGAAAAAGGTTTGAAGAAGACACAGTTGAGATATTGCCCCCCAAAAATACGCTAAAATTTGCAAAGTACTAATTAAATTTGATTGATATGTAGACATCATAGGTAGGAACAGCCATCTGAAGTTTTGGCGTGATTGGCTCATATGAAAAGTAGCAGTGGTCAGTGAAATCATGGCTCTGAGAATAGAGTGACGAATTTTTTAGCCACTTTAGAGGCTTGTATCTATATTTAGGTATGGTTAAATCCCTAACTTTTGCCATGGTGTGATTCAGCATTAAAAGTTGTCTATGTATATTAAAGCAAATGACCAAATGTTTGCTAGAACTTTTAAAAAAGCCTAGAGAAGTTGGCACATTTGCACCTCTGTACATGATGCGGAGGTGAATAGCCTCTCTTTAAAATACCCTAAGAATTCATCCACTGAAGATACTGGTCTGAAATTTGGTATATGGCCATCAAAGACCATGTAGAACCATCACACCAAATTCCATTAGACTATGAGATGGTCGATGGGAATACTTTTTAATATTGGTCCCTTTGATGTGGAATGACCCACATGTATTAGTTTCAGGCTACAGTAAACAACAACAAGGTCCTGGCAGCATTCACTGGCCTGTACATTCATACTACACTAGTGTGAAAATACATAAGGACAAAAATAACTTTCGAATGATGTGTCACCGACAAGTAACACAGCTTGATGAAACCACACATAGAAATAACTACTAGAGCATAGTGCACAAGGTAACTGAAAGAAATACATTATGACAAACAGAAATGATGCTTTCATTCAATGACAATAATTACCCTGAAGTCACCATGATTTATGATGGTCCCCTGGACATTACAACAGGCAGGACACATTTCTTAATAGGTTGTGTGATCACCATACGTCGCAACACACGCTCCGCACCATTCTCCCACATTGATCACACGGTTGGTATGTAGTTCCATTCCTCCATCATTGCGGTTGACAACAGCTGGATGGTCACTGGTACATGTGGCCATGGTACAATGCGTCTCCCCAAGATGCTCAATGGGATTTAAGTGAGGGGAATGGGCAGACCAGTCCATTCGCTGAATCTCCTCACGTTCCAAGAGCTCCTCCACCTGTGCTGTTCACTGCGCTCATGCATTGTCATCCGCAAAAATGAAGTCAAGGCCAAATACACTCCTGAAAAACCCAACATTGGGAAGGATTAGTGTCACAACAGTGTTGACTGGTGAGTGATTTGTGTTCAAAGATTTGAAGGCAGTATGCCCATGCAATTGTGCCTCCTCACACAATAACATCTGGACCACCAAAAGTATCATGTTCAACAATGTTCTGTACTCTCACCAAGATGCAACATGTAATGCACCCATGAACATTGTCGAACGTGATCATTTTGGTAGTCTAGGTGTTCATTTTTATGAATGACAATGCTCAGCTGTATCAAACACAGCTCTCGGAATGAGAAGATGTGTGGCAAATGGGCTGTACTGCCCAGTCTCCTGCCTTAACTCCCATTAGTATGTATGAGAGTGTTTGGGAGATATACTCCAGAATATCCACAAGCCTCAACAACCGTCCTGCAGTTGTCAACTGTGCTGCGTGAAGAAAACGAGTTCCAGGGTTTGTATTTTGTGAGATGACAGACAGTGTGTTTATACAAAGTCTTGTGAAAATAACGCTATTGAGAATGTATCTAATTATATCGCCCCAAAAGATCTCGTGTTACTTTCGAATTGTGTGGAACAAAACATCCTTCAATGAAATAGTCTCCTAAACGTGTAAATCCCAAACAATTCTATTAATCAACTCTTAAACGCTCTAGTTTTAGGCTATTCGTCTCTAAACTTATCCCCTGTGGTCATCAAAAATCGATGATATGACTGAGTACGATGTAAACGTAGCCCGTGGGGTCTGACAGCTGTTACATTCAAATTTACCCTCGCCGCAAAGCTTGCACCAATAGCGAATAAGTAGCTTTAATCCTATTGGTCGGTGCCCAGAAACTAATGACGGACGTATTACACAATTAACTTTGCCTACTCACTTTTGAATCAATACTACACTTATAACACTTCCCTCCAAAAGGCACACAAAAATACATGGAAATGCCGCAGCGTTAACTTAAAATGAAATATTGTTCAAGTGTAAGAAAACTGCTTATAAATAATGACACGTCAACAATAGGCGTACCTACAATGAAAGCTAACAGTTCAATGAAAGTAGTTTTATTAAGATAATCAAAGTTAAACAAAATTATGGCTTATTAAATGGAAACCAGTGAATTTACAAGTTCATCCGCTGAATTCCTGTTTAGTCTTTCAATAGGGAGAGCGCAAAGCATTGCACCTTATCTTTCGTTCCTAATGTATTGAGATGACGGTAGTATGTTATGATGTCGAAAATGATGTTACAGCAGCTTGTCGGTAGAGGCGGCGTGTTGAATCAGCTCCGTTGATTGAATGAAGACTGCTGATGATCTTCTCATGTGGCAAATGATTTCCATCCAACGGATTTAACGTCAATGGCGTATTATAGGCCACTGGCAGACTGCACGTTGTTGGTACCAACATGCAGAGTGGCGCGTGCGCATCATTTCCCATCTATCACACACGAGATTTGCAGTTTTTGCAAGTTTCAGTTCAATTCAATTCAGTACATACCCAACTTGTGGCCAGCATGGGAGCACATTGCAGAACATGCATTGCCATCCATGGTGATCACAAGAAACATATCATGCCTTCTATAATGTCCAGAATTGTGCTTGCAGCTCTAAATATAAAAGTATCAATTATGATAAATTTATTGTCACTTAATTTTATAAAATTGCATAGCTCAAGATAACACAATCCTGAACTAAAATCAGCCTAACTGCATCTCACAAATGGACAAAAACTTTTCATCGTAATCCCAGAATATGTGTTTCATTCTTCGAACTAACAACTATCCCTGAACCATGCAGTTTTCTGGAATTGGGCCAGGGGGGAGGGTGCACTGTCGATATCACACTGGCTCACAAATGGGAAAAAAGAAACATTTACAACACTGAAGATTGTAAGCCACATGCAAGGAGACAAACAGGTAATTACTGGTATCTACAAATATTGTTATTGTCTTTCTTTTATTCTATAAAATATGGCTAGTGTGTGATTTTTTTTTTTTTTTTTTTTAGGGCACCAAAACAAGTATGGCCATACGCATCCATGTCAGAACCTTAGAACACTAGTACAAAAAAGGATTTACAACGACTACAAGTTAAGCCCAATCGATGGAAGGAAAGAGAGCTAAGAATGAAGACTTCCTCTTGGAGAAAAGTTCACGAAATATGCCGTATAGAAAATGGAGGTTCCGAACTAAAGATTATATATACCTCACCATATTACTACTGTGCATAAAAAGTAAAGTGCGGTCGACAGCCTGCATGTCGTTTGCTAAAATGGCTGCTAACTCAGATGGCAAACATATGTTAGAACATAAGTGGTTAAAAAGCGGGCATTTTGTTAGAAATGGTGAACCATCAAAGGTCGATGACAATGAGCACAAAGTGGTGGGGGATCACCACTTAACAAATGGCGATGGCTAGAACGACAGTGCCCAATATGCAACACAGCTAAAATCATCTCCCTGTGGCAAGAGGCCCAAGAGGAGGTTGATCAGGCCACTGTCAGAGGTTTAATTCCCTACAGCTTGTTCCCATGAAAGGATGACCAGTAGTGCTGCCAGAGTGATATCACCTGCTGACAGACAGCAATGCTGAGGTCATCGGAAGGAATGGAAGAACTAGAGGGCTGAGGAAGGAGGACTGCAGCCTTGGCAGCAGTGTCACTGGCCTTGTTTTCTGTCAGTTTGACATGACCAGGAATCCACATAAACATCACAGTGTCTCCGTCAAGAGTGAGCAAATGGAAGATTTCTTGGACCGATTGCACTAAGAGTGGACTGTTTACAGCACACAGAGGCTCTCAGGGGCACTGAGTATTGGAACAGATAACGCAATTGAAAAGCCTGGGTCGGCAGATGTATTTCGTGGCCTGACATAGGGCGAAGAGCGCCGCTGGTAATACTGACCAATGTTTTGGAACCTGATACTGAAAATCGTCGGTGCCAATGACAAAGGCACACGTAACACTACAGCCAGTCCACCAGCTATCAGTGTACACAAATATACTATTGCTAAGTTCCGTGTGAAGGAACTTACTGTAATACGTCGAATTTGCAGTAGTTTCCTTGGGAAGTGAAAGAAGTCCAAGGTGAAAATGGGCTGCTGCACAGAGCCAAGGTGGTGAAGGGTTCACACCCATTGGAAAAGTGGCAGGTACTGGTAGCGTGAAATTAAGCTGCTGGAGCAGTAACCGAAAATGAACCCCATGAAGTAACAGAGAAGAGGGATGCACCTCATACTGGCTGTCAAAGGAGACATCCAAGAAGGAGGCATAGGATGTGTGGCCAGGCATTGCAGACGAACAGCACATATATCCACTGAGTAGAACATCGTGCCAGTATGACAGCAGTAGTTCAGCAGCTTCGGCATAGAGACTTTCAATTGGGCTAATGTAAAAGGCACAGTGTGCAAACGGATTCCACAATGGTGGATCCATTTAGACGATGTAAGATGGACTGATGTGCAGATGAATAAACGAAACATCCATAATCTATTTTCGAATGGACAAGGGGTCGGTACAAATGGAGGAGGGTGATCCGATCTGATCCCCAGGAAGTACCACTTAGGACCTGTAGGACACTGAGGGACTGTGTATGGCAGGTGGCCAAGTAAGACATGTGGGAGGACCAAGAAAGTTTCCTATAGAGTATGAGTTCCGGGAACTTCGTAGTTTCAGCAAATGGAAGAGCAACGGGCCTAAGATGTAAAGATGGTGGAAGAAACCAACTGGACCGCCAGAAATTCATACAAATGGTTTTGTCAGTGGAAACGCGAAAGCCATGTCATGCTCCACGAGTAAAGATGATCGAGACATCGCTGAAGACGCCGCTCAAGGAGACAAGTCCATGGAGAACTGCAATAGATCGCAAAATCATCAACAGAAAGGGAGCCAGAGATCTCCAGCAGGAGACAGGCCATAATAGGGTTATTGGCTATAGCAAAGAGGAAGCTGGTCAGGACAGAGCACTGAGGCAACCTGTTTTGCTGGATAAAGGTGTCCGACAAGGCAAAACTCACGCATACCTTGAAAACTTGGTCTTTCAAAATTCCTGAAGGAAATGGGGCAGGCAGCTTCGGAAGTTCCACATGTAGAGAGTGAGGAGGATACCAGTCCTCCAGCAGGTGTCGTCAGCTTTATCCAAATCGAAAAACAGGGCCACAGTTTAGTATTTCCACAGAAAACCGTTCATGGCATTGTTGAACAAAGTGATGAGCTGGTCAGCAGAATGGCGCCCTTGAAATCCACATTGTGCAATAGTTAGTAAATTGTAAAACTCGAGCCACCATACCAGCCAGGCATGAATCATATGTTCCGTCACCTTACAAACACAGTTGATGAGAAATGGGGCGGTAGCTAGAAGGAAGGTGTTTGTCCTCACATGGCTTAGGTATGGGTATGACAGTGGCTTCATGCCAGCTTATGGGAAACGTGCCATCTGCCCAGATGCAATTGTACATTTGAAGGAGAAAGTGCCTGCCCACAAGAGAAAGGTGCTGCAACATCAGAATGTGAACATTGCCCTTCCCTGGAGGGGAAGATTAGGATGAAGCGAGAGCATGATCTAACTCCCTCATAGTAAAGGCAGCATTGTGGCATTCACGATTCTGAGGGAAGAAGGGTATCACCCGAGTCTCCTCCACTCGTTTCCAATGGAGGAAGGTAGGGTGATAGTGGGTACAGTTAAAAATCTCCGAAAAATAGCGGCCTCAGGTGTTGGAGATAGCAGTGGGGTCCACAATTACATCTGCTATGGTCAGGCCGGAAATTGGGGAATGGACCACAGTACCAGATAGCCTCTGGAGGTTGGCCCCTATGATGGAAGAGAGAGTTGAACTGTTAAAAGAAATAGTAAATAAAATTCAGCTAGCTTTTTTGCTGTCCCAAAGAATGCAATGACACGGCACACACAACTGTTTATAATGAATAAAGTTCGTCTTCGTCATTGTAGAATGACAGTTAAAACCGCAGAGAGCATGTCTCCTTGTGCAAAATGCATTGTAGCACACCTCAGTCCACCAAGAGACCGGGACACAGTGCGGTAAAGATGAAGTGTAAGGAATGGAACGTTCTGTGGCAGTAAGGATAACGTTTGTAAGGTATTCTACCTGGTCATCACAACTTGGGAAATGTTGTTCATGAAGGTGACCAGGGAATAATAAAGCCTCCAGTCAGCCTTAGAAATCTGCCAATTGAGTTTACACATAGGTGAGGCAGGAGTCAGCAAATGGATAACACAAAGGAAATGGTTGCTTGACTACCTGTCAGAGAGAACAGGCCACTCAAATGGCTCTGAGCACTTGGGACTTAACATCTGAGGTCATCAGTCCCCTAGAACGTAGAACTACTGAAACCTAACTAACCTAATGACATCACACACATCCATGCCCGAGGCAGGATTCGAACCTGCGACCGTAGCGGTCGCGCGGTTCCAGACTGAAGTGCCTAGAACTGCTCGGCCACTCCGGCCAGCACAGGCCACTCAATACAACAGCCAAGCTGGGCAGTGCAGAACGAGAGCTCCAAATGGGAACAGGTACACATGGAGTCTGAAAGGAATATGGGTGCTACAGTGTTAAGGCAGATGAGGTTGAGTTATTGAGAAGGTAAGCCCAGGGGGCACCTCTTAGGCAGATTCTATAAGAGCCCCAGAGGGAATGGTGTGCATTAAAGTCACCAAGCAGCAATAAGGGGTCACAGAGTTGATGAATAAACGAGAGGAAGTTAGACCTGGTGACACTAAATAACGGAGCGAAAAGCTGAAGCAAGGACGGAAAATGCAGATTGCAACAGCTTGTAGCTGGCTGTTCAGCGAGATAGTTTGACTATGAACACCATCCTGGTTGAGCAGCTTGAGTCCCCATGAAATGGAGTGCTGTTCTCGGGGAGAAGGACAAGGCTGACTGGAAAGAAATGCAAGTGGAGAAAGCGGTTGTGAGAATACAGTTGTGTTTCCTGGAATCAGAATACAAGTTGATGCTGAGATTACAAGAGTAGCCGTGATTCCTCCTTGTTGGATCTAAGGTCACAAACCTTCCATTGGAGGAGAGTCGTGATGGGGAAAGGGGAGGAGTCAAAAAATGAAGGGTTGTCACCTCAGCGGCTGCTGAATGCCAGCCTTCAAAAACTTGCTGCTATAGTGCACAGAGACTGGAGGACCCTGTTCCATGAGATCTACAGAGTCACCGGCATTCTCTCTGGGTCAGCCTGCAGATTCCAGGACAGAAAAATGGGTGGCGGTGTGCACTGGTGAAATGGAGGTCGGCTGGGTGAGAGTATCACACAGCAACTCTGTTGAAGAGGATCTCTGAGTCAGCATAGGCGAAGACCATTTCTCTTTGTTTGATTTTTAGAGGCTTTCGGATTGGCAGATGAAGACTGTTATGATTTTTGATTGGAGGGACGTAAGGAGTCTTCATGGCAGTGTTCATTTTGTCCTTTCCAGCCTGCTGGTTGTGATGCACGGGATTTCGCCATCAGGGACAAGATTTGGTGACTTGATACACAGCTGGAAGAGAAGGAGACAGGGATGCTACCATGATACTGGGCGATTTGATGACTGCAGTGTTGAATTCTAAGTCGCAAGTCTGAGCTGTCATGTTCTCCGTGAAGTGAGGCATAGCAAGGACGGTACTGTAAGCGCAAGGTGGTAAAATTCAAGGCTTTCAACTAGCCAACAACTTGCGAGCAACAGGGTAAGATACTTTCTCCTTCACCCTGATTCCTGGATGGCCAACTTATCAAGATATGTAGAACATTCTCAGGATGAGGTGGCATGGTCTCGATTACAATCGATACAACAGGGAGAAGGAGGCAGGTGATAGCCTTTGTGAGCATCCCTACCATAAGTAACACATTTGGCATTGTTTTTACAGGACATTCCAGTATGGTTGTAACGTTGACACTGGTAGCAACAGCCCGCATCTCGTGGACGTGCGGTAGCGTTCTCGCTTCCCACGCCCGGGTTCCCGGGTTCAGTTCCCGGTGGGATCAGGGATTTTCTCTGCCTCGTGATGGCTGGGTGTTGTGTGCTGTCCTTAGGTTAGTTAGGTTTAAGTAGTTCTAAGTTCTAGGGGACTGATGACCATAGATGTTAAGTCCCATAGTGCTCAGAGCCATTTTGGTAGCAACACATTGGGTTTGGAATATATGGTCAGACTGTGATGACTTCATAGCCTGCTTTGATCTTCGATGGAAGCACTGCTTGATCAAAAGTGAGAAAAGAGTGTGCATAGGAACTAAGGTGGCATCAACCATTTTCATTGTCTGATGCACTGCAGGGATGCCCTGGTCAGATGGGTAAGTTTGGATTTCTCCCTTGGTCAGATCATCAGGCAGCCAAGTGCAAATAATACCATATGAACAATTCAGGATTTGATGGGCCTCAACATTGACAGGATAGCTGTGGAGGAGAGAATCTGTAAGCAGGCACTGGGCTTGAAAATAACTATTGGTTTCCAAAAACAAAACCCCATTATATAGACAAGAGCTAGATCTCAAAGGGCCAGCAGTTGCATCTATATCTTTCTGAATAATAAACAGATTAACTGTAGCAAAGGATTGGCCTCCTTCAATATGTGATACCAAGAGGTACTGAGGTGTGACTGGGAGAGTGTTTGAATCTTTAGCCTCATTTCATTTAAGTTTAGAAGATAGAGACTGAGTTGAAGGCGACTGGCTTATTTCGAAAAAATCCCCCATGATTGCCACCATCGCCATTGGTGCGCTCCTTTCAACTAGAGGCCTCCTTGGAGGGGGGCTCATCCACCTTAGGTGACTGTTCACAGCTCAGGTCACACCTCCCGAACTTCTGACAGAGAGGCCAGTTGGCAATTTTGGAAGGTCACGGCTCAGGCAGTCACCCCTCCCCGGGCCTGGCCTGTACCAGGTGATGTGTGCGAACCCTACCTGTCGACCTGAGGCTGCGAATTACTCCTTACCCAGCCACCTGTTACGCGTCTAACGCGTGAGCCGGCCTTCAGGAGCGCACAGGGGGAAGAAAAAACAAACAGGAACCTCAAACGCCGAAGCGGCAAAGAACATGAGGTGGAGAATGAAGAAAGAAAGAAGAAACAGATGACTGACTGTTCCAATGCTGGGCTATCGAAACGTCAGAAAAAATTACCAAAAATATCCCAAACATGTTCCCCAAGGGAGTGGAAGAAAGGGTAGCAGAAGGATAGACATGCGGCATGGAAAGGGATGAGGTGCTGCAAAAGCTGGGTCCCCGTGATAGCCAAGCACGTACTCATCAAAGAGTGGTGAGACCCCTGGGGAGATAGAGCGTGATAGTGGGCCCCCCACCACCCCATGGAACATCGGCTGAGGTGACAGACTGATCTATGAGATTAAGTTAGGTCGACAGGTGGGAATCTGTTTAGGAGGTTGTGAATGTGATGCAAGTAAAAGATATATTCACTGCATAGTCCGATGACGAAGTATCCTACCACAAAGATACAAACCAATACAAATATTAAAAAAAAAAACACGCTGTAAATGAGTTTCGTTTTCTGTCGTAGACAAACTCTAGTTTAATCGCCATTTCTTTTACATGTAAATTTTCCAGACAGGGTCTTAATTCCTACCATTTGGAACACATGTAATCTTCACACTCTGTACACAAAACCTTAATAAAGGAACAGGATATGCCATAAGCATTTTCATGAAACAAAACAACTAATACATTATTCATATTAATCTTCGTGCATGGAGCATGACTCCTTAACAAAGGAACGTGATGTATGGTAAGCATGTTCTTAAAGAAACTAATACATTACTGTCATATTTTCATGTGTATCTTGAGAGCCGTAACAAACGTGACTTTTTTTTCTCTGCATTGCTGTTGTTGTGGTAAACGCACATATGTTTCCGTAAATTATGGCTATGGACGAAAATATTCCCACAAACACTGCAGAACATTACCCACTTATCCATATTTAAACTAGCTGCCATGTGAACCAGAACACATTAGGTTCGTTCGAGTAAATCTATCTCAACCGATTGTAACCATTTTCAAACTGTCTCTATTGTGCATGTGTGGCTTTGTGACAGTTTTGACTGTCAGAACACTTTGGGTTTACTCTAATACATATTTTGCATGATTCATTGTCTGACTGCCTGTAGTGCTAGTTGACACCTCTGTTCTCTTTGCATTGCTCAGATGTTTCTGAATTAAATAATGAAACACTGTGCTAGATATGTATTTTTTTCGTGCTTAGTACTGCGTGTTTCGAAAATTGATTGTTATTGTCAAGTGAAAATATCTACTTAAGTATTTTGTGTGCTGTTTGTACGTTTTTTGTGCCTCGCTTGCACTATACTGTGTCGTCTTTTTGAGGTTAAGATACAGTACTGTGCCTACCATGTTACACACACACACACACACACACACACACACACACACACTGAGAAATTTCGCAAACAATTTAGGACCGATTGTATAAAACATTTAACTGTAGATCTGTAAATTAAGACAAAAAATGACATCAGATCAAGCTTAAGTTGTAAATCTGCGTTTTATAAACGTTAATCATAGATAATATCACCGTGAAGTCAGATCATATCTGATTGGCGAAAATTTGCGGTTCAAAGTCAGGTTCAGTTTTAATCATCCGTTTATAACAGCATTACGATTCATCACTTTTGTTTTTTGCAGGTACCAAGTGAAATAATAAAAAAAGTTGTTAAGAAAATGGTATTCAAATATATGACTATGCCACTCCCCACTGATGCTCGAAATACTCCTCGATCTGGAACGTTAGGTTAAGGGAATTACTGTCTACCACGTGTACGTAATGATTAATCTCATAACAGCTCTTCGGAGACAACTCGCAATTTATGTGTTAGTTCAAAGGCATTTTATAGGCACCTAGCAGCAGAATAAGAAAGGAAAATTTGAAATATTTACAGTGAACAGACGTATCGTAAAATGGGGTGAATAGGATCATAGGGGTGAATAGGATCAATTCTGACGGAAAAACTTTAAAACAATAGAAACTACACAGGATCGCAATAAAATAGGGAAACCAGTGCGTCAATCGGCAGTACTGCCCTTGAGGAACACATTCACGAACATTTTGTGTTTCAATAGTGGCTACCCTGGCTTCTAGAGCACTGTAAACATGTGGGTGGGGATTCCCATGTTTATGTATGTTCCGAAAACTTGGTATACCGTAGTGTGTGGTTGGGAGTTGTGTATCATCAAAATCAGTGCATCTACCGAGAACTGTGTTCCGACTTCAGGTCTTCCTTTGTTTTTGGTGAGTATTAAATATATTTCTTGATTTCATTTTATTTAGCTCGAACGAACGCACTTTTTTTAAAAAAAATGGAGTGAATAGGATCAGTATAAAATAACACTATTATCGGGCTTACATTTGGTTATGGGATACTACCTGCTTCTGTTTTGAATGTTTCATTCTATTTAATTTCCAGACTCATTAAAATGCCCAGAAATTACATTCCTGATCCTCGTGGGAAATCCTACACAAAGAGAAGCAAAAAATTAGCCCAAGCCATTGCTGCTGTTAAGGAGGGAGCAGCATTAGGCAATCTGCCAGAAATTTCAGCATTCCAGACACACTTCCCCACCGACATTTCAGGAATAAGAATGTGCGCCTCCAAGGGGGACAAACTGCACTCTCTGCAGATGAAGAGGCATTGATTGTGGACAGGCTCGCAATTTGTGCTGAGTGGGGCTATCCCTTTGACTGGTTGACTCTGCGATTGTTTGTCAAAGGATTCTTGGACCGGAGAGGCAAAGTTGTTAGAAAATTCAAAAATAATTTACCTGGTCATGAATTCACTGTTAGCGTTTTGAAGAAGCACAAAGAAAAATTGAATCTAAGACTGTGCCAGAACAAAAAAAGAGCACGTGCTTCTGTGTCGAGAGCTGTCCTGCGGGAATATTTTGATAATTTAGAGAAGGAAATTAAAGATGGTCGACCAAGTGATATTGTGAATTTCAATGAAACGAACTTAGCAGATGATCCGGGTCATGCGAAAGTGATTATGAAAAGAGGATCGAAATATCCTGAGAGAGTCATGAATACCTCCAAAGCAGCAATGTCAATTATGTTTGCTGCTGCAGAAAATGGAGAACTGCTGCCTTTGTATTCTGTTTATCGCTTAAAGCACTTGTATGCTTCATGGCTGGATGGTGCTCCCAGAGACACCAGATTTAATAGATGTGAAAGTGGGTGGTTTGATGCTCAGTGTTTTGATGACTGGACTACCACAATCGTTTTGCCTTATTAAAGAAAGTTAGAAGGCCCCAAAATTTTAATCGGCAACAACCCATCCACTTATTTATCAGTGGCTTCAGTCAAGGCTTGTGAAGAGAATGGTCTAAGGATGATTTTTCTTCCCAAAAACTCTACGCATTTCATTCAACCTCTTGACGTGGCGTTTTTTCTTCCACTGAAGACCAGCTGGCGAAGCATTCTCCAAGAATGGAAGCTGGGTTCTGGTCGTAAGGAGACCACCATTCCAAAGGATATGTCACCCCGATTACTAAACCAGCTTGTGAGGGCTCGGGAAGTAAATGGCGAAAGAAACATACAGGCTGGTTTCGAGAAAAGTGGGATTCTGCCGTTCAGTCCCGACAGAGTAATTAGCAGAGTTCCTGGTGGTGAAAGACCCGCAAATGTGCAGGATGTTGATGGAACCCTCATAGAATTGTTCCAAGAATTTCGAGAGAGCGATGAAAGGCCTGTGAGACAACGGCGAATCAGGTTTCCAGTGCAGGCTTGGAAAAGTGTGTTAGTACATGATTTCCCTAATGATGAAAAGAGCGACGCCTCAGGCAAAAGCGACGATATCTCTGGAGATAACAGCTCACCAACTCTCTCCACCAATGAACGTGAGAACCCAGTCGAGGGCACAAGCCCAGTCAGTGGATCTGAAGTCTTTTCGCCTTATGAACTTCAGCCTGGTGACTTTGTCATTGTTAGATTTGACACAAAAAATGGACACAGGAGGTTCATAGGCACAATTGTCAGTCTAACTGAGTCAGCAATGACTGTTAAGTGCCTTCGAAAAAGGATTGGGAAAAAGAACACTGTCTTTGTTTTCCCAGGCGTGGACGATGTATGTAAGGTGACCCCAATACAAGTGGAGAGAAAGATAAAAGTCACTAACATTCACAGGTCTCAAAACGCCTTTTTAGTGGATCCCATGTTTTTAGAATAAATTGTAGCATTATTTTAAATTTTCTACATAAAATGTATTTTTTTTTTCAATAAAATAATTATAATCGTACGTATACTTCTTTTTTTCTATTTCGCAATCATCTCTTACTTTTTTTAAAAATAGGCCAGTGATCCTAATCACAAAACAAGCGTGTTAATGCAATAATGTGGGAAAATACTATGACTGATCCTATCCAGCCCGACCTTCAGAACAATAGGATCAAAGCATTTAATAAATTATTAAAACTCGTCATAAAGAGAAAGCCATATATTGGATCCAAAACTACAGATGAAGACACATAAAATGGCTTTTGTTTCATCGCTTTACACCAATTGGTTGAGGAGACACACACCTGTGAACATGAAAAGTCATCCTGTTCACACCGTTTTATGGTATGGGAATTTTGACAGCAGCTCATAACTATGCAATTCGTATTAAATTTTTAATTACCGAACACGTCCTTAAACTGTTATGACGATTCCACGTGCGTTGATAAATAGAACATAAGCAAGTGCCTTGAAATACGGTAACCATGTTGCACTAGTTGATATAAGTTGGTGGCTGAGGTGCTCACATGTTCGAACCTATATATAGCGTCAGAACTGTTTTTTTTCCTTTTCTTACTAACTTCTCCACTTAATTGGTCGTAAAGATCATTATAACAACATTACCGCACCATTCCATTCCATACCGCAGAAACCATAAAATACTCGCCGTTTTTCCGAGCGTTCTGGACCTCTGTTGGGCAATATTGTGTGTGCAGCAACCCTACGCGATGTGAATTGCATTGATTCCTTTCGTTTACTTCAGAGATATCTGAGCATTCAGATGACTCCACTGAGGACGACGATAACGACGAGATCCAGCGAGCTACGCGCACGTTCCGTGAAAGGCTGAACCCACTCTTAGTGTTAAATAACAAGTCACTTAAGCTGAGGTTTCGACTGGAAAAAAAATTATGTAGAGCAGTTGGAACTGAGGCTTAAAGACGATCTGATGAAACCAACCACCGACTGCAATGTGCATGTTGCTATTAATATTTAAGATTTTACGCAACGGGAACCTTTCAAATAGTGCTTGGTGATCTTTTAAAGTAGACATAGCAATAGCTTGCAGAGTTGTCCGTAAGGTATCGGCCTGCATTGCTTCACTGAAGAACGAATTTATTAAAATGCCAATGGATGACAATAACGTTATGAACACCCACCGTGATTTTTATCAAAGAAGCATTTTCCTGGCGTATTAGGCGTTATTGACTGCACTCATATCCCTATCAAATCGCCTGGTGGCGACAATGCTGAAATTTTTAGAAGCCGGTCTAAGTGGCCGAGTGGTTCTAGGCGCTACAGTCTGGAACCGTGCGACCGCTACGGTCGCAGGTTCGAGTCCTGCCTCGGGCATGGATGTGTGTGATGTCCTTAGGTTAATTAGGTTTAAGTAGTTCTAAGTTCTAGGGGACTGATGACCTCAGAAGTTAAGTCCCATAGTGCTCAGAGCCATTTGAACCATTTGAAATTTTTAGAAATCGTTGCAGCTGGTTTTCTTTTAATGTACAAGCGATCTCAGACGCTAAGCTGCGATGTTTAAATATCGTACCTACATGGCTAAGATCTGCGCATGACGCAATATTTTCGGCAACTCACATGTACATGCTCAGTTGGAAACAGGAGAAATTTCAGAAAGCATACTTCTGGGAGACAGTGGCTACCAGTGTAGCAGACATTTGTTGACGCCAGTACTTCGTGAAGAAACAGCGACTGAGCGAATCAATAGTCGTTCCCACAAGAAAACAAGATCAGCAGTTGAGAGACTGTTTGAGATAGTGAAAAGACGATTTCCTGTTTGAGTTTAGGACTCAGAGTAAAAGTAAGTCTTGCAGCAGTTATAATAGTTGCATTTGTGTTGCACAATACGGCTGTCAACGCATCAGAGGAGGAGCCTGAAACCGATGACAATGTATTTGCACGGAGAAGAGTGTATGCAAAATTTCCAGTACCTACAGAGCCGGCCGCGGTGGTCTAGCGGTTCTAGGCGCTCAGTCCGGAACCGCGCGACTGCCACGGTCGCAAGTTCGAATCCTGCCTCGGGTATGGATGTGTGTGATGTCCTTAGGTTAGTTAGGTTTAAGTAGTTCTAAGTTCTAGGGGACTGACGACCACAGATGTTAAGTCCCATAGTGCTCAGAGCCATTTGAACCAAGTACCTACAGAACATGAAATCAGCAGGGCCCGTAATTCAGTGAGGGCGGCATTCAATAACAACGTTTTTATGTAAGAAGTTAAAAAAATTGGAGTAAATGTACAAAGTGTCAGTTTCAAATGCACATTCCTTTTCCTTTCTTTTAGGCTATGCGCAAATTGAAACGGGTATAGCGCGTGTGGCGCGACGCAGCGCAACGCGCGTTTTTGTACAGCCGTCTAAAGCTAGCGAAATGAGGGATGCTCAACTACTTGACCTACCGATAGATGGCTCTAGCGTCAAGCTACCATGATCCTTTGCGAGTCCAGGTGTCTCGGGTCACGCTCAACTACAGGGTCAAAAGATACGTGACTCTACGGTCACGTTACCACGATCCTTTGCGACGCCTGTAATACGGAGCGACATAGAAATTCCAACTCCTGCTTATTCTATAGTCTGATCTGTGAATGATGGCTGTTCACGCAGATCGAGATCTGGGCGGGGATTGCACTGTTTGCCGGTTTCAAGCGACGATTGCCGTAAGCGCATACACGTGCTCTGCGCTAGAAAAAAGCGTGTTTGCTGCAAATTATGATTCTCACTTGCCTGTGCGAATTTGTTGCGTATCTCTACCATCGACCGTGACAACTCGCAAGAAATGGAATAAAAGTTTACCAAATAACTCGCTATGGTCCCGTTTAATGCTCACGATGGCAACCACTTTCACAGCAGAGATTTGAGAACAGTACTGAACGCATATTGGTTGTCGGAGAATGCGTGATTGTAGATGCGCAGAACAGGCTTGACCCCAACTATAGTGAAAAAATCTTGCAAGGAAAGGTTCCCTTCCTAGTTCCGCCACACAGTTTCGACCTAAATTCTAAAGAACTGGTCTGGAATCTTGGAAAGAATAAGATCTGTAGTTGTAATGCATAGAGCATCTCGTTCACTAACCCGAAAAAAATAAAGGCTGGTGCTTCTGCTGTTAACAAATGTGTCACCTATGCTGAAGCAAGCCTTTCGACGTAAACCGTTACGTTAGTAATTTGCGCGTCAGTTTTGCTCCTTTTATATTTAAGTAGCTTTTCTGTTGGTTTCCTTAGGCAGAAGGAACCTCCTTCCAGATCTTTCCACCAGATAAAAAGCTTCAGTGAGTACTAACTGGGTACTGAACGCAGGACCTTGACATTACTAGCCAAAAACTGTAGTCATTACGCTACGATGTCATTAAGGATATTTGGGCATTGTAATTATAAATGAAGTATTACAATATGGATCAAGACCGTCACATACACAAAAATGGTGTGTGGTAACTATTGGAGAAGAAGTACTTTGTCGGGTAAGGGAACTAAAAATACAACAAAATCACTCGGAATAGATTCTAGCAAAGGATCGGCACTACATCACCAGAGAAGATAGGTTAACTGTGGTTTTAACGGATACTGCCACTGAAGAGTCGTTAGCAGCTAAATTAACGTATGTTGATACGTACTATTTCTGTTGTCTTAAATGGGCACCTATTTCTGTGGCGCATACAGACACAGGCGTCTAAAGCTAGCGGTAGTTTGACGGTAGAGCCATCTATCGGTAGGTCAGGTAGTTGAGCATTCCTCATTTCGCTAGCTTTAGACGCCTGTCGTTTTTGTGACCACAGGTTCACATGGGACCGCGTAAATTGCGACCCGACGCGACTGGAACGCGACACGCGCCTCCGCCGTGTCGCGCGGCGTTGTGGTTGTAGCAGTTTCTCGCGCCACGCGAGCACTGCGGTGGGGTCAGGCGGGGAGCGGGAACGCAGTCCTGCCAATAAGCTTACTTCGGCTTGGCGCGTATGGGCAGTGGAAGTATAGCCCGTCCGAAAAATACAGCCTTGTGGTAAACCGAATTTTATTATGACTGAGTATTGTTTCGTTTTTCGCCATCTAAGCGCTCCATCATTTTCATTAGCACATAACAGTTTTCAGTTACAAATGGTTCAAATGGCTCTAAGCACTATGGGACTTAACATCTGAGGTCATCAGTCCCCTAGACTTAGAACTACTTAAACCTAACTAAAAAATGGCTCTGAGCACTATGGGACTCAACTGCTGAGGTCATTAGTCCCCTAGAACTTAGAACTAGTAACCTAAGGACATCACAAACATCCATGCCCGAGGCAGGATTCGAACCTGCGACCGTAGCGGTCTTGCGGTTCCAGACTGCAGCGCCTTTAACCGCACGGCCACTTCGGCCGGCTTATACCTAACTAACCTAAGGACATAACACACATCCATGCCCGAGGCAGGAATCGAACCTGCGACCATATCAGCCGTGTGATTCTGGACTGAAACGCCTAGAACCACTCGACCACAGCGGCCGGCTACGACGATTTCCAACGTCTGCTAGTGGCAATAGATGGATTATTGTTTGCACTGATTATCTGCGATTAAAAAAGCTGTGAAAACAGCCGAAGCGTTCGAGGTAGCCAAATGTCATAGTGGAAGACATTGTATTAAAACACGGATCGAGGGAAAGTTCTTCAATCGAATCTTGTGACAGAGATAAACCGTCGATGCAACATTACTCATCACATGACGACTGTCTACCATCCACAAACTAACGGTCTTACTGAACGCCTAAAAAAGACCTTGCCCGACAAGCTATCAATATTCGTCAATGCTGAGCAGAGCAAATAGGATGAGGGGCTACCATTCCTGACGTTTGCCTACAACACTGACAAAGAAGACACCACAGGATTTACGCCATTTTTCCTGTTGCATGGGCGTGAGGCGACTACGACGATGGACACTGTGTTTCTGTTACATCCTGATGACGTGGACGATGACTACGTAGGCCAGGTGTTAACCAGAGCTGAGAAAGCTTGCCAGTTAGCTCGACTCCGCACGCTGCAGGCGCAAGAAAACGATTGCCGAAGGTATGCCGCGAGCCACTGCCCTGTTGTCTACCAGCCTGCAGTTGTGGCGAACAACAACAAAGCACACAAAGCCACAGCAGTGCCCACGCAACACAAGACTGGTTTCCCCCCAGTCGTTATACAAAACTATGGGAACCTTAGTGCCCTTAACACTACATTCGCGGCGAGGCACATAAACAGCACATTACATGCAAAGTACTCGGGGGATAGGGCCTCACTGTACGTTGCCACAGACAACGAATATAAAGATCTTTTGACCTTCCTCAAAGATCGGAAGATCGAACATTACACGTACAGAACGCTGGACGAGAGAACCCAGCAGTACGTGATCAAGGGAGTGGATCCCAGTACCCCCAACGAGACAGTACATGCGGCCCTTTGTTATCTGGGATTCGACCGTAAAAGTGCCTCCCGGATGACAGGGTTCCGTACACACGCACCGCTACCACACTACATGGTTGAGTTAGCCGACTCGGCTGATTCCCGCGCCATCCTGCAGATAAAGAGCTTTCTGCGGATGGACGTACGTGTAGAACTTTACGAACCACCCAACGTCCCCCAACAATGCAGCAACTGCCAGCGGTTCGGCCACTCGGCCCTCCGCTGCGGCCTGGCAACTCGCTGCCGCGGATGCGCTGGCAACCACAGATCCAACACTTGCACACAAACACAACCAAACCAGCGACGCTGTGCCAACTGCGGTGGGCCCCATGCGGCAAACTTCAGACAGTGCAACGCATACAAACAGGCGCTGAAGCGAAAACAAGACAAAAGTAGGGTACTGTACGACATACCACGTCCAAGGCCAGCGCCGAACCCAGTAAGGAACGGCGTAACGTTTGCCACGGTTGCACGCCCTGGCGGAACGGCACAGGCTGCGGAACCTCAGCGCCCTACACACACACCTGAAACAACCGCTGCAACAGCCACACAACAGCCACAGGCAACACCTGTAACCCAACAAGCATCGGTACCAACACCTATGCCCCCAAACAACACGACCCCACTCCCGAAAATCACGTGCTGCGAAGAAACGCACCATATACAGGAAAACACACCCACACAAGAACCCCCCCGAACCCCAAGCCCAGAGGAGGAATAGACGTACACGCAAACACAGGGCGGGGAACACGAAATCACCACAATAGGCCACACAGCAACAACAGAACAGCAACACACAGGAAAACAGTCAACAAGACACCGAGACTGTAACTCACACTACCATCCTCCTCACCACAGAAGTAACACAGGCGCCACAGCCTCTGTCACAAAGCACAAATGCCGCTCCTAACAACACACCAAAACCCGCACAAGCGGCCGCTAACTCCACAACAGCACCTCAGGCTGCCACACCCAACACCAACACACCACCTGGGGGAATACTGGAAACACTATTCCCCCGACACACGACCGTTCAAATCCTTACCGAGGTGCTGACGGCCGTCACTACACTCATCACCCAGCTCATGAGCGCCGAACCTGGGCAATATTGGGCTGTCATACACACTGCCATCACAACACTCTTTCACACTCTTACATGAACAATATACCACACCCGGCCCATAACGCAGACCCGCATACACTATCACAGATCCTGTTCTGGAATGCAGACTCGATCCACAACAAAAAGGCAGATTTTGCCGCGTTCATGGAGCGCAAGGGAATCCTTGTCGCGCTACTGAGCGAGACTAAACTTAAACCACGCAAACAATTAAACTTTCCTGGCTATTGTGTCTATCGTACCGACCGACCGGGCGACGCCGTGGCAGGTGGAACTGCAATCGTCATACACAAAGACATTGAGCACACAAACATAGAGCTCCCTGAACTGGAAAAAATCGAGGCTACGGCCGTCAGAATCAAGTTCAACGGAGCCTACACCACATTGATATCGGTATACAACAGCCCTGTAGGCATCTCAACACGCGATATCAGCACATTACTCAACATTTCACCGCGAGTAATAGTCGCTGGAGATCTGAACGCAAAACACCCAGAATGGAATTCACGCATACGAAATCCCAACGGCAAAAAACTGTACGAACATTCGCTAGGCAGAAACTACATTATACTAGCACCGACTGAACCGACGCACATTCCCTATCAGAGGAGACACAGGCCAGACGTGATAGACATGGCCCTCATCAAGGGCATTACAGCGACACTCAACGTTGCCGTTGAAAACGATCTGCCCTCAAACCACCAACCTGTAATATTATACATTGAGGAAACACTGCAGCACACGGAACAACGCAAGATGTTGGACTACGGGCGTGCGAATTGGACATTGTTCAAGCAAACGCTTGATAGCCACATCCCACCTATACACGAAATTAACGAAACAGGACAAATTGACGAGGCAATAGAAACCCTCACTAATGCCGTCCGGGACGCAATGGCAGGCACCATACCTGATCGCACCTCACAACAACGCAGTGCGGCCCTACCCCACGAAATCCTGGGCCTAATCTCAATGAGGAATCGCCTCAGGAGACAATGGCAGCGCACCAGGCGTCCGTACTTCAAACGGCACATTAACAGACTACAGGGCATCATACACGATAAAATACAAACACATAGAACACAACAGTGGAATCAAAAACTCGAAGGGCTGGACACCGCACGACCTGGCGTGTGGCAGCTAGCCCGACACTTCACCAGGGAGAAAATATACACCCCAACGCTTCAAGGGCCTGACGGACCTGCATACTCAGCGGAAGAGAAAGCAGAACTAATGGCTCGAACACTCGCAGCGTCATTCACACCGAACCTGGTACCATCAGATCCAGTGTTCACACTTGCTACTGACCAAGAGGTTACACGCATTCTAGCCCAACCATCGCGCGACGACATTCGACATGCTAGCACAGCCGAAGTCTGCATTCCGCTGCTAGGAAAGCCCCTGGTCATGATGGCATTCAAAACCGTGTCCTCCAGGAGTTCATGGATAAAGCAACTGAGTACCTAACACACATAACGAATGCCATACTAAAACATCAACACTTCCCCGCCTTTTGGAAGACGGCCAAGGTCCTGATGTTCAGGAAGCCGGGGAAAGACCATAGCCTCCCACAAAATTACCGACCCATCAGCCTTCTGAGCTCGCTCAGTAAGATTGTTGAGAAGGTGATTCTCAAACGCATCACTAGGCACTGCATAACAAATGACATCCTGAGACCGGAGTAATTCGGCTTCAGGAATCACCATCCACAACACAACAACTCCTACGGGTCGTTGAACATATAACACATGGCTTCAACATAACCAAAGCTACAGGGGCAGTGTTCCTGGACATCGAAAAGGCTTTCGACCGTCTATGGCACAACGGCCTCATCCGCAAACTCAGCGACGCGGGATTCCCCGACGGGCTGCTGCGTCTAATACACTCATACCTCACAGACAGGAGTTTCAACACTGACGTGCAGGGAAAACAATCAACACGACACGGTATACACGCGGGAGTACCCCAGGGAAGCATCCTAGGGCCCCTACTGTTCAACCTCTACATAAACGATCTCCCAACCACACACAACACAATGATGGCAATCTATGCGGATGGCACAGCCATCCTTGCACAAGATTGGAAACCATCAAACATTACGTCACGCCTACAGACTGCACTCAGAGTGGCCGAGCCTTGGTTGGAGAAATGGCGTGTTAGAGTAAACATCGACAAGTGCGAAGCCGTTCTGTTCACTAGAAGTCCGAAGCAACTGCGCAAACACCGCTACTGCAGACCAATAACTCTACATGCACGTCCAATACGTTTCCGCGAGAAAGTCAAATACCTCGGTGTCTGGCTGGGCCGGAAATTACTCTCGGGGGACCACATACAACACATGACCAACCGAGCTAGCGCGAGGCTCAAACAGCTCTATCCTATGCTCAACAGGAGTAGCACACTGAACAGAAGGGTGTCGAGGTCCATGTACATGACACTTATTCGACCCCTGATGACGTACGCAGCTCCTGTCTGGGGATACCCGTTTATTCTGAATCTGGGGAACTACGACCACAACCATAGATGGAAACATAAAAGACCAAAAGACATACTTGTAAGGACATAACATCTATGGCCAAGCATACGCAAACATAACGGCACAGGCGAGCCCCTGTTAATCAGACGCCATTACTGGATAATCCAGCTGGAATACACAGTCGAATAACTGGCGCCACACAGGGAAGCCGTACCCTACACTGCATGCAAACAAGCTCCACACATCCGCCACACAGTGAGATAATCTATGGCCGATCTCCCACTACTGTATAACGATCTTGATTGTTCCAGGAATGCAGCAGCAGCAGCAACTGGGACACATCGCCATCGCTTGTCATGGTAATGATGCATGATACCTATACTAACAAATCCAACCTTGCATGAGCTATCGCAGCTAGTACGCCACTACTGCTCTTACTACCCATCCCACTGTCGCAGAAGTTTTTTCCCACGGCACGAGCCATGGCACTTTTTTCCCTCTGCTCTTCAAATCGCTACCCTCACTCGCGTTTCGTCCACTATCTATCACCTGATGGACCGTGTTAATGCGTAGCCTTACCCAGACGCACGGACAACATCACAGCCCAGCATCCTGTGATCCACTTACTAGACAACCAACATGTTTACGGAGGTGACAGTAGAACTTTTGGTTTGGTCACCACGTTGGTGCGGGCATGGAGGGGCCCCATCTCTATTTAGCCAGGTGACCTCGTCTGGATCTTCGCTCCTGTTCGGAGGGTTGGTGCCTCTGAGAAGCTCCTCAGGCGCTACTTTGGACCTTATAAGGTTGTAAAACAGTTGCCTGATGTTACTTATGAAGTGAAGATTTCGACCCTGACACAAGAAGACGAAAGATCACAGATGCGGTTCACATTATTCGAATGAAGCCCTATAAGGAACCTGCAACCCGGGGTAAATTCGAAGCTCCAGCGACAGGCAACAAGCGGAAAGGTGACGCAGAGCGTAGTGGCAAAGGAAGTTCTAAGAAGATCACCGCCAGGGCCAACATCAGTCATTGGGAGTCGGAGTATGTATGACCGACGACTCGTTCCCGGATTAGGAGGACTAACACCGAGACGCTGTTCTCTTAAGGAGGGGGCAATATCGCTGAAGAAGCTGAGTTGTGCAGTCACTGTGGTGTAGTGGTTCTGATATTGGCCTGTTACATGGAGGGTCGTGAGTTCACGTGAACTGTAAAATTTTAATATCTATATTCGGTTCGAGTACATTCTAGAAGTATCTACAAATGTCAAGAATCATGGTACTGGAATGTTCCGTAGCTGTATATATGCCGTATGTATTCTGGCCGGAGGCAGTTCGCTCTGCGCTCTTGTATGTGAAAGTGCTGAATAAACCTTCGTTAAGTGAAGTTAGAGTTCGTCATTCATCTAATTACACCTTCTTCTATGTGACATTATAAAATCACTTGATTGAGAAGCAAGGCAGGAAAGTAAAGCAAGGTTTCCTACTTGCTGCCTGTTATGCTGAGATATCTCTACTATCTGTTGCAAAAATTCGAAAAGGTGTAATTTCCACAGATATGACCCCTATTTGCTTCTCGTAAAAAGCATCCAAGATATGAAGTACATAGGTTTTACTATCGTTACTTGGATATGGATGTAATAAGAGACATTATGCTATGACATATAGACACCACATTTCCACTGCAAGCTAGAAACAATCGGAAAGCAGTCACAAATAACAATGTTTTAATTGGCTTCTGCGATGAGAAAAAGCAATTCAATTGTTGCATGCACATTATCAGCATTTTTAAACTAATTATACAACAGGCTACACAATGAAAAAAAAGGTCGGTATTATTACGAAAGTAGAAATATCCTAAAAGAGTGTCATGACTAAGATACATCTAATTTGTTGAAATGTACCGCTGACAAAGGCAGATCTATTCTCCTAAAAATGTTTTTCGAACTCCAGCTCACAAGGCACACATGGCTAGCTTGTGCATTCCTGTCGCGCGCATTATCCTCCGCTGCTGACAATACACTGACCACTGTGTTGTGCGACGTATCAATTGTTTATTTTTCTCAATAACAACTATTTTTATTCGCGATTACACATTGTCAGTTTAGCAAGTAGTAGGTGAGTAACCAGTATCTGGCATGTGCCTATCATTCCACCTGAAGGAACGCTTCTCATTATTTTAATACTGCTCAGGTCAAGAGAAGGAATAAAATCCTTTGGTAAGTTTCCATTTCAGTCGCTCAGTGTTAAAAATACGATGGGTTACGGGGATTCAACCAAAATTCCAACAGAACTGGCAATTTATTTTTGTGTGAATTGTTAGCCTTTTCTCATTCGAAGAAGCATCACCATTTACGAGTAACGGCCACATTTCTCTTGGTGACAGGTTTAATTGTACTTCCTTTGCCAAAACACATTATAATTTGCACATTCTCATCTTAGCTTCTGCGACAGAATTCTGGAACAGAGTGCCTCATTAAACAAGTAATTGGCAATCACAGAGCTCAAGAGTTTACGATAAACCTCAGTGTCGGTTTGCAGTAACATAAGAGAAGAAATTTCATGATTATTTTCTTACTAGGAAACTCTTATTTCGCTAGCTGTCGATAACGCTTAAAAAATTAGTCACTGGAGTGAAAAAAATAAAAAGGGAAGTATAAGTGCTGATACACCGCCATAAATAAGAAAGTTCCACGTGTTTACGAATTGGCAAAATACTCTCCTCCTTGTGTGCTATCATTCGCCAAACTTTCGTTTCCATGTCTCGAGCGGTTTAGGAGATATGAGAGATGTTGCGAGAAACTTATTTCTCGCAGGCGTGAGAGGGGAAGTGCCGGCCGGCGTGACCGAGCGGTTCTAGGCACTTCAGTCTGGAACCGTGAGACCGCTACTGTCGCAGGTTCGAATCCTGCCTCGGGCATGGATGTGTGTGATGTCCTTAGGTTAGTTAGGTTTAAGTAGTTCTAAGTTCTAGGGGACTGATGACCTCAGATGTTGAGACCCATAGTGCTCAGAGCCAGTTGAACCATTATTTTGAGAGGAGAAGTGATCGCGCTACGTAGGATCCATTTTCTCGAGATCGAAGGCAGATAGAGCCCTCCTCCCAAGTCTAAACAAAAATTCAACGTGTTAGCTAAATTTCGTACGAAGCAACGCAGCAAACGCAAAATCATAGGGCCCCCTATTTTTCATTGCAAACTTTTCGAATTTTGCGTTGCGTCTTACTAAAATGTGTATACCACAATAAGTATGACCATTAGCGAGATGCTGGGCACTTCGCCACGAAGCTGACATATAAAGCTAGAAGCAAGGTAAAAAGGAAATATTTTTACTGAATAGTTTCTGTAAAATCGTTTGAGAAAGTTTACAGTGTGCGCGCTTCGTTTCTCTCAGCGCAGAGCGTGGTCAATCGGCGTGTGCAAATACGTGTACGCTTTTCAATTTGCGTTGCACCTGCGCGACATGTGCGCACGTTCCCCGCATATACCGCAAGGATGGGTCGATCACATAACTAATGAGGAAGTATTAAATAGGATTGAGGAGAAGAGAAGTTTGTGGCACAACTTGACCAGAAGAAGGGACGGTTGGTAGGACATTTCTGAGGCATCAAGGGATCACCAATTTAGTACTGGAGGGCAGCGTGGAGGGTAAAAATCGTAGAAGGAGACCAAGAGATGAATACACTAAGCAGATTCAGAAGGATGTAGGTTGCAGTAGGCACTGGGAGATGAAGAAGTTTGCACAGGATAGAGTAGCATGGAGAGCTGCATCAAACCAGTCTCAGGACTGAAGACCACAACAACAACAACCGCAAGGACAGACAGCATAAGCACATGCACCGTAGGTATACTCCTCGTTGCACTAGATAATTCCCTCGAGGTCAGGTGGTCATCCACTCCCGACCCGTGACCACAGCGCCTTCAGTGGACCGAAGTAACTCTCAGAACTGTTGTGCGAAGACGGGCTCGTTTCCCCTCGGCACAAACGCGTTACTGTTTCTGGTCCGGGCGTGCTTGCTTGCTTTGCTACACCCATCTCCAGACTCTGGGATTACAAGAACATATCTAATTTCGCATGGTTTGCCAGAATGTGAAATAATTTGGGTGAAAGTCACGGTTAAAGCAGGCTCAAACATGGTAATTGGATGTCTCTATAGGCCCACTGGCTCAGCAGCTGTTGTAGCTGAGCACCTGAAGGAAAATTTGGAAAATATTTCGAGTAGATTTTAATTTGCCGGATATAGACTGGGGGACTCAAACGTTTGTAACGCGTGACAGGGACAAAGTATCCAGTGAAATTTTTTTAAGTGCGCTGTCTGAAAACTACCTTGAGCAGTTCAACAGAGAACCGACTCGTGGCGATAACATATTAGACCTTCTGGTGACAAACAGACCCGAACTATTTGAAACAGTTAACGCAGAACAGGGAATCAGCGATCACAAAGCGGTTACTGCATCGATGATTTCAGCTGTAAATAGAAATATTAAAAAAGGTAGGAAGATTTTTCTGTTTAGCAAGAGTGACAAAAAGCAGATTTCAGAGTACTTGACGGGTCAACACAAAAATTTTGTCTCAAGTACAGATAGTGTTGAGGATCAGTGGACAAAGTTCAAAACTATCGTACAATATGCATTAGATGAGTATGTGCCAAGCAAGATCGTAAGAGATGGAAAAGAGCCACCGTGGTTCAACAACCGAGTTAGAAAACTGCTACGGAAGCAAAGGGAACTTCACAGCAAACATAAACACAGCCAAAGCCTTGCAGACAAACAAAAATTACGCGAAGCGAAATGTAGTGTGAGGAGGGCTATGCGAGAGGCGTTCAATGAATTCGAAAGTAAAGTTCTATGTACCGACTTGGCAGAAAAGCCTAAGAAATTTTGGTCTTATGTCAAAGCGGTAGGTGGATCAAAACAAAATGTCCGGACACTCTGTGATCAAAATGGTACTGAAACAGAGGGTGACAGACTAAAGGCCGAAATACTAAATGTCGTTTTCCAAAGCTGCTTCACAGAGGAAGACTGCACTGTAGTTCCTGTGGTGTCACCGCCAGACACCACACTTGCTAGGTGGTAGTCTTTAAATCGGCCGCGGTTCGTTAGTATACGTCGGACCCGCGTGTCGCCACTATCAGTGATTGCAGACCGAGCCCCAGTTGTATAGCCGACTTTGCTAGCGATGGTTCACTGACAAAATAAGCTCTCATTTGCCGAGACGATAGTTAGCATAGCCTTCAGCTACGTCATTTGCTACGACCTGGAAGGCGCCATTACCAGTTACTATTGATGCTGTAAAACATGTACCGTCAAGAGCGATGTTCACCATTTATGGATTAAATTTAAGTATTCCACAGCTACGTCCTTTTTTGCTAGTCTAATTTCCTTGTCCTGTTCCAGACCTCACGCCAGCCTGCGCGAGTTAAAACGCGTGCCTTTCGGCTTCCTCTCAAGACCGTGTTGGCTCTCTTGCCAATCCACAACAGTTCCTTCCCTAGATTCTCGCACAGATGACAGAATGATAGATATCCAAATAGATGACAGAAGGACAGAAAAACAATTAAAATCGCTCAAAACAGGAAAGGCCACTGGACCTGATGGGATACCAGTTCGATTTTACACAGAGTTTGCGAAGGAACTTGCCCCCTTCTTGCAGCGGTGTAATGAAGGTCTCTAGAAGAGCGTAGCGTTCCAAAGGATTGGAAAAGGGCACAGGTCATCCCCGTTTTCAAGAAGGGACGTCGAACAGATGTGCAGAACTATAGACCTATATCTCTAACGTCGATCAGTTTTAGAATTTTGGAACACGTATTATGTTCGAGTATAATGACTTTTCTGGAAACCAGAAATCTACTCTTTAGGAATCAGCAGGGTTTCGAAAAAGACGATCGTATGAAACCCACCTCGCGCTATTCGTCCACGAGACTCAGAAGGCCATAGACACGGGTTCCCAGGTAGATGCCGTGTTTCTTGACTTCCGCAAGGCGTTCGATACAGTTCCCCACACTCGTTTAACGAACAAGGTAAGAGCATATGGACTCTCAGACCAATTGTGTGATTGGATTGAAGAGTTCCTAGATAACAGAACGCAGCATGTCATTCCCAATGGAGAGAAGTCTTCCGAAGTAAGAGTGATTGATTTCAGGTGTGCCGCAGGGGAGTGTCGTAGGACCGTTGCTATTCACAATATACATAAATGAGCTTGTGGATAACATCGGAAGTTCACTGAGGCTTTTTGCGGATGATGCTGTAGTATATCGAGAGGTTGTAACAATGGAAAATTGTACTGAAATGCAGGAGGATCTGCAACGAATTGACGCATGGTGCAGGGAATGGCAATTGAATCTCAATGTAGACAAGTGTAATGTGCTGCGAATACATAGAAAGAAAGATCCCATATCATTTAGCTACAATATAGCAGGTCAGCAACTGGAAGCAGTTAATTCCATAAATTATCTGCGAGTAAGCATTAGGAGTGATTTAAAATGGAATGGTCATATAAAGTTGGTCGTCAGTAAAGCAGGTGCCAGACTGAGATTCATTGGAAGAATCCTAAGGAAATGCAATCCGAAAACAAAGGAAGTAGGTTACAGTACACTTGTTGGCCCACTGCTTGAATATTGCTCACCAGTGTGGGATCCGCAACAGATAGCGTTCATAGAAGAGATAGAGAAGATCCAACGGAGAGCAGCGCACTTCGTTACGGGATCATTTAGTAATCGCGAAAGCGTTACGGAGATGATAGATAAACTCAAGTGGAAGACTTTGCAAGAGAGACGATCAGTAGCTCGGTACGGGCTTTTGTTGAAGTTTCAAGAACATACCTTCACCGAGGAGTCAAGCAGTATATTGCTCCCTCTCTCGCGAAGAGACCATGAGGATAAAATCAGAGAGACTAGAGCCCACACAGAGGCATACCGACAATCTTTCTTTCTTTCCACGAACAATACGAGACTGGAATAGAAGGGAGAACCGATAGAGGTACTCAAAGTACCCTCCGCCACACACCGTCAGGTGGTTTGCGGAGTATGGATGTAGATGTAGAATGTCATACCATTTTCGCGATACTTCTCGATATCAAGCAAATAGCAATATCGCTTTCACAGCAGTATCGCTCGTGCAACATAATTCTGAAGATACAGACTGGAAATTACTTCTGTAGAAACCTGAAACTTTAATGAGATGGAGCGTGCTATAAGCCACTGAGTAACTAGAAACTTATCCCATCTGCGAAGACCTTTACGTGAAAACTCGAAGAAAAATAGAGGAAACTGATATTTACACTCTCGAATACTGATGTCAGTGATTTAACAGATTCCAAATCATCCCTATAATTTAAAAAGTCAACTAAGTTGTTCCTCATGTCTAGAGAACTAGCAAGCGAGTCTTCCACCTGTCTTTCACCTGCTAGATGCAGGCATCACAATCGATGTTCCCTCAACTAAATAAAGGTGCGAAATGAGCAGAAGCAGTCAACCAGACAATTTAAATGGGAGGGAGTAATGATGCAACGCAAACACGTCCATATTGAATCTTCTCAAATTTCCATGCGATCAGGAAAGCTGCCCAACACATATTAAGTATTAGTTCGCTATTCGGCCGTCTAGAGGACGACACGGTTAAGTCAGCTACATTCCTACGCCCCAACAGGCCTCTCCATTCGGACAGCTCCTGCTGTTAACGGGAAACGTGAATCATTCTCGCCACAGGCCACTGCCAGCGCGTCACGCCCCCCTAGACAGAATTATCCTGGGAAAACGGTCGCAAACATATTTGATCGCTATACCTACAATTAAATGTTACGATCCTGGTCTCAATTGAACGACATTCGATAATGAGCGAAGTATCGGAAATACACCCTCCTGACGGCTGTGGCTCTGGAAATAGAAATATCTGTACCATTCTTATGACCTAACATGCTCTTCCTTTTGCTATCACAGTATTCCACGTCAAATCCATACCTTCCTTACGACTGGACATAGTCATTTCCTTTGCACATGTCGGAACACAAACACATACTTTACAATCCTAATGCTGAAGGTGAATCTATCATACATCCCCTACTGCTAAGTATAATACTTCGCCAATAAATGATTGCTGACGATATGAAATAATGCTGAGAGAAAATCACCGATGGGTGGACGTGTCTCATAAGTTTTTGTTGCGAGTGCTACTACTGTGTCTTAGAAAGAGAGGCATAATCCTCTTACAAACCGCCATATGTTAAAAAACCCGATCGCAACAACTACTGCATGTTACTGTCAGAAGTGGGCTTGGTTCTACAGGTGCAGACAAGTATCCATGTTAAAAGCTATACTAGCTTTATGAATCGAGGTTTGGAGTTACCTCCGAATGACGTGTTTTTTTCCAGACAAATACCGGGACACTGAATATAGATGGTGATCGTAGGAGTGTATGTTATCAGATCAGCAGTGCAGTTACACATCTCCGATGGTGCACCCTCGTTATAAAATTACCGAATTTTGAAGGAGATTCAGGTAAGGAGCGTGGTATGAAACCAGTATTTGCAACTCTCTCATGCTGCTGGTGGATATTTTTCCAGTATTTATAAAGCATTCTGTCTTCATGGCAAGTCAGAGGTTCTGCGTTATATCCACTGAGTTGTAGGCGATGGTTGATTGAGAAGGATCACAAACAGTAGTTGATGGTGCAATGACTGAGGTCGTAAGAAATTTACAATAGCTTTTCAGATCTCTAGTGCTGTACTTTCGGTAGAAATGCTCTCTATGATTTGAAATCAGGTCTTTCCATTCAACCACATTCCTGCATTGTATCAAATGGAGAAGTCATTTAATGATTACAGACACAAGTGAATCATATTTCTAGCCTCTCATATCTCGAAACGAGTCACCTTTCCCGAACCTGTCTGTTACAGTAGAATTCCAAAGTGGGTTTAGGTAGTTCCTACACATATTGCAACTGCCTCTCAGACTCGGTGCTACCATCCCTACAGCTTTGCGCATGTGATCATTCCAATGTAAGTCGGAACTGAGTAGAGGTTGGAAAAAGCTATGTCTGCCACCTTCTGCAACCCATGTAGAAACAGGCTAAGCTGAGTTACTGCAAAAGGATTGTGTTTTGACCATTTGATGTAAATGGGAACTGGGAGAAGGACAAGGATTTCGCTAGTGCACTGTGGTGCGTTCCCGAACTACATACAAGTACTACAGATTCATGCCCCTCAGGGCCCTTTCGCGTCTATCACCCCCCACATGCTATCTTCGTTGTTCTGTAACATCCAACACAGAAAAATTATGAGCTATAAAATCTCCAAAACTTCATCAGACAGAGAACTCAATAAGATTTTTAACACATCTCTCGCCTCCCATATATCGAACACAAATATTGCATGCATGCCAGCATCGAGCATATGTGACAATCCTATTAAATATACAGGTATTGATCAACTGCACAGAACAGTTCAAAGTTTCATCACCTGTACTGTAGGAGGATGATCGTATCCCACAGACTATACTGTAAGTCGCAAGAGACACTCCCTGTGACTCTGTGTCGTTGTTTGAAACACTGTTTTTTACTGTCGTAACATGCTTTGTACACTGCTATACATTTTGTTTTTCCAGAACGACTTCGAGGTCTGTGTCAGGATCTAAACTGACATTAACACGTTCTAATCCACTGCCTCTCGCAGAAAACTAGATGTTGCACAGTGTAAATCATATTGTTACCGCCGCCACACACTGGATGATTTCAAATAGAAAACAGTTACAACATAAGGAAACTGAAAGAGTTTGGCAGCGTTGTGGAGAGTTTCTAAACTGCAGTCTGAAGGTGACTGATGAGCTATACATTTAAACTCATCTGTCACAGTGAAGGAATAGCTGTATTCTGTTTCGACTGATTCCTCATATTGCAGTCATGTACATGATCTCTGTTTTGATGCTAGCGATCCCCAGATGGTGTTTCCCCTCCACCAAAACTCTTTCTCCAACTCAAACAAGCGATGTTATTCAGTCATTATGTGGTAACCAACAGCATGCCATTTGACGGATGGGATGGAAAAGACAACGTCGATGTACTGTAATAACAAGCATCACAGTTGATAGTGCAAACGATTTTAGCAATTTTACAGTAATTTCAATGCCGACCAATGATGCAACGGCATGTTTCCCAATTTTAGTATCATAGCTAAACCACCCCTTCTCTACTTTGCAAGTATCATTGCGAATGTTGATAGATGACTGTGCAGTACGTCCATTCATTGTTAATTCTCGATCACATACATCATCAAAGTGTACCAGACAGTGCTCTACATATTTCTAACACCTTGAGCATAGTGCTCAATTTACGACCTATCCCTATGCAGATGGGAGTCACAGAGCATTCCCACAGTCTTAGGATAAAACATACACACACGCACTTCTAAGACTACACAGTTCTTCACTTAAAACAGGCTATAATAATAGATCACTTGAGTTCCCGACATACCAGTAATGTGGAATGCAGCGCAGTTAATACTCCAATGTAAGCAATACATCTACAGCCCATGACATACTCCTTCTTGAAGATTTCTCTACGACAAACTATGGCAACAAGCTGTAAAACGAAAAAATTACTTCCTTAAAACAGTGGTTCGGTGTGATACATGCACAATGTAGCTCTCCAGAGATGTATAGCGTCCGCTGTTCACATCTGATCATGGTCCTGAAATTATACTATGCTCGCATCAATCCTATATAAAATGATCATTTGTAATGGAGAATACCTATTACAAGGAAACAGGTAAACACTTAGCAGCGACGTCCACCAAGTGAAATAATTGTCATGCCGCCACTAACTCTGTAAAAAGGACATCTGTCAAGCAGATGTATACATGGGGATTGCAGTGTCTCACAAACACCTATTACTAACTTAGAATCATCTTAGTTATGAAACTGAAATCTCAATTTTATACCCAAGATGCGACAAGGGAATGGAGTGCATCGCATAAATCTTCGTTCGTTTAGAGGAATGTGTCGAAGCAGAATGGTCACGTTTCATCACACATGAGATGGAAGTCCTCTGATGACAGAGGTTTGCTGTTAACGATCGCAAGTAGACAGTGCTCAAAGTCAAATACAGAACACATGGTTTATACGAGTTGAACACAGGCTATGTCATGTGACTGATTCAACCTGACAGATCAGCGGAAAAAGTGATCAAATGACCTGCGCCAACATATCCGTCCCTCTCTAGAATGCATCATCAGTCTGCCATTAAATTGTACCTTGTTACAGTTCCATCTCAATCAATCACCCCGTCCACTCTCTGTTATCCTTTAACACAGATGCATGTAAGTTTAGAGACAGTTGGTTCTCTGTTTTCCTTAAAAGCGGCAAATACAATAGTCAACTCACGTGTGTCACTGTTACCTCAATAGACATAAGTAGGATGCTGCCTCAACAGAAAAAAGTAACTGTTTCCCTGGTTCCCTTCGCTTCCATGTCGACGTTTTCTCTGAGTCCTCTTGCTGTCGCATACTTGTCCCCATGTACAAGAATTGCTCTGCGCCAACCAGAAGACACGCAAATACTTCCTCGATTTCCACGCATTTCAGCCTATTTTCCCTCAATTTATATGCCTTTTTCCATCATTTTTCGCAATTCTATCGATTTTTTTATGTCATTTCTACCAACGCGATCATGACAAACCTCTAGTTCCGTGTTCTAAAACTGCTTGTAAATGTAGTACAGCTGCCAACACCTAACGCGAATTCACTATTTTTCCGATCGGGGGCGTAGTATAGCACTGTACTCGATTGCATCCAGTCGCCTACACCCACATATTCCACATTTGCAGTGAGTTTGCTCTGTTTTCTGTATGTCAGCGTATGTGCATGTGTCGTGGATGGCTCCCAGGACCAGGCGCCGCGTTTTTTACATGCACTGAGTGTTTGTGCAGTGCATTATTTTCGGCTGTTTAAGCGTTGTGAATGTGTTTGCATAGCGTTACACATTAATTATTTTTTGAAATTTTATGAGTGCTTGCATGTCTGTACTGCACTATTTCGGTAATTTACGAGTTGTTTGCATGTCTGCACATCAGTGTACTGCATTATTTACAA
Organism: Schistocerca piceifrons; assembly: GCF_021461385.2. NCBI lineage: Eukaryota > Metazoa > Arthropoda > Insecta > Orthoptera > Acrididae > Schistocerca > Schistocerca piceifrons. The sequence continues at coordinate 620,662,709 of NC_060139.1, read as the reverse complement.
GTAGTTTGCTGGTCTGCAGACTATTTACTGTGACTCCAAGCACATTAGAGTGTGTGTTTTGTATCAGTGTGATAAATAAAGTATGTGGAACTCGTCCCTAAATAAGTTGTCCCAAAAATAAATAAAGTACACTCCTTCCTCTCTCCAGCAGCCCAGAACAGGCCAAATCCTCTTCCCGCCATTTTTCCGTCCCCAGACCGCCAATTTGTATTACATCACAGTAGGGGCGACAGCACCCTCTGGTGGTGGTACTGTGTACTAGATCAGTTGGACTCCGGACCTCTGAATGAACACAATGGATGGAGGCATTGCCTCAAATTGTTTAAATAAAGGCTGTTTACATAAAGACATACATCCATCCTACTCAGGAACCCAGTACAGCCTGAGTTCTCCTACAACCATTTTTCCCTCTCCAGACAGTCATCTTGGATTATGTCACGGGAGAGGTGATGGTGCCCTCTGGTGGTGGTACTGTGTACTAGGTCGATTGGACTCCAGACCTCGTGGTGAACACACTGGATGGAGACACTGCTTCAAATTGTTTAAATAAAGACTGCATGCAAAGTAAAGACTTACATCCATCCCATCCAGCACAGACTGAGTCCCTTTCCCGCCAATTCCTATTAAGAGGTGGCGGTCGAGTGTCTTAGGTTAGTGGAGGTAGCCCAAGTGACCTATTTTCCCACCGTTTTCTTAGTTTACTGGAGGTAGACATGGTGTGTTGCATTATCCTCATGTTATTTGAACTTTCCACCTTTTTCTGGGAAGGGGTGGAGAAGGGATAGAGGAGGGGTTTAGGTTAGTGGAGGCAGTCCAGTTGACCTATCTTCCCGCCAAAATTTGAACTTCCCACCATGATATCATTGTGACATTGCCATATCTATCACTGCCATCTTAAATAAATTTGGCAACAATGGAGAGTGGGGCCGTAAGAAGGCAGCTGCACTACTCTAATCACCACACTCTTTCAGGATACTGCGACTTCCCTAATAATACCGACCATTTTTCTTCATTTGTGTAGCCTGTTGTTTAATTACTTTATTAACGCTGATAATGTGTATCCAACAATTAAAATGCTTTTTCTCGACATGGCGAGCCAATTAAAACATTGTGACTACTTTTCGACTTTTTTTTTAGCTTGCATTGGAAATATGTTTTCCAATATAGATAGTATAATGTCTCTTGTTACATCCATATCCAAGTAACGATAGTGAAACTTATGTACTTCATTCCTTGGACACTCTTTACCAGATGCAGAAAGGGGTTATTTCTGTGGAAATTACACTTTTTCTAGTTTTTGCAACAGATTGTAGAGATACGTCAGCATAACATGCAGCAAGTAGATAACCTTTTTTACTTTTTCCTGCCTTGCTACTAAATCAAGTGATTTTATAATATTCCTTACTTCCTTATTCACTACCTCCACAATGAATCGCCAGTCCCTTCTTATGATCTGAAAACATTGTGAAGGCAGATGATATAATTCCAGTCGCTAATGGCTCACCAGTTTTATTCTTGAGAAAGAATAAACAAAACAAAAGAACTATACAGATATATGTAGCTGAAAACTATCATATACTAACGAAAACAGATGGAGTGCTTAAACAGCAAAAAACGAAACACTACTCAGTGACAATAAAATTCAGAATAAAGTAAGACCGTATTTTTCGGATGGGCAATACTTCTACTGCCCACATGCACCGTGCCGAAGTAAACATACTTCAAGACTGCCTTCCCGCTCTCCGCCTCATCCCTCCCGCGTGCCGGGCGGCGCGAGAAACTGTGCCACAATCACTATGCCGCGCGACCCGCGCGATCTGGCGCAGGCGCGAGTCGCGTCCCAGTCGCGGCGCGTCGCAATTTGCGCGGTGCCATTTGAATCTGTGAAGTTGCAAAAATGCGTGCTGGGCAATACTACCATTGCTCATATGCGCCGTTCCGATGTGAGCATATGGCCGGGCTACTTTTCCGCTCCCCGCCACAAATTCCCCACGGTGCTAGCGAGGCACGCGCGACGCGTGGCGCGAGAAACAACCAAAGCGCCGAACGAACCGGCGCAGGCGCGTGGCGCGTGTCGCGTCCCAGTCGCGTCGCGTCGCAATTTGCTCCTAGCCTTTTAGTTCTAGTTACTTCTCTGTCTCCTGGTCATTGAATTCTGTATCAGAACAAGAACTTAACGAATTATACCATAAACTACCTTTTACACATCAAATTCGTCTCGGAACAGTAATCACAGCGTATTAAAATGTACACAAATCATTGATTATAATTTTGGAGTGAAAATCTATCCATGAAGAAATTGCAGTAGGCTACGTACTAACAGGAAACAAAGGTAACAGCAGTCACAATGCTATGAGTGCGAAATTTATTAACAACATATTTATACCAAAAGTAACAAGACTGGAAGAATTTACAATATGTCAGATTAGAAGTCTTTTTGTCTTTTCATTTCTTTAAGTTCAAATTCTTTAATTTCTATATCTATTTTGACAATTTCCATTCTTATCTCATGTTCTGCAAGCATGCAGTGTACTTCGGTTTTATGTTCACATTCGAGGCATTCTAATCTTCTCTTGTAAAACTGGTATTTCTTGTCAAGAACATTTTCTGTTCTTTTGTTTTCAAGACGAGATTCTGACACTATAACAGAATCCTAGCTGGCGTGTCGCGTATCTACCATTAATTAGAGGTTATTTTCCGTGCAAAGTACGCGGTATCATACTGTCACACTAAAGTTATTACATTATTTTGAGGCATTACCGTCCTTACCAGCTCAACATTTTCATTTGAAGTTGCAGCTGTCTCCTCATTTACTGAGTTGTGGATGAGCTGCAACCTTTTTATCTGAATCTGAATCAGAACAAGAACATAACGAATAACATTATAATCTACGTTTTACACAGCAAACTTGTTTCAAAAAAATTTATGCGGTCGTCATCATAGGGGTTGGAAATAGGAAGAAAGTGTAGCTTCAGGACTGCAATTAGCTTCTGTCCACTTTTTGTAACAGTAGGCCTTACGAAATTACCGCTCCGTTTTATGCATTTCAACCTCAAAAGTTCTCACACTGTTTTTGCACCAGTTTACATGCAACACACATAACAAAAGAAATTTAATAATTACAAAGTACGTCTTCAGATTATAACTTGTCATGCACAAATGCTTTCTTGTCCCATTTCTTAACATTTTTGTAACACATTTTCGAACACTTCCTGTCACGATCTGTCCTGAAGTTATGAGAGTTCATAAAGCCAATAGGAACTTCCCTTCGTATCTTTACCATGTCGGCCCCAGTGACTTTATCTATGTTCCTTTTTTCACACAGTGTCCAGCAGTAAATCTTTCTCATACCGACAAAAGTTTGAGGATCACTCCTCTCTCTATTTACTTGATTCCATGGTTATAGCATGACACCTTCGATAATAAATACTGTATATCTATGATTTATGATAAACATCTGCAGTCGAAGCCCAATAATCGTGTCCATAGCCGATTTCAGTCGTATTGCCAAGAATGTTAAGTGCTACATTAGTTCAAATTTGAACCTGCTTCGGTGGACCCAAGTTTAGCGACATACAATGGAGTTGAGTTCTGAACGTAGTTCAGTTTCAGATCTAATGTCAAATTTGATCTCCAGTCATGTCTCTTATTTTTGTGCATAATGAAGAAGGCGTGGTGTCTTATAACTCTAAAAAGATGACAACTGTGCAAGACAGGCAGCACATCATAAAAAACTGATTTAAATATTTGATCATAACGATGAGAAATGCACGAAATGCGTCGTGTGCAGCATGAAAAAAATACGTAAATGGTGCAGTGTTTCATTACCGTATTTAAAGAATAAACGACAGTGGCAGGCTTTCGAAAAACATCGATTGTGGTGAATGAAATTGAGTCAAACATTTCTGCTTCCCACTTGTCACTGGCACTTCTTAGAGAACGAGTTGAAATGAATTGGATTTATTTGCCTGTAGACAACTGTTGTGTTGTATAAGGCATCATCATTTGTTTCATAATTATACAGTTGGTCATACAAAAGGTAGATACATAATTCTAGAGACAGCTATAGAAATGAGTATACAAAAGGTTTACATATATAGATATTATTACATGAATACTGCATATCTTGAACTCATCCATAAATAGTTTTGTTATTAAACGCACAAACAAAGATGACACTCAGTGCGCTGGCTGATGGGAGTGGCTGTAAATGGGGAATGCCTTTGCAGTCGCACCCATCAGCAACTGCGTCGAGTGTCAACTTTGTTTGCGCTTACAATACACAGGTTGCACAGACAAATTTTGTTGTATGTCATAAGTTACAAATTTGTTAGTCCACAATCACATTTACAATAAGAGAGAAGCATTTTTCATCTCTAAAAGGGCATCATATTTTTCATTAAATAAAAGAGTATCATATTTTTCATTATTAAAAAGAGCATCATTTTTCATTATGTATGAATACACTTGTACTATAGAATGATTTCTCTTTCAACCACCATTTTAAATTTGTTTTCATGCAAATCCCTTGTGCCATGGAATATAGAATTAAAAAATGTTTTGCCAGCTCATACAAAATTATTTTGGACTTCACTCAAATGTGTCCGAGAAATGTCTAATAAGTTTTTGTTTCAGGTTTCATTTGAGTGCACATCTGATCTGCTTTCATACATGTGGGCATTCTGTTTGGCTTGGATAAGTGCTTTGAGTATGTATAGACTGGGGACTGTAAGTATTTTGTGCTCAATAAAGTACTGTCAGCAAAAAGTTAATTTGCTCAAACCAAAAATACATCTAATGGCTTTTTCTGCCAGAGGAAGACATCTTTTGCCCCAGTAAGATTTTCCCAAAGAAGTATTCCATAACGTAAATGTTGTAAGACGTATGCGTTGCCGGCGATGGGCGAGGCATGGCAGAGTCTCTGACCAGAGAGTAGTATGTAGTTAGTTGTTGCTTGTCGCTAGTCGGCAGTAGTCGACAGTAGTCTTCAGTAGTCTGCTGTTGTGGACAGTAGTCGGCGCGTGCCTGCACGTGTCAGCAGTCTGCTCTGGTAGGGACTTTGGAGGATGAGTATTATTGTAGAAGGTAAAGAAGCTGCCTTGCGCATATCTAGTAATGTATATTAACTGTCATTAATTTCTTTAAAAAAAAGCCCCAATAATAAGTTTTATAATATAAAGTATTTTTTTTAAGAAAAGCATTCATTTCAATTTAAAGAATATTTCCAATGCATGATCATTCCTTCTAAGAATAAAAAAAAAACAAAAATATAGGCCAGCATTGCACGAAGCTGTGCCGAAAAGTTTTTGTGTAAGAGCAGATATATTCGCAGTTTTTATTGAGGTAAGAATTTTTCCGTTTTTATTCTGAATACAGGGCCGAGGCGCAGCGCTGCTGTCGTCATAAAATTTACCAGGTTACTGAATTTTTTATTATTTTGGTGATTAGGAATTTTTCTGTTTCGAACGTAACATTAAATGAGAAAAGAATTTTGTGGGTACATTAAATGTGAATGCATTTCTGCACAGAGATTATAAATGGAAGCCAATTTTGTTCAAAGGTTACAATATTTAAAATTCATTTAATTATTATTTCCGTGGGCGGTTACACTAACTAAAATTCATTTAATTTAATATTTCTGTGGGGAGTTTACACTTGGTTCATTTTCATTTTTTATATTTTTGTGGGGAGGTTACACTTGCCGACATCCGGTCAGGATCGTATTTTTTTGTGAATCTTCTGAGAAGTAGTCATATATCTGCTCTTATTCATTTAAATGTAGTTTGCATCTGGCGCAGCGCATTTACTAATTTGTCACTCTTTCTTTCACAGATTATCGGCAATTTGTTGCTCTTTGTTGTAATTGTGTTTGTTGCATTTTTGCATTGTCCTTGTTTCATCTGTGCTTAATTTTGATTTGTGAAAAATGCCGCGAAAAACTGTTAACAGTATATCGTGATGTACAATGAGTGAAATAGCGGACTCGAATAGTTTGACTGATAGTACTTGCGACACTCAGTGTAATGATGATAATCCCCTAATTGTAGACAATCAGTGTGTACCAACCACTAGTAATGATTTTGACCCTAATGATGAACAAATAAATTCAATTGTGTCCTCTGTTAATCTAACGACAATTGATGACGCGGCACGTTCTGTTACAATGAACGCTACCCAGTTTAAAACACCCGATTTGCAAAATTTACGTAGTAAACAGATAATTATTTCTAACGAAAATGAACAATGTACTCAAAGTATGTCAAATTTATTTGATTCCGACTTAGCGACCAATAGTGCACATCCGATGGGCAAACCTTTTTGTGAATTACAGAATGACCAAATAGTTACAGAAAACGTGACAAATGCAGATACACCAACACATAGCAAAGAAAATAGAGTAGCTAATTTTGGCTTGGATCAAATTACGGCAGTATTGCTACAGTTTAATGAAAAACAAGACAACAATCACAAACAACTTAGTGAAAATCTCAAACAACAAATTGATGAAATTAATGAAAAACAAGACAACAATCACAAACAACTTAGTGAAAGTCTTAAACAGTCGAATGATAAGCAAGACAACAATCACAAACAACTTAATGAAAAACAAGACAACCTTAATGAAAATTTCAAACAACTTAGTGAACAGAATAAACAGCTTAGTGAACAGATTACAGCCATTGCCGCGCAATGTCATGATACTAAAGAACAATTACGTGAGGAAATTAAGGGTTGTGCTAGGAAAAGTAGTGAAGAAATTAGATCTGTTGCTCAAGAATTAAGGAATACGCAAACAGCTACAACAGAATCACTTAGAGACGAAATTAGTGCAGTCGGTAAACAATGCTCTGAAAACGCAACACAGTTACGCGACGAGTTTAAATTAATGTCAGCAGAACTTTCGCGCACACTGGATGCAAAAGTAAACGCGAAATTTGACCAACAGAACAGTCAAATTGACGAACGTTTTAATCTCCTCCTACAAAACAGTGAGACGCGTTACCGTAAATTTATACAGGAACAGAATAAAGTAAAGCTACAAGTGATGGAAACAATTACCGCACAGAGACAGGAAGATAAACGTAAATTGTTACGAAAGCAAAAACATACGTAGACAACAATACTGCTAGAGTATCAGACGAAATTAATACTATCAAACAGTTGAACACCGAATTGCGTGATGAAATTTCCGATCTTAAATCAAAAAAAGACACACACACACACAGTAGACTTTCAGACAGTGACCGACAGACTTGAACAATTAGAACTAATACAGGATTCCGATGTCATCAAAGCAGACGTTAAAAAATTGAACGAAACCACACGTAAAATACAAAAACAAATTAATGCTTGTGACACTAAAACCGATGATCAGGTAAAAATACTGACTGAAAAATATGATGAATTGGGCAGTCGTATTGACGTTATTGAAAGTAATAATGACAGCAAATCAGACGATACTCCGCCGATTTCGTTTAATCAAACACCTGAATTTCAAAATTTACAGCAGACGATCAGTGAGATAGATTCGTCCAATAATACATTACGTAGAAAATTGTTGACTTTACAGCAAGAAGTGACACAGATGAAAAATGTTTCAGTCAATAACACGTCACAACATACGGCACATTCCGAACATTTGTCACACTCACACAGCCAGTATAATTTAGGTAATTTACATAGAGTACGTGACTTAGATTCCGAACAATCACAGACAAATAGATTCTCATACAATCCTGAACCTGTTCAGACGTACAGAGACGATAATTTTGATTACAAATATTTTCTATCAGTGAGAAAATTTAAAATATTTAAAAATGACAGAATACAGATTCACCCATTGGATTGGATACAACAATTTAGCTTTGCTTTTCCACCGACTTGGCCCATAACACACAAACTTGAATTTATTTGCAGTTTTTTGGAAGGCAAACCGGCAACTCATATGAGACCGATCGCGAGACAATGCTACTCGGTAGAAGAATTTCAGAATGCATTTCTGTCAGCGTATTGGTCAAAGACGACACAGCGCGGAATCAAGGATCAATTAATTAGTTTACCGAACTATGAGAACTCAAATTTTCCCACTGTCACGCAATTTTTTGAATACATGGTTCAACGAAACCAGTACTTGAGTGAACCATACAGTGAACCCGCACTTATTCAATTATGTATTTCTAAGTTACTACGATCATTAAGAGTGTCACTTTTGACGGGTCAGCAGAAAGAAAATATTTCGGCATTCAGAGATCTGTTACAACTTTTGGAAGTGCAGCGATCGGATTATTCCTTTATAAACAAAAATTTTTCATATAATAACCAAGGTCAACAAACATACAGCAATTACGATCAGCCACGCAATTTCAATAGCAAAGGTAATAGACGCTTCAGGAACGACAACCACCAGAATTTTAATAGCAGACAAAATGTTAATTATCAGTATCGACAAAATTATCAACAACAGGAACCACATTTTGGTAACAATAGATGTTTTTCACCGCAACAGCATGAAAGCCAGCCGGTTGGCATACCTAACCAACAATGTAATGTACAAGGTCAACCAAGCTTTAATGTTTCGCCGCCTGCACGTATAGCATCAGCTCCAACAAATAGTAATGCACAGTAGAGTTGGGCAACACGATTCTTTTTCCCGATTCGATTCCTACGATTCAATCTCACATTGCGAATCGATTCCTACGATTCGTTCACGATTCTTTCACGATTCATTCTAGTCTGCGATGGCACGATTCTTACGGAATGCAAAAAGTTCTACATCTTACTCACAGATGGCAGGACAGGTCTAAAATTGTCAATGGGGTTAGAATCGAACTGGTAAGATAGTTTATTTATGAGTAAACATGCATATGACGTTACAAGTGTGATTCTCGATTTATACGTGTAATGCCTTAATTGTTGAAAGGTCACGTTTGATTTGATTGCATCTATTGTTTTATTTCAGTACACCTAACTACAGACGTCTGTTTTATAATAACAAAATCTAGCAGTGAGGCAGGCGTGGTTTGGCTCATATCATTCTAAGTTTTTCTGTGCTGAGATGTCTTTACAAGTCCACATCACCCTTCTAATTCATAACGCAGCTGAAAGCCCTTCCACACAGCAAATTTAGCTTAACTTTCAATTCTTCTAAATACAAAGCATAGGTATTTGGCTTTTAATTTGTCTGAGAACTTGCCGCTGTGACTACTATTTACGTGAGAAGACGACATACTTCTAAAGAATAGGATTCAGTCGTATACGTCGACATTACTTCACTTAAATTTAATATGAATCTGAACAGGATAACATTCGAAAACTCGAACTGGAAATTATTAGTTAAAAACCTTTTGTTTAAAGACGGTATTACACGGCGATCCGCCCAGAAAGGTATTGGTTAGAGTGCCTACATCCTCTCTATATAGGCTCTGTAATATTGGTCTAGTGCGACAGCCATTTAGTGGCGGGACTGGTGGAACTAACAGAATTAGCAAATTAGCAGTGAAGTAATGTCGCTGTATACGATTGTATCCTACACTTTAGAAGTATGTCGTCTTCTCACATAAACAGTAGTGGCAGAAACAAGTTCTCAGACAAATTAAAAACAAAATATCTATGCTTTGTATTTCGACGAAACAAAAGTTAAGCTAAATTTGCAGTGTGTGAGGACTGACAGTTGCTTTAAAGTGAAATATAAGGTGCTGTGGAATTGGAAAGAGCACAGAAAAACGTAGGATGACACGAATCCGCGCATGTGCACTATATAGGGATAGTAAATGGGAAATGCCTTTACGCTCGTTCCCGTCAGCCACCGCCAAATGTCAGCTTGGTTTTCACGAGTAATATTACGGCCCACGAACTTCGTTTGTTCGTTCCGAGCGTCCTTTGTTCACACGCATCCTCCACTTGACTGCCATCTGGCGGTCGTAATCATTCGGCACGATTCGGGAAGTTGCCTTCGAAGCATAGCGTACTAAGAATCGATGAATCGTTGGAACTTGGAATCGTCACGACTCGGAAACACACAATCGTTCTTACGATTCTTTTGAACGACAATTCGTCCGTATCACGATTCGATTCTTACGATTCTTTATTTAGAGTCGTTCAAATGAACGACTCATTCACGAATCGCCACAACTCTAATGCACAGCAACAAGGAAACCAGTAAGTCCAGAAAACACACCATTTCAATTCATATCATAATGCACCGTATAGAAATGATTATCATGACAGACGTAAAAGTAATGGGCACAATTTTCAGCGTACGTTTAATAACAGTCGGTCTTACCAACAGGAAAATCATCCGCAACAACATATTATCATGAATGAACCAGACAGTAGATATCATCCCGAACGTGATACGTCAGGAAGAAATAACAGAACCGTACAAATAGTTGAAATGCCACAGCATCCTCCTGAAAATAATAGCGTGTCAGATAGAATTTGACTAGATACAGTACAGGTTGCATCTTTCAGTAACGCAAGCAATACTTTTACCATAGAGAATCTTCTTCACGAAAATGTTATTACTTTTGAGGACATCCGAGACACTCTTTTGCAGGAAAGACCAGTTATTCAAAAAACCATTTCACGCCCTGTCATTAAAGTAAAAATTGGATCATCGAAATTTTCAACAGTAATCGATTCTGGATCTCCTGTCAGTCATAAATGAGGAAACTTTCAACGAGTGTAACAAAGAGAATACTTATCCTACGTTACCATTAGGCAAAACGAAAGTAAAAGGAGCAGTATCTGGTAAAGGAGTAGATGTTAAATTACAGACACATTTATCATTTTGTATTGCAGGTCATACATTTCACTTATTGACGACAGACGTTATTTTAGGTACGAATTTTCTGGTACAACACGACGCAATTATTGACTTTCAAAATTCCTATTTAATGTTAAAGGATGAAAATGTACAACTGGCTTTAGAATTTCAGCACTCTTTATCTGCAGAAGAACAAACAATTAATCGTACAGAGGTCTTTTCCGCATCACGTAACATAGACTGTCATTCCACATTGTTCACAGATACGTACGTACACAACTATAATACTCCAGACGAAGCCGACTATGACGTTATACAGATGATTTCTGATAAAGTTAAACAGAGCAGTGCAAATACAGACGACGAACGCACTCAACTACGCAAAATTCTTTTACAGCAAGCTCCAGTTTTTGACAACGTTCCTGGTAGTATGTCCGGTTTTATGTATGAATTTCAAGTTAAACAGCACGACACATTTAAAGCGAAACATTATCCCATTCCGTATATTCACAGAGAACAAGTTAAGAAAGAATTGCAAGCTGTGCTACACCAAGGAATTGTTGAACCGGCAGTTAGTCCGTACATAAACCCGCTCCATATTGTTAAGAAAAAGGATGGTTCACTTCGCCTCGTACTTGATTCGCGTCACATCAACGACATTATTATTAATGAAACGGATCGCCCACAGACACTAGAAGAACCTCTACAGAAATTTCATGGTACTGCTATTTATTCCACATTAGATTTGAAATCGGGATTTTGACAAATTCAACTCCATCCGGACTGCAGAAAGTACACAGCTTATCTCAGTTTTGGTGACTGTTATCAATTTTGTAAATTGCCGTTCGGTTTAACTATTTCTTCAGCAGCATTTATTCGCGGTTTGAATACAATACTTCCGACAGAACTTAAAGACAGAATCACAACGTATGTAGACGACATTCTTATTGCAGAAGCTAACTGGTCTGAACACAATCTAATTCTTGAACAACTGTTGCAAACTTTTCGTGCACAGGGACTCACAGTTAATATCAGTAAATCGCACTTTGGTAAAACTTCTATAAAATTTCTTGGACATGTAATTTCAGCAGAAGGCATTGCGCCTGACCCGGAAAAACTTCAAGCTTTACGTGACATTACTGTTCCTACGACGAAGAAAGAACTACGCAGCTTTTTGGGTTTAATTAACTTTTTTCGTAAATTTATTCATTACTCTGCTTTAGACACCCCTGGATTATGTCAATTGACAGGTAAAAACACTATTTAGTCCTGGGATAAGCAAGCACATTCTGAATTTATGAACCCGAAACATGCTTTGTTGAATGCACCACTTTTATCACATCCAGATCTTACTAGACATTTTTCCATTGCCACCGACAGTTCTAACACCACTTTAGGCGTACACATTTTTCAGGAAATTGAAGAAGATGATTCTACAGTAATTAAAAACATCGCCTTTGCGAGTCGCATTCTGTCACCTGTTGAACCTAATTATTCTGTTACAGAACTTGAAACATTATGTGTTGTATGGGCATTTACGAGATTTCGGCATTTCCTTTAAGGAAGACATACCACCGTTTATACAGACCATAGAGCGATACAGTTTTTACTTTCCGCTAAATTTACACACGACAGATTAAGCAGATGGAAACTTTATTTACAGGAATTTAATTTTACAATTGTTCACATTCCCGGCACACAAAATATTGTAGCAGACTCACTATCCCGTTCTCTCAGCAACAATCAGCAAGACATCGCAACCAACTTCTGCAAAGCAAATTTCAGCGTCATGTACATTCAACAAGTTGCATTTGAAAATTTCATTTCGTCGTCATTACAAGACATAGCACAAGAGCAGAGTAAAGACAACGTATGGAAAGAGATTAAACATCTTTGGCAAGATAGGAATAATGTTACCATTAGAAACCATTACACTGTACGCAATAATATTCTGTTTCGCCGCTCTCACCCTGACAGCAACAATTGGTTATTATGCATTCCTGACGAACTTGTTAACAAATTAATTTGGTATACTCATTTAAGTTACGCACATTACGGAGCCAGAAAATGTTTTCTGATACTGAGACAGAACTGTTATTTTACCAACATGGTGAAACGTATTCGACGAGTTTTAGCGTCATGCAAAATCTACCAGAAAGCTAATTCAGATACGACTTCACATATTCCTCCATTACATCCCATTGTACCTGTTAAATTGAGACACATGGCGGCTGTAGACATTTTTGGTCCGATTCCCAGAACTAATAGAGGTTTCTGCTACATCTTTGTCGCTGTTGAACTCACTTCAAAATTTGTTACCTTCACTCCGTTACGCAAAGCTACTGCTAAAACTGTTTCGGAAGCATTTGTAAAACATTTTCTATTTCAAGTAGGGCATGTGTTGAAAGTAATTTCCGACAATGGACCACAGCTTTGATTTGCTACATGGACACGTATGTTACGAGCTAGAAACATTTCTTCGATCTACACTCCTGGAAATGGAAAAAAGAACACATTGACACCGGTGTGTCAGACCCACCATACTTGCTCCGGACACTGCGAGAGGGCTGTACAAGCAATGATCACACGCACGGCACAGCGGACACACTAGGAACCGCGGTGTTGGCCGTCGAATGGCGCTAGCTGCGCAGCGTTTGTGCACCGCCGCCGACAGTGTCAGCCAGTTTGCCGTGGCATACGGAGCTCCATCGCAGTCTTTAACACTGGTAGCATGCCGCGACAGCGTGGACGTGAACCGTATGTGCAGTTGACGGACTTTGAGCGAGGGCGTATAGTGGGCATGCGGGAGGCCGGGTGGACGTACCGCCGAATTGCTCAACACGTGGGGCGTGAGGTCTCCACAGTACATCGATGTTGTCGCCAGTGGTCGGCGGAAGGTGCACGTGCCCGTCGACCTGGGACCGGACCGCAGCGACGCACGGATGCACGCCAAGACCGTAGGATCCTACGCAGTGTCGTAGGGGACCGCACCGCCACTTCCCAGCAAATTAGGGACGCTGTTGCCCCTGGGGTATCGGCGAGGACCATTCGCAACCGTCTCCATGAAGCTGGGCTACGGTCCCGCACACCGTTAGGCCGTCTTCCGCTCACGCCCCAATATCGTGCAGCCCGCCTCCAGTGGTGTCGAGACAGGCGTGAATGGACGGACGAATGGAGACGTGTCGTCTTCAGCGATGAGAGTCGCTTCTGCCTTGGTGCCAATGATGGTCGTACGCGTGTTTGGCGCCGTGCAGGTGAGCGCCACAATCAGGACTGCATACGACCGAGGCACACAGGGCCAACACCCGGCATCATGGTGTGGGGAGCGATCTCCTACACTGGCCGTACACCACTGGTGATCGTCGAGGGGACACTGAATAGTGCATGGTACATCCAAACCGTCATCGAACCCATCGTTCTACCATTCCTAGACCGGCAAGGGAACTTGCTGTTCCAACAGGACAATGCACGTCCGCATGTGTCCCGTGCCACCCAACGTGCTCTAGAAGGTGTAAGTCAACTACCCTGGCCAGCAAGATCTCCGGATCTGTCCCCCATTGAGCATGTTTGGGACTGGATGAAGCGTCGTCTCACGTGGTCTGCACGTCCAGCACGAACGCTGGTCCAACTGAGGCGCCAGGTGGAAATGGCATGGCAAGCCGTTCCACAGGACTACATCCAGCATCTCTACGATCGTCTCCATGGGAGAATAGCAGCCTGCATTGCTGCGGAAGGTGGATATACACTGTACTAGTGCCGACATTGTGCATGCTCTGTTGCCTGTGTCTATGTGACTGTGATTCTGTCAGTGTGATCATGTGATGTATCTGACCCCAGGAATGTGTCAATAAAGTTTCCCCTTCCTGGGACAATGAATTCACGGTGTTCTTATTTCAATTTCCAGGAGTGTATATATCCAGGTACCATGCTTCTTCGAACCCTTGTGAACGATTAATGAAAGAAATTGGTAAACTGTGTAGAATATACTGCCATAAAAGACATATTGATTGGGACACACACATACTCTCATTCCAGGATGTAATTAATTCCATACCAAATGAATCTACTATGCTATCTCCGTCTGTTATACTGAAAACTGTTGAACCACCTAACAAAATTAAAGAATTAGTAACCTTTCCAACATCTCGTCGACTACGACACCATGAAATAACTGACATTGCGCTGAACAACATCAAACGTGCCGCAGAGCGCCGTAGAAGACAGCAAAAACGGGTTTGTACACGCCGTGACTTTCACATTGGACAGAAGATATTAGTACGTACACACTATTTATCCAACAGAGGAAAGAATAGATGCAGTAAATTTGAGCTTCTATATGCAGGTCCATATCTAATTCGCAGCATTCCTCACCCCAATGTAGTACACGTCGAAACTTTGAGAACCAGAAAAAGCAAGGGCAATCACCATGTCTCCAACATCAAACCCTTTATTGAATGAACATACTTTATGATTTATCACACTGTAATGCCATTTCCTAATTTTTTTATGACCACTTATGTAATTATATTCACATGAACACTTACTGATGATTATCGTATTTTTTCTTGGCAAGTGCCCGGCAAGGTAAGGTTAGCAGGTCGCTCTTCTTGTCGTTACACATCAGACCGTGCATATTTTTCCAGATGAACTTACACATTTTATGACCACTTATGCAATTATATTTATGTGACTACTTACTGATGATTATCGTATTTTTTCTTGGCAAGTGCCCGGCAAGTTAAGGTTAGCAGGTCGCTCTTCTTGTCGTTACACATCAGACTGTGCACATTTTTCCAGATAAACTTAGATATTTTATGAACAATTATGCAATTCTATCTAGTGACATATTAATTTTATCAAATTCTCTCTCCATTAAAGTCTTCAATTCTCGCCTCTATTAACTACACAACATACAATATGAACACAAAGAAAGTAATTTCTTGTCGTTATATAATAGACCATGTATATTTTCCATTTTTTATGTATGTATGATTGTTTTCCTGTTTTGTTTGTATGCACTATGAAATATTTAAGATATAACAAACACCAGTTGACTTTAACATTTTGCCTTATGGTATCTCAACATCGTGACTATTTTACATTTTTTTTGCTGCTATATTGTGATACTCTGTGTACATTTTTGCACCTGCACACTGTCTGTGTTTTTGACGTATTACGTTTTCCGTCATGTTATGCTGTATGCTCAATTATATCAATAGAAACCAGTTTCTATTTAATGGGCATATGATTTAAATGCAAGACAATAATCTTTGTTCATCATTTTCAGAAAGAAATAGCGTGTTAAAGAAATAAATTAAACAGAAATGGGAAATTCACCTTCGGAATGAACAAAAGAAGATGCAATACCTCATCACGAAGAGTAAATGGATCAGAATTAACAAGCATTAACGAGAATATATTATATACATCGTATGATAGCAGTCTTAACTAATTTTTTCTTTCAGAATACGAGGCGATTGATGCAGGCTGTCAGACAGAACTACACATCTTAGTTTTAGTGATGAAATATGCTAGAAATAAGGAATAGTTGTCTAATGAATAATGAAGTGACTTTTTTGCAGATGATAATGAATGGTGATGAATAATGATGAAGAATATGTTAATATGGATAATGAAGTTTTTCTTTACAGGTGATGATAATAATAATGGAGTTATGATGATATGGATAATGAAGTTTTTCTTTGCAGGTGATGATAGCAATGATAATGAAGTTTTTCTTTGCAGATGAAAATAATGATGAGGTTTATATATTTACTGTTAGTTAAGAAATGCTATGTAGATATTTAAGTATTTGTTGCAGTTCGTTTTGACAGTATGTCTTATGTAGCATGGTATGATGACTGAAGGTTTTGGAAAGGACAGCTAGAGAACATATATATTTTATACACATTTCACTACCTGTTAATTCGAAGTTCACTACTTTTCAGCATAATATGCATTTCTTCTTTCAGTTTAATAATCCATTTTGTATTTTTTGCAGGAGAAATTATTCACAAAATTAATACGCTATAAGCAGTTAATCATTAAACCTGTTCTAGTACTTGCATTTTTTCTTACCCATTTGTGTGTGTCATTCATGAATGTGATCACATATACTCTACTTGTTTCATAACCTTGCTACAGCTGACTCATGGCGAATGACGTTACACATCTTCATTTGCAGCAATAAGTCAAATGCAAATATTGTTATGCTCCAGTAATTAATTATCGATCCCAATGCAATGCATTGCTAGTACAAAAGAAAATGTATTACCTGTCCCAAATAACGCTACCAGTTTAAGAGAGTTCTGAGTAATACTGAATGATGTTTTCTAATCACAGATGTTGACTAATAGTTACAGTATGCTACATTTTCAATATGTCCTACGTCACTGGAATTATCAGTTCTGAGTAATATTGAATGATGCTTTATAATAATGCATAAATACTATGCCAATAATTTCTGTAAATAATATTTTGTTATACTCTATAAATGCTATGCCAATAATTGACTCTTATTTTGAATGATAACTTCTGAATAATACTGAATAAGGTTTTATAAAAATATAAGAATACTTTGTAACTTGCCAATGAGTGCCAATAATTATTTTAAATATGTCGTATGTCACTTGAATGATGAAAAATGTTTTGTAGTATTCAATACTTGCTATATGTTTTGTAACTGGCCAATGAGTGCCAATGATTACTATAACTAAGTGAATTATGTTAATACTATGCCATTCATTAGCTCCTGTTCTCAATGATGACTTCTGATGGTTTGTAACTGGCCAATGAGTGCCTATGTTCACTGTAATCAGATGATTTATGAACATTATTCTGTAATACTTCATACATGGTACAGAAATGTTCAGTAACTGTGCGACGAGTGCCACCAGTTACTCAAATCAGTTGTTAGACTAGTGTAATTCTCAATGAAAACTAGTATGTGACTTAATGTCCTTCACCTTATGACCTAATTACCAGAAATTACTGCAATATCCGTGTGTCCTGTCTATCCTCATGATCATGGAGCACTATATTTGGTGTTTGCACTAATTCTACGTTGGTGTACCTTACAAGAACGTAGTGTTGACACGACATGTTGTCCACCACCTTGAGCGATGGAGATGTTATTATGGTTCCACTGTTTGGTATACCTAATGTACTACCAAAATGATAACATGGAATATTACTACGACATTTCAGTGTCTTGGCTACACTGATTAATACTTCAAGGAAGGGAACTTCAGATTGTCTCACTTGGTGTTGTGCTTCTGTAGAAAGATATGGACTTTCAGTGCAGCTGCGTGCAACCTAAAGTGCTACAACCATGATGCAATCCTTCCCTTTCCTATCCTAGTTCTTGTAAATTAGTAAAAAAAAAGTATATACAGTGCGTGTGCACTTTTGTCATTTTGTTAACATGATTTGTATTCATTACATATACATTTTATGATATGCTGATATGATCTGAACTACAATGCGTGTGCACTTTTGTCATTTTGTTAACATGATTTGTATTCATTGCATATACATTTTGTGATTTGCTGATATATTCTGAACTACAGTGCGTGTGCACTTTATGTCATTTGTTAATGTGATTTGTACTCATTGCCTATACATTTGTGATTTCCTGATATGTTCAGTACTACAGTGCGTGTGCACTTTATGTCATTTGTTAATATGATTTGTACTCATTCCGTATACATTTTGTGATTTGCTGATATATTCTGAACTACAGTGCGTGTGCACTTTATGTCATTTGTTAATATGATTTGCACTCATTCCGTATACATTTTGTGATTTGCTGATATATTCTGAACTACAGTGCGTGTGCACTTTATGTCATTTGTTAATATGATTTGTGCTCATTGTGTATACATTATGTCTTTGCTTGATATGTTCTGTACTCAGTGCATGTGCACTATATTTTATTTCATGTTCTGCACTTATATATATGTATATATTCTATGATTGTAAACTTAGTTAATTAAGAAAAATTTGTTGCTCATGGCAAGTCCAATTGACTCACCATTGCTGCCAAATTTTTGCCCCCCCCAGTGGAGGGTTATGTAAGACGTATGCATTGCCGGCGATGGGCGAGGCATGGCAGAGTCTCTGACCAGAGAGTAGTATGTAGTTAGTTGTTGCTTGTCGCTTGTCGGCAGTAGCCTTCAGTAGTCTGCAGTAGTCGACAGTAGTCTTCAGTAGTCTGTTGTTGTGGACAGTAGTCGGCGCGTGCCTGCGCGTGTCAGCAGTCTGCTCTGGTAGGGACTTTGGAGGATGAGTATTATTGTAGAAGGTAAAGAAGCTGCCTTGCGCATATCTAGTAATGTATATTAACTGTCATTAATTTCTTTTTTAAAAAATGCCCCAATAATAAGTTTTATAAAGTAATTTTTTAAGAAAAGCATTCATTTCAATTTAAAGAATATTTCCAATGCATGATCATTCCTTCTAAGAATCAAAAAAAAAAAAAAAAAAATATAGGCCAGCATTGCACGAAGCTGTGCCGAAAAGTTTTTATGTAAGAGCAGATATATTTGCAGTTTTTATTGAGGTAAGAGTTTTTCCTTTTTTATTCAGAATACAGGGCCGAGGCGCAGTGCTGCTGTCGTCATAAAATTTACCAGGTTACTGAATTTTTTATTATTTTGGTGATTAGGAATTTTTCTGTTTCGAACTTAACATTAAATGAGAAAAGAATTTTGTGGGTACATTAAATGTGAATGCATTTCTGCACAGAGAATATAAATGGAAGCCAATTTTGTTCAAAGGTTACAATATTTAAAATTCATTTAATTATTATGTCCGTGGGCGGTTACACTAACTAAAATTCATTTAATTTAATATTTCTGTGGGGAGTTTACACTTGGTTCATTTTCATTTTTTTATATTTTTGTGGGGAGGTTACAATGTGTATGGAATAAGACATAGTACGCCATAAGCATACACTCTTAGTGACACAATCCTTAAGTTTCCTAAGGAGATATAAAACTCTTGCCAACTTATTGCACAGCTCGTCTGTGTGGTTATGCCAGCATAATTTAATATCTATATATATACCTAACAATTTTACTGAATGTGTGAGTTTATTTGGTCCATTATTAATATCTCCAAGGGAAAAGAGGATGGGTTCAGTTTTGTTTTTATTTAATGACAGTCTGTTTTCATGGAACCATTGAGCTGCCTTTTCCATCATTGAGTTGTTCATTTGTTTGACAACATTTGCGTCCCTATGAGACATGATAAAAATTGTGCCATCAGCATATATTACAGATTTATATGTTAATAAGTTGAGCAGATCATTCACATACACAATAAATAAGAAAGGTCCCAGTACAGATCCTTGTGGCACTCCATATTTCATCTTGAAGAGGTCAGATTTGTTATTTGAATTTAAAACTACCATTTGGTTTCTGTTTGGCAAATATGTTTTCAGCAATAACAGTTCTACATCAGTTATTCTGTATTTTTCAAGTTTTTTAAATAAAATGCTATGTGTGACAGTGTCAATGCCTTGGTTAAATCTACTAAAGTTGCATAAACTTATTCCCTATTTTCTAAACCATGTAATATTGATAACAGCCTATTTTGTAATTCATATTGGGCCATATTTAGGAGGTTGTAAAACTAAAAAAAAATCATTTAACTGGTCTTTCATTAATGTTTCAATAATTTTGAATATTGTAGGTACTATTGCAATGGGTCTGTAATTTTGGTGTGAAGTTCTGTCTCCTTCATTGAATATGGGCAAGACAATTGTCAGTTTGGGGCAGTCTGGAAATGTTCCTTCTGTAAACATCCTTCATTGCCCTCTAAATTTCTTTCATCTGTTATAGCTAATTTCCCAGAATTTATGAAACTATTATTTAGTTCATTTGCCCTTAGAGAGACAGATAGATTTTCTGCAATTAACCCTTTTCTGCTTTAATTATTTTCCATGCTGCCTTACATTTGTAACTAGCCTGAGAAATATAGCTGTCATTTGCTTTTTCCTTTGCAGAAATGATATCATTTCTGTGCAGCCTTTTTAATTTGGCATATGAATGTCTGTACTTATTATTACAGCAAGATTTGTCATAGCAAGTTTTTAACAAAATTCTTAAGTTATTTAAGTTAGGTGTATATCAGTCAGTTACACTTCTTTCCTGTTTTCTCGTTGCATTTAGTCTATTGTGTTTAATAATGAAGGGGCAATATTGATTAAAGACAGTTGTAATGGTATATAAGAAATAATCAAAAGGATCACTTAAAAATTTATTCTACATGACAGTATTATACTGTTCAATGGTTAAAAGTCTTTGTACAAGATTTGTTGTATTTGATGGATTTATCTGCCTCACCATCTGGGGTTCTATTGATTGAACATGATTTTTTTTGCACCCCATTAATTTTAGGAAAATTCCATCATGGTCAGAGAGCATTTGTTTAACAACATTTAAGACTACATCATCTGTGCCAATGTTTGATATAACATTATTTGGACAGGCATTCTGCCTCATGGGCTTATAGTTAAGGCAATTATAACCCTATGACTAGAGGGTATCCAGCAGTAATCTACTTTTAGAATTTTTGCACCATCACATCTATATCAATGTCACTAAATATTAAAATTTTATGATTCTTGTATCCAAGTAAGTACATTAAGAGATTATCCACATGGTGGACAATAACTTTGGCACCAGTTTTTAGGACACTGTACATAGATACCACAGTTAACTGAAGGTGTTCTTAATTATTTCTAACACTACTTTCCTCATCAACATCCTGTTTTCTTTTACATATTTTGATTATGTGCCTGATGAAAAAATCTGATCAGCTTGTCTCATAGATTTTGGTAACATAAATTTTGTTGAACAACTGTGTAGTAAAAACATTAAAAATGCTGAAAACTATCTAAGTTGAAGAAAAAATATTGTCAGTTCTGTTGTTAGGGAGAGGCTGCAATATGTCAACTGATTAAGAATCTGGTATACAGCTTAATTTCACTAATATATGTGCAACAGCATAATATACTTATTTCTGCCTATTTCGCTTCCCCTCTAAAGCGAACCAATTTTATGTGTGCATGTCATTTATGGCAATTAGTGTAACATGTGCCCCCCCTCCAATTATCGCCTATTGTGATCGGATCCTTATATGAAGGAAAAAAAACATTTATTCATTTTGAAAGTGATGTTTCAGGATAGTGAGATCCTTTTGCTTTTGATACCACAGGCCTTATATACACAACAGATTTCTACAGAAAAATCCTTCAAAGTATGAGACATGAAGTTCTTTTACAAAGCTAACAGGAACCTAGAACTTCTAACTTCAACGAGAATGGTATGAGACTGAATACAAAAATGTCTGCACATTCACATCGTTATCTCTTTGAGGCAGGCTTATTAAAGGCTTTGGAGCCAGTCAGAAGAATTTCCTCTGATTAGTCATAACTATTTTGCAACCATCCATTGGCCGGAATTCGAACAGCTTTCATCGAATCACAAACTACGGGAACTGGGAGAATGCCTGCGTCAAACGCATTTGTGTGGTTGCGATTGTACCTCAAGCGAACCTACTACAAAATATAATACTCGCATCAGACTGTTTTCATCGGCTTACTGTAACCTCTGTCCTCATTGGCCGACTGCGAAATACACTCCTGGAAATGGAAAAAAGAACACATTGACACAGGTGTGTCAGACCCACCATATTTGCTCCGGACACTGCGAGAGGGCTGTACAAGCAATGATCACACGCACGGCACAGCGGACACACCAGGAACCGCGGTGTTGGCCGTCGAATGGCGCTAGCTGCGCAGCATTTGTGCACCGCCGCCGTCAGTGTCAGCCAGTTTGCCGTGGCATACGGAGCTCCATCGCAGTCTTTAAGACTGGTAGCATGCCGCGACAGCATGGACGTGAACCGTATGTGCAGTTGACGGACTTTGAGCGAGGGCGTATAGTGGGCATGCGGGAGGCCGGGTGGACGTACCGCCGAATTGCTCAACACGTGGGGCGTGAGGTCTCCACAGTACATCGATGTTGTCGCCAGTGGTCGGCGGAAGGTGCACGTGCCCGTCGACCTGGGACCGGACCGCAGCGACGCACGGATGCACGCCAAGACCGTAGGATCCTACGCAGTGCCGTAGGGGACCGCACCGCCACTTCCCAGCAAATTAGGGACACTGTTGCTCCTGGGGTATCGGCGAGGACCATTCGCAACCGTCTCCATGAAGCTGGGCTACGGTCCCGCACACCGTTAGGCCGTCTTCCGCTCACGCCCCAACATCGTGCAGCCCGCCTCCAGTGGTGTCGCGACAGGCGTGAATGGAGGGACGAATGGAGACGTGTCGTCTTCAGCGATGAGAGTCGCTTCTGCCTTGGTGCCAATGATGGTCGTATGCGTGTTTGGCGCCGTGCAGGTGAGCGCCACAATCAGGACTGTATACGACCGAGGCACACAGGGCCAACACCCGGCATCATGGTGTGGGGAGCGATGTCCTACACCGGCCGTACACCACTGGTGATCGTCGAGGGGACACTGAATAGTGCACGGTGCATCCAAACCGTCATCGAACCCATCGTTCTACCATTCCTAGACCGGCAAGGGAACTTGCTGTTACAACAGGACAATGCACGTCCGCATGTATCCCGTGCCACCCAACGTGCTCTAGAAGGTGTAAGTCAACTACCCTGGCCAGCAAGATCTCCGGATCTGTCCCCCATTGAGCATGTTTGGGACTGGATGAAGCGTCGTCTCACGCGGTCTGCACGTCCAGCACGAACGCTGGTCCAACTGAGGCACCAGGTGGAAATGGCATGGCAAGCCGTTCCACAGGACTACATCCAGCATCTCTACGATCGTCTCCATGGGAGAATAGCAGCCTGCATTGCTGCGAAAGGTGGATATACACTGTACTAGTGCCGACATTGTGCATGCTCTGTTGCCTGTGTCTATGTGTCTGTGGTTCTGTCAGTGTGATCATGTGATGTATCTGATCCCAGGAATGTGTCAATAAAGTTTCCCCTTCCTGGGACAATGAATTCACGGTGTTCTTATTTCAATTTCCAGGAGTGTAGATCAGATGTATTTGGAACAGAATGTATTTTACGTTGGGAAAATAAGCCTTCGTGAAGAGAATATTGTTTCTTGATGGCTGCATCAGAATATGGTAGGGACCTTGAAGATATACTCACTCACACAAAGAACCCATTCTGCAGTATTGATACATTATATCCTCGTGTTTTTGGAGTTCAGAATCAGTGATCTCTATACTAAATACACTGAAGAGCCGAAGAAACTGACACACCTGCCTAATATCGTGTAGGGCCCATGCGGGCACGCAGAAGTGCCGCAACACAACGTGGCATGGACTCGACTAATGTTTGATGTAGGGCTGGAGGGAAGTGACACCATGAATCCTGCAGGGCTGTCCATAAATCAGTTAAGAGTACAAGGGTAGGATATCTCTTCTGAACATTACGTTGCAAGACATCACAGATATGATCAATAATGTTCATGTCTGGGGAGTTTGGTGGCCAGCGGAAGTGTTTAAACTCAGAAGAGTGTTCCTGGAATCACTCTGTAGCAATTCTGGACGTGAGTATTGTCGCATTGTCCTGCTGGAATTTCACAAGTCCTTCGGATTGCACAATGGACGTGAATGGATGCAGGTAAACAGACGGAATGCTTATGTACATGTCACCATCAGAGTCGTATCTAGACATATCAGTGGTCTGTTAGAACTCCAAGTGCACACTTCCCACACCATTACAGAGCCTCCACCAGCTTGGACAGTCCCCTGCTGACACGCAGGGTTTATGAGGTTGTCTCCATACGTCCTTCTTCTTGATACAATTTTGAAATGAGACTCGTCCAACAAGGCAATGTTTCCAGTCATCAACAGTCGAATGTCGGTGTTGACGGCCCCAGGCGAGGTTTCATGCTCTGTCGTGCAGTCATCAAGAGTACACGATTGGGCCTTCGATTCCGAGAGCTCATATCGATTACATTTCGTTGAAAGAGTTGCACGCTGACACTTGTTGATGGCCCTGCGTTGAAATCTGCAGCAATTTGCGGAAGGATTGCACTTCTGTCACGTTAAACGATCCTTTTCAGTCATCATTGATCTCGTTCTTGCAGGATCTTTTTTCGGCCGCAGCGATGTCGGAGAGCTGATGTTTTACCGGATTCCTGATATTCACGGTACACTCGTGGAATGGTCGTACTGGAAAATTCCTACTTCCTCGCTGCCTTGGAGATGCTGTGTCCCATCGCTCGTGCAACGACTGTAACAGAATTTTCAGATTCACTTGAATCTTGATAACCTGCCATTGTAGCAGCAGTAACCGATCTAACAACTGCGCCAGACAGTTGTTGTCTTATGCTCGGTTTACACTAGCAAGTTATTGCAGCAATTTACTTGCGCGGAGGAACTCGCCGCGCGATTTGAGAGTGTAAACATATCGCCAAGTCGACTTGCGACCGTAGCAATTTATTGCAGAAGTGACTTGCTGTACGTTTTCCGCTTCCAGTGTGAACGCCACGCAACAAGTATCTGCAAGTAACTTGCAGCTTTTAGGATTTATTTCTATTTCCTGCAAGTAGGAAGCGCAAGTTAGAGTATGTATGTCGTCTGCATAACACTCATATTTAACATTTTACTTACTGTGGTGACTTAATTTTATGCAACCATCTTACGTATTATATGCAAACAAATTTCAGAAATGGAGGAGAAACGGGAATGGATGAAGCAGGATGCAGAACATTTTACTGACGCCGTGGAGAGCTACCCCGAAATACAGAACGTGCATAACCGAGACTTTAAGGATAGAGTGAAGAAGATGAGCGCATTAAATGAAATCTCGTCGATATTCGACACATCTATAAAAGAAGTACACAGAAAGTAGCATAACTTGAAGACACAACCCCTTTGCCACCTGCATCCACTCGCTTGTGTGTAATCATTATATGTTCTATTTACTTAGCTTGTCACTTTCCATTTTATGAGCATTAGAAAAAAAAACAATTTTATAAGCATATCATTCTGTAAAATTCAGTTTATTTCAATAAAAATTTAATTTCATTGTTGTGTTTTCACATATCTTCAAATAATTTTCCCTTTTCAAAACGTTAAAAATGGGTCTACATACTTCGGGTACGATCAGAAAAATCGTGCTGACGGGAATATGAAACAAGTACATTAGGGACTTGTATGCGTATCCTACAAAGAAAAGATTTCAAAATTCAAACTTTTTTTGGTTGTGTGTTTCACATAAATAAATGAAATGCCTATTTTATTCGTAGCTCACCGGTGGCTATAAATCATAGAGTGAGTAGCAAACGTTCCTTTGCTGAAATAGCATTACCCAAGTTTGATATGACGGGCACTATTAACACCAACAAATACTCCAGATCATTTGAGGACATTCTGCAAAAGTTTTCAAAAGTATCCATGCTCTCGATACTCAGTTCTTGCAAAAGGTTATTACAGGCACGATTTTGCGATCTTCTCATTATCTACTCTCTAACCCAAATACTTCTCTTTTTCATTTTCACGTTTTGCATTACAATTACAAGAGCTGCAGCATATCTCACCCGCCTACTTGTCATTTTACACTTTGGCTGACACTCGTAGTGGTACTGAAAGCATATGTAAACAGTATCAGCAAATTATTGACGCAAGTTTCTTGGCAAAGAACTTGCGGAAGAATCTTGCTTAATTGTTGAGCTGCTGTGTAAACACAGCTGCAAGCGGCTAGCAATAACTTGCAGCAATAACTTCTGCAAGCGACTTGCTAGTCTAAACCCACCTTTATATAGGGCTTGCCGACCGCAGTGCTGTAGTCTGCCTGTTTACATATCTCTGTATTTGAATACGCGTGCCTATACCAGTTTCTTTCGTGCTTTCGTGTCCTTTCATCCTTTAACGCCCATTACAGAATCAGTCACATATATCGATGCAAACGACTCTCGCATCTGTGGCATAGTCGATATAAATACAGCGAACGACCCATCGCATGTAGTATATCGGATTGTGCGCTTGTTTTGACTGTGTGAATGGGATGTTGGGTGTATATAAATATTTAGTTTTGTTTGAATTATAGCTTGGATGTTGTTTTAATTCAAAGTTTCGAATGTTAACTCGTAGAAAATAATATCTAGTTCAGGCCTAGAGGCCTTCAGAAGGCAGAACTTGGGTATTGCTGGCATGAAGCTTGCGAATGAATTTGCTGCAAAAGAAAATCATTTCTGCAGTGATCGATTATTTTAATATAATTTGGCATTTTTGTTTCAGTTACTGACGTTATAAAAATGGGAACAGTTGTTATTCGGTATTATCAACCTGGAGACCAATTACAGTGCCAAGAAATTGTGAAGGAAGGAATAATGTCAACAGTCAACACGGCATTTTTTGCTGGACTGTTACGGGAAATAACATTTCAGTCAATTATTCTTGTGTCGGCCCTTCTGTTTATTTTTGTCGGCGTTCCATTTCGTATTTGCTTTCTTACGGTGCCAGCAAGTGTGATTTTCATCGTGTATGGAGGCATCTACTTTGCACATGTCATGAGGGCCATGGAAGTCAGCCAGGAAATAGCAGATATTCCCCGAGTATACATGTCGTCCCGTGATACCGGATTCTGGGTTGCAGAGGTCCACGAACCATTGTCCAACACGTTGAAACCGAAATCAGAGGTACAAAATGTTGATAACAATTCTTAACAAAGTAGACGCTCACCCAGTTTATGTATCTGTTTGAACATTGGTAGCTGCTATAACAAAAGAACTGTTAGCCAGTATGGCCGACACAACTTACGTGTAGCAATAATTCTTTCTGATGAAGAGTAATTTAAATTTCTGTATGAGTACCTGTTAAAAAGGTAGGCTGTGAATGAATTTCAGCTTCCAAGTATGTAATGTTGTTTTATTGATTAATGGCGTTACCAGTTTAAGGAGTTACGTGACAGACCACATATTTTTAAGATTTATACCACTGTGAATAAAGCAGATTACGCATATGTGAGAGTTATCATATCGGAAAGCTTGTACGAATATACAGTAGATGTTCTATGGGTAATTACACATACTCTGTCCAGAGTTTCCTTTTGCTTCATACTATTTGGCGAGTGGAGGATTTCACTTTCTGTATCTTTTGTGTGGTATAAAATGTTTTTAGAGTGCCTAGGTACTAGTTTGTGAAAAATATTCACTGTGGACGTGTTGATCAGTGAAGTGAATATCAACTTTTTCTGTGACACTACAGCCCCCAATGCACCGTGGCTGCCTCAGCAACTTGCCTCCATACATCTGTGTATTTCTCATCCATTCCTGCATCTCCATTTTGGTGAGGTCAGCCTACACATTGTCCAGTCATCTTGATCTTGATAGGCCACACCATCTGGTTGAATACAGTCTGCCTTTCATTATTCATTTGGAAATCTTGCCATCTTCTCCGTATGTTTTAACCACCATATTCTGTGAGATTCCATACATTTTATTATACCGTACCCTTCTACATGTTCTTCTATATACTGGTTGTACCATAATCTCTTATGTTGTGTTGTACCCTACTATCCAGTCATCTTCCTCTCACAGGCCCATAAATTTTTCACAGGGTTTTTGTTGCAAATTCCCTGAGGTTGTTTGTGTCTGCTTCTGTTATCATTCCCCTTTGTGACCCATTCGTAGCCACTGGTCATACGAGGGTATAGTATTCTCTTAACTGGTTGTGATTCTTAAATACTGTAAGTTTGCGTAATAAGCTGTGTTTGCTGCTTGTATCATTTTTCTAATAAATTCCTTACATTATTATTGCAGATTAAAAGAGCACCAAGGCAATGGTAGCAGCTGACAGCTTTACAGTATTAGAGGCCGTCATGTAGTGTTAAACACACTTTAGAAATGGATATTACTATGTATTTTGTCTTGGATTCATTTACAGCAAGTCCCTCCTTTTTTTTATCTGCTTTTGTCAGTTTCCACTTTTCTGCCACAATTCCTACATCATGTGTGTCTGCACATATCTGACCGGATTTCATATGAAATGAATTTGGGGTAACAGATTTTGTGTTCCAGCTCCATCCACTTTATGATTACACCATCTATAATCACCAGAGTTGCCGGAACTGCAATCTGTTACTGTACTGCAAAAGTATCCCGGAAATACGGAAGCGTCCGATCCCACCCGTCTGCTTTGACCCATGACATCACAAATATGGCGGAAACAAAAACAAACACACACACTTTCCACAAGAAGCCTAATGACACTAACAGGACAAGCGCGGGAAATGGGGTGTTTTGGGTGGGGGGCAAACTAAATATAAACAAATTTAGACGCCTTGCGTAGCTACAACGTGTAAGTGAAGACAGCCATGCATGAATACCCACCCACCTCCCCAGGGGTCGTAATCCCTGCAACCCATAGAAGATAAAGACGCTTCAGTACCTGATTAGTGTTTTTTGTCTTTTTTAAAAAAAAATCTCACGGGATAGAACGAACAGATCAGAAAGATAAATATAATAAACTAAAACAGAAATTGGAGGAAACAGATAATTAAAATAAGTAATAAGTGTTTTTAAATTAAAAAAAAAAAAATCTCACGAGATAGAACGAACAGATCAGAAAAGTAAATAAAATAAGATAAAACAGAACTGGAGACAGCCACACTCAAACCAAACTCCGCGCCGTCATGACGTCACACACGACAACACCCTTACGTCACGGGTCAAAGCCGACGCGCGGGATCGGACACTTCTGTCGACCCAAGTATCTCTCATCACCAAAATTGTGTCGAGGCACACATTTATGTGGCTAAATTGCTATAAATTCGAAAACAACAGCTCACTTCAGTTATTGTATTTTCCTGTCTCAGTTGCATTAATCAGACACACACATTTTTTTTGGGGGGGGGGGGGGGGGCTAAAACTGAGGAAAGTTTTTGTGAAACTTGCTTTATCCAAACAATAAAATTTTACAGGAGACATATTTATTTAATTAAGTAGCTAGTTGAGAGGGCAAAATCTTTTATAATTAGCAAATTTCAATATGTTTTAAGGTAGTCTTTGCATATGATACACAGAATTTTTGATGGTTTATAAACTGCAGGCAATAGAAAATAATTTTTTTTCAAAACTTGCTTTGTGCTCAAACTAGATCGGTGGTAAATGAATATTAAATACCTGTTTTTACATTAAAGCTGTAAGATAATAATTCTTTTTTTTTTTCCTTCTAAACAACTTCAGGGGGCCCTTCACCATAAATTCTCCATGAGCTGTCATGATCTTGATACTCTTCACCACTTGCGGAATGTATGTCACTGTAGAAACTTGCTGCATCGTTAGAAATGGTAAAAAAAAATGCATGTATGATTATGTCCTTTTCTGCAAACTAATGGTGTATCTTGGGAATAATTGCAGCTCATTTGATGGCTTTGAATGAAGGAATGTTCTTCTCGAAACATACTTCTGACCCAAATAAATACCTCATTTTAAAAGCACATTGAATCTTGCCATTCTTTGTGGGTTATTGCTTGTACAGACTTCATTTTGAAAGGCAACAATATTATCAAAAGGATGTTTGGTATTCACCATACAGTGGAAATGCTGAGTTACAGTTAGGTACAACAAAAAGACTGTAACTAGATAATCTTTTGGCCAACAAAGCCTTAATTATATTTCTGATTCCATTGTATTATGGCACCAAAGTAGTGCATAATTCATTCCTTCATTGTGTTCTGTGATTACCATCAAGGAGGGCCTTTATAGTTATATGAGTTGAAGTATAGGTTAACAAAAGAAAAGAAACTTGTAGAGCATAAATCCTTACATTTTATTACCAATAAACTAATGCTACACTGCTTAATACTATTTGACTTATTGCAGTTGCAGTGTAATCAGTAAAGTCCTAGGAAAACTGCTAGTTTGAAAAAAAGGCTTTGGCTTTGTAATTTATATTAAAAAACTGCATCTACATTTATGTATATTTGTATAAATCACCTGGTCTGGGCATTGTATCTGGTGAGATGGTTAAATGAATGGGGAAGGAAAGTGTTGATATGCTTCATTTATTTTGTACAAGGATATGGGAAACAGGTGAGTGTCCAGAAGACTGTTAGAAGTCTATCTTCATCCCCCTACACAAGAAAGCATCAATCAGGAACTGCTTCAACTGCATTGCCCTTATATCCAACACAAGTAAAATTTTGCTCTACATCTTGAACCAGCGTTTGAAGCCATATATTTAGCCTCACAAATCCACAGAACCAGTAAGTTGTCGAAGGCAGAGGAACTTCTGAATGGAAATCACAAGAATTCTGTGTTTGTTTCCATATACTTCCTTGGCTGCAGGAAAGCCTTTGACCATGTTCGCTGTTTGAAGCTATGGCATGTGCTTGCAAAGTTTGTGTCCCACTACATTTGACAGTACCGATGAGCCTATACGATGATCACCTTGCAGCTGTGAAGCCAAGTACTGGCACGTCTGATTTCTTCAGTTTATCGAAAGGTGTCACAGTGTTGTGGTCTGCCCTCACACCCGCCCAACTGTACATCATCCGTGCAGAACTTGTCATTAGGAATGCTCTTGACGTTTGGGCTAGAGGCATCTCAGTTTGTGGTAGAGCTGTTAACAACGGAAATACGGAACCGTCCAATCCCGCCTGTCTGCTTTGACCCATGACGTCACAAATACGACAGAAACAACCATAAACCACGTTTCCAATATGGCACATATAAAGTCATTACGTACACATTATGAAGACGAAAATACATCGAAAAACAAACACACACACTTTCCACAAAAAGCCTAATGACACTAACGGGACAAGTGTGGAAAATGGGGTGTTTTTGGGTGGGGGCAAACTAAATATAAACAAATTTAGACACCCACCCCCATACAAAACCACACAAAACGACGAAAAAAACCGACATCACA
This sequence comes from Schistocerca piceifrons, assembly GCF_021461385.2. Classification (NCBI taxonomy): domain Eukaryota; kingdom Metazoa; phylum Arthropoda; class Insecta; order Orthoptera; family Acrididae; genus Schistocerca; species Schistocerca piceifrons. The sequence continues at coordinate 620,631,021 of NC_060139.1, read as the reverse complement.
GAGCTCCCCAAATACCACTAAACACAATATCATCAGGAATTGCACACTTCCCTTGACCTATATAGCTCAAAAACATCTCCCGATACCAGTACCAACATACACAGTCACACACTGGGATCGAACACTTCCCTTGACCTGCGCAGTGTTAATTTTATCTGTCATATCCATTCCTGAACAAACACAAAAACAACCGATTAATTTTACTAAAATTACCACACGACGTACAGCGGAGAACACTAAATTAACCTTCACAGAAAATCGTTAACTCACTGAAACGAATTCCACTACAAACACAGCCAGCACTCGAACAATTCTTGATAATGAGCAAAAGCAAACTGAGCCCATTACACCACATAAACTAAAACCCTGAACATACCACCAGAGAGCACAACAAACCACGACATGATGACATCTACAAACACGCCACACTCACAAACCAAACTCCGCGCCATCATGATGTCACACACAACACCCTTACGTCACGGGTCAAAGCCGACGCATCGGATCGGACGCTTCTGTCGACCCTTAACAACCACCAATTTGCTGCTGACACCATGCTGGCAGCTCTATTAAAGAAACTGGGACTTGTGCATACTTTCAGTTATCTCTGGTCATCCATTTGCGACATGGAAGCTGTGAAGATTTGATAAGAAGGTGGATCATGCAAGGGTGACTGATTATGAAGGAGCTCACAAAGATCTTACGGAACAGAGCAATAACGGAAACCACAAAGGGTCAGCTTGTTGAAACACACATTTTCCATCTTTTTTTATGGCTCCAAAGTATGGACCTTTAAGGCCAGAGACCAGCAGCATATTCGTGCATTTGGGTTTTGGTGCTGGTGCAGGATGCTGCACATAAAATGAACTGAAGTAACAACAAATGTGTCCCTCGAGCAACTCAGTATTTCCAAGTGCCTTTCTTCCCATATCAACAAAAAAATTCTCCAATTTTTCGGTCATATTGTGAGAAGAAATGGAGAAAATATAGAGAAAATAATCATGGAAGGGAAGATTGAGGAAAGGAGACCGATGGGAAGACCAGTGAGCAGGTGGGCGGATCATATAAAGATCTCCAGTCTACCTCTTCCGCAGGCTCTAAACGAAGCAGGTAACCATTCTGCATGAAGACTGTTGATTCATGCGGTAACAGTGCTCAGCAATGAGCACGACGATTTGGGATAATGATATTTGTAACAGGAGCCTATCCGTGTAACTGAAGGTGGAAGATTTGGCATAAATGTCTAAGCTGACAGTGATCTTTAGAGTCAGATGTAAGGAACTGTGATATGTCCTTTTTAATGGAACCGTCGCAGTTGTTACCTTAAATAATTTAAAGGAACGACATGGGTCTAGGAAATAAATATCTTGTGTGGCAGCTGGATTGGGAGTTCATATTTCACTGCTGAAGCCTACATTATGTTTATATCCAAATACAGCTGTTACTTTGCTTTGTAGGATTGGGGTTTGAGCTTGGAACTCTGATTGTATACATTGTTGCTAAGAACATGCTTGCTTCATTCTGTGGTGCTGATTTGAGATTGTTATTTGCAGTCATAACATTTGCTCACTACTGCATTTTTGGCTAATGACTTGGTGTCAGTCTTATTTTTCACACACTACATGGTTTGCTGCACAGTCACACACTTGGATTGTACCAGATAACGACACAATAGATCCTCGATTTCTTTTTTAATGTTAGATGAGAAATTCTTCAGTACCACTGAACCAGAGCACATAATTTGAACTCTAGACATTGAGACAAAGTCCATGTGAAATTTATTTTTGTGCCTGGTATTGTGATTGTAGAAATCACCATTTAATCAAAACTGATAATATATGTGAAAAATTAAAAACAATTAAGGAGTTGTACTGGGAACCAAGTGAAGTTTAAAGATTGTCAAAAAGCCCTCAGAAAGTATGTGGTTATCCGCTTTACATAATATTCTGATTATTTGCTTCTGCTGAATAAATACTTTATTTACTACCTCTGACGATAATTATGTAAGATGACTGTATATAAAAATGTACAAACTATGGGCAAAACACTCTGAGTTTATCTATATGGTGACTGTTTTAACATATTATGTAGTTATACCCCAAGAAATCTATATGAATGAGTGTGTTAAAAAGTATCTAAGTCGCTTTATCATGGTAAAAAAAAACAACTTTTTCTCCCTTGTGTGTTACGAAATAATGCTTTGGTAAAATTACGTATTAAAATTTGTACACAGACCTAAATTAGGTACATTTTCAACAAAAAGCTATTTCATCTTGTTGACTTAGGTACCTTTTAACACTCAAAATTTAAAGTATAGTTTTGTTTCAGATAATCCAGTTTTTTAATCAAATAATGAGTGCTGTATGTTAGCTCATGTTACAAACACAAATCTTGAGTGGATGTTATTACATTACAAAGATTTGTTTTTCTGAACCTTATTCATTGTCACTGAGAGAAACAGAAGCTGCTGGCCACTGTAAAAGTTGATCATGAAAGCCTTTCTGTTTTTCTACAGTATATGGCATAACTTTCTTTGAGTCTTCACTTTTGCAGTTTTTTTTTTTAAATGATCTTCTTGACTAAGTAAAGACTCTTCATTAGTTTTTTTGAGGATAAGGGCATTCAAGCTTTGAAAACCACTTGATCTTATGTACCTAATTGTTTTTACAGTCTGTTTGTGTTTATGAGAGTACTCAGAATAATAATATTTGGTAGTAACTAAATTGCGCTGTCTCATTTCTTGGAAGGTGTCTGGTTTCAAAAGAGGTTGAAGATAAGTAGGCCACCTAGTAGAGCACACAGTGATCATGTCGGTCTCGACTGATGTAGCTGTCCTTAGACATTTTTTCTCAGCATTAGCTATAAGCATCCAAACTTCACATCGAAAGTGTATATTGTCATATTTATAATGGCAAATTTTATTAGGCTGGATTTTTGGTTTCATGGAGTGTGTGAAAGTTCATCTGTTAAACGTGCACATATTGGTTAGGGCAAGACAAATACTTGACAGTGTATGGTTCTTGTTTTATCTGGGACAATTATCAGAAAACAGTTGTAACTCTGTAACTATCTTGGGTACATCATTTTTAATGTAGTCCAAAGGAACAAAGCAGCAAAAATATTCACTTTGAGTTGCCTTAAGCAATAAATTTCCTGAATGAGAATGTTCAGAAATCGTACATTTTGCATGTAGTCAAATACAGAGTATAAAATGTTTTCATTTTCTTTACTCTATTTAGTCATTTCATTAAGAGCAATGTGAACTATTTAGCTCGCCTCATGTGCGCCATTAATTCTGCAGTTATGATTCTTTTTACAGTATGTTGTCAATGAAAACCATGTATTCACACCTTTTTGTCCTCACAAAAGTAACAGATGTCACTTTGTGGTTTTCCGAACTTTAGTTTATAATTTTCCTTGAAAAATCTATGTGTTAGAAAATTCATACTTAATATTGGTACCAGGGTATTTTACCTTATACAACTCATATATTTTTATGACGGACAGTTCAAATAGCAAATATGTGAAGTTTGTATCAGATGCATAGTGCATTCTGTAAACAGGAAGTGAGCTTATATTTTCATGTGTCTTCGAAATTTGCAGTATTACCAACAGAAGAAAAACGCTGGCTATAACGCGTAGAAAGCAAGCTTGACTGAGGCGCTTTTTGACTCGGAAATGTGTGTAAATAAGTATAGACATCAAAAATATAATTACCTCAAAAAATGAAAAATATGACTTGGGAGCCTTTTAACAGTCACCCATTCACATAAAGTGTTTTGTGCAGTAATTACTTTCTTAAACGGGCGACACAAACCGCAGCCGGTCCTTGGCCTCACACAGTCCAGCATTCCACACTTTACTCTCAGCTGCAGCTGCATCTTCATCTTCCAGACCCACTATATGATAGTCTCCCATGGTATTATCCTTCCATCTCATTCTCGGCCTTCCTAGTGGTCTCCTTCCTTTGGCTTCTCTATCCATTACTGCCTTTATTACCATCTTCTCCCCTCTCCTCTTTACATGTTCGTACCACCTGAGTCTTTGTTTTCACACCCAATATGATGTCAGATAGTGTTTGTAATTGTCTGAGTTATGTTTTCGTTACTCTGCACTGTTCATTTTCTTTCACGGGTCCATACATTTTTCTCACTACTTTATTTTCAAAAGTGATCAGTCTTCTGTATTGTTAGGTTCCTGATTGTCTGATGATTTGGCCTTAACTGAGCTCTTCGATCTATAACTGTGAATTTTGCTTTATTTTCAGCATGTATCGGAGATGCTGAATCACAGATAGGCACAACAGAAAGGCTGTCAGAAAATGAGCTTTCGGCCAGCAAGGCCATGGTCAAGAGATAGAATGCATTTGCGGACACACACATGGCCCCCCCCCCCCCCCCCCCCACACACACACACTGGATTTTCCATAGTTGAATTATGTTTTACTTTCATTTATACTTAACTACTTCTTCAGTACAGTTCCCATTTTCTCCAGGTCTTCCATGCTCGTTCCTATCGCCACATCATCATCCACAAAAGGTGGAAAATTTATCGTTTTACCTATGGTGACGTCTGCACATTCTTCTGTTACTCTTCTCAGGTTGTTGTTGAATGACAAATCAAGAGGGTCGGTGATATAATAGCTCCATGCCTCACTCCTGTTTTTACCTCAAATATTTGTGAGAACACCCCCCTCCCCCGTACTTTCATTGTACTCTTTGATTCCATCACATACATTTTTATTAGCTGCACACTCTGCCATTATCCTCCACATCTCCTCTATCACTATGCTGTCATATGCTTTGTTGATGTCTATAAACATACAGATGGTACCCTGATTGTAGTCCTAGTTCTTATCTAGTATTTGTCTTATTGTGAATATTTGGTTGGTTGTTGACTTACCTTTTCTGGACCCCGCTTGTGCTGCATTTAATATTTCTTTAGTGTATGAGTTCAGCCTGTTCAGTATAATGGCCAATTCATAGTGGCCATCTCACATCCCATCCTGTTAAACATTCTGCAATGCATGTCAAATGGCAGCATCCACAATGGCCGTCCTGTCCCATCAGATCACCGTCAAGGTTTGTCTGGAGGAAAGTTTTGATGTCTGATGTCATCTGTCCTTTGCTGATTATGTAACTCACAAGCTCAACCCCCCCTCCTGATATACGGCCATGCGCAGATATCCATATTTTGTTTCATCACGGTTGATATCACTTGTTTGTTGTTTGTTCAAATGGCTCTGAGCACTATGTGACTTAACTTCTGAGGCCATCAGTCACCTAGAACTTAGAACTAATTAAACCTAACTAACCTAAAGACATCACACACATCCATGCCCAAGGCAGGATCCGAACCTGCGACCATAGCGGTCGCTCGGCTCCAGACTGTAGTGCCTAGAACTGCATGGCCATGTTGTTTGTTATTTGCTATAAATTGTTTTGGTTATTTCTTTTGTTAAAATTTATAATAAATAACAACAGACTAATTGAAGCAGTGACACAGCAGTCTGAATTGTACGACATGAGCATACTAAATTACTTGTGCTCGACTACACTTACTATAAAATGGATTTTTGTGGGTACTGGTACTGTTCTAATATTTTAGAATGAAATGGATTGCAACATGGCTGCAACTTGAAGAGAAAAAGCACTGTGGGTAGAATCTGGTGGATAAGTACGTGGACTTTATTTATGTGTTGTCAGACATTTGTAGTGTTACATAAATAAATGCACTGAAACCTTCAAACACTGCAAATTGTTTGTTGAAATATGTATTTGTGGCAGGCCTATTTATTGTTAAGTGGCTCTCTGAATTGTGTGTGAAACAGTTTTGCAAGCACAAGTGATCAATGTTTATGTGGTTTCACTTGCTAACCCCAGTACAAATAAGGCACTTGAACTGTTAACAGCCAAATGCAGCATGTAAAGAAAACCTATCTATCTTGATGGGAAATGGATTTATGGAGATATGACTATTGCACAGAAATTTGCACTGGACTAGCAACTAAAATTGATCTTAAAACAAACCAGATATTCATAGGATATGATGGTGGCTCGTAACACTGTTCCTTTTAGTAATTCTGGATGCAACTTGACATAACAAATGATCCTTAAACTTTCCAAAATATAAAATGCAGATTCCTCTTCTCCAGGCTCCTTGTTAGTGTGTGAAATTTTCCTCTGTACCATGTAATGACATTTTTTTGGACCCACACACTTTCTTTGTGTTGTTTTGCACTTCTGTCTCCCTTCTCTCTAATATACAAGTTATCCCTGCAAGCTGCAAACCATTTGAGTCCGCTAAATGTCATTTTCATACAGATGAGCACACCAGCATCCATGTATGCTGTTACATTGTGTATGTGCAATTCACGCATAAAAACAGTTGGAAAAATCATCTTGTGAAGATCACAATTCCCGCAAAAAGAACAGTTGAGGACAGCAATGCAAGTTGAGATCATGTGACTAGACGTGAGATACGTGAATGCACCTTGATAGGACAGTGCCTTGGTGCAACGGTGCCGTGACAGACAGTGTGAATTGGCCTAAATTTGTGTCATTTTATAACATGTGCATAGTAGAGATATCCCTCTGTAGTTTTGTGTCAACTTCTCTTTGTTTCTATGGGATTACAGCTACAGTTTTCCAGTCATTTGGTTTTACTTCTTTCCTTCACACCTCTTTTTATCAAGTCGGCTGACCATTCATAGGTCGTATCTCCCTCTTCTTTGATGAGCTCTGCTGATATGTTGTCTACGCCTGGGGCCTTCCCATTTTTCAATCTTTTTATTGCCTCCTCCACCTCCACTAGAGTTGTTCTTCAACTAATGGTAGTACTTTCTGGTTGTTTTCTGCTATGTTTTCATTGTCACAGGTGTGTACCGGGTTGTTCAGTGGTTCTTTGAAGTATCTCCTCCAGTTCTCTAGATTCCCTTCATTTGTAGTGATCAGTTTTCCATTCTCATCCTTGGTTATCACAGGCTTACCTCTGTACTTCTTTCCATAGCTTCTCAATGTATTCTAAAAATGTTTACTATTGTTCTGGCTGTAGTCCTCCTGTGCTTTCTCTATCTGTTTAGTTATGAATGATCTTATTTTCTTGCCTGATTGTTTTCTTCATTTCTCTTGTGATTGCCATGTATTTTATTTGGTTTTCATATTTGTTATTGTTCATCATTGCCTGTCTGGCTGTCTTACTATTCTGAATTGCTTTTCTACATGTTTCATTGAACCATGGTCTGCACTTGATATTGCTATTTTTTTATCTCCTAGCAGTTCCTGTGCTGTTTCCTTTGTAAATGTTGTTATCTTGTCCCATTTTGTACTGATATCTTCACCTCCTTTCCTATTGCTTTTGTTCTCTAATTCTGTTTATCTATTCATAAGCTTAATCACAAACTTTTTATTCGCCTCTTCTTTTGGCCTCCTCACATCTACTCTTTGGTTTTTTTTGCCATTGTTGCTCTTACTTGGTTGTCTTAGTAATGATTGTTTCATCTGTAATAACACTTGAGAATGGTGTGATCCTACCTGGGCCCCTCTCATTGTTGTAACATCTGTTACTGTCTTTTTATGTTTTTTCTCTATCAACTCACGATCTGTTTAGTTCCTAGTGAGATCCATGTTGTTTTGTATATATCTTTATGGGAAAATGATGTAGTGACTATTTTCATGTTTCTAGATGTGGCGAAGTTGATGGTTATCATTTGATTCAGTGTAAAAACTGAACATGCCTATATATGGTTGCCATTGATGTACTTGTCCTGTTTTGTCATTTAAGTCTTCCAGCGCAATTTTGACATCATACTGTGGTAATCTGGAGCACATCTGGTCTAAGGCATCCCAGAATTCGTCTTTTATGCCTTCCTCCATGTCCTCAGTTTGGTGTGAACACTTAACAATGAGATGTTTCTATATTTACCTTTGATTGTAACATATCCTTTCATTGACATTTTATAGTGTCATCACATTTGACCGTTATTTTATTATGCACTGCAAATCCTGTTGCAAATATATGGTGAACATGTTTGTTTCCGCTATATGTGATTGTATAGATTTTCTCTCTGTTCTTGCCTTGCCCAGGCTATTTTATCTGCTGCAGGTCTGTAATACCATCTTGTACTCCGTTAGCTCTTCATCAAGTATTTTTGTCCAAGAAACGTGTGTGTGGTGTGTGTGTGTGTGTGTGTGTGTGTGTGTGTGTGTGTGTGTGTGTGTGTGTGTGTGTGTAGGAACCCTCCAGTTTTTTTACAATACTGAGTGGTTAGTCCAATAATTGACCCTACCACTATATCTGGGCTTGGATCCAGCTGGAATGCTATATTCCTCCGAGGTGGTGAGTTTGTTTTGTGTAGTGTTTCACCATTAATGTCACCTCCTCCTGGTAACATCAGGACATGAAATTAGGATTTAAAATGTTGACTGTGAAACACTTGTAGACCATCTATCATCTCAGCTGTGTATGATGACATTAACTTTGGATACTGGATAGAATAACATTACCGTTTTTTAAATATCCTTTAAAGTCACAGGAACATCATTTATGTAGATTTAAACACAGAGTGGATTCAGTACTGATCCATGTGGCACCTCACACATAATGTTTCCCCATGCATCTACATCTACTAGACTGCTCTGCGATTTACACTTAAGTGCTTGGTTGTGGGTTCATCAAATCAGTTTCGCATTATTTCTCTAATGTACTGCTCTGGGAAAGCACGAGGGATATATCAACACTTAAATCTTCCCATGTGAGCTCTGATTTCTCTTATTTTCGTACAATGATCATTTCTCCCTTTGTAGTTGGGCTTCATCCAACAAAATATTTTTGCAATTACATTAAAAAAAAGTTGGTGATTGAAATGTTGTGAAGAGGCCTCGCCACAATGATAAACACCTTTTTTTTAATGATTGTCACCCTATCTCATTTATATCTGTGACTCTCTCTCCTACTCAACAGTAATACAAAACAAGCTGCCCTTTTTTTAACTTTTTCATTGTTTTCGTTCAGTTTTATCTGGTAAGGATCCCGTACTGTATAGCAGTACTGCAGAAGAGGACGGACGAACGATTATAGTGTAGGCAGTCTCTTTAGTAGATATGAGATTAATTACACACCTGTGACACAGTCTGTCAATGTGACCCTATTTTTTTCTGTTATGACTTTATCCATGCAAGAGAAATTTCATTAATCACATTAAATTTTAGTTTGCCAAAGAATCTATCAAAGCTCCAGAATAACCAACAAGATGATGATGTGTCAGGCCTTAGTTTGTTGAGGTCTTGTATTGCTTTCCCTGTGAAGAATCTGTTGTAAGTCTGCTTCTTAACAACACAGATTTTATTAACCACAGTAAACAAAACAAAAGAATTTTGAAGATGAGGTACTTGTGGTCAGTAAAGTATTGTGGAAGTTTACAGAACAACTTACTCTGATCAGCCAGAACATGATGACTATTGACTTACTATCAATATAAATCTGTCCAGGCGATAGAAGTGTCACCTGGTGAGGAATGACTGCTAGACACATGTGGATTGCATATAGTATCAGTGAGCATTGCTGTCCATGGATACAGTGGGGAAGATGTGCAATGTATCAGAGTCTGACCAACGGCAGATTGTGATGGCCAGGAGGTTCAACAAGAGCAGTATTTGTTGAGTGTTTGAGGAATGCTGTGGTGAGTGTCTTCAGCATGTGGCAAAACCAATATGAAACCACGTTCAGATATCGTGAGGTTGGGTGGCCACCCCTCATTACAGATGTCAGACATTGTAGGCTGCGAAGACTGTTAAAGCAGAACAGGCAGTGAACTGTAGCGGAACTAACATCAGACTTCAATGCTGGGCAGAGAATGAGAGTGTGTGAACACACAGTGCACCGAACACTCCTAACAATGGGACACTAAAGCCAACAATCCATGCATGTGCCCCTGTTAACATCACGAAACCAGCAACTATGACTGAAATGGGCATGTGACCATTGGTACTAGACATTGGCACAGTGTCGGAGTGTTGCATGGTTTGATGAATTCTGATACCTTCTTCGTCATGCCAGTGAAAGGGCACAAATCAATCCTCTTCCAGCAGAACAATTCTTTGTCACATGTACTGCTGGACAGACACGCTGGCAGCAGCTTCATTATGCTCTGGCGAATGTTCACACGGTCGTCCATGGGTCCAGTGCAGCTCGGGCAAGGCACCGTGGCGGCCAAGGAGTATTGTACCCTGGTTGCAGACCATGTGCACCTCTTTATGAAGGTCATGTTTCTCGACACAATGGCATTTTCAACAAGATAATGTGCCATGTCACAAGGCCGGGGGTGTGATCTATTTTTTTGATGAACACAGTGGCAAGTTCCAATTGATGTGCTGTCCCCCTCCTCCCTCCCCCCCTCCCCAATTTGCCAGATCTGAACCCTGTCGAACACATCTGTGATGTGACTGAATGTGGTGTCAGAGCTTATTGAACATCCTGCCTCTCTCTGAAATTTACGTGAATTAGGTGACTTGTGTGTGCAGGTGTGGTGCCAACTCCCTCCAGTGTCCTACCAAGGTCACATCGCTTCCATGCCGTGACACGTCACTGCTGTTATCCATGCCAAAGGTGGACATACAGGCTATTAGGTAGGCGGCTGATCAGTGTACATGTCAGGGCTGGAGAGAACTGTTCGTGGGCTTGATCTTGAAGCACTCCAGCACCTGTGTGCTGTTGGTTCGTTCATTCACTGAAAAAACAACAGTCATTAGAATGGTGTGTGAAGCTACTCCTGCATGAGGCACATAGCCAAGCCTGTGACTTAGCCGTATGTCGTCAGTAGGTAACAACAAAGTCCAAATCACAGCTTAGGAGAAAACCATATTGTGCAGGGGTCACCATCAATAAGCACACTTAAGAGCTTGCTTTAAACATTGGCTGGTTGACAAGTGAGGCCATTACCTTTGAGATATGTGTTCTGGCAGCTTTGACATGGGCAAATATGGTCAGCAAAGGTTTATGATCTGTGACCTGATGAAATTTTTTGTCATACAGGAAAATGCGAAACTTCTGGATGCTAAAGACAATTGTCAGTACCTTCCATCTGTGCCAGGAAATAATTTTCTTATGCCATGGTGATCGTCTTAGAAGCAAACGTGATAGGCCATTCCAAACCATTTAAGGTCATTTGTCTGGAATTGGACACCAAGATCTAAATACTTTTGATACACTTGTTAGTCATCTCGAGCTTCATTGAACACCTGGAAAGGTGGGATTTCTGGAAGTGATTGTAGATGTGCCGGATCTGTCAGCTTCTGTATGAACTTGTGCTGCTACTTAAGTAGTCATTTCCAGAGCTCGAAAGACTGCTTGTCCATTGTGGTTGAAATGCTCAGCAAAATAACATGATGGGTCTTATTCAGAAGCAGGTGGGTTGCAAGTTTGCTTCTTCGACAACACAAATTTTACTAAGCACAATTTATTTGCAATTAAATCACAGAAAGTAACAATTTCTGTGGAAATACCCAAAACAAAAGGCTTCTAGGTATGGCTATCTCATATTAATTCAGTACTCTGGAAGTTTGTTGAATAACTTGCATCTCAGTGCCAGAAAACACTTTGTAGGTTTGACTATGGAGCATTCTGATATGAAACATGCTGTTAATTTACTTGTATGCTGTTGGTTTGTTCACTGAAAACACAACTGTCAATTGAATGGTGTGCAAAGACAGTCCTACAGTTGGCAGACAGGCTAGTGCATACAGTAGCCAAATCATGATGGCAGGTAAAGACAAAGTCCATATTGCGATCCAGGAAATGCCTCATAGCACAGTGCCATTGTCAGTAGGCACACCAGAGATCTTGCTGTAAATGTCAGGTGAAGTTATGGGGGTCCACTGCAGTTGTTTTGCCGTGTAACCAGGCACTGACAGAGGTATTCCTCTACGATGTTCCGAGTGATCTCACTTGATTTACGCATAATTATATCGACTGATATTATATCCACTGATACGTTCAGCAGAATTACAAGAGAATTGTTTACGAAAACCAAACAGAGGCAGTTGACTAGGTCTGCTCAGATATTCATTGTACACTAGATTCTTGTTAATCCGGCCATTCCTTGTACAAATTGATGCTGATTAGCATAAGTGCCAGGTTAATGGAAATGTCTTAAATTTAGTGTCAACACATAGAGATAATACTTTGTTAAATTACAAAGATACATTCATTTTAATAGAAAATTTAGTCCTTGAGTGTGTCCATATACAGTACTATCACTTACTATGAAATGTGTCCCAAATTTTTAGTTATCACAATGACGACGCCCAACAGCAATATGCTTCATCACACAATGGCTTCCATGCTTTACATCAGTACTACATCTTTCTGATTGTTGCGTAATGTACTCCAGGAAGATGTCTGCAGCTTCAGCACTAGCAGTGTGAGAGATCTTTATGTTGTCTCTTCCCATAATGTTCATGTAGGATTTTCAGTATATCTTTGGCTGTTAAAGTTTTTTCATAAATAGTTTATCATACAACATTGTACTCAGCACCAAAGGCTTTCCGCGGAAAACCTCAGTTCAGCTTGTCTCTAATTTTGAGTTTCTGCCTGAGGTCTAGCATAATGTGTTTCCTTTTAGAATCCTTGATACTGAACCATAAAGAAAGCCACAATTTCAAACGTGTAGGATTGTCTGACATTGTAATTAACTAATGAAATTGTTGCGCGCATGAGAATTCATCATTGTACGTGTCATTTCTGCTTGAGCCACTAGAGGCTGGATGTGGGCTGGATTACTGAGAGGCTGTACTACTGAGGGTCGGATTAGTGGGAGTTTAGTGTATTATCGTAGGCCGCTTCCTCAAACCTGTTCAAAAGATTGGAAAAAGAGAAATTGGTCTGCAAGTAGAGGTGATTGGGTTATGTCCATTGTTGGTGTCACTACAGCATATTTAAGAGTATCAGAAAAATGAGTCGCTGATTTTTAAACTAGCTTAAGGGCAGTAGCACCAAGTCAATACAGTATTATAATATTCTGATAGAAACACCATGTTAGTTAAGAGATTTTGAGCTTATATAGTAAGCTGAAGAATTTGTAATGTCTTTAACAGTTGTAGTTTTGCTAATACAGTAATGTCTGCTGAAGTAGTTGTTAAATTAGGCAGCCAGTGATTCCAGTATACAGGGTGTTACAAAAAGGTACGGCCAAACATGGAAAGTAAGCGTTTCCGGACAGATGTCCACATAACATATTTTCTTTCTTTGTGTGTGAGGAATGTTTCCTGAAAGTTTAGCCGTACCTTTTTGTAACACCCTGTATTATACATAGTAAACTATTTTGTGGGAAATTAGTTTCATTTGGATAATGAAATTTTCTTGTTTAGTGGTGTCACCGAGTTGTGTTTCTGTGTTCTTAAAGTGTTTCGCACAGACTAGAGGATGTTATAATAGCAGTTGTAATGGAGTTCCATCTCTTGACTACAACCTATATGCTGAACAAATATGTTTAAGAAAGAGTTAAACTTTTCACCAAGACTGTTGTCTTCGTAAATTGTGTCTCGCCCCCTCCCCCTCCTCTCATTCTTCAGTTTCTCTCTAAACACTGATTGAGTCCATATTTATAATTCTGTGATACATTACTTTCCTTCCTTGTAGCTCAGATATCCTCTTCTCTCTTCCGACAATTTAACCATAACCCTTTGCGTACAACATTTTATTGTTTAACACCAGACTACTCCCAATACAGTTTTCCTGATTACTCCTTTCAAGTCAGCTTATTGAAATAAATGTGTGTACTTGTACATTGATTGTTTGCTTTACATTTTGTAGTTTTCCTTCATTACCGTCATTTGTAAATATATGTATTTTTTTTTTTCAGGTTAAATATAGGCTAGCAACTGAACACGATCAGTTAAATGCTCTTGGTGGCTATCAACGACGAGTAGTTGGTACCATAGCTGTGATGCGATGTCGAACTACAGATAATGCTGCATGGATACGTCGCCTGGCAGTTAGCAGCGATTACCGACGTAAGGGTATTGGATCTGCTCTTGTAGATCGTGCACTGAGTTTCTGCAGTGAAAGAGGTTATAAAACAGCAGAGCTTGTTACAACAGAATGTCATTCTGAGGCAGGAGCTCTGTATTTTAAAAAAGGTTTTGAGACCAAACAAATTTATCATAGACAAATAATCGGCAGTCTTGTTACGGTGATGATGTATTCAATGACTAAAAAGACTGACTGTCTTAGTGCATGATACTATCAGTTGTCTTAGTATGTGATGCTATAAATTGTCTGCAAATAGTGTATTGTTTCTCTGACAGCTACTACTCAGTGTTGTCAAGTGATGAATTACAGGCCTAAAGAGCAATAATTATTTTATCAGTGACGGGGGAGTGGAAAAAGGCTACATTATCAGTGGCAGTGTGGTTACTGCATTCTACAGCTTATTTATAAATTTAAAATTTGAGTAGAGGTACCCAGAAAAGACTTCCTTTATGAGGAATGTTGACAGGATATGAGTGCTGCTTTCACTTGGTATTCTCAACTCTCAGTTGTTTTAATCAGAAAGTAGATTAATTATAATGGTACCTTCTTATAAATACCGTCCTTTGATCATTGGTTGACTCAAAGAATCTCAGTTAAAATGTTGTGCCAAACTACAATCACCTAAGTACTTTGTCAGGCTGCTTATAATCTCTTGACCTTTTCAGTTGTGTGTATTGTTGATTTCTATTAAGTATTTTTGTATATTAGAGTTTGAGCAGTTATTGATCCAGTGTGTTTTTGTTTTTAGGTCAATATATTTACACTGAGTTATTTGTACTGTTTCTAGAAAATAAATGATTGATAAGAAAAATATTACTTCTACACTATCTCATACAAAATAAATAAAAATATCCAGCATAATCCTTGTTCTAATTTATTTGGCTGAAATAAAGATAAATAGACCAGTTCTTGTTGCCACAGGCAAACAAATTAGTGGAGATTGTGGTCTACTTTTTGCATAATGTTTAACTAAACATTCACTGAATGTGCTATTTTTACATGTTCTTTGTGGCTTTTTATTTCTAGGCTTGAATTAGGAAGTCCGATATTTTGTGTGGTTTTCAATGTCTTTAAGCAAAGTTTTTCAGCTTTCATCAAAGGTTGATTTGGGGGAGGGAACTGTTAGTTGTCACTGTGTCCCAGTTTTTAACCCAACACACGTGGCTGGTGAGAACCTCAAAGTACAGTTTTATTTATTTTTAAAAGTGCTATGCGAGAAATGCTGAAATATTTCCAGTGTCAGAAACCCTATATTCCAATTAAAACTTCCATCACTGTTCTCTGCATCATCCCAATGTGAACGATGAATAAAAGGTGTATGCTCATGATTCATTTATGCATGTGAAAATCACTGTTGATAGATTTACTGAACAAGTCACATGTCAGATGTAATTACTGAAGCAGTATTTTCTGTAACTGCATTAAAGGAGGTTGTTTCAAATGTGGAAAGTATTTAAACAGAAATGGTACTGTATAATATTAAAGAGAAGCAGCTTGTGGCAGCCAGGCCTGTATTTCATGCTTTTATTTTGTCCGCAGCTCGTGGTCTAGTGACTAGTATTGCTACCTCTGGATCACAGGGTCCAGGGTTCAATTCCCAGCTGGGTTGGTGATTTTCTCTGCCTGAGGACTGGGTGTTTGTGTTGTCCTCATCATTCCATCATCATTTGTGAAAATGGCTAGATTGGACTGTGTACAGGTCAGGAATTTGTACAGGCACTGATGACCGTGCAATTCAGCACCCCACCAACCAATCATCATCATCATCATCATCATGTTTGTATTTTGATTTGTGATTCCATGTACTGCAGAATATTTGATCAGGTGAACATCTGCGAAAAAGGAACATATTTATAGAATAAAAATCCATTTCAGTTGTCAGTAATTTTCTTATATCACCATTGTTTGCCTTGATGTTGTAACCTGCATGTGTCCTAAGATCCGATGATGGCGGCTTTAGTTTCGCCGAAACCGGTAATCATGGCATAAAAAGAATTCCTGCGATCTTGGCTACCAGTTTATTGTTTCTTAATTTCTCTCAAGACTAGTTTCAAAGCTTAAAGTTTCATATTCAGGTGTGGTCATGGAATAAATTAAGAAAATTACTGGCAATTGCAGTGGATTTTTGTTACATAAATCATGTACTGCAGTTTTTGAAAACATTTTTGTGTTCCTGATACCATTGCAGTTTTAACACTTCTTAGCGCATTTAGTCCAATGTAAACCCCCATACCATTAACAATTATATGTGCTGTGAGCAGCCCTCACTCATTTGACTAATAAAATTGTTGTTAAAAGCAGTGGTTGAAATAGCAGGGGTGGGGTAAATATGCAACCTAGTAGAAATTTTGTTCAGACACGTCAAAGGGATAGTTACATACTGCTTCATTTATCACCCTTAGGCCAATTTGGATTTAGAATTGTTAGATTTTTGCTGGGTTTCCTACCAGTTGATGAGAATTGCAAAAGTAGTTACGATGGAAGTTGAACGAAGGTTCCTTTCTTTAATAAAATTGAAATCCCTTTCGAATGGTGGGCTTGCAATAAAAGAAATAAATTAGAACCAATTTTGACAAGAAAACTTCATTAGCAAGATTCATATATTTGTGTATTAAAGCTAGCAGTACATCAGATGTGAACAAAGTGAATTTCCATACCAAGCATCAATCCCAAGTGGGAGCTCAATTTCAAAGTTTAAAAGCACCTTAATTTTGAGAAAATTGTAAATTAAAGTTGTAATCATTCAAAAATGGCAATAAAAACATCCAATAATTCATATTTAGTTTCTCATTAATGCTACTAGTTCACAAGAAATTAATTTAAGAAGGCTTTAGTTCACTGCTTCACACTTGGCACAGCTGGTATGCTGCACTAAATCTCTTTCCACCATTACATATTTTAAACAAACTGCTGATAACCGTTCTGTTTAGCAGTCTCATCCGTAAATCATCATAACCATCTTTAATCTTAACTGCTGAGAGAGACCAACTGAGGAATTAAATATCCCACACCATTGCTGCGTCTCCCTTACAAAGCACCACTGATGTCACACTGCCCTTTTTATTACAATGAAAATTTCATTTATGACCACCATTCAAACTTTTCAAATAAAACATTATGGCTGTACACATTATTATGTAGTCCTCATTTTGGTGATCATTTGCCACCTGCAAACTGTGATATGCAAGGGAATCACTGCTACCAGAGTAAACCATGCAGTGTATTTTTTTGTGCCTTGGAACAGAATGTTTGACATTATGTTTACTGTTTGGAGTTAGAATTTTTTCTTTGTATTTTTGTCATTTGACAGTTTGTGTAAGTTCGTAAGTTACGCATTAATAAAACTCATTGTAGCATTCCAAAAGTGTTTTTTGCTTGACGTACTATGATGATGAACATGCAGGATAGCTACAAATTGGTGACTCCAAAAATGCAGAAATATTTACAAACAGCAAAGACTACATCATCTCAAGAAATTAGTCAAGCTCAGGCCTAATTGCAGCTGTTAAAGCTACAAAATGACTTGTATAAACAGATGAAAGATCTTCAGGCTGCAGTAAGAATCTGGGGTAACACAGAGACATATCTACGATTGTTGAGAGACAACAGAAATTCAACAAACAGGCAAGGCGACAAATGCGAGACAAAACTCGAGCCAAATATGGAATTGCAAGCTCTGAGGTTCTAGCCAGAAAAGCCAGAGTTGTGGTTCACAATGTCGTACATAGCTTTTGTAAAGAATGAAATGATCGACAATCACATAAAACTCGTTGTAACTGTAACAGTTTGGATGCAAGGGTGGCTTCTATAGTTGCAGGTGTTATGTTGAAATCACCACAAGAATGAGACAACCAGTATATGCATTGGAAGAAAACAATAATTGACTGAATTGTGTAAGACAGTAAAAGAATGGATAGTGACAGAATGCCTTGAGAATTCTGGTGGCATTTACAAAGCATTGTTGGAGAAGAAGATTTATTGGACGTGTATCGTTGATGCAGCTGCCATTGGTAAAAGCAGCTGTAGCTCCACATGAAAGAATTGACATCGCTTCAGTAGATGTGGTTGCAGATAGGCAAATGTGATAATGTAATAAAAGAGGCTGAAGAAATCAACGTGCAAAAGACCTGGCTACCCAAAAAGAGCAACATGCAAATGTTAGTAAGCAGTTAAACTGTCTGAAATAGCAGATGGATGCGTTTCAGAAGAAAGTAGCAATGTTGGCAGAAGGTAAGAAGAATACACCTAGACAAGATGCTGGAAGTAGGGGTAGACAGTACCATAAGAAGCAGCAATATTCAAGGTGTTGATATGATTGGTGTTTCAGTGAGCAGGCCAGAAGGTGTACTTCTCAGAGTGCATACTCAAGTGGTGCCAATGGCCGGAAGTAGGCTCAATGAGCTGCAGAACTTATTAAAGGCATCATAATAAGGAAGTTGAAGACAAAGCGGCCACCAGAAGAGTGAGTAACCAAGCAAACCTGCTAACGTTGTCACAAAGATTGTACGTGAGTGATGTTAAGGCAAGATTGTTACTATCTTGTAGACTCGAGGTCTGACATTAGCACATTACCAGTTGGTAAAAAAGAAGAAGAAGAAGAAGAAGAAATAGAAGCACACCACCAGCCAAGCCTACGCACCTCTCAATGGCAAACAGTTTGCCCATAGCAATGTACGGAAATCATGAACTACAGGTGAATTTGGGATTTAGTAGGAAGCGCATGTGGAATTTTGTACTAACAGATGTAGCAGAGCCCATTCTGGGAGCAGTTTTTCTTTATCAGCAGAAGATACTGTAAGTCCATGGGTACTGGGAGCAGATATGATGAGTGTTCTATAACACAGTACACTATTTCAAGATGACACTGGGCAAACCTGTCTCATGATGGCAGAGAAGATTAGCACCCAACCGTTTTGCCATAGCAAAGACAGAATCTGAGGACGTGCTACAAATAGGCATTATACACAGGTCATATAACCCTTGGTTGTCACTGCTGCTTCAAGCCAAGGAGAAGGATAGCACCTGGAGGGCTTGTGGGGATTAATGCACAGTTCTGAACTGATACCTGCTACCAAATATTATAGACTTCACCAATACTGAGTGAGGTTGCACAGTGGACTCGCATTCGGGACCACGGTGGTTAAAACCTGTGTCTGGCCATTTTGATTTAGGTTTTCTGTGATTTCCCTAAAATGATTGAGGCAAATGCTGGAATGTTCCTTTGACAGGGCACGGCCAACTTCCTGCCCTATCCTTCCCTAACCTGATGGGACCGATGACCTCACTGTTTGTTACCCTTCTCCACATCAACCAACCAATCGACTTCACCAACATGCTAGAGGGAGCCACAACATTTAGTGTAATTGATTGCAAAAAAGTCTACAATCAATTACCCGTGCCAAAAGACGACATACTGAAGACTCCATTTAGGTTGTTAAGAGTTTTTACTAATGGCATTCGGGTTGAAGAAGGCTGCGCAAACATGGCTGCATTTCGTGGATGAAGTCCTCAGAAGGCTAGGTTTCTGCTTTGTATACCTGGAAGACATCGTGTTATTTTCCAGGACTGCCATAATGCAGAGGGGCACCTCAAGGCAGTATTTGATCAGACACGCAAGTACGGCATGGTCAACAAAGTGAAGTGTACACTGTGGCAGAAGTGAATTTCCTGGTCTATGCAGTTTTGGTGGCCAGCATCTACCCCTTGAAAAACAAAATCAAACCCATGAAGAACATACCTCGCTGGAAAGTCTTTCATCAATTAAGAAGATTCCTTGGGTCCTAAACTTCTACCATCAGCCTTTACCAGGAGTGGCCAAACTATAAGAGTCACTGATGGCAACACTAGAAGGTAAAGGTCCCACTTTTCGATGGCCATTGCAATGGATACCTGAGGTGCAATGAACCTTCAACCAGGTAAAAGCAACACCACCTAGAGAGAAGGCCTGTGTGCTGAGCAGCTCGCCTGCCAAGAGTAGTCACACAAGTTCCGTCTATCCAAGAGCAGCTTCTACTGGCAGGCACTTCTAGAAATGCTTTTCTCTGGCTACATATTATATTTCTAGTGTTGTACATCACTATTTCAACAAAATTTCTCCTATATCAATTATTTCACACGCAAATACATTAAAACTTACCTGTTTTTACACTGCAAATCCAAAACATGTAAGGGGATTGATGGCTTCATTAGGCCTATACACATGTTCTTAACTACACACAAATTAGCATTTTTAATAATGAAAACATTAGGATCTTTCCATGTGAAATCCATCAATACAAAATTTAATTTAACAGTGATGATTCAGAATTTTGCATATTTCGTTTTATTCTATCAAAATGATGAAAAATCCAAAATTGAATGTTTTTTGTGCTTTTTATTTTAGAGTTCTTAATTTTTAAAATGACCTAAATTCTGCCATTTTTGGCTTGCTTTGAAACCTTATAAAAGCCACAACCCCAAAACCATTTGACTTACAGACCTGAAATTTGTGCCACTTTATTCAGTTTCTTCTAAGGTTTAAAGATGTGTGCTACTTTACTAGATTCACAAAAATGCTGAATTCTTCCAAACCCATTTTTTTAATTCTTAAAATTTCAAAATTAGAGTTTCTTTAAAGCTGTTACTTACACACTATTTTTAATGTATGCGCTAAATTTCATGATGGTATTCCAGTGGGAACATATTAAAATAAATTTTATTTTAGTGCAATTTGCTTTGCCAACTGTATTTCAACTTTTGCAGACTGGTTCATGAGAGTTACTTGTAGCAGTTTTTGCGGAGGCTGTATGTAAATTGCAGTTGTTTAAAAGCAAAAGGCCTTTTACAAGCTGCACATTAAGTGTTTTTTATTTAACTTGTGCACACAGACCCATTTTGCCTTATGTACAAGGTGTTTTCAGTGGGTGTCAGAGCAGCGTCTAAAGCCGTTTGGCTTAAAAATTGTAACTAACACAACAGAAAATAAATAATATGGAATAAATAATAATAAAACAAAACCATTCAATTTTATTGACACAATAATGAGCTTCAGGAGAAATCAGTTGTTGGAAGAAAATCAACAAAGCACTGGAGGGAGAAAGGGGAGCAGGTTGCAGGTATGCAACACATGTAATCCAGGAGTCAAGCATACATACAGCAGCCTTTTAAAATAGTAGTAGTGGCATTTTACACAGAATGCAATAAGATTCAGTAAATTCTGAAGACTCCAGCACTAAACTTCACTGGCAGGCATTACTGTGTTTGAATAATGGTATTTAAAAAAAGTGTTGCTTTAAACTAATGAATTTTAAATTTTTTTATCTCTTATCAGTCTCATCTTTTTGATAATTGTGATTTAGCCTTCTTTGATTTCTTAGGAAGACAAACTGCGGATAAAAAGTGGTCAAAATTTTGTTGTAATCCCTTAGAAAGGAACTTACACTACATGAATAAATGTTGTGGAAATGTAACTTACGGGCGATTGATCTGAACTTGCATATTTAAGAAAGACTTCATGTAGAGTGAAATCATCTAATGAAAGAAAACCTGAACTACTGATAACTGAAAGCAAAAAATCTTATGGAGAGGTACAATTGAGTTGAAACATGTCTAATGGCTCTGAGTTTCTGGGTGCTGAGGAAGACTTGTATTTGTTGAAAGCCTTTGCTTTCATTACAGAAATCCTCAGTAATAAAGAAATGTATCATCTCAAATTTTTTTTTTTAAAGATAAAGCTGACAAAATAACATTGAAATTAAGTGAAACTTTCTTTCAGGCAGAAACCGGTGAAAATCAGGAAATACTTGGCTGTGATGATACACAAACAGAAATGATTGACAAGTTTAAAGAAAACTAGTAAAAGTGAAAACTAACTCATATAGAAAAAGTGTCTAGAGTAAGCAGCTGCAGGGTATGAAAAAAAATAGTGGCAGAAAAGGGCCTACTCTTTACTTCTGACCCTAAACCTGGACAGTCTTTGTCTGCTAAAACTGTTTTGTTAGTGAAAAGGTTTTATTGTAATGATAATACTAACAGGTGAACGCCTGACTAACATGATTACATTTCTATGGGAAAAGATGGTGATAGCAAGCCTATGTATGTTCAAAACAGATTAATTTTAGGAAACATAAGAGAAGTGTACAAACTTTTCAGATCAAATTGCATTCTCAAAATTTGCTGTATTAAGGCCAAAAAAAATTGTATTATAGCTGGAGCTAGTGGGATACTTACTGCTTGCATTTGTTTCAAATCATCAAAATGGAAATTAATGATAGCTGGATCAAATTTGAACACACTGTACAAACAATTTATGAAAATCTAAGGTTTCAAGAACCATACCACTGGTTGATTTAACATGCACTGACAAATTAATCAGTTTTCTTTTTTAAGGAATAGCTTTGTTAATCACAGTAGTTCAGGGAAATACAGGGTAGTAATGAAAAAAAATATTCTTACAACTTGTGTGTACAGTATGTACTCAAACTGCATAAATTCAGCACGCTGTTTACAATTAAAGTTCAATTCAGGCTTCACTTACTTCTGTTGAATATGTTTTTCTTTCTAGGGACAGCATCCTTCACAATGCTTTTATTTTTCTTTTTGGTGAAATTATTAATAAATACATTGGTTGAAACATATTACTTTTTTGCAAGTATCTTGAGCACTGTGACTATCACATTCTCTTCCCCAGAGCAGTTCATTCATTAAAACTGAATTCCAAGCCAGGTGTGAAACCAGTTCTCTTTGGTTTGGTACTTTAAGGAACTCAGCTTCAAATTTATGACACAGTTTCATAACAGTCAGGTAAGTAGTGACAACCACACTGATAATTTGAGAGCAAGGAATGAGTAGTGTTCCTCTGCTTACATTCTGTATTAGGGAATACATTTCTTGATCATCTAAAATGTTATCTAACACCAGAATATCTTTACAAAACTTATATTTTGTATTTTCCAGAACAGAGTAGCTACAATACCCTGCTATATATGTAAGAACAGGCAAATCTTCATTGGAATTTTCAGTAAGTTCTGATGGTTTGACTACTTTTTCATCATATATGGAAGGAATCTCAATGTCAGTACTTGGGTCATCTGAGAAAATTTCCTGTATGGACTGCATTCTTATTTTGCCAAAAAAAAAAGTTGATTTTAAATTTAGCCTAATTACAGACTGCAAGCAAGGCTTCTTTTCTACCTTATACACCTGCTTGATACTGACATTCTACTGACCTCCACATAACTGTCTATACTTTCCAAATCTCACTTCGAGCAAATCAGTTTGAAATTTACGGGGTAAAAAGTAGGAAAACTGCAACTCATTAATACAACATTCAGACAATTTTATAAAGGCCTGTATTGTCTGAATTAATGCTGAAAATGTTTCTTTTGTTAGTGAACCCTCAGGAAATTGGATGTTTATTTTTCCCATCTGCTTAGCCATTCTAACAATCGTGTATGATATCCATACTTGGGGTCGTCTATTGTACATTGTTTTAAAGGGCTCATGAATTCATCATTTAACCTATTATCTTTAAATGGTTTTTTTCACATTAGCTATTTTCCAACATTTGATAAACAAACTAATGTAATTTGCTTGTTTCCACACAGTGATCTAAGGAGTGTTTTGGCCCCAGTGTTTGAAGGGCATTAGGGTGTGACATCACTGAAAATTTGCAGAGCTAGTTTAGCATTTTGTTTTTCAATGTTATTTGCTTTCATAGCTTTCAAAGTTAGACCATAATAATATTTTGCCAGTTTTTCGTGTTCAAGGTCATACAGCCTCGATAAGGTATGAAAACAGGCATAATGTATGCACAAATCATTTTTTTTTTTAATGTGGGATAAATTATACAGGAATTATTTTTTTGCTTTAACCAGTTATGCCAGATGCACTTCATGATGTGTACAGAGCCAATTACAAAAAACAATGGTCTCATTGAATCTTTATGATGGTTATATGCATAAGAGACTGAAGAGGGATTTGAAAATGATGACATTGTCCTTCTATTGATAGAATTATTATCTGAAATTACAGACAGTACTTTGAATCCTGTATCTTCAAGACCCAATATAATTCTTTTGATCCACTGATGCAAATTATCACCTGTTAATTTATCGACTGGTAAAATATGAACAACATCTTTGAAGTTACTCTGTACACAGGTGATCATGAAAAAATATGCTGAATTTGCTGTCAAACATTCACCATTAACCATGCCAACAACACTTCCTCCTTTACAGTCAAAATATTCTTTTAGATGTATCTCATCTATTACAAGGTTGACATGATATTCATATGGTTCAAGAAATTTAAATTTACCTGTTGTATATGATAAAAAACTATTTTCACATTGCTTTTCTGGGGGCCTATGTTAATACTAGAACACACTCTTTGAATTGTTGATGGATGAGGGCCTACAAAAAGACCACAATCTCTATTAAACCTATAAGCACATGGGGAAATACTGTAAGATAAACAAGAAAATATGATGAATGATGGAGTATATGAAATTTTGTTTGATGATAGACATTTCAACTGTTCAAACATAAAGTGTATGTTTTTGCTCTTTTCATACTCAGATAAATTAAGTGTCTGCAGAATGTCACATACATAACTCAAAATTTGCTCAGTATTATTTAGAACATTGATCTGCATGTCAGCTTCTTCCACACAGTCCAACAGATTACCTAATTCAACAATGCTCGAAACCCTTGTTAAAACCTTGTCCCCATTTAGTCCTATTTTGTTTGTTTGCTTGTTCGGCACAAATACTGGTACATCAAGGCCTTCACCAACAAGAACGGAATATTTTACCACAGGAGAAGGAACTGTTTGAATGTTTGCAAACAATACAGATGTAGGTTTTGTAATGATACTCCAGAAATTAGATAGCTTTAACATTGACAGTTTTGCCTTTAAGTCACATAGTGATGCAATGCACTGAGCTTTTAAATATATTTCCCTTTCCTTCAGACTATCCTGAACATCTGCCGGAATATTTTGCTCTTCAAGTTTCTGTCTCTTTACCTCAGGGTCAGTTCTGTAGCTTGAAAGGTTTGCTCAAATAGTGAGGGCAGTTCGGAAAAACAGAAGGAACTGCTATTGAAAGCAAACTTGGTCTTGCAAGTGCATGAGGAATGTCTCCATTTCTTCTGATATATTGAGATGATGTTATAATTTCATGTGGGTGAAAATGCTGTTCATGCACCTACAACCAATAATCCACGTGACAATGCAGGACCAATTACAATGATCTTAGTAAAGGAACTAATATTACTGAAGGACTAAATTAGAAAGACACTTTCATATTTGTAAATGCTAAATATTACATTTTTAACTATTTCTGGCAGATATTTAGGGGCTATTAGTTGAGTTACCCCTCAGGGGACGCCGCATTAACGTAGCACTATCCGTGCGGGTGGGGAGGTTTGCGTGCTCTGGATCCAGAGGGCTATGCCAGCGGCACGTAGCTACCAGCAGGGCCATCCATGCCTGGGGAGGAGCCAGACGAAGTGTGTCCCACAACGACTTGTCTCCTGTCAGATCCTATCATAACAGCAGGGAGGGCTCTAGAGGCCTGCTGAAGCCAGTCTCCCTAAAGGAGTAGAGCCGATACAAATCATCTGCTGCCTTGCAGTTAGTAGAGGGATCTACAAAGGCTAAGGATGCTCCCCTGTACATGGAGCCAGCTACCCTGCGAGCTGTAAGGGTCAACCCCCCAAATGGTTGGGCAGAAGATTAACAATCTCCCCCTGTAAAACATCAATTGTTGTGAATGCTAGCAAAGGAATAAGCCGGACAGATATTTCGATGACGACCCCAGCCTACAAAAAAAGGATAAGAGATATGTACATAGGAACATGTAATGTGTAGAGCCTATACCAAGCTGGAGCCCTACATCAGCTGCTAATGCAAGTAAACAACTACAGTATAAAAATATTGGCTCTCCAGGAAATTAGGTGGAAGGGGAGTGAGATAATGGATGCAGGAAATTTCACTATCTTCTATAGTGGCGGGAGGATGAATACCTTTGGAACAGGTTTTGTAGTCGCTAAAGAACTGAAACATGCGGTGATGTGCATCCAACCAATCAATGAACGGATGTCCATATTAAGATCAAGGGGAAAATTTTTCAACATTACAATGATAAATGTACATGCACCCACAGAGGAGGCAGATGAACGACAAAAGGATGAGTTTTATAGCAAGGTAGAACAACTGTATGATCAGGCTCCCAAACATGATGTCAAGATATTAATAG
Organism: Schistocerca piceifrons; assembly: GCF_021461385.2. NCBI lineage: Eukaryota > Metazoa > Arthropoda > Insecta > Orthoptera > Acrididae > Schistocerca > Schistocerca piceifrons. The sequence continues at coordinate 620,604,755 of NC_060139.1, read as the reverse complement.
GAGGCCTGAATGCAAAAATAGGAAAAGAAGAGGCCTTTCAGTCAACCATAGGAAGGCGTAGCCTACATGAAATATCAAACGACAATGGACTTAGGGCTGTAGATTTTGCTATAAGCAAAAACGTGACTGTCAGCAGTACATGTTTCCCACACAAAAAATACACAAAGAAAGACGGATTTCACCAGATGGACAAACCAGAAATCAGATAGACCATATATTGACTGATCGGAGACACGGATCAGACATAATGGATATTAGGAGCCAATGTGGAGCTGACTGCAATTCAGACCACCATCTAGTGAGAATTAAATACAGACAAAGGACCTGACTATTGAGTAAACAAAAAGGCCACAAATAAAAGAGGTTTGACATTAAGAAACTGAAGTTAGAAGAAATACAGAGAGCATATCAGATGAAAATAGAAGAGGGGATTAAGAATGAGACCGACACATCAAATGAACATATAGAAGTAATATGGAAACAATGTGAGACTGCAATCCTCGACCGAGCGAGGTGGCGCAGTGGTTAGCACACTGGACTAGCATTCGGGAGGACGACGGTTCAATCCCGTCTCCAGCCATCCTGATTTAGGTTTTCCGTGATTTCCCTAAATCGTTTCAGGCAAATGCCGGGATGGTTCCTTTGAAAGGGCACGGCCGATTTCCTTCCCAATCCTTCCCTAACCCAAGCTTGCGCTCCGTCTCTAATGACCCCGTTGTCGACGGGAGTTAAACACTACCCACCACCACCACCACCAATCCTCGAGGCAGTTGGAGAAGTTTTAGGACATGAACGTGCTCAAAGGAAGGAAGATTGGTTTGATGAAGAATGTGTGAGAAGAATTGAGGAACATAATATAGCATGAATAAAATTATTGCAGAGAAGAACTCGAGCAAATCTGAATGAACATAATGAAAAGTACTGTGTAATGAAGAAGGTCTGCAGACAGAAGAAAAGAGCACTAGAAAAGAAAAAACTGGAAGAAATTGAACAGCTAGGAGAAGAGAAGCAAAGTCATGAAATTTACCAAAAGATTAAAGAAGGAAAGACAGAGTTCCAAGCCAGAACAAATATGTGTAGGAACAAGGAAGAGGATTTGATAGGGACGCGTAATAAAATACTTGATGGGTGGGCAGAACACTTCCAAGAGTTACTGACCCAGAAATAGAAGGGTTAGAACGAGAGGAACTGGTGGAACTAACTTACTATGGACCAGAGGTTGTAACACCAGAACTTACACTGGGGGAAGTGATGCAAGCCATTAAGACCTTAAAAAACAATAACGCACCTAGAGAAGATCGGATCCAGGCCAAACTTCTCAAATATAGTGGGGAAACGCTGTGGAAAACAATTCATAAAATAATACTGAATATCTGGCAAGAAAAGAGCATGCCAAAGGAGTGGAAAACAGCTACAGTGTGCCCCATACATCAAAAAGGAGATAAATTAAGCTGCCAGAACTATCGAAGAATCTCCCTAATAAATACTACATATAAAGTTTTCTCCAAGATTCTAACCAACAGGCTTACTCCATATGTGGAAGAGATAGTTGGAGACTATCAGAGTGGCTTTAGAAGAAATAGGTCAACAATTTGACCAGATATTCACATTGTGCCTGCTACTTGAAAAATGTTACGAACATCAAATTAACACACACCAGCTGTATACCGACAAGTGGCATTGCGGAATGTAATGGAAGAGGTTGGAATACCTAAGAAGCTCATTAAACTTTCTGTGATGACCCTCAGTGAAACCAACTGTAAAGTAAAAATACAGGGCGAAATCTCCAGAGAAGTGGAAGTGAAGAAGGGACTTAGACAGGGTGACAATATCTCTTCACTGCTATTCAACTTTTGCCTAGAAAAAGTCATAAGTCAGATAGAGTTAAATAAAGGAGGAACCCTCTTAAATCGTTCACTACAGTACCTAGCCTACGCTGACGATGTGGCATTACTCGCGCGAAACACTGTTGTGCTAGGTGAAGCCTATCAATGACTGGAGAAAAGTGCAAGAGAACTTGGCCTGACAGTCAATGTCGAAAAGACCAAGTATATGGCAATGACCAACCAACAAAACCTACCGAATCTCAGGATAGCCGACAGGGAGTTTGAAAGGGTGAAAGACTTCAAGTACCTTGTGTCGACTATCACTGAAACAAATGACATTGGCAGTGAGGTGAAAGCCAGAATAGCAGCAGGTAACAGATGCTACTTTTGTTATGTATGGTGCCGAAACGTGGACCATGACTGTAAATGAGGAAAGGATCCTTAGCATATGGGAGAGAAAGGTGCTACATAAAATACAGGGTGATTCAAAAAGAATACCACAACTTTAGGAATTTAAAACTCTGCAACGACAGAGCTAAGCACTATCTGTCGGCGAATTAAGGGAGCTATAAAGTTTCATTTAGTTGTACATTTGTTCGCCATTTCAGCCAATAAAGTTTTTGGTCCCTTTTTCTTCGAAGGTGCTACTGTAACTGGACTACAGTATCTGGAGATGTTAGAGAATTGGCTGTTCCCTCAGCTCGAACAAGAAGCACAACAATTCATATTTCAGCAGGATGGAGCGCCACCACATTGGCACTTATCTGTCCGTAACTACCTGAACGTCAACTACCCGAGGCGATGGATCGGCCGCCAGGCAGCCCGTGATAGAGCACTTCATCACCGGCCTCCAAGAAGCCCTGATCTTACCCCCTGCGATTTTTTCTTATGGGGGTATGTTAAGGATATGGTGTTTTGGCCACCTCTCCCAGCCACCATTGATGATTTGAAACGAGAAATAACAGCAGCTATCCAAACTGTTACGCCTGATATGCTACAGAGAGTGTGGAACGAGTTGGAGTATCGGGTTGATATTGCTCGTGTGTCTGGAGGGGGCCATATTGAACATCTCTGAACTTGTTTTTAAGTGAAAAAAAAACCTTTTTAAATACTCTTTGTAATGATGTATAACAGAAGGTTATATTATGTTTCTTTCATTAAATACACATTTTTAAAGTTGTGGTATTCTTTTTGAATCACCCTGTATATGGCCCAATATATGATCAAGAAGGTTGGCGCATTCTTGTGAATGCAGAACTACAATACCTTTTTGAAGAACCTGACATTGTCACTACCATTAAAATAATAAGACTACGGTGGGCCTGACTCATGGTCAGAATGGAAGAAGACAGAGCATGTAAGACGATTTTTGATGGCAAGGCTGGAGGCAGACGGCAGAGGGGACGCCCCAGAAAGAGATGGGTGGGTGGAGTTGAAGAAGACATTCAAAAACTGGGTGTTAGAGGATGGAGACGGAAAGCCATGGATCAGATAGAGTGGCAGGATATTGTGATGCAGGACAAGGCCCTTCAAGGACTGTAGAGCCGAGTAGTAGTAGTAGTAGTAGTAGTAGTAGTAGCAGTGGTAGTGGTAGAGTTATCTTTGACCTCAGAGTCTGACCATTCATATAGGACTGCCTGTTCTTTCCCAAGTCGTGTTACTAAGAAAGCTGGTTGAAATCCTCATTACTTTTTGCAAATGTCTTGAGCACTGTAAGTACCACATTCTCTTTCTCAGAGCTGTTCATTCATTAAAACTAACCGAAAAAATATTTAACATGGGAAATAATAAATTGGCCTGCCCTAGCAAGTAGTACCACATGTCTCAACAATCAGAACCTGATCAGAGAAATGTATAAGCCTGACCAAGCCAGAGATATATTGGTCTTGGCAATGACAAAGAACATTAGAACATAGTACAAAAGACACACTAAAATTTAATAAGAAAAAAAAACTAGACCCAGTTTCTTGTTGTAGCAAAAATGAGCTAATTTTGTTACATGTAAATGTACAATCCTTAAGTAGTATAGTCACTTAATTCCAGTACTGGCTGGATGAAATTAAGTGCAGCAATCTCTGTGTGACTTAACAGTGGATTAAAACTACAGAAATAAACTTGTTTGTAACATTTGCTTATTCAGTGACAAGTTATGTTTTTGAAGCATCTGCTGTGGCATTTCACACTCACAAACTTCTTATTGCATCTATTTACCAAATGCCAGCTACTGATGAAAAAACATTCACGAGAAGGTTCTCCACTTTAATTCTAATGACTGCAAAACATAATCATTACAAAATTTTTGTCACTGGAGATATTAACCTAGAAATAAAAAGTAAAGAGAAAAAATGTTATTTGCTGAATGTGGTAAGCTCAATGAATTTGTGTTGCTTAAGTAAAAAACCAACCAGGATGGAAGCCTGGCTTGACAATTAGCAATGTGCAGAAATAAGCAGAATGTGATACCATCAAATCAGGAATTTATGACATGATGGCATATGGCTTGAAGATGGAAAACTGTCTACTGATAATTTCAAGATGTTAACTAAATACAGAATTCTCAATGAAGAGAATATTGAAAGAATGAGAATATTCTGCCTTCTTATACTGCTTATGTACTACATAACCTAGAAATCGTTGCGTCTAGTGTTTTGAACTTCTTGCTGAGCTATTCACCGTTTCACCCATAGCAAATGGGAGAAATGGTGAACTCGGGCAGGGGTGATACGGTGAAGGACTTTTCTTATGTATAAAGTGTAAAGCTTTTATTTAGGTACATCCCAACCAGGGTTTTTGACAAATCATGAAATGTTAGCGTTTCCTATCCCATGCGAGAGTTATATTCTGTTTTATCCGACATCTCAATACAATCGTTAATTTTGTCAGTGATTAAAAAAGTAAATGTTCTAACTACCGCATTGTTCCAGGCAAAGTTGCCTACATTTTACAAAAGACAAAAAGGATCCAGCCGTGCTGATTGGACAGAGGAGTAACTTAACGACGCCGTAAAAGCGGTGCAAAATGGAATGAGGCTGAATAAAGCTTCAAAGGAGTTTCATGTTCCATGGCCAACGCTGAAGAGGCGATTAGCAAACGGGTGCTTTACAAAAAAACCTTTGGGTGGGCCGCCTGTACTAACACAAGAATGTGAGAAAATGTTGATAAAAAATATCATAAAATTACGGAACTTTGGATTTGCACCGACAAGGACAGAAGTACTTACCATGGCATATAAACTAGCTGAGAAATATAACTAACATCACAAATTTAACCGAGAAAACGAAATTGCTGGAACGGACTGGGTACATTTATTCTTAAAAAGAAATCCGGAACTCTCAATCCGCAAGTTGGAAGGAGTTTCACAAGCACGGTCAAGGGGTTTAAGTGCGAAAAACGTTTCAGACTATTTTTCATTGCTGCAAAACGTCTTGGTAGAGCAGAACATCTTGGTAGAACATAACCTCCTTGATAAGCCGTGAAATATATTCAACGCAGATGAGTCCGGACTTCAGCTGAATAATAGACCAGGTTACATGTTGGCAGGAAAGGGGTCTAAGAGCGTTCCAGCGATAACATCCGGCAAAAAAGGGTGAAACCATATCTGTAATCGCTTGTGGTCAGAAGGGAAAAAGTGAAAAGGCCGAGTATAAGGACGGTATGCCGCCGGGTTCCACGATTTTCATGTCACAAAAGTGGGCATACGTAACAACTGATATTTTTCTTTAGTGGCTAAGGAACCATTTTGCACCGAGGAAGCCTGAGGGAACAGTCGTGCTTATTTTGGATCGACATGGCTCTCATTGCAGCAGCGTGGATACATTAGAGTTTGCAGAAGAAAAAAACATAATTTTGCTCTGTCTACCCAGCCGCTAGACAGAGCATTTTTTTTTAAAGCTCTGAAATCCCATTACTAGCCTACAATGCTTGCAGTTCGTACATTAAAATGAATCCAAACAGAAAAATTTCCAGACTAGTGTTCGGAGGACTGCTTAAAAAGGCATGGGTACAAGCAGCTGTGACAGAGATTGCAATATCGGGGTTCAGAAGCACAGGAATCATTCCGTTTAATCCTGATGTCATCCCCGAATACTGTTTTTAACATCAGCTTCAGATCAACATCAGGAAAACAACGAATGACATGAAAACAGACGTACTTCACCTTGACCAAGTTGTTCACACTGGCAGGAGATACCTAATCCCTCGGAAGAAGCAAACTGCAGATGTAGATAACGATCAGAGACTTAAATGCATACAACCTTCACCACAACTGGGCTGTTTGCAATGGGCAGAAAATTCACAGGAAAACATGCAGTCTTCATCAGAAGCAACAGATATGACCTCGACAGTGGCAACAGAAGAATCTCAAATAACACCTGGCAAACTCTTGGACCATATTTCGCTGATACCTATCCTAGATAAAGTTGCATCTGCAAGGAAGAAGTCCAGGGCCTTAGCTGAGATTTTGACTTCTCCAGAAAACATCGACAACCTGCAAAACAGAAAACGACAAAATGAGTCAGTGAAGACTAGAGCAAATGCTAAAAAGAGGACCAAAGGAGAAACCGTAACCAAAGGAAAAACCGAAACCAAAGGAAAAACCGAAACCAAAGGAAAAACAATAACCAAAAAGACACTGCCAAAGGAATTATCAAAAAGAAGCAGCCTAAGAAACGAAAAGCGTCTACCACTGACACAGAATCCGACTCGTCGCTGGATATCCAATTGCAAGACGATGATGACAACGCGGATGATGAAGAGTGTTGTCGCGTAGGGTGCGGTGAACTGTACAGTTGCACTAAAAAGGATGTGGATTGGATCAAATGTATTAGCTGCCAACGTTGGCTGCATGAAGACTGTTGAAAATATGAATCTATGTGTGACGTATGTGGCAAAAGGCAGGGGAAATAAGTTCACCATTTCACCCAAAGGACATTCGCCATTTCACTCATATACATGGTCACCCATAAAAATAAGTATTTTTTTTAAACTTATGTAGTGCTTTAAAGAGGATGTGGTACTGTTAATGTGTTGCTTATGTATTTTGTGAAAGGAGAGTGTTTTTATTTCGTTTAAATAAACAATTTTTTGTCTTCTACGAGGCCCAAATTTTTTGTTCACCCTGATTTACCCTATTGCTTGTGGGTATTCAGTGTTGTGTAACAGGAGTTGCTGGTAATGGAACATTTGTATTAAACAAATCCATGAATCGTACCAATAAAGATTCTATTTCTTGTCGATCATCATATTGTAAGTGATCACCTTTTTACATAATGCAGATGCACTAATGGATTGTCTGTGGCTTTGGTTGTCACATGACCTAACAATATCTTCTTCATCCAAAACATCTAAAGTGGCAATCATTAACCACTTTAACAGACTAACGTTGTCTGTGCCAAAATTATCTAGGCTAACAGGAGCGATAAATTTACCATCTATATTACTGCTGCTTGCTACTCTTCAGTGGACAAAGCAATGCATTTTATCCAGTTACTCAAGATGCTCTAGTGGTTCTACAATGCACAATACTTCTTGTGGTGATTTGGTACCTACAGTGACCCAAACTAACTTCCCTGTACCTGATGGTATGTTATCATGTGAATCAATCTTTAGCGGATGTGTTTGTAGTTCTGTTCACAATGTCGTCATTATTGGTGCACCTTGTTACTTTGCCTTGCACGCAGTTGTACCTTATGGTGGAAACAAAGTTTCACCGAGTTCAATTGTATACCACAAAAGGTCGATTATAGTGTGATGTTGTCTAAGAATTCTAGTCCGGCAATTGCACAATAACCTTCACCAACGTCTTTATTTGGAATAAGCAGCACAGCGTACACTAGTTGCTAAGACACCCACTGATAACATTTAACAACAGGCAGCTTACATCCTAGAAGATGGTGACTGCGAGATAGACATTTATGCCTGGAAATACACATAAAAACACACGAAATTAATATGAAAATCGTGGCAGTTAGGAGTTTTTGGCCAGGAACAAACTAAAAATACGACAATAAGACTAATATCATTCCCAGACAACCTCATAATCGGACAATAACACCCGCAAATTCCTCCAGAATAAACTGAACAAAAAATACAACAAATCGCGATTAGAGACGAATGTTTTACTTGAGTTATATAGCTCAAAAGAAGACGCTGCCCACCACAAAACGATAACAGTGAGCATCGCAAATTTAACTTAACAGCAACATCTCCCATGAAAGCAAATCATTTGAAATGCACTGCGTCTTCAAGACGTCAATAGGAAGAAAATAGTCAAATATTTGTAAGAACTAAGATTATAAATATGATCAGTACTCGTTTAACTGGCGACAGTTTGAGCTGTGTTCTTAGGTCCCTGCCTAACTTCACCCTCGAAAAGCACTCTAAGAAAGAAAAAAAAGCAAGAAAAAGACGCACCACGAAGGAATTATCCGAGTGGGACGGACATCGGTAGGTGTGACGTACATATACAGACGCACAATTGGTTGCAATGTCACAAAATTGGATGATTTATTCAAGGGAAAAAGCTTCACAAATTGAGCAAATCAGTAATGCATTGGTTCACCTCTAGCTCTTGTGGGAGCAGTTGTTCGGATTGGAGTTGACTGACAGAGTTGTTGTATGTGCTCCTGAGGGATACTGTGCCATATTCTGCCCAATTCGCAAGTTAGATCATCAAAATCCCGAGCTGGTTGGATGGCCCTGCCCATAATGCTACAAATATTTTTCAATTGGGGAGATAACTGGCGACTTCATTGTCCAAGTCAGGGTCTGGCAAGCACGGAGACATGCAATAGAAACTCTCACAGTGTGCCACAGATGACAACCAAAGGGATCCTGCTATGAGGTGAAATGACAGCCCAGACCATTAGCCCTGGCTGTCGGGCCTTACGGCGGGCGACAGTCAGGATGATATCCTACCACAATTCTGGGCCTCTCCCGACACGTATTCCATCTGGAATCTCATTGACTGAAACAGAATTGTCTTCAGTGATGGGTCCCACTTCGAACTGAGTCCCGATGACCAGTGAAGACGTGTCTGGAGGTGCTCTGGACAGCGTTGGAATACCAACCTAACTGCCACCTGTCACATGGCCCGACAACCAGGAGTGATGGTCTGGGATCCCATTTCATTTCATAGCAACAGCCCTTTGGTTGTCATCCATGGCACCCTAACAGCACAGCGGTGCGTCGTCTATATTCTATGGGCCTTTTGTTGCTTTTTATGGCAAGCCATCTTGTGCTTACATATCTGCAAGATAATGCCCGACCGTAAATGGCGAGAGTTTATTCGGCTTGTGTTTATACTTGCCAAACCCTACCTTGACTAACAAGTTAGCCGAATCTCTCCCCAACTGAAAACATTTGTAGCATAATATGCAAGACCTTCCAATCAACTAGGGTTTTTGATGATCTAATGCACCAACTGGACAGAATCTGGGACTATATCTCTCAGGAGGACATCCAACAACTCTGTCAATCAAAACCAAGTCGAACAACTGCTTGCATAAGGACCACAGATAGACCGACAATTTATTGACGTGTTCAATTCGCGAAGCTCTTTCTCGTAAATAGATCATCCAACTTTTCTGAAATTTTAGCCATTTGCTTGTCTGCACATGTACATCACATCTATTGATTTCCGTTCCATGTCGATGATACTTCCGTGGTGCATTTTTTTTTTGTCTTAGATTGTACTTTTGAGAAAAAAGGTCATAAATATTGACTCGCCATAGTTTAAGATATGCTCTTAAATTTCTGCATAACCTTACGATTGGAAATCGTGTCGCATACGGAAAGAAACATCCAAATATTTGTTAGAACCAAGATTATAATAATGATCGCTACTCATTTCTTAGCAATAATTTAAGGTGTGCTTTCAGGTTTGTGCCCAACCACACCCTCGTAAATCAAGACATACACTGACAGAAAACAATAGATACACCAAAAAAATAATTAATATTCAGTAATGAAATTTCGGGAACACATTTGTCTACATACACATTTAAGTGATTAACATTGCAAGGTCACAGGTTATTGTAAGCACGAGATAAGCCACTGAAAATGTGAATTGCTGGTACATAAACAACCAGTCTAACCTCGAGAATGTTGAATGCAAGCATGCAAATGTGCATGCATTGTGTTGTACAGGTACCTCATGTCAGTTTGTAGATTGAGTTCCATGCTTATTGCACTTGGTCGATCAGTACAGGGTTGGTTAATGCTGTCTGTGGATGACGCTCGAGTTGTCGTCCGATGATGTCCCATAAGTGCTTCAGTAGAGACAGATATGGTGATCGAGCAGGCGAAGAGAAAATGTAGACACCCTGTGGAGCATGTTGGGTTACAGTGGTGGTAAATGGCGAGCGTTGTACTGCCGATAAACACGCAATGGAATGCTATTCATAAGTAGTAGAATTACAAGTCGAATCACTAAATTGACGTTTTCAGCCACGGAGCTTGGTATAAGAGCGTGCTCCTGCTGTCGTATGATATCGCATCCCAGACCATAATTCCAGGAGTGGGTCTAATGTGTCTAGTGCACAGACAGGTTGGTTGCAGGCCCTCAATTGGCCTCCTTCTAACCAACACACGGCCATCACTGGCACCGAGGCAGAACCAGCTTTCATCAGAAAACACAACAGATCTCCACCCTGCCTTCCAGTGAGCTCTCGCTTGTCACCACTGGAGTCACAAACGGTGCTAGTTTGGAATCAGTTGAATACACGCCGCAGTGGATCTGTCCCGGAGCTGTCCTTGAAGTAACCGATTTGTAAAACTTCGCTGTGCCGCTAAAATTACAGCTGTTGTTTCAGTACGCTACACCAGAGCCATATGCTGAACACAACGGTCATCTCTCTTGGTAGTGCCACCTGGCCTTCCGGAGTCAGGTCTGCTTGCGACGTATGTTTTGGTGACCACTGCTGCCAGCAGTGAGTGACACGTAGATTGCCCGGTCCGAATTATTTTAGAGTCCAAGAACAGAGAGTTGAGCGTGCCCAAGTTCAGAAGTGCCAGTGTTCACGGCTCTAGTGGTCTGTGGAGCTGAGCTTCGTGTTTACATCGTCAAGTAGAAGCAATATAATAGGATACAGTATATGTCGAGATTCACTGCAGCTTAACTCATCGTATCATTTCTTCTGAAAGTTATTATTCGAGCACTTAGAAACGGTTGAAATATCTGATTTATTGGTTGAGGGGATAGGATGACGGCTTATGAACGTACCGTAAACGTCGAGCGTTTGAATCTAACTGGAGTCAATTGTCAATTTGTTTTATTTAGACCTGTCGGGTAATATTTGACACTTTAATACGCTACAAATTGAGCAGTTGTAGGCTTTTCTAGGTTCAACATTATTTCAAAAGATATCATTTTATAATAGTCTAACAATTTCTTCGGCCCCACCTGGGTTTCAGCTAAAAGAAACGTATCATCTGATTGCCATATTTTTCTAAGTCCTTACGTGCGGTTTAGATGAGCGAGTGGATGTGCCTTCCAGTATCTGTTGTTTCCAGTTTATATTAGTTCTTCAACTGCAGTAGGAATATTCGACGGTTTTGCTAAAAGAAAAAAAACAAAAAAAAAAGAGAAAGGTAGCTGCTTGGTAGCGTGTTAGATTACTGTACTGGTAGCTGTAGTATGTGTCGGATCGAATATCACTGCATCCTTTTTTTTATTGCATCGCAAATGTTCCGTGCTTTATTTACTTTTGGTTACGAAATTGTATTTTCTTTTTTTACTTTTTTCAATATTCTCTTCAGTAAATAATTATGGCTTATAAATTCGATATCTGAAAATAACCTACCTTTGAAGGTAATATTTATCTGACCTCCCACGACAATAAATATTATCATCCCTGGAGGGTGATATTCATCGGCTCTTCCACAGAAATAAAAACAATCTGTGTGGCTAACCTATGTCTCCGCAATATTCTTTCTTTCACGAGTGGTAGTTCTGAAAGGTTCGCAGGAGAGCTTCTGTAAAGTTTGGAAGGTAGGAGACGAGGTACTGGCAGAAGTAAAGCTGTGAGGATGGCGCCTGAGTCGTGCTTGGGTAGCTGAGTTGGTAGAGCACTTGCCCGCGAAAGGTAAAGGTCCCGAGTTCGAGTCTCGGTCCGGCACACAGTTTTAATCTGCCAGGAAGTTTAAAAAATAAACTTCCTTGGAAGGTAATATTCATCTGACCTCCCATAAAGCTAAAAACAATATAGTAGCAAGTACATTTGTATTTTGAAATTAATGTTGTTGGCCTAATAACTGTGCAGGCCTTTTACAGAAAAATGAAATAAAATAAAATGAAGAGTGGGCTACATATTTCAGTACTTTGTCCACATGCCACTGACATTAAGAACAGCTTGATCTTTCGAGGCAAGTCTATGGAAAAAGTCCTTATCTATGGCAATTCTCTCCCATGAAGAAAGAACTAAATCTCATAGGGCATTCACAGTTCCCTGAGGGGGGCTGGCCAATTGTCCCACAGAGTCCTGTTAAGCTGAGCCATACGTGCTCTATGGGATTGAGATCAGGTGACTTTGGAGGCCATGGAAGACAATGAATAATATTCTCCTTCCTTTGAAACCAGCTCTGAATCCTAATGCTAGTGTGTGATGGATGATTATCATGGTAGGTGAGACGTCCTTCGGGGCACCAAAGTCGAGGCTCCAGGGATGATTACATTTTCAAGGAAATATTCAAAGCATGCTGAACTGAACTTGCCTTGGATATGTTCCAAAGTTCCTGCAGCCATGTAAGACATCCAGCCCTAACATTTTACATTTATGCATCTGCTTTTAAGGAGTGTCGCTACGAAGCGCGCGTCATATCATTGCCCCTCTACGTGGTAAACAAGAGCAGGACCTCTGCTCATGGACTAATTTGTGCACAAATCGGAGAAAATAACTTTCCTCCGACTTACGTGTTCCCAGGAGTTCACAACTGCTAGTCTATCCACGGCTTGTTCGTCAGACAAGGGTTCTTTGATAAGAGAACGACAAGAACTTATTCCATGGTCCTTTAATCTTCTAAGAGCAGTTCTCGACGAGCACGGGAAATCTACAGCTCTCCTTAGTTCTCAGACGAGTGACAGAGGAGCGCCGGCCGTGGTGGCCAAGCGGTTAAAGGCGCTGCAGTCTGGAACCGCGCGACCGTTACGGTCGCAGGTTCGAATCCTGCCTCGGGCATGGATGTGTGTGATGTCCTTAGGTTAGTTAGGTTTAAGTAGTCTTAAGTACTAGGGGACTGATGACCTTAGAAGTTAAGTCCCATAGTGCTCAGAGCCATTTGAACCATTTTTTTTGACAAAGGAGCGTTCTGGGCCGCCCTGATCAATTCTTCATCTTGTCTCCGGGTAGAGACTCGTGGTCTTCCAGCTATTGGACGTCTCATTGCCTCACCATTAACTCTAAATCGTCTAATCCATTTCCATGCTGTGAAGCGTCAACACCATAACGACGTCCTGCGTCAGATGCACTAACATCTTTTTCAAAGAGAGCAATTATTCGCTCGCGGAAATTCACATGAGCCATTTTGAAAAGACCTGTGACGTATGCTATTGAGCTAATATGTTTCTCTTAGCTGAAAACTATAGAGAAATCGGTCGAAGTAATTAAAAATAAATACATCCATTTTCAATATTTTCTCTACGATCATTTGTCTATCTGTTAAACATTAAATTATCATAAAACTGAATCTTTTGAAAGAATTTGGAATCTAGAAAAGCCTACAGCTGCACAATTTGTAGCGAATTAAGGTTTCAAATGTTACCTGAACAAGTTTAAATAAAAAACAAATGACAGTTGACTCCAGTTAGATTCGAATGGTCGTCCGTTATGGTACATTCATAAACCACCAGTCTATCCGCATATTCACCAGATGTGAAACGCTCGTCGCTGTAGTAATTCTACCGACGTGGGGTTCTTATATCTCATGCGTTTCTACGTGCTCCAATCATTATTTTCAAAAGATATGATAGGATGAGTTAAGATGCAACGAATCTCGACATATACTGTATTCTAGCTATTATATTGCTGCTAATTGGCGATGTAAACACAAAGCTGAAGCTCCACAGTCCGCCAGTGTTGTGAACAGTGACACTTCCGAACTTGGGCTTGCGTAATGCTCTGTTCATGGGTTCCAAATTGTTTGGGCCGCACAATCCTTTTGCCTATCATTGTACAGTGGCTCCATTCCTGCCAAGTCTTCTTGCCAAATCGCTGAACGAACATCCAGCTTCTCCTAACCCTATTAGACCACCATGTCCAAACTCAGTGAGATTCTGGCAACAGCGCCTTTGTGGCTTAAAGACCTGATTCACTAACATCAGCTGACTACCAGTCTCGTAAGTTGCAGTTGTTCTTAATGCAAACCTGATTTGCGTCCTCATAGTGGCTATATACTCTGTTCATCATAAGAATAAACCTGACATGAACATTATTTTTACAAGGTCTTTGTGCGAACATGACGCCATTTATTCTTCCGTGTTCGCTTGAATCTGATTGGATTCCATTTCACGTGGAGCGGAAGCCAAGCTGTGGCCAGTACAGTCAAGTTCGATCATAAGGATAAGTACATAGACTGAGCGATAATGTGCGGGACAGTGGCTTTACCGGCGGATTTTACTTGGACAACACTGGCCAACCAGCGGCCCAACTAGCCTGCAATGATGTGACCAGTTGCAGTTCAGACGTAAGAAGAGGCGGGCAAAGGAACCCTATAGCTTCGTATCAAATTGAATTTTTAAAAAGAATGATATAATATTTGGCATAACTCCAGCACTATCGCGCGCTTCTTAGCTAACCAGACAGAAAGCATAAAATGTTCTCGTTCTCACCTGACGTAGTGTTCTAATTACAAAAAAGAGTGATGAAAATTCCTAACTTAAACACAGGGTAATTTTTGTGAGCGAGCTATGTGTGACGCAAAAGCATACTGTATATATTTCACCGTGTTGTTGAATAGTGAAGCCACTGAGGGTACTGATTACAGTGTCATCTGGTAATCTGTTAGCTACTTCCTTATCCGAATCCGAGAAAAACATTTCAGTTCTTCAATTGTCATCTGCTACGTCGATAACAATTCGATCAACAACAGAATCCACGAAGCCTCCCAGCGCCTCATTTTCTCCTCTTCTTTTATGACGTGCCATTCCATATCCCGCCAACGTTCTGCGTGACACGTGAAAAAGTTGCGTGCGTTAGTTCCAGTACGTCTGGCAGCTTAACATTCTTGTTATTTCTCGGTCCAAATTCCTTAACATGTCTCCAGATCAGTTCATATTGTAATGGTACAATTGTAAATGTATGGTGTGCTCGATAATGTGAAAATGATCGTTTTTCATGTTTCTACGACACATCTGTGGTATAAAACAATCGACATAGTCCAAATAAAGGGTATTTGGCTTTTCATTTTTGCCTTACAAAATTAAATTGTTATGTATTCTTAATTTAAGCAACCTTTATTAACAGTCTTTCATGAAATATCGATAATTGAGAAATTATATCTGAAATGAAAACAGGAATTTCGCATGCAGTATGTAATTAAAAACAAGAAGACGCTTATTATTCATAAAAAATTATGGCGAATCTTTCAATTATGAGATGTAGGAATTTCAAATTGAAAGAGAAAAAAAGTGACTCACGCGAGACTTTAACCAGCGAACTGTGTACTGCATTTAGTAATAATATATGTAATACTTAAGTAAGACCTACTTGCAGGCCGGTCGGGGTGGCCGAGCGGTTCTAGGCGCTACAGTCTGGAACCGCGAGACCTCTACGGTCGCAGGTTCGAATCCTGCCTCGGGCAGGGATGTGTGTGATGTCCTTAGGTTAGATAGGTTTAAGTAGTTCTAAGTTCTAGGGGACTGATGACCTCAGAAGTTATGTCACATAGTGCTCAGAGCCATTTGAACCTACTTGCAAGAGCGCAACACCACCACTGAACGTATGCTATGGGCCGGCCATTGTGGCCGAGCGGTTCTAGGCGCTTCAGTCTGGAACCGCTCGACCACTACGGTCGCAGGTACGAATCCTGCCTCGGGCAGGCATGTGTGTGATGTCCTTAGGTTAGTTAGGTTTAAGTAGTTCTAAGTTCTAGGGGTCTGATGACCTCAGATGTTAACTCTCATAGTGCTCAGAGCCATTTGAACCTTTTTTTTTTGTGCTACGGCTTCTCACCAATCATCGCGTTTGTGTTTGTTTGCATCAGATTTATTCTTATGATGAATGGAGAATAGTAGCGCCACTCTTGCGCGACTGGTGTGAATAGATATCATCTTTCAGGTGCAGAAATGCGCCTACCAACTTTCGTTTGTATCGCACAACCCCTTCTCAGTGTTGCGATTCTTTTTCCGTCTGTGTATTTGGAGTAAACGGCATAGTTGGCAGCAAGTTCTAAGACATATTGGTCTGTCAGTGTTGATATACCATCAAACTGGGCAACATCGTTTACATTGTGATTAGGGGCACCACCAAACGCGATAGTTCCCTGTTTGCAATTCTGTCACGTCTCCATTATGATTCATTTTACTGCGCTGATCCCATACAGTGAAATAGTACGTAAACACCACTTCAGTGCGTTGATTTAACAACATAGGTACCATGACTGCACGATACCAGTCCTACAATCCCTACAGCACACCAAAGCTCCGAGTGTGCTCTTTTACCGGGTTTGCTATTTTGTCTGGTGAGATTATTTTCTCGTTGTTTGCGTGAGGATATGTCACGAAGATTTGAGTGTACCTTGCAAGTTGTCTGTAAATAATAAAAATATGACTGACGTACGGCGGGCCGTAGTGGCCGAGCGGTTCTAGGCGCTTCAGTCTGGAACGCGCGACTGCTACGGGCGCAGGTTGGAATCCTGCCTCGGGCATGGATGTGTGTGATGTTCTTAGGTTAGTTAGGTTTAAGTAGTTCTAAGTTCTAGGGGATGATGACCTCAGAAGTTACGTCCAATAGTGCTCAGAGCCATTTGAAATTTTTTTGACTGACGTACTCTGTTTTGAATAACAAGAGCTGTGCAGAAGTAATAATGAATCGCAACAGAAAATTGTACTGTCCTAACGTGAAAGCAAAGCTGCATTGTAATAATAATTAATTGTCGTAAATTTAATAGTCATGGGTGACTGGAATTCGAGTGTAGGAAAAGGGAGAGAAGGAAACATAGTAGGTGAATATGGATTGGGGGACAGAAATGAAAGAGGAAGCCGCCTGGTAGAATTTTGCACAGAGCACAACATAATCATAACTAACACTTGGTTTAAGAATCATGAAAGAAGGTTGTATACATGGAAGTACCCTGGAGATACTAAAAGGTATCAGATAGATTATATAATGGTAAGACAGAGATTTAGGAACCAGGTTTTAAATTGTAAGACATTTCCAGGGGCAGATGTGGACTCTGACCACAATCTATTGGTTATGACCTGTAGATTAAAACTGAAGAAACTGCAAAAAGGTGGGAATTTAAGGAGATGGGACCTGGATAAACTAAAAGAACCAGAGGTTGTACAGAGATTCAGGGAGAGCATAAGGGAGCAAATGACAGGAATGGGGGAAATAAATACAGTAGAAGAAGAATGGGTTCCTTTGAGGGATGAAGTAGTGAAGGCAGCAGTGGATCAAGTAGGTAAAAAGACGAGGGCTAGTAGAAATCCTTGGGTAACAGAAGAAATATTGAATTTAATTGATGAAAGGAGAAAATATAAAAATGCAGTAAGTGAAACAGGCAAAAAGGAATACAAATGTCTCAAAAATGAGATCGACAGGAAGTGCAAAATGGCTAAGCAGGGATGGCTAGAGGACAAATGTAAGGATGTAGAGGCCTATCTCAGTAGGGGTAAGATAAGATACCGCCTACAGGAAAATTAAAGAGACCTTTGGAGATAAGAGAACGACTTGTATGAATATCAAGAGCTCAGATGGAAACCCAGTTCTAAGCAAAGAAGGGAAAGCAGAAAGGTGGAAGGAGTATATAGAGGGTCTATACAAGGGCGATGTACTTGAGGACAATATTATGAAAATGGAAGAGGATGTAGATGAAGATGAAATGGGAGATATGATACTGCGTGAAGAGTTTGACAGAGCACTGAAAGACCTGAGTCGAAACAAGGCCCCGGGAGTAGACAACATTCCGTTGGAACTACTGACAGCCTTGGGAGAGCCAGTCCTGACAAAACTCTACCATCTGGTGAGCAAGATGTATGAAACAGGCGAAATACCCACAGACTTCAAGAAGAATATAATAATTCCAATCCCAAAGAAAGCAGGTGTTGACAGATGTGAAAATTACCGAACTATCAGCTTAATAAGTCACAGCTGCAAAATACTAACACGAATTCTTTACAGACGAATGGAAAACTAGTAGAAGCCAACCTCGGGGAAGATCAGTTTGGATTCCGTAGAAACACTGGAACACGTGAGGCAATACTGACCTTACGACTTATCTTAGAAGAAAGATTAAGGAAAGGCAGACCTACGTTTCTAGCATTTGTAGACTTAGAGAAAGCTTTTGACAATGTTGACTGGAATACTCTCTTTCAAATTCTAAAGGTGGCAGGGGTAAAATACAGGGAGCGAAAGGCTATTTACAATTTATACAGAAACCAGATGGCAGTTATAAGAGTCGAGGGACATGAAAGGGAAGCAGTGGTTGGGAAGGGAGTAAGACAGGGTTGTAGCCTCTCCCCGATGTTGTTCACTGTATATTGAGCAAGCAGTAAAGGAAACAAAAGAAAAATTCGGAGTAGGTATTAAAATTCATGGAGAAGAAATAAAAACTTTGAGGTTCGCCGATGACATTGTAATTCTGTCAGAGACAGCAAAGGACTTGGAAGAGCAGTTGAATGGAATGGACAGTGTCTTGAAAGGAGGATATAAGATGAACATCAACAAAAGCAAAACAAGGATAATGGAATGTAGTCTAATTAAGTCGGGTGATGCTGAGGGAATTAGATTAGGAAATGAGGCACTTAAAGTAGTAAAGGAGTTTTGCTATTTGGAGAGCAAAATAACTGATGATGGTCGAAGTAGGGAGGATATAAAATGTAGGCTGGCAATGGCAAGGAAAGCGTTTCTGAAGAAGAGAAATTTGTTAACATCCAGTATTGATTTAAGTGTCAGGAAGTCATTTCTGAAAGTATTCGTATGGAGTGTAGCCATGTATGGAAGTGAAACATGGACGATAAATAGTTTGGACAAGAAGAGAATAGAAGCTTTCGAAATGTGGTGCTACAGAAGAATGCTGAAGATTAGATGGGTAGATCACATAACTAATGAGGAAGTATTGAATAGGATTGGGGAGAAGCGAAGTTTGTGGCACAACTTGACCAGAAGAAGGGATCGGTTGGTAGGACATGTTCTGAGGCATCAAGGGATCACCAATTTGGTATTGGAGGGCAGCGTGGAGGGTAAAAATCGTAGAGGGAGACCAAGAGATGAATACACTAAGCAGATTCAGAAGGATGTAGGTTGCAGTAGGCACTGGGAGATGAAAAGGCTTGCACAGGATAGAGTAGCATGGAGAGCTGCATCAAACCAGTCTCAGGACTGAAGACCACAACAACAACAACAATGTAAAGGGAAGTCTATCACATTGTAAAAGTTAGCAATCTCACTGCAAGATTTCTGAACAGTATAAACTGCGTAAATAATGAACTTTGACATAAAACCTACGATAATTAGTTTTGCAATAGTGATCACAAAAAGTGTCTCTGAATGACATAAGTTGCCCCTGATTGGATAAATAAAAAAAAACAATATATTTAATCCTTACCTGTACTCTGTGCAAATTTGGATAACGCGTTGCAGTACTGCTCTGTCTTGCGTGCGGCTATGCTAAAGCTGCAGATTACTGTAGCTACATAGGTACACTAGTGAGATGCAATGAGTTCTTTGTTAGTTGCAAATCGAAGAACTTTCCGAACACACTTGGTTCTTTTTCCACTTCTTTTTTTTAAAAAAAAAGACATGGTCAGTTAAAAACTGTAAGAGAAAGGTAGGTAAAAATGAAATATGGGCATAAATAACAACTCTTTAAGTTTTTTTTATACTGTGAAAATGTGCTTATGGCTGATTTCAAATTTAATGAACGTCCTAACATCCAAATTATACACTTTCCTATCTTTCAAATCTAGCAACTCTCGGTACAATAACCAAGTTAATCCGGTGGTGCAGCAATAGTAAAAAAAGGTAACATCATTATAATATTTGCTTCTGACATTCCACTTCTGGTATACACTTAGTTGCATTAAGCTTCCTCCTTCACAAATCAGTTTCTGTTACAATCTTGATATAATCATGTTAATTAAACATATTGATAAATTGACACTTTACATTTGAAACGTAACATTACAATTGCTTCTTCTCTCCAAGACAGCTTAACATTATCTGACCTGCGCTACCGCGCACACCAAAGATAATAACTTCTGCGATACAGCTTTAAACATCGCTGCTCGCTCACAATGGGTAGCATTCATCTCACGCTAGGTGAGGAGCACCCTACGTCATAGTGACGTAACACTACGTCATCGTGACGTAAATACCCTAAATCGACTACATGAGTACGTATATCGATCTTTGCAGTTGTACCGATAACGTCAAAGCTAAATGTAAATACATGTGTACAAACGAAGTGACAAGAGTTACCTGTTATGCTCATCCCAGTTGAATTAATTATTAACTGTAATCCCAACAATTTGGGATGTGATTCTGTGTTTCAGGAACATAATGAATGTCTGAACGAAGAAACCATAACGAAAGTAAAAAAAAAAAAAGCTTTTAGTCATTTTTTTTAATAATCCGATGAATCGTGCATAAATCATGTGGATAGAAACGTGAAATAATTAATTACTAAGCAGCAATCCAAAGAATGTGGGATATTATTGTGTGTTTCATGAACATAACGAATATCCGAATGAAGGTCTCATAACCATAACTAAAGCGTCTAGTTATTTTTCTAGCCAAAGATGAATGCTACCCCCCTTTTTTTTTTTTTAGTCTGATGAATCGTGTCTAAATCCTGTGGATAGAAACGTGAAATAATTATGTATTAAGCTGCATTCCAAAGAATGTGGGATGTTATTGTTTGCTTCATGAACATAACGAATATCTGAATGAAGGAATCATAACCATAACGAAAGTGTCTAGGCATTTTAGTCCGATTAATTGTGCATAAATCATGTGTATAAAAACGTGAAATAGGGAGAAATTAAAGTGTAACGTATTTTTATGAAAGCCAATGAATTGTACATAATTCATGTGAGCAGAAACGTTAAACTAAGAACCTGAAGTTCGAAGTAATTCTGAATGTTGCTGGAAATATTGAACCATCTAGTTCCATTTACTTTTGCCTTCATTTTGTAAATCAACTAAGAACAATGAATAGTGCAGATTCAAGACGCACAAAACAGTCGATGTATAAAGAAGGCACACAACAGTCGATAGGACCACTCGTGAAACTCGTGATGACGCGGGCCTACGTCACTATGACGTAGGGTTCTCCTCACCTAGCGTGAAGTGAATGCTACCCGCTCACAATCGACTCAGCTATCAAAATTATACATGACACCTATCAACCTTTTGACACGGCAAGTTGATTGGGCCTATCCAGTACAAACGAAGCAAGCAAGGGGCGCAGACAAGGCCTCTCACGGTGGTGCGGGACGAAACGCTTAACGGTTGGCGACACTGGACCGTCTCCCAGCAACGAGCGACGTGCAGCCACAGATAGGCAGGCGAGCGGCAGCATGTCGGCGACTGCGGGGACGCAGCTGCGCGCTACGCAGCACCTGCGGTGCCATGCGGCGACCAACGAGGCGGCCGGCAAGTGGACGCCCACGCAGCAGCGGCGGGCCGCCTGCCAGCGCTCCCTGCTGTCGCACCTCTCACAAGTACGTCACGTACCACGGTCACAGTCCGACGTGTGCAGTCGCCACACTCACAGCTGTGGAAACTGTTACCGTCTCACAGTGCAGACACACTAGCGCGTCTAGCGACAAGAAAGACACTGTTCACTTTACGTCACACTACCAATGCCTCTGTGCCACTCGCTCGACGAAAGATCATTACCCAAAGACTGGAAAGTTGCACAGGTCACACCAATATTCAAGAAAGGTTGTAGGAGTAATCCACTAAATTACAGGCCCGTATCATTGATGTCCATATGCAAATGGATTTTGGAACACATATTGTGTCCGAACATTATAAATTACCTCGAAGAGAACAGTCTTTTGACACACAGTCAACACGGATTTAGAAAATATCGTTCTTGTGGAACCAAACTAGCTTTACAAGATGAGGTTGACAGAGTATATCGAGAAAGTTCAGAAAAGAGCAACACGTTTTGTATTATCGAGAAATAGGGGAAAGAGTGTAACGGTCATGATACAGGATTTGGGGTGGAAATCATTACAACAAATGCGCTTTTCGATACGGCGGCATTTTCTCACGAAATATCAATCACCAACTTTCTCCTCCGAATGCAAAAATATTTTGACTCCGACCTACATAGAGAGAAACGATCATCATAATAAAATAAGGGAAATAAGAACTCGCACGGAAAGGTATAGGTCTTTGTTTCTTCCGCTCTCTGTTCGAGAGTGGAATAGCAGAGAAATATTGTGAAGAAGGTTCCATGAATCCGCTGCCAGGCACGTAAGTGTAGTTCGCAGAGTATATGGCATGTGCCTCCGTGAACTGTCTGTATGATGTTGAGGTACTCCTGTGTCTGGCATGGTCCCCAGATCTGTCTCCAATAGTACATATATGTGATTAGCTCCGTCCGAGAGCCACTACCTAGGATATCAAGAAGGATCAATTAAGACAGCTGTAGGCCAACTTGTCTCAGGAAAGATACAACAGCTTTATGACGTTCTTCGCAACCGAATCAGTGCACGAATCCAGGGCAGAAGGGGAGCAACGTCATACTGATAAAGGGCTCATATCGTCAATTTCTTTGTTAATTTACTCGATTTTGTAATCATTGAAATCATATAACATACCGTCTCAACCCGTAAAGTTTCTTTTGATTTCTTCTTCCCTTTGTCTTTTGTCAGGGGGGTACATTGCAAGAAAATACCTACTTAATGATTGAAAATTTATGTTGTTTTTTGTGTTCAGACTTTTACATCGTTGATCCACTAGTTTTTCAAATCTCCAGTCCCTAAGTCAGGATTTTCTAAAAACTGGATCTGACAACAGCTACGCGTGCGTTTTGGAGCTCGTGCTATTTAATCTACCAAAATCGACATGTCTTCGGCGAGCAACATCCACATTTACAGAGTGAATCTTTTAGCCTGCAGCGGTGTGTACGCTGTTAAGAAACTTCCTGGCAGATTAACATTATGGGTCGGACTGCGACTCGACTGTGAACTTTTCCTTTCGCCAGCATTGCTCTTTCCGACTGTGCACCCATACTTCGCAGTTTCACTTTTTTCAGTACTCTCTTCTTCCCTCCAAACTTCGAGGAAGGTCTTCTGTATACCTGGCGGTCTAGCACCTGAGAGAAGAAGACTGCAGAGGTGATCCGTGAGTCGTGGCACGATAGATTAGCCGGTAACGAGGGCAAACAATCTGCGTATATATTCAAATTAGTTACATTACACATGTATCGTAGAATTTGTTGGAATCTACTTGCAGTTGAGACGTCTTTTAAAGATGGGAGAAACTGTTGCATCTATGTTGTCAATTTTTTGGCACCACACTACCAAACATCAAGTTGGTTCTGCTCACTGGGGACTAGAATTTGGAAACATGTCTCCAACAAAATATTGGCTACTTCACTGTCGTCGTTCCACACTAAGAAATGCAAATAAACACTGATAAATAAATTGAGACCGCGGGACCGGAACTATCGTGAGTGGAACAAACGTCACTATTTGTACGACGTGTTTCGTTTTATTATAGTAACAGTGAATGGTTGCCTCTTTTCTTAAACAGTCAATATTCTCGTAGTGTATAAGGCGATATCTTGACTGATGCCCCAGTTCACTGTACGAGTGCAGATATCATGTATAGGAGTAGTCGCAACACATTCGTTGTGACAGACTTCTGATACACTGCATGGAAACCAACGTTGCTGATGGAGGATAATGCGGTCCCGACCGACCCGAGAGTAGCCAGTTCAAATTCAGCACTGAAAGAACCTTTGTTGACCATTATTGACTGGCTAGCGGAGAAGAGGCAGAGGCTTGAAGTTTCTCATCATTGAACCTGAATATATCCACACTAACTCAGTTGAGTAAGGGAATGCGACTTCAGACTCCACAGCTTTCTTGGTTCCATTTGAGAGGAGTTGACTACATGTTGACTATACATCGCACGAGTAGTCCCAAGAATCGCTACTCGTATACGGCACTCGTAGTTATCTTGACAGGTTAAAGCAAGGCACCAGTAAACCACCTTGACTGCGAGGACAGTGCGAGATTTTCGTGTTCCTCCCAGTTATAACATTCCCAGGCGGCTATTTGCTGTTATTAATTACTCTCATTTAGGGTGTGTTGAACGAAGACATGAATGGAGCAGACTTCAATGCGATGTCTATATTTTGCAAGGATATGTAAGAATTTCTCGCTTAGCTTTTTCTGAAACTATTTTTTCAAAGCGCAGGAAAAGCACGAAATTTCCTATTGTAGACACACCATTTAAACCACCTTTCACCAATAGTGAGATTATTTCTGCTACGATCAGTAATAATGTCTTTCTTCATACATTCGCTTCCGACAAGGCTCAATGTTCGCAGCAGGCCCATTCTCAGCCATTATGCTCAAAGCATCTACCCATCTGTATTTATGGACAATAGTGTACTGAAAAAGGGCTTTGGCATTCACTACTTGGTATTATTAAATTTTTAACTTGTGTTTTGTGCATCGTCAGCTCTCTGCAAGTTCAAATCTGCACAAACTTCCCTCGTGTACTTTTCCAATGCTGTGCAGTGGTAGATTTCGTTATCTCTGTTACATGAAATAGAAAATTCAGTGCTTTAGTCTTAAGTCACAATTGAATTCCTCGAGATTATGTGGTCCTCTCCCTCGCATTTGAAGACAGCAATGAAGTCAGTGAATCCTGTCATGGTCGCCAAATTATCGCGATCCTCTTTCTGAGGGCTATGGATTCCTATTAAGCATGCAGGCAGTCGAACTTTGATGGTAAATTAATTAAAATTTTTTCCTTTTGTCTCACTGTAGCCGCTTTGTTCTTGGCAAAAAACACAAAGTCAAGCTTTGCTCTCTGTTGGTGCTAAAATTTTAGAACTACAGAAACTTCAATTAGGTTGTGATCCGTTGTATCTATAATTGACAAATAAAACTTTTGTACAATGACATAGTTTGTTTGAGGGGCGGTAAGCGTTTCATCATAATATTAACGTGCTGTCTTGCACTAGAACATGCAGATGTGTCCGTCTACGACACCAGATGGCATGCCAGAAAGAGAGAGATATCTAATAGCCTGAAAGAATCTTCCTTTGTTAAAAAGAGCTAAGAGGAAAATTATTAAAAACCGTTGAAAAATGTTAACGTTGCTCCATTCATCTCATGAAAGCTGTTACGAGGGGCTTTGCAATAAATTTTTTACTCAGTCAAATTCGGCTGAAAAAATGCGGAATTTGTTGTGGGACATCGTGGAATATGCCCACTTCATACCCTATAGTTTCATGAAGTTCTGATAGCTGGCGGTGCTATACGTAGCCTTCAAAATGGCGACTCTCAATTGAGGTGCGTTACTAGCAGAGAACTGTCATTGAGTATTTTTTTTTTTTTTTTTGCGGGAAACCAAAGCACCGCAGATATTCATAGGCGCTTTCAATATGTCTACGGAGACCTAGCAGTGAACAA
The DNA here is from genome assembly GCF_021461385.2 of Schistocerca piceifrons. NCBI lineage: Eukaryota > Metazoa > Arthropoda > Insecta > Orthoptera > Acrididae > Schistocerca > Schistocerca piceifrons. The sequence continues at coordinate 620,579,111 of NC_060139.1, read as the reverse complement.
AAGCACGGTGAGTCGTTGGACGCGGAGTCTGTCATCATCGCAACAAGATTGCACAAACCTGTCCCATATCCTGTGTGCCGGCAAGTCGCGCACAGCTGTGACTCCTGCAGTGTTGAAACTTATGGCCACTGTCATTCGAGATGATCGACAGATCACAATCAAGCACATCGCTGCTGAAATGGATGTCTCTGTTGGTAGTGCTGATACACTCGTCCACGAGTTGTGTTACTGAAAAGTATTTGCCAGCTGGGTTCCTCGCCTAACAGAAGATCATAAAGAGCAACGAATGACCGTCTGTGCCGAATTACTTGCACGTTACAAGGCTGATAGTGACCATTTTTATCGAACGTCGTCACAGGATATGAAACATGGGTTCACCACTTCGAGTTGGAAACAAAACGGCATTTCATGGGGTGGTGCCACATCACCTCTCCTCCGAAGAAAAAGTTCAAACCTGCACTCTCGGCCGGTAAGTCATGACTCTGAAGGGGTTATTCTGTTTGATGTCCTCCGTCATGATGCAACTGTCAACTTTGAAGGGTATTGTGCTATCCTCAGGAAATTGAAGAAACGACTTCAGCACGTTCGTCGCCACAAAAATGCAAACGAACTTCTTCATCACCATGAGAACGCAAGCCCTTACACAAGTCTACCTACCCGAGAGGAGCTCACAAAGCTTCATTGGACTGATCTTCCTTATCCACCCTACAGTCCGGCTTCCATTTTGTGGCCCAATGGGGGACGCACCCTGTGGGAAGCAGTACGTGGATGATGGAGAGGTTACTGATGCAGCAAGACTTTGGCTCAGACGTCGACCAGTAGAGTGACTCAACAAGATGGCGTAAGGTCGTAGCACTGAACAGGGATTATGTTGAAAAATAGGAGTTGTAGCCAAAAAAGTGGGAATAATATGGTGCATTGGAGTACTGAATAAAAACAACCTGCATTCAGAAGAAAGTGTTGTATTATACAGGATATTAATTTTATCTGAAGACATCGAAATACATCGAAAACTACATATCGGATCAAAAAAAGTTATAATTCCTAATTTTTTGCCCTGATGGGGACTCCTAACGATACCACACTCGACCCGCCACTCCACCCCATGCATGGGTGCCAGAGGGGGAACTTAGAAATCTTCAATGAGTACCCCGTTTTAATTGCAGATTACGATTGTACGACAATTGCGCTGTAATCGGAGGAATAGAAATGTATACGCAAGCATAATTTACAACACGTTACTTAATGGGCCTTTAATGCTCAATGCCACGAGGGACCCCACCTCCACGCTGCCAGGGTAGGACAGGCCAGTATTTCATAACTTCTAAGTGGAAACCTCATTCACAAAGCTGTATTCTCCCGACATATCGAACAGGGAACTACTCTACGAGCCACCGTGACCGTGTAGCCAAACACGACGTATCGTAACAGGTAGTACACTGCGACCAGAGCTCACGTATTGTGCAGACATAGAACAGATAGCGGCTCGAAACATTACAATAGTTGCGCAGGTTTATTGCCTGCACACCTACCTACCATTTGGAGAACAGACGAGCAAGTGGATGATGAATGTTGTAATCAAAGAAGAAAAAATTGAAATGATCCTGATTCAGGAAAATGTAGGAGAAATGTTGAGCCTGGTGTATGCCTTATATGCCGAGCGTTTTCCAGAGAATGCTCGCACTCGTTCTTTCTGTATGTCTGATCGCAGCGTACAGACCGTCAAAAGGAAACGAAGCAAACATATTGCCGGAGAAGCTAATGAAATAGCTGTACTAGTGGCAGTGCGCCACAACCCACGGATAAGCGCCCGGCAATTACACCACGACTCCGGTATGTCCGTAGGCAGTATTGTCACGATACTGCATGGTCATTAGTATCATCCGTACCGAGTGGCACTGCATCAAGAACTTCATGGCACCGATTTCCGTAACCGGGTAGAGTTTTGTGAATGGGGACTTCAACAAATGCAAACGACTCCCACGTTCTTTGCCGACTGTACATGCATGAATCATGGTAGCATTAACGGGCGTAACATGCATTACTGGAATGTAGACAATACCCACTGGTTACGGCAGGTTGACCGTCAACGTTCTTGGTGGGTTAACGTATGGTATGGCATCAGGGGGAATTAACTCATTGGTCCATATTTTAACGACGGTACGTTGAATGGATACAAACATAGAACCTTTTTGGAACAGGAGCCGGCCGAGGTGGCCGAGCGGTTCTAGGCTCTACAGTCTGGAACCGCGCGACCACTACGGTCGCAGGTTCGAATCCTGCCTCGGACATGGGTGTGTGTGATGTCCTTAGGTTAGTTAGGTTTAAGTAGTTCTAAGTTTTAGGGGACTGATTACGTCAGAAGTTAAGTCCCATTGTGCTCAGAGCCATTTGAACCATTTGGAACAGGAACTACCGGTGCTACTGCAGGATGTCGCCCTGTAGGTTCGACAACGTATGTGGTTTCAGCATGACGGTTGCGCAACGCATTAGGCAATTGAAGCGCGGAAAGTATTAGACCGTGTTTACAATGGTCGATGCAATGGCTAGGTCACCTGATGTGATGTGGCCGGATTTCTTTCTGTAGGGATATTTAAAAGATAACGTGTAACAGGAACTGTGAAAAGACCGTGAAAACATGGTAGACCGCATGAGAATCGCCTGTGCTGACATTGCCGGTGTGGTGTCACCGCCAGACACCACACTTGCTAGGTGGTAGCCTTTAAATCGGCCGCGGTCCGTTAGTATACGTCCGTTAGTATAGCCTTCAGCTACGTCATTTGCGTCGACCTAGCAAGGCGCGATATTCAGTTACTATTCTGAACAGATAATATTGTGAATCATGTACCGTCAAGAGCGACGCTCATCATTAATGGATTAAAGTTAAGTATCAAACTAATTACGTCCGCTTTCTGAATTCTAACTCCTTGTCATGTTCCAGACCTCACGTCAGTAGAGTCCTTCCCTCCTCACGCCAGCCTGCGTGAGCTAAAACGCGTGCATTTCGGCCCCCACTAGTAACACGGTGTTGGCTCTTCTGCCAACACAACAGCCGGAGATATGCGCGTGTCCTGTGTACGATCATTTGAAAAGCGGGTCACTGAGTGTATTGAAGTTACTATGTTTGAACACTTACTGCAATTGGAGAAGTAGAGTGGTTTCCACCTCGAGCCACGGCCACTGCCATAGTGGCGCGTGGAGTAGTCCCTTGTTCGATATGACAGAGGAATACAGTGTTGAGAATGGGGTTTCCAATTAGAAGTTTTGATATACTGGTCTGTCCCGCCCTCGTACATGGAGATGGGATCCCAGATGCCGCTGGGTATTCGAGGGCCACTGACTAGCACATTGTAAATTCGATTATGTATCCATTTCTATTCCTCCGATTACAACGCCATGTGTGGCGAAACGAGGAAAATGCTTCAGACAAAACATATGTAGACTTTGTCGGTAGAATGGCAATCTGCAATAAAAAACGGGGTTGCGGTTGAAGTTTTCAAAGTTTCCACCCAGCCACCCACGGACGGGTTGGAATGGCGGGTCGAGTGTGGTATCGTTGGATGTCCCCAGGGGAGTTATACAGGCTTCGCTGCCGGAGCACGCGACCGAGTCGTGGGCTGACGTCCGTGGTGGGTGTGCGCCAGCTGACGGTGTCGTCGCGGCCGGCGCCGCTGCGGCTGTCGGTGCTGGCGGCGGCGGTGTCGGCGCCGGGGCTGTGCGGCGTGCCGGCCGGCACCGACGTGGCCGTCGTGCCCTCGATGCCGCCGGCGCGCCTCGCCAGGGCGCTGCGGGCCGCGCGCCACTCCGCCGCGCAGCGCGCCTGCCCCCTCGCGCTCGCCCTCGACCTCGCCGGCCCGGAGTTCCGCACCGGCTCCGTCTACCACGGACCGCAGGTCTGCCGCTTATTTCTTTTATTTTTCTTATTTATGAATTTGGCCTGCTATGGACCGCATACAACTTAAGACTTACGGTGTTTCTCTTTCTTCCGTTCTTCCCAGTACTTCTTCATTTTCTCGCCAACTGCTCGTCTCTGCTCATCTGATTCATAAAGTATCTGGAATAGTGTTCGTCTGTCAACTGAGACGTAGGCCTTCTTGAAGTCTACGAAAGTAACTACTGTATTTTTATTTTGTATAGCTCTCACTCTCAAAATTGTTTTTAAATTAAGAATATGTTCTGCACATGATCTACCTTTTCTAAATCCTGCATGATAATCTCCTATATTAGGTCCTGCTTGTTCCTCTATTCTATTTAAAAGTGCTTTACGAAGTATTTGGTATGTCACTGGTAACAAGGATATGCCCCTGTAGTTGTTGGTGTCTGTTTTATCTCCTTTTTTATGGAGAGGGTGGATCAATGCTTATACATACACTGAAGCGCCAAAGAAACTGGTATAGGCGTGCATATTCAAATACGGAGATATGTAAAAAGGCACAATAAGGTGCTACGGTTGCCAACGCCTACATAAAGCCTAGTTTACACGACGACATTGGGCTGCGCCACTCGTTGCGTGGAATGAGTTGCGCGCAAATGCTTTCATATATGACTGTAGACACGGCGACACCAGTATATACTTCAGTTTCGTTGTTTTGTAAGTCCCTGGCTCGTGTCTGAAGTGAAACTTTTAGCAGTTGCACGTCGCGCGAGGTGTGATGGAGTTAAAGCTTGTTGTATGGAATTTCTGCATAAGAAAAAAATAAGAAACGTGTTTCGATTCGAGACTGGATGAAGTAAAGACGTCAGCTCGGTTGCTCAGCATCCTTGCTGAAATAAGGACATCGAAAGGGTGCAAAAAAGGGCAACTCGTTCTGTATTATCACGTAATAGGGGAGAGAGTGTGGCAGATATGATACGCAAGTTGGCATGGAAGTCATTAAAGCAAAGACTTTTTCGTCGCGGCGAGATCTATTTACGAAATTTCTGTCACCAACTTTCTCTTCCGAATGCGAAAATATTTTGTTGAGCCCAACCTACATAGATAGGAATGATCATCAAAATAAAATAAGAGAAATCAGAGCTGGAACAGAAAGGTTTAGATGTTCGTTTTTTCTCGCGCGCTGTTCGGGAGTGAAATGCTAGAGAGATATTATGATTGTGGTTCGATGAACCCTCTGCCAAGCACTTAAATGTGAATTGCAGACTAATCATGTAGATGTAGATGTAGAATAATTTATAACCGAACATCCAACAAGTTCTTTTAATTATCTTAGAATGTCACCAGAACTGTTCACGTTTCTTCTAAATAGAGTTACTTATGCGATAAGGGAAAAAGGTACTGTAATGCATGAAGCACTGCCATCAGAACTGAAATTACATATCATATGGCGTGCATTACAATAGAGAACACTCGGCATGCTACAAGATACGGTTTTAGTTGGTGACGCATTTTTAATTAACACCAATAATTTTTAACATTAACAGTAATAATTATTAACATTACCAACAATAATTATTCGAAGCAGGTCGCATTAAGAGGAGAGTGGTTTGCAAGCAACTCTCTTGAAGATAGATCTGTACAGTGGCAATATTTCAAAATTATAACATATGTGAATGGGGAGCACTGCAGCGACGTTTTAAATACATGAATACTGAATAAAGAATGCAGCTTCTTGAATTTGTAACCTTCCCTCCTGTCAACAATATTGCTTAACAAAGAGTTGCCAACTCGAACGATGTAGACGAGAGCATTGCCACAGCTAGAAATACACTTGCTTGTATTTTTCTTAATTTAGTTGTATATGTGCTCCTAACTCAATAAACTTTGCCCTGCAGCTCAGATACTGTCAAACCATGTATGTTATGATCGCACATGACCGTCTCAGTGGCAGCAATATGTTGCTTATTTTTGTAATTAGCATCACTGAAATCCCAGCAACACCTATGCAAAGCATACATATCCAAAAAAGCGAACATTATTCTTCGTTCCCGACTTCATATTTCAGATTGTTTACACTCTACGAACACACATAACCTCAAAACTCATGCAACTAGTGTCGCCAAAGTTGGAACACGCCGAAAGTGTTTAGTTTCACCAACGAATTGCGCAAACGCGCGGCGCCCATGTGCAGTGGCCGGTAGCGCAGTTGCCTGCAACCTAGTGTCGTCGTGTAAGCTAGACTTAAGACAAGTGTCTGGCGCAGCTGTTGTATGGGTTACTGCTCCTACAATGGCAGCTTATCAAGATTTAAGTGAGTTTGAACATGGTGTTATAGTCGGCGCGCGAGCAATGGGACACAGCATCTGTGCGGTAGCGATGAAGTGGGTATTTTCCCATATGACTATTTGACGAGTGTACTGTGAATATCAGGAATTCGAAAAAAACATCAAATCTCAGACATCACTGTGGCCGGAAAAAGATCCTACAAAAACGGGACCAACGACGACTGAAGAGAATCGTTCAACATGACAGATGTGCAACCCTTCCGCAGATTGCTGCAGATTTCAATGCTGGGCCATCAGTGTCAGCGTGCGAATAATTCACCGAAATATCATCAATATGGGCTTTCTGAGACGAAGGCCCACTCGTGTACCCTTGATGACTGCACGACACTCGGCGGCTGTGACCGAGCGGTTCTAGGCACTTCAGTCCGGAACCACACACCTGCTACGGTCGCTGGTTTGAATACTGCCTCGGGCATGGATACGTGTGACGTCCTTAGGTTGGTTAGGTTTAAGTAGTTTCTAAGTCTAGGGGACTGATGACCCCAGATGTTAAGTCCCATAGTGCTCAGAGCCATTTGAACCATTTTTGAGTTGCACGACACAAAGCTTTACGCCTCGCCTGGGCCCGTCAACACCGGCATTGGACAGTTGACGACTGGAAACATATTGCCTGGTTGGACGACTCTTGTTTCGAACTGTATCGAGCGGATGGGCGTTGTACGGGTATGGGGACAGTCTTATGAATCCATGGACCCTACATGTCAACAAGAGAGTGTTCAAGCTGGTGGAGGCTCTGTAATGGTGTGGGGCGTGTGCACTTCGAGTGATATGGAACCCCTGGTACGTCTAGATACAACTCTGACAGGTGACACGTACGTAAGCATCCCGTCTCATCACCTGCATCCTTTCATGTCGACTGAGCATTCCGACAGACTTGGGCAATTCCAGCAGGACAAAGCGAAACTCCAAGGCGCGCAGTCCGGAACCGCGGGACTGCTACGGTCGCAGGTTCGAATCCTGCCTCGGGCATGGATGTGTGTGATGTCCTTAGGTTAGTTAGGTATAATTAGTTCTAAGTTCTAGGGGACTTATGACCACAGCAGTTGAGTCCCATAGTGCTCAGAGCCATTTGAACCAAAGCGAAACTCCACATATCGAGAATTGCTACAGAGTGGCTCCAGGAACACCCTTCTGAGTTTAAACACTTCCGCTGGCCAACAAACTCCCTAGACATAAACATTATTAAGTACATCTGGGATACCTTGCAACGTGCTGTTCAGAAAAGATCTCCATCCCCTTGTACTCTTACGGTTTCATGGACTGTTCTGCAGGATTCGTGGTGCCAGTTCCTTCCAGCACTGCGTCAGACACTGGTCGAGTCCAAACCACGTCGTGTTGTGTCACTTCTGCGTCCTTGTGAGGTCCTACACCATATTAAGCACGTGTACCAGTTTCTTTTGCTCTTCAGAATTTATATATATGCAGAGTGGCCAGAAACAGTTTGAAAAGGTTGCATGGGTGACAAATAAGTGTTAAGAAAATATGTTCGATACCTTGCCCCATTTCCGAGTTAATTAGCATTCAGTTTAACCAATCAGGCCGTAGCGCACGCAAAATCAAGCGGCCGCCAGATACGGTGTCGCAAAACGTGTTCTTCATTTGATTTCCTAAACCCGAAAAAGAGAGCGATACAAAAATTAGACATGGGACGGTAGTAACGTGAGCCAAAGGTTGAGTCAACCTGTGCGCTATCACCCTCGCTTTGAGAACAACTGATATTGTCTGTAACTGGTCGGCCACTCGAATTTGCGCTTGCAGTGGTCTGGTTGGCTATCTTCAGTGCTAATTAGTTCGGAAATGGAGCAACCTATCAAATTCTTTTCATAAGTATTATTTCTCAGCGCAACCTATACTGCAACACTCTTACAAGCTTTTCAGACTTGTTCTGAACACCCTATACTTACATCTGTGTGTGTTGTATGTGATTCAGTTGCCCCTACCGATGAGTTTTATGCAATCCGCAACGCATTAAAAACCGCGTGGGAGATTTTCGTGTTCTCTCGCTCGTTACGTGTAAACTATTACTCCTACACAAAAAACATACAGGGCCTTCTTGTAGGAAATTTAATGCAGGCAAATTAGGTACTGAGACACATTCTCGCTGGAGGCCATAGTTTTCGAGTTATTCAAGAGAAACGCATTTGATAGTCACTATTGTATGTTTTTTCTTGAATAATTCGAAAACTTACGGGCTCTAGAGAAAACATATTTCAGTACAAAATTTAACTACACTAAATTTTCCTACAAAAAAGTCCTTCTCATTTTGTCTGCAGTAGTAATATTTCGGATGTAACGACAAGACAATATGAAAATCTGGCACACGTGCTATTTGAAGACACTGCGAGTTGCATGAAACTCTTCGGTAGTAACAGCTGAATCACCGTTTATATATGTATATACAGGGTGGCCCATTGATCGTGACCGGGCCAAATATCTCACGAAATAAGCGTCAAACGAAAAAACTACAAAGAACGAAACGTGTCCATCTTGAAGGGGGAAACCAGATGGCGCTATGGTTGGCCCGCTAGATGGCGCTGCAATATGTCAAACGGATATCAGCTGCGTTTTTCTAAATAGGAATCCCCATTTTTATTACATATTTGTGTAGTTGGTAAAGAAATACGTATGTTTTAGTTCGACCACTTTTTTCGCTTTTTGATAAATGGCGCTGTAATAGTCACAAACATATGGCTCACAATTTTAGACGAACACTTGGTAACAGGTAGATTTTTTAAATTAAAATACAGAAAGTGGGTACGTTTGAACATTTTATTTCGGTTGTTCCAATGTGATACATGTACCTCCGTGAACTTATCATTTCTGAGAACGCATGCTGTTACAGCGTGATTACCTATAAACACCACACTAATGCAATAAATGCTCAAAATGATGTTCGTCAACCTCAATGCATTTGGCAATACGTGCAACGACATTCCTCTCAATAGCGAGTAGTTCGCCTACCGTAATGTTCGCACATGCATTGACAATGCGCTGACACATGTTGTCAGGCGTTGTCGGTGGATCACGATACCAAATATCCTTGAACTTTCCCCACAGAAAGAAATCCGGGGACGTCAGGTTCGGTGAACGTGCGGGCCATGGTATGGTGCTTCGACGACCAATCAACCTGTCATGAAATATGCTATTCAATACCGCTTCAACAGCACGCGAGCTATGTGCCGGACATCCATCATGTTGGAAGTACATCGCCATTCTGTCATGCAGTGAAACATCTTGTACGAGTAGTAACATCGGTAAAACATTACGTAGGAAATCAGCATACATTGCACCATTTAGATTGCCATCGATAAAATGGGGGCCAATTATCCTTCCTCCCATAATGCCGCACAATACATTAACCCGCCAAGGTCACTGATGTTCCACTTCTCGCAGCCATCGTGGATTTTCCGTTGCCCAGTAGTGCATATGATGCCGGTTTACGTTACCGCTGTTGGTGAATGACACTTCGTCACTAAAAGAACGCGTGCAAAAAATCTGTCATCGTCCCGTAATTTCTGTCGTGCCCAGTGGCAGACTGTACACGACGTTCAAAGTCGTCGCCATGCAATTCCTGGTGCATCGAAATATGGTACGGGTGCAATCGATGTTGATGTAGCATTCTCAACACCGACGTTTTTGAGATTCCGGATTCTCGCGCAATTTGTCTGCTACTGATGTGCGGATTTGCCGCGACAGCAGCTAAAACACCTACTTCGGCATCATCATTTATTGCAGGTCGTGGTTGACGTTTCACATGTGGCTGAACACTTCCTGTTTCCTTAAATAACGTAACTATCCGGCGAACGGTCCGGACACTTGGATGATGTCGTCCAGGATACCGAGCAGCAAACATAGCACACAGCCATACATCAACACGATATCGACCTTTTCCGCAATTGGTAAACGGTGAATTTTAACATGGGTAATGTATCACGATGCAAATAGCGTCCGCACTGGCGGAATGTTACGTGATACCGCGTAGTTATACGTTTGTGACTATCACAGCGCCATCTGTCACAAAGCGAAAAAAGTGGTCCAACTAAAACATTCATATTTCTTTACGTACTGCACGAATATGTAATAAAAATGGGGGTTCCTATTAAAAAAAAAAAAAAAAACGCAGTTGATATCCGTTTGGCCTATGGCAGCGCCATCTAGCGGGCCAACCACGGCGCCATCTGGTTTCCCCCTTCAAGCTAGACGAGTTTCGTTCTTTGTAGTTTTTTCGTTTGATGCTTATTTCGTGAGATATTTGGCCCAGTCACTATCAGTGGACCACCCTGTATACATACAAAGAACTTGATAGTATATATATATCAAGTTCTTTTAAATTTGACTCGTCTTTGTAAGCAATGAAACAACATCACATGCCCTCCCAATCCGTGAAGTTTCATTTCGCTTCCTCCTCCTTTCTGGTGTTTAACTTTTTTGTCAGCTAGTAGATATATAATGTGTGTGTGTCTGCTGTAATTAGCGTTCGGTGGTGTACATATACGTATCTCTCTGATAGAATCACGGAGCAACCAAAAAAGAAGTTAGTGTGGTATTGTGATGGCTTCATGAGCAATCTTGAATACTAAAAACTATGTATGAAGGGTTGATCTGTAAAAGCCTGCCCTAAAGATATCTGACCACTCGTTTTTTACATATGAAACATTCCTCCATAAAAGAGCAAGGTGAAAATTTCTCGGGGATGCCAATATATTTTGTTTTGTTATGTTTGTACTTGTTGTACACTAACTTAAATCAGTGTCTCTTTATCTGTGAAATAGTTCTGTTTAAAACACACCGCAAGACATTAAAAGACCTCGAAGGATTATTTGAATGGGGCGGAAATAAGCAGATGTGATGTACATGTACAGACAAACAAATGATTAGAATTTAACAGAGATTGGATGATTTATTGAGGAGAAAACCTTTGACAAATTGAGTAAGTCAGTTCGAAGTGGGACTCATCATTGAAGACAATTCTACGTCAGTCAATGAGGTTCGAGGCCGAAGACGTGTCTGGAGGCGCCCTGGACGCGATTGGTTACCAAACCGACTGTCGCTCGCGATACCGCCCGATAACCAGGAGTAATGGTCTGCGACGCCATTTCTTTTCATAGCCTCTTTTGTAGTCACCCGCGACACTCTTACAGCGAAGCGGTATGTCGAAGATATTCTACGGCACGTTTTGTTGTCAGTCATGGCAAGCCATCCTGGGCTTACATTTCTCCATGGTAATGCCCGCACGCAGACGGTGAGAGTTGCTCCTGCCCGTATTCGTGCTTACCAAACCCTACCTTTGTCAGAAAGGTCACCGGATCTCTCCCCAGTTGAGAACGTTTGGAGCATTATGGTCAGGACCTTCCAACCATCTCGGGATTTTGCCGTTCTAAAGCGCCAATTGGGCGGAATCTGGCACGATAATTCCCTGAAGGAGGTCCAGCAGCTCTGTCAATCAATGCCAATGAGAATAACTGCTTGCATAAGGGGTAGAGGCGGACCAACATGACTTGCTCAGTTTGCAAAGCTCTTTCTCTTGAATAAGTCATCAAAATTTTCTGATATTGTAATAATTTGTTTGACTGTACGTGAATATCACATCTACCGATTTCCGTCTCATTCGGATAATTCCTTCGTGGTATGTCGCTTTTTTTATCTTAAAGTGCAGTTTATAAGGTAGTGTAATGAATTAACTGGAACACCATTCCATTGTAAAAGTATTATCTTCGATAGTTTATGGCCAAAGGAAGTTTATCCAATGTTGGTCTAGCTTCATAAAGAGCCTTATCCTTCGTTTTCATCCCGAAACTCTAGGTTGGGAATCAACTATATAAGGAAAGCGACAGATTGCTACTCACTGGGAAGATGACGCATGTAGTTGCAGACAGACATAACGAAAAGATTGTTACGATTTAACTATCGGCTAAAGACTTCTTCAAATAAAACACAAAGGAACTTACACACACATTCATTCACTCAAACGAGCACACCTCACGCAAAGATGAATGCCATCTCCGGTAGATCGGAGCGGAATGAATGTCTGTGTGTCTGTGTGTGTGTGTTTTTTTTTTTGTTTGCGTGTTTTGTTAGCTGAAGAAAGTCTTGGCCGAAAGCTAAATCGTAACAATCTTTTCATTGTGCCAGTCTGCAACTGAACTTTTTATCTTTACGATCAGTAGCAATCTATCCTTTTCCTCATACTGTTAAAAAAAAGGTCTTTTCCAGTTTTTTATTTCAAAAATGCGCCATACCCTGCAAGTGTGTTTGTTTCCGGTACACGGAAAGTGTACTTCAGGAGAGAGGTAGGCATGCGCAAATGCTCTTCCTTGCCACATCTAAGGCTGGTGTGGTCTGATCTCTCTTCAGGTAACTCCCCACGAACGGAACGGCCAATGACGGTACTTGCCGAGGCTGCTCTCAGGGTATCTGGAAACGCCGCACCATGACGGTCCACCTAGCGGCCACTAAGAAGTCACAAGTCGCCCAAGTTCTCACACAAGACTCTGTATGACAGTCTTTTCAGAGATGGTTGTGGGATTCGGTTGGTCGCTGCAAGATGTCAAATCAAACACCTTTCAGACGTCCAATTTCCATACTTATTTTATTTGGCTGCCAGTTTCGGCGATTTACTACACCACCTTCAGGCCCCCGACCGACGTGCAGAAAGATTCCACCCCGGTTCTTGTCAAAATAGGGCCCAGCATTCAAATACTGGTATCTGCAGATTTCTGCTTGCTATAGCGATTGCTTCAACCGTTATCTGCCGACTGTTCACGGTTTGTAAATTAGACGGCTGACGGGTGTTTGATTTGACGTCTTGTTCTCACACAACGTCCTCTGCTTGTTTGTGTTCCTTTATTATTGGGTTATCTCCGTTGATGTTACACGTTTTGCTTCATATGCCCACTCTTTGCTTTGATCAACTTCTACAAGGCAAATGCCTGGGTTTCTGCTGTGGTTGCTTCAACTCTTCTTTCCTTCCGACTGGTTTCTAATTACTTCAAGAACATTTTTGATATTTCGTTCAGTTTTTTCCGCTACTTTTCTTTTTTCAGCGTTACAGAAAGTATTTTATTTTGGAAGATTTTTTATTATCATCTGCCTCTACTGGCTGTTTGTTGCACTCCCATATCACGTGATCCGCTGTTCCTTCACACCCACACTCACTTGAATTGCTGGGTATTCGGCTTATTCGTTTCAGGTAACTAGGGCATGATCCACGTCCGTTCAAGTAGTGGCTCATACCGTTTGGGGGATTCGCGTATCTTAAACTAAGCCGCTTCTTTACGTTCGGGAGGAAACAGTAAACACGTTTACCTGTTGTCGCTGTGCCCCATGAACGTATCATTCCCGTTTAAGGCCAGCTTAAATTTCTTGTTTAATTCTTACAAGTTGTCCTACGTTTTTCTACGGCCTTTGAACGTCTACATTCTTTAATCAGTGCTATGTACCTTTCTTCCAAAATTGCACGTCTATTGACATGATTCCTAAAACAACTAGCAGGGCTCCAGCCGGTGTAGTTCTGTATGCACGTGCAAAACCAAGAATAACGCTTCGTTCTACACGAACCAGCGCTTGTGCTGATTTCACCAGTTGCAGCCTATGAGCCCAGACGCTAGGTTCGTAGTCTGCAGTAGCTACCATAATGGCCTCGAAAGGTACATTCCAATACTTTTCAATACTTTTTAATGGGAATCCAAATATATTCTGTCATGTATTCGTTGTTTTGTGCGTTATGGAAACTCCTTTTCCTCAATAATGTTGGATGTGAGCTGAGAAATTTTGTTTCTCCTCTAACAGCATCTCCAGATGTTTGGTGATCTCTCGCTTTGAAGTTGGTGGATTTCTGCTTCTTGAGAGCTTCCGTTTAAGCAGTAGGTAACCTCTTTTACGTGCAACCATCTGAAGTTTATTCTCTATAAATCATTCTTGCAGTGTTTATAGAGCGTGTTTGCAATTGTCTTTTAGTTTGCAACTTGAATCTCCAGTTACCACCGATAAAGCACATAGTTCTTGCTTTCCTCATGGCTGCTACCTTTCCTGGCAGTAGCTCATGGGTGACATCCCAAAATACGGGGTCACAGACCGAGTGTTGTTGACATCCTTCAGTTAGATCATTTACTAACGGTTTACTGGAGCAACTTTGTTTGGCTCATATCCCACAGACTTAATCTCTTAGACATCTGATGCCCTGCAGTTGTGAAAATAAGGCTGGTCACCATAAATTATCAAATGCTTTCGAAAGTCCACCAACATTCCCACGATATACTTTTCATATAGAAACTGACGAAGCGTAAAACGTTGTTTGTGAGATCCTCCGTCGATTTTCTCTTAATAAAACCACACTGATTGGGGTCTATGCTTGTAAGAGTCCTGTAAGTTCCTAATCATCCACACGAAATAGTCCCCATTAAGTTTACGAGGCGTATTGGCCTGTATGACTCCGCTACTATTGGATCAATACGGTGGTGCCCGCTATCTTTCAGACATTCGTTATTTTACCATGAAGAAGACATTCATTTTATAATTGTGTAGGCAGGGCAGGGCGCTGTCTTTTAGTGCCTAGAGAATCACGGCTTTTACTCTGGCAGGCTCTACAGCTTTATTCTACTTCAATGTCAGAATGGCCGTCCTCAGCTGATTTTCTCTTTCGAAACTTATACTGATTGGGGTTGATGCCTATTAGATTCGTGTAAATTTATAATCGTCCACACGAAAGTTTGCCTTGAATCTTCTCCATTAATTTCAAGAGGCATACTGGCCGGTAGGACTTCGCTCCCGTCCCTTTTTCAACATCGTGATACCCGCTGTTTCCCAAACGTTCGATATTTTCCTGGAAGAAGACATTCATTGTGTAATTGAGTAAGGTATCGCAGGTCTCTATCTTTTAATGGCTGCAGAACCACGGCTTTCATTCTGCCAGGCCCTGGAGCCTTATTCTTCTTCAACTTCAGAATGAAGTGAACCAGAGACAGCAAACTTCAGAATGGCTGTAGTCACTTCTTCTTCACAAAACTGAATTAAGAGTGTTATACATAGGCATTATCTTAGGGCAAATTTATCTCTTTTCTTCGCTGTTTCTGTCGTTCTTGTAGTTTTCATTCACCTGGGAGCAGCATCTTCATTGAAAGTTCTTCTGTATCGTCCCATGGTGTCGCTTTGGCCTCGTAGAGCCGAAGACAACAGTAGCTCTTTTTATGAAGTATCCCTCTCGTTGTTCCTTCGTAAGCTTTAGTAATTTTTTGTATTTCGACCTGGTGCAGCCGTGAATTTGTAGTCATCTGTAACGCTCTTGAGCACCTATCGCTTTCCGGTGGAATTTTCTATGTTTGCTCCTCTGCTCTACACTGCCTTCGGATCACCAGGACTTAACCTTTTGAAGGGAATTGTTGTCTTTTGCGATGTCTAGAGTCCTATTTGATTTTTTCTGTAACTTCATCAATTTCACATTCTCCGTGGGTGAATGGAGGTTTAACGTTTGCCATTAGAAGTTCCCAATTCTCCCTTTGTAAGTTATGTACTCTTCCTATGAAATTCGATCTACCCTCTTCAGTATTGTATGAATGAGATCAAAATGTATAAGGTTATGTTTACTGGCTTAAGACCTTCTCATACTGTCGACGATACTATCTAGTTACAGGCGTTCCGACTGGGTGGGCGACGTCATTATTTGATGACGCACCAGCTATGTTGCGATTTGTGGGCGGTTTTAAAGATATGTAGGTGACATGTGAGCCTAGTTCCAGAATTAAAACTTGCAGCTCTATTCCTATCATCTGTTTCTTTGTTGAGTCGAAGCGGCGATTTTGTGTTTGCATCGGGTGACTGGTCTTGTGCCTTGAATCACTGAAATTTCTAACATACGTCCAGTGTGGGTTCCGTAGGCATCGGTCTGCAGCCGATCATCTCGTTACTTGGTCGATCCACATCGGGGCCACTTTCTGCAGTAGTGCCAGATTGCATTTGGGAAAGGCATATGACACTTGCTGGAGGATGAGAATCTTGCACATATTTCAAAGACGGGGCTATGGAGGACACCTGCCCCACTTTATTAGAAAATTTTTAAAAGGTCAGGTGGGCTCTGTTTTATCGGGCTCTTTTATTCAGGACAACAGGGTACCTCAAGGTTACGTGCAGAACATACCCTTATTTGCTATAGCGATAACCTCATTACTATCTCCTGTCGGGTGTCTCAAACTCTCTCTTCATCGACGATTTCGAGGTGTATTGCAGCACTCGGCTGACATGTTTCATTGAGTGATGTCTCCAGCGCTGTTTCAATCATTTATATTCGTAGGGCGTGGAGAACAGCTTCCACTTTTCCGCCAAAAAAACAATCTGTATGAATTTCTGGGAGCAAAAGGAATATCTCCTACCATCTTTACATCTCTATCCCACTGCTCTTCCGTTCGTCGAACCATGAAGTTCTTCACGTTGACAGCCGATCAGCTCGCTGTATCAGTTCTCTGAGTGCCCTGCGCATTCTGAGTGGCACCTCATGGGGAGCATTCCGGACCGTTGTTCTTCGTTTATATCACACCTTTGTCAAATGGAAGCTGGACTCTGGATGGATCGTATACTCATGACAATCATCTTACGTCACCTTAACGCGACTCACCACCACGGGGTCTGTCTGGCTACTGGTGCATTCCCCATCAATCCAGTCATCAGCCTCTATGCGAAATCTGCCGAATTACCCGGCGCGATGTCTACCTCTGAAAATACACTTGCCGATTGTCCTAATGATCCCAACAATTTGGGTCGGGCTACTAGTTCGTTGTTGTCTCCTGGTGTTTGATTTCGTATTCTTCTACGAAAGCTCTATCTCACAATACTTTCTACATTCCCGAAGGGTTAGAGTCTTCCCTCACTCCATGGTTTCGTGCAGAGGTCCGTGGTGCCCATCTTGCATTTATTTTGCTTCCAAAGATCGCTACTGCAGCTTCGCTCATTCACATGAAATTTCTTGAGCCCCGCATGCAGTTTGAGGAGAGCACCTTCATGACTGTAAGGATGACAGTGGTATGGGAGGCGTCTTTATTGTCGGTGAAGAAGTTTCAGATATCGCCCTTTACACCAACGCTCGGTTTTTTACGGCACAGCTATTTGTCCATATCAGGCTACCCCTCCATCAGGTAACACGAAATCTCTAAATCTGTTGGTAGCTCTGATTCCCCCACTGCTGTCCAGAGCCTCCGTCTTTTAGTACAACTGGTCTGCAGCTTTTAGTTTGTTCAAATATATTCGCATCTTGTGAGAGTACAGGAAATAAACATTGGAGTGCAAAACTTAAGGACGGAAGTAACTTATGCATGGCGTTTCGCCACCAAATAACACACTTCAATGAAAGTTTGATCAGAAAGAAACAGAAAGAAACCTTCTTTTGCCCGGCGTTGTGCAGAATCTCGACGTAGCATGGAATCAACAAGTCGCTGGAAGTCCACTGCAGCATCTCGACGTAGCATGGAATCAACAAGTCGCTGGAAGTCCACTGCAGAAGTATTGAGCGATGCTGCCTCTATAGCCGTCCATAATTGCAGAAGCGTTGCTGATGCAGCCTCTCGATTATGTGCCATAAATGAGAGGACGGATTCATGTCGGGCGATCTGGGGGGTCAAGGCATTCGATCAAATCGTACAGAATGTTCATCAAATCAGTCGCTAACAGTTGTGGCCCGGTGAAATGACATCGTTGTTTGGGAGCATGAAGTCCATGAATGGGTGCAAATGGTCTCCAAGGAGCAGAACATAACCATTTACAGTGAATGATCGGTTCAGTTGGACCAGAGGACCCAGCCCATTCCATGGAAATACAGCCCACACCATTATGGAGCCACCACCAGCTTGGACAGCTCTTACCAACTGAAATTGAGACTCATCTGACCACACCACGGTTTTCCAGTAGTCTAGGATGCAACCGACATGGTGACGAGCCCAGGGGAGATGCTGCAAGCGATGTCGTGCTGTTCGTAAAGGAACTCGTGTCAGCTGCCTGCTGCCCTAGCCCATTAACGCTACATTTCGTCGCTTTTCCCTAACGGTTAAGTTCATCGTACGTCCCAGATTGATTTGTGCGGTTATTTCACGCAGTGTTTCTTGTCTGTTAGCGCTGACAACTCTACTCCAACGTCGCAGACTCTCGGTCGCTAAGTGAAGACCGTCGACCACTGCGTTGTCCGTAGCGAGAGGTAATGCCTGAATTTGGTTTTATCGGCACAGTCTTGAAAATGTGGATCTCGAAATATTGAACTTCCTAACGATTTCCGAAATGAGACGTCCTATGTATCTGGCTCCAGCTACCATTCCGCAAGCCCGTTGATTCCCATCGTCCGGGAATAATCACATTGGAAACCTTTACACATGGATCACCTGAGAACAAAGGACAGCTCTACCAGTGCACTCCCCTTTTATACCTTCTGTACGCCATCTATATACATGCATGTCGCTATTCCATGACTTGTCTTACCTCAATATGTAGTACAGAAGGTAACTGAAAGATATACGCAATGACACGAGCAGAAATGACACTTTTATTCCAAGACAATAATTACACTGTAGTCACCCGATTTTGATGGCCTAGTGTAGCATTTATTTTCATGTTCAAAATGTTCAAATGTGTGTGAAATCTTATGGGACTTAACTGCGAAGGTCATCATTCCCTAAGCTTACACACTACTTAACCTAAATTATCCTAAGGATAAACACACACACCCATGCCCGAGGGAGGACTCGAACCTCCGGCGGGAGGGGCCGTGCAATCAGTGACATGGCGACTCAAACCGCGCGGCCACTCCGCGCGGCGCCCCTCCGCCGGAGGTTCGAGTCCTCCCTCGGGCATGGGTGTGTGTGTTGTTCTTAGCATAAGTCAGTTTAAGTAGTATTTAAGTCTAGGGACCGATGACCTAAGCTGTTTGGTCCCTTAGGAATTCACACACATTTGAACATTCTTTGGTCCTTGTGTGCAGATGTTGGCAGGAACAGTGTTTACCCTTTCCTTGAGTAGCTTTGCTGGATACAGACAATGTGCATATCTGTCTCCTCTGCGATTTTCTTTAATTTATGCATGATGGTCGCACATCTCATACCATTTATCAGACAAAGAGACCTGCAGACCGGCTAATCAAGGAATTTGATGAGTCTTGGGTCTTGTCCTGTGTACGTGGCTAGCGGCTTTTCTTGCGACGACCCGTAGTTTTCGTGAAAGTCGATGTTGAAGTTTCATACTCACATCCTACACCTATAGCGCGAATTCTCTTTCGACTAAGTGAGCGTAACTCATTGGCTAAGGTTTGTGGCTGTCAAGCTCGCGGTGCCAGTTCAAATCCTGCCGGTGTGTTTTTCTTTACAATAATGATTCGTGGGGAGGGCAGAGTAATCAGATACCTTACGCTGAAATCTTTTTGGCTGAAGAAAAAAGAAACTCGCAACGCACCGTAAAAATTATCCCACCCAAATTAACTCCACTTTGTCATCATTATGACGTTTATTTTTACAAAGAAATTCATAATGCTGCCTACTTACTGAAGACTAACATAGAAATCGCTTTGGGGGAAGGTTCCACAACAACGCATTCTTTAATTCCAAATCAGTTCAGTGCACCTGCTTTCACAGGAATGATCAAATACACGTGGATCGCGTCGAAGTTGGTCGAAGAAAGAACAATCTTTCTGAATCCAAACGAACTGTGTTTTCCAGTATCGCTTCTGAAAAATCCGAGTGACTTCAAGGAAGTCGCACTCATTATATGTAAGTGGCGTTCTACAGACTTGTGTTTCGGCTGCTTCTACGACAATTGCCATCCGGAATTCTGTTCTAGCACATAAATAGATACGAGTGATAGCGAGTAAGACGACTCTGTATTGTATTCTGTAACAAACGGAATGCACGTTTGAAGGAAATTCGCTGTAATGATTGATTTATAAATGAAATTACTACTGCGAAAATGACTGCTTTTGAAAAATATTGCATTACATATCCTAATTAATGATGTTAGGACGATGAAACTGAAAAAAAGGAGACGAGTAGGTTTTAATCCGGTGCCTCTAGTCTGGCAGCTGTGAACATTAACCTCTGAGCTACACTCGCTTGGTCGAAATACGCTGAAACGCCAAAGAAACTGGTATAGGCATACGTATTCAAATACAGAGATATGTAAACAGGCACAATACGGCATTGCGGTCGGCAACGCCTATAAAAGACAACAAGTGTCTGGCGCAGGTGTTAGATCGGTTACTGCTGCTACACTGGCAGGTTATCAAGATTTAAGTGAGTGTGAACGTGGTGTTACAGTCAGCGCACGAGCGATTTGACACAGCATCTGTGAGGTAGCGATGAAGTGGGGATTTTCCCTACGACGATTTCACTAGTGTACCGAGAATATCAGGAATCCGGTAAGCCGGCCGCGGTAGCCTAGCGGTTCTAGGTGCTTCAGTCTGGAACCGCGCTGCTGCTACGGTCGCAGGTTCGAATCCTGCCTCGGGCATGGATGTGTATGATGTCCTTAGGTTAGTTACGTTTAAGTAGTTCTAAGTTCTAGGGGACTGATGACCTCAGATGTTAAGTCCCATAGAGCTCAGAGCCATTTGAACCATTTTTGAATCCGGTAAAACGTCAAATCTCCGACATCGTTGTGGCCGGAAAGAGATCCTGCAAGAACGGGACCAAAGATGACTGAAGAGAATCGTTCAACGTGACAAAAGTGCATCACTCCCGCAAATTGCTACAGACTTCAGTACTGGGCCATCAACAAGGGTCAGCGTGCGAAACATTCAACGAAACATAATCGATATGAGCTTTACGGGTCGCCTTGGTCCGTCAGCACCGACATTGGACTGTTGATGACTGGAAACATGTTGCATGGTCGGACGAGTCTCGTTTCAAATTGTATCGAGCGGATGGACGTGTGCGGGTATGGAGACAATCTCATGAATCCTTGGACCGTGCTTGTCGGCAGGGGACTCTTCAAGCTGGTGGAGGCTCTGTAATGGTGTGGGGCATGTGCAGTTGGAGCGATATGTGACCCCTGATACGTCTAGATACGAATCTGACAGGTGACACTTACGTAAGCATCCTGTCTGAGCACCTGCATTCGTTTATATTGAAACGTCCCCTTTGAACAATTTATACAAGACTGTGCTTAAACTGACACACAATATTTTTAGCGCAACGCAATCTGACTTTCAAAAATCCCTACAAAAAAAAAATGGCTCTGACTAACATTAACCTATGCGTTTCACAAATCGCTTACCTCACAAAAATCTTGGTTACTCGAACTACTACAATACAGCAAGCGCCACTACTGCCAGCTAAATAAAAGATTCAAACTATGGAAGGCACTAACTACTGATAGGGATAGTTAGCAAATGAAAGATATTAATAGAGAACAAACAATGTATTTACCTTAATATCATCATATATATATATATATATATAGCAGTTCATGACAAATTTCAAAACTCCGCCATCTCTCTCCCCACATCCACCACTGCTGGCTGCTCACCTCCAACTGCGCAACGCTACGCGCTGTTAACATTCAGCTGCCGCTGCCCAACACTACAATGGCAGACAACAATGCAAACTAGCCACAGACTGCACACAGCACAGCCAGTGATTTTCATACAGAGAGCGCTACGTGGCGGCGGCGTTACCAATATAAGAACCTAAACAGCCTACATATAAGAATCTAAACAGCCTACTTACATAGCCCCCATGCTCCCCACAAAAAATTTTGCAAATTGTTTTGGTTCCCATATTGTCTGTTTCTCTGATTGTCTCTGTGATAGTCATTACCGCGGAGAGGTGATCTTTCCCTGTAATTATTACTACTCTGCCAACGATTGTCATACGGGTGGTGTCTGTTTTGGTCACGATTTGTGTGGTGAGAATAGCCTTGTTGCGTCCAGTTATCGTTTCTGTCGTCACGGAATTGTGACGGATGTGACCTGTAGTGATTGTTTTCCTGTTTTCGCATCCCGCGACTGTCTGTGTCAATTTCTAATTCTTGTAAGAGTCCCTGAAAAGCTTCAATGTCGTCTTTGCAACGTCCTGCCAAAATATGTCGTAAATGTTCAGGTAATTTGATTAAGCAAATGCGGATGAGTTCTGAGGGACTGTATGGGTTTGACAGGTACTGATTCTTGTGCAACATGTCTTCAAAATATTTCACAAGACTGGAGAATTCAGATTGTTCGAAATGTTTCGTCATTATGATGCTATGTTTTACTCGGTCTTGTGTAGCTTGAGACCAATACGCTGAGAGGAAGGCATGATAAAATTCTCCTTCACTGTGACAATCGTGAATGACCGATCGCATTCTTACAGCTGGTTCATTCTCTAAGTAGCCACACATAAATTCTAATCTGTGCTCTAATGACCAGTTGGGAGGAAAACAATGAGAGAATTGATGGAGCCACGCTTGTGGATGAATGTCGTTGCCAGAATTCTTAAATGTTTTGAATTTACGTGTAGTAATGAACAGCTTATAGTCAAAGTCATCATGTCGGCGAGTCGCATATCGGTCATTGTTACGTCGTGTCGGCGGTTCCATCTCAAAATCCAACGCGCCTTGCCAATTTCTTTCATAATTTCCGAAATGCCCTGTGTTACTATTTTGTGGCTCTTCCGTATTTCTAAGTTCCTCTTCCCGTGTTGGAGCGCGAGTGTCCTCTGAAATATGTAATTCTTGTATTACCTGCGTCTACTGATCTTGTACTTCCCGGATTTCTCTTTGGTGTTGCGTATTAATTTGATTCTGATTTTGTTTGAATTTCCTAATTTGTTCGCACTCTTCTGTGTCATTAAAGACTACCGGTTTTGTGTCATTCAGATTATCATCTACCTTTGTAGATAAGATAGTGAACTGATCCGAAAGTTCGGCTACTTTCTCCGATAGTGAACACATTTCCTCAGTGTGTTTTTCTGAACCAAGTTTCAGAGTGTCCATTTGTGTTGAAATCGAATCTACTGTGTCCTTTAAGTTTTCTTGGGTTTTTGCAAGTTGCGTAACCGAATCGGTAGATGCAACTGAGTCAATTTTAGCCCACAAGGTCTCATGATTTTCATGAACAATGGTTTGCAGTTCTTTTATTGCTGCTTCGTGATTCTGTAATGCATTTTCATGCCGCGAAAAAATAGGTTGAAAATGGTCACAAATTTGTGGTTTTACGTCATTACAGACTTTTTGACAATTCGATTCAATGTTATCTAACTCAGTAGTTAAATCTTCACGTGTTTGTTCAAGTGTGGTGTCTAACTTTTTAAGATTTTGTTCCACTGTGTCTAACTTTTTGAGATTTTGTTCCACTGTGTCTAACTTTTGAAGCTTTTGCTGTGTTTGTCTCTGATTTTGTTCCATTGTGTCTAACTGTTGCTGTGTTTGTCTCTGATTTTGTTCCATTGTGTCTAACTTTTGAAGATTTTGTTCCATTGTGTCTAATTTTTGTAGCCTTTGTCCCATTTGTTGCATTAACTGTAATAACAATGCACTGGTGTCTGAAACATGTTCCTCAGTGCTTTTCGGCAGTGAAGTTGCACCGGCAACATTCACATTTTGACAAGCAGAAAATGTTTCTTGACTCATTTGAGAAAACGATGAGAACCCAAAACCTGAGTCTACAGTATTTGCAATATTGTGTTCTGTCATTCCCGATTCCTGAGGCGAGCTGTTGCCGACCGATCGATCGATAATGCTTCCCTGTTCACTACCTGTTTCACTGTCTACACCATTATTTGACGCCCGCTCCATTTCCCTATGCACAGTTACCAAATTACTACTTTGAATGTCTGTTAATTCATTACACAGTGGTGCTGATAAGCTACGCTCGTCGTCACTATCATTTCTGTTTACTTTGGAGCCTAGTGTTACGTTTCTCAGACGCCATTATTGTCACAATATTTCACACGATAACACAGAAAAGCACAATTTGAAGAGCAAAAATAAGAGAACACATTAACATAACACTGAAAATAATATCTAGTTAATTGCAAGCCCAGCTGCGAAATACTTGGTGCAAATCTACATGCATGTCACAACTGTTTTACTGTACAACAATGAAAGACTGCAACTACAAAGGAGATTCTCTCTACAATTACACGCTAGCAATAAACAAAATCTACACTAATTACACAAACTACAAGAAAAAAATCAGAAGATTCCAGTGAGGTATCCTCGGCTAAGGGTCGACATATGAAACGTCCCCTTTGAACAATTTATACAGGACTGTACTTAAACTGACACACAATATTTTTAGCGCAACGCAATCTGACTTTCAAAAAATCCCTACAAAAAAAAAATGGCCCTGACTAACATTAACCTATGCGTTTCACAAATCGCTTACCTCACAAAAATCTTGGTTACTCGAACTACTACAATACAGCAAGCGCCACTACTGCCAGCTAAATAAAAGATTCAAACTATGGAAGGCACTAACTACTGATAGGGATAGTTAGCAAATGAAAGATATTAATAGAGAACAAACAATGTATTTACCTTAATATCATCATATATATATATATATATATAGCAGTTCATGACAAATTTCAAAACTCCGCCATCTCTCTCCCCACATCCACCACTGCTGGCGGCTCACCTCCAACTGCGCAACGCTACGCGCTGTTAACATTCAGCTGCCGCTGCCCAACACTACAATGGCAGACAACAATGCAAACTAGCCACAGACTGCACACTGCACAGCCAGTGATTTTCATACAGAGAGCGCTACGTGGCGGCGGCGTTACCAATATAAGAACCTAAACAGCCTACATATAAGAACCTAAACAGCCTACTTACAATATCCATTGTGTATTGCGACAGACTTGGGCAATTCCAGCAGGACGATGCGACACCCCACACGTCCATAATCGCTACAGAGTGGCTCCAGGAACATAGTTCTGAGTTTAAACACTTCCGCTGGCCAACAAACTCCCCAGACATGAACATTATTGAGCGTATCTGGGATGCGTTGCAACCTCCTCGTACTGTTACGGATTCATGGACAGCCCTGCAGGATTCGTGGTATCAGTTCCCTCCAGCACTGCTTCAGACATTAGTCGCGTCTACGCCACGTCGTGGTGCGTCACAGTTGCGTCCTCTTGGGGGCCCTACACAATATTAGGCAGGTGTACCAGTTTCTTTGGCTCTTCAGTGTATGACTAACGTTATAAGTATGGTAGGTACGTCTGGTACCGCGCGCCGTGGAATTTGAATCCGCGGCAGACGTCATGGACGTCGAAGATCCTTAGAGGTCTCTGCATCATGGCGCCGTAAAACGTGGCGGCGCGCGCCTCCTGGCCCGCTTTTAGTGTGGGGGCGCCACAGTGGAACACGTGGTCCCAGCGGCCAACAGTGGCGCCCCCGATAGCGTACTTAAGCGCCTGCCTCGCGCTCAGCCAGTCAGTCTAATCTCGCGTACGTCGGTTTACACCTCGCTTCGCGCCAGACAGCTCACTTACTTGTTCTGTGTACTAGCGGACGTGTTTGTTTCCTGGTGACTCCGTTGTTCGCTCTTGTTGTATTCGTTCTGTCCTTCGTTGGTCGTGTCCGTCCTCTTCCGTTGTGTTGTTGTTCGCGGGCCTCTCCGCGGGTCCCGCCGCGCTTTCCGTCATTACTACCCCGCGACCGTCCTCGTCGCAGTACGCACAAAACTTCAACGTCGATTTTCTCGGAAAGTAGGTACCGAGGCATGAAAAGCAACTAGCTAGCTCCTCAGAACAGGTTCCCCTACAAGATATCTAATACTCATCGAAATCCATGATTAACAGGTGTGATGGTTTCCTTGCGGAGTACTTCTAATTCATTCGTGGATATCTGGTGTGCATGTAGCGCTAAGGCACCAGTATTCTAAAATCAAAAATAATTCGGCAATACATTTTAACAGACGAGCAGTACGGATGATTGAACTCACACGGAATTTGCCAACAATCATCCTTTCCGCGAATAATTCGCGAGTGAAAGAAGAAATGAGGGAAGTGACAGTGGTACACCAGTACCCTCCACCACATACCATATGTTGGCTTAGGCCGGTATTACACTATCAAATTTCTTTGTCAAAGATTTGATCAAAGATGTGATCAAATATTCCGTCAAATATATTTGACAAAGATCTCTGACGTAGCGCTAGAAGCGGTATTACACTGTCATGATATTTTTTGTCAAAGTTCAAGATGGCTGACAGCAACAACTTGTTATTAACCGCAGCAGTTGCATGTACCACAATTGCACTGTGTGCACATGTGGAAGAGAAGCGGGGGAAAAAAAGGAAATATACCTGGGTGAAGCCATGGGTTTTACGACGACACGGTAAAAGCATTCAACAAAACTTGTTACGTGAGCTTATAGTGGAGGACGTCAAGTCGTACATTAATTACTTAAGAATGGATGACCATACATTTCTGTATGTGCTCAATGAAGTGTATCCTCATGTCACAAAGCACAGTATTCACTTAAGAACTGCTACATCTGCAGAAGACAAGCTCACTGTAACACTCCGATTCCTTGGTACAGGAGAGGGTTAGGTTAGGTCAGGTCAGGTCTCCAATCTTCTTAATCTATTTTTGTATTCAGCGTGCCTCACGTTGTAAAGCGCCTCATCAGCTTCATACATCTTTATTAATTTTGTACTTGTCGGCACACACCAATTGTATTTACCGGCAATGTTTATAAAAACACTACATACAACAGAATGCTGCAACGATGCTAGCGCTCCATGTGGTAACATTTCACATTGCAGTGAACAGAAGACAAGCGACTTCTTTGATCAAATCTACAGCGAGGCCCTAGAATTGATCAAATATTGGACGACATTTGACAAAGTTCCCTATTCATCATCATCATCATCATCATCAGCCAATTCAGTCATTAAATGATGTGGCCTCTTGGAGTCGTCGATTCAGGTAGGCTTTCAGCAGTCTTCTCCAAGTGGGACGGTCTTGGGCAGTTCTCTGCCAGGTGTTACCAGCGATCTTGTTGATGTCTTTGTCCCATCTGTCTGGTGGTCTTCCTCTAGGCCTCCGGTGCCCTCTCGGACTCCACTCCAGTACTAGCTTCGTCCATCTGTTGTCTTTTCTTCTTGCGACGTGGCCAGCCCACTGCCATTTCAAGGATCCTACTGTCTCTAAGATGTCATTAACCTTCGTCACAGACCGGATGTCATCTGCCCTTTTCCTATCCTTCCTTGTATAACCCAGTATTGATCTCTCCATAGCTCTCTGTGCTGTCCTAAGTTTCCCTTTTGTAAATGAGTTCAGTATTCATGTCTCGCAGCCATACGTCATCACAGGAAGAATGCATTGATCAAATACTGCTATCTTCAGATTTACTGGCATTTTTGATCTGAATACTTTTGAATTCTTCTCAAATGCTTGCCAGCCAAGCTTGATGCGTCGATAGATTTCTGGCCTTATGTCTCCCTTCATATATATAATCTGGCCAAGGTAGACATATTCACTGACCTCTTCTAGTAGACTGTCCTTGACTTTCACATCTCAAGCTGGGATCCATTTGTTGGACATTACTTTTGGTTTGGAAAGGTTTATGTTCAAGCCAACCAGCTGACATTCCGATGCAAGATCTGTAACTAAGTTTTGGAGCTCTGCGAAGTCTTTGGCCAATAAGACAATATCATCAGCAAATCTCAAGTTGGTAAGCCTTCTTCCATTAATTCTAATTCCCTTACCTTCCCAGCTCAGCTTTGACATAGCCATTTCCAAAACAGCAGAGAACAGTTTTGGGGAGATAGGATCGCCTTGCTTGACACCCCTCATGATGCGGAATTCTTGAGTTGATTCGCCGATGTTAACATGAGCTGAAGAATTCTCGTAGATTTTCCTGAGCACTTCAATGTATGCTGCTCCCACTCCTTGCTCACTCAAAGCTTGGAGGTCAGCTACATGGCTAACGGAGTCAAATGCCTTTTCAAAGTCAACAAAGGCAATGCAGAGAGGCAGTTGGTATTCATTCGCTCTGCTTATCACTTCACTAACGGTCAGAATGTGGTCAATAGTGGTAAAATTGCAAAGTTCCCTATTACACCATCAAATATCTTTGACAAAGGTATTGGACAAAGATATCTGACAAAGAAATTTGATAGTGTAATACCGGCCTTAGGGAGTATACATGTTGATGCATATGTGGATGTAGCTGAGGATGAAACTTTCTCGGTTGGAACTACCTTAATGGAATCCACATACTGAAGAAATGTGGACCCAACTGCATTGGTGTGCAAGGGGACCACATCGAAAAATTAGAGGATTTTCGCAGAAGGAAAGACAATCCGTGGCAGGCTGTGTTGCCCTCGTGTGTGTGTGTGTGTGGCCGCTGGCGTGCGCGCAGTGCTGCAGTGCGCGGCTGTGGGCAGGTGCTGCTGGAGCCGGGCGCCGAGGTGCGGCTGGCGGAGGAACTGCGCTGCGACTGCGGCGACGGCACCGGCGACGCGCGCCGGCCCGCGCTCGTGCGGCTCGTCTGCCGCGGCGACCGCATCCTCATCGACGACGGCAGCATCTCGCTCATCGTCATCGAGGTCAGTTCTCGCACCGCACACCTTACTGCTCGTCTTTCGCGCTGCCGCTTTAGTATTCGCCGACACCACTAGACAATGTTTTCGCCATTTTCGTACTGCGTTCCGTCAGATTTTGTTTAACCACTAATTTTAAGCATCTGCGTACACAGGGAGGAATCGATCGTGAAATGGAGCAGTCTGAAATACGTGAAAGTATGATACAGAAAAATCCTGTAAAGGTTAAGACGTAGCACAGGTGGTGAGTCTGTACACAAACCGAAATTTTCGAAAAGCATTTGACACGGTACTACACCAACTAGGGTGACCAGCTTTTCTAAAAGAAAATAAGTCATATCCTTGACAAAAAAATAAGGCAGATTAAACGCACAGAGGAATTTCACCAAAAACGAAGCAGTATTTAAGAAGATAACTATTTAATTACACATCGCAAATTCTTACACACATTTTGCAACAGACTTTTTCCTCAGTGAGTAGTTTTATACCCCGAAGCGCTGGAGAAACTGGTAGAGATTTGGGTATTCAAATACAGAGATACGTAAACAGGCAGAATACGACGCTGCGGTCGACAACACCTATATAAGTGTCTAGCGCAGTCGTTAGATCGGTTACTGCTGCTACAGTGGCAGGTTAAGAAGATTTAAGTGAGTTTGAACGTGGTGTTGTAGTCGACTCACGAGCGATAAGACACAGCATCTCCGAGGAAGCGATGAACTGTTAATTTTCCCGTACGACCATTTCACGAGTGTTTATTGATGTGCATTTTGTACACCAAGAGTGCTGCATTCCTCTGTTTTTCACGAAATAAGCGATATTCTTGACTGTCAACATTTTCGATAGCAGAGAGTTTTCCCATGTACATATAGTTTTTTGAAACTAGGGACTTGAACACTTTGAACGGAGGGGCTGGAGCATTTGTCTCGAGGCCGTCGCTGAGAGGGAGTCATCTCCGGCTGCCGTCTGGTGCTGATTGGTGCACGCTAGCTGGTTTAGGGAAGTGTAATAAGTGTCGCAAATTGCGGCAGCACGATCCATATTACGAGCAGCTCGTTAATTCCTTGCTTTGCCAAACAATTTGTGTTGATTAATTGGTTACGATTTGTGGCCGTTCTATGAGGTTACTTTGAATTCGCGAGCTGCCCAGATGAGGAGTCTCGTTGCGTTTACTCCATACAGTCCTCCACATACCTCACCACAATCTTAACGTCAATTTATAATTTCATTTGTATGAAATTTTCTCTGTTCTAGTTTCATGTGAATTTTGCCAGTCTGTAAGAGCGAGAACAAATATTGTTAATCTCAGTCTTGACTTAGATTTCAAGATCCCTCACTGCCCTACAACTTTTCCATGGTTAGGAGAACCACAAATTACAAATATAACCTGTTGTACACCCAAGTTATTTTAATCGCTGTGATGATGTTTTCGTTGTGCACAGTGGCCGAGGTCAGTGACCAGCTATATTAGAAATTCAGATGGTTCAAATGGCTCTGAGCACTATGGGACTTAACTGCTGAGATCATCAGTCCCCTAGAACTCAGAACTACTTAAACCTAACTAACCTAGGGACATCACACACATCCATGCCCGAGGCAGGATTCGAACCTGCGACCGTAGCGGTCGCGCGGTTCCAGACTGAAGCGCCTAAAACCGCTCGGCCACTCCGGCCGGCAGAAATTCAGAGCAATAACGAGAGTTACACTCTCTTGTGATGCATGATTCTAAGATTTGTTTCATAACAAGCATTGCATCTGCTCGTCTAGTCAGTTCACACGCACAGCAGAACGTTGAAACTTTCTAGAAGTCTCCTGAGACTCCTATGGACAATCATATTTTGTGACTTTCTTATGAAAATTATTAAGACATCTGGCGAGCTGGGGGGAATTTGGTATGAATTTGCCATAGGAATTAATTTTGCCAAGAAATAGCTGAAGGTCTTTGAAGATGACAGGCAACTAACTTTCTCTATGTTTTCCACGTTTTACTGAGTAGGTTCTGTCCTTTACAACTCAGATTGTGGCCTCGATACTCGACTTCCTCTTGAAAGAATACGCACGTTAGTACATTGTATTTTAGTCCATTTTGTTGTATTTTCTGGGTCAGTAGACATAAGTCTGCAAAATGTTGTTCTCTTGTAGCGCCCCTTAGCGATATATCGTCCACATAGTCTATTGTCTTCGGAATCTTTTGAATTAGCTGCTCCAAAAAACCTTGGAAAACGGCTGATGCACTAGTAATTCGAAATGGCGATCTGCTAAATCTGTACAATCTAAATGGGATTTTAATAACCATGAGCTGGCGTGATTGTTCCTCTAGCAGCAGTTGCGAATATGCTTTGAATAAATCAGTTTTGTGAACTATTGGCCACATGATAGTTTGACATGAGCTCTTCTGGCCCTCGGGTGGGACAGACATTAAAACTGATTATGCATTCATGGTTGCTTTAAAATCACCACAAACACGAAGGGAAACATTTGGTTTGCGTAAAACTAGCAGTAGTGTTGCCCATTGGCTTGATATATTGGGTGTGTCGACGTCTTGTTACCCCGGCCTATCTAATTCCATCTTGAGGTCATATCGAAATGATACTTGCACTGGTCTAGCTCTAAAATAAGGAAGTACTGCAGAAGATTTTAACTGAATGTGAGCTACATTTGTACACCCTAAGCCAGCTGGAAATAGATCTGAAAATTCACTACATAGTGAGCAAGCTAACTCAGTAACAGTACTGCTGATCCAATCTGATGTCATCTACTATTTTAAAACTAAAAGATAAAAGAGCGACCATCCTGAAAACATTATTTGCCTCAGGTGATGGTGCAACTAACAAAGTAATCGAACGGCTGACTTTGTTGTACAAACTCGTTACTGTGTATTCACCTCAAAACTGTGAAGAGCTTGCTGTAGGATGTGATGTGATATCGGCTGAAATGACGGAGAACCAATGTTCAAAAGAGAAAATTTTTCCAGTTGTGTTGTGAAAGTGTGCAGCTGTGACTGTAACGTGTTTACACTGAGGCGTTGTTGTTGGTGCAACGCGGTGTGGCGTTTGGAAACTAACGCCACGTGCCCTTGTTTATATCACTGCACACAGCGCGATTCGTTATGCAGGCACTGAGCACACATATGTTCAGAAAAACAATCATGGCAGCCTTGATAACGCATCCTGCTGTTGTTATATCTAGGATGGACGGTGGAGGAACTGCGTGAGGAATGTGACTCGAATAAATGCTGCTGCTGCTGATTTGTTGCTAGCACTTTGTCCTCAAATGGACGTCGAGGTTTGAATCTCGAGTCCATTGACGAAAATGAACTTGACGAGTTCCGCGAAAGTGAATGCCGTTTTACGAAAGGTGCGCTTTCATCAAAATGTTGCTGTGCTGCGTCTGACATATAACATGTGACATATTGATAACATTTCTTCGAAAGCAGAATTTGTTAATTTCAGAGCCTATGCACAATCTTCTTTATCATGTGCCTACGTAACTATTACATTATGCACTAGCGATTCGGCGTAGGATTGTTTATAACTTTTATTTGTACAAAAAATCGTCGCTTTCGGGTCAGTCCTTTGAGGTCAGCTGTCCGTGTAGCATTCGGTTGATGCTACTTCTTGCGACAGTGAAAAAATACGAGCCTACCTGCTACGACGAGGATTTGCTGCTCGTAATGCTTGGAGAGCAAAATATGGATTTCTGACAGTTCTGAACGCACAGGATTACTTAGAGGACGAACTCTTGTAGAGGACACATTACTTGGGGGTTAGCAGATGGTTATGCTACTCACCTGGAAGTGGAGCTGCAGACATCTGTAGTGTGAGTCCCTGTATTCATCGTAATGAATTGGTGAGAACGGTGGTGGTGGATGCTGTTTTGGCTTGATGAGTTGCTGTAGTTCTATAATTAGCGCTTGCTGCCTTTATTATTGTTATTGTTGTGCCTATTGTTGCAACTGAAGTTGCAGCTGTTGCTCTTGTTGTTCTCACTGCGCTTGGTGTTGCATTTGAAATGGCAGTTGTTGTTGCCACAATTTCATAAATTCTTGATCCATTATAACTGGACTTCGTCTGTTTGTTTTTCAAGCGATTTTGTGACGCCTTCAACTGACATTTTCTTTACCTGAGGTATGTACAATTTCGGCCAAAATTCTTAAGGTGCTAGCTCTACCACGCGCTGAAGATGGAAAAGATGAAGCTGCTGGTCATGTAACACATCCCACACAAAGCTATGTCCGATGCCAAAGATGTGTGCAATACATCATCTAATTGTAGACTGAGTACGCCGCGCTGGATTAGCCGGGCGATCTAGGGCGCTGCAGTCATGGACTGTGCGGCTGGTCCCAGAGGAGGTTCGAGTCCTCCCTCGGGCATGGGTGTGTGTGTCTGTCCTTAGTATAATTTAGGTTAAGTAGTGTGTAAGCTTAGGGACTGATGACCTTAGCAGTTAAGTCCCATACGATTTCATACACATTTGTAGATTGAGCATCTTCAACATGTCCCAAAATCGCGTCTTCCAATTCGGCAGTTCACACTGTTCGATCCCCCCTGCGGGTCCGGGGATTAGAATAGACCCGAGGTATTCCTGCCTGTCGTAAGAGGCGACTAAAAGGAGTCCCTCCCCCTCAAGGGGGTAGTTTGCACCTGCGTCCGGAGACGGACGGTTCCACGACTTCTATTTGCGGTCATTTTGCTTTTTCACTTTTCGTTTCTTCCTTCCTTTGGTTGGTTCCTTTCTTTGCTCTTCTCCACCTCACTGTCTTCCTTACTCTTTCCCTTGTCTTCTTCTCCTTGCCTTCTCATTGCCTTCTTCTCGTTGCTTTCTCATTGCCTTCTTCTCCTTGCCTTCTCATTGCCTTCTTCTCCTTGCCTTCTCTGGTCTCCGCCTCGGCGTTTGAGACAGTCTGTCCTCTCTCTCCCTCTCTCTCTCTCTTCTATTTCCTCTTCTTCCTTCCTCCCTGTGCGCGCCTGAAGGCCGACCCACGCGTTCGCACGCGTAGCCGGTGACGGGGTAACGCGTAATACCCCGCCCTGGGTAGACATGTAAGGCACGCACGTACCCCCTGGTAAAGGCCAGGCCCAGGGAGGGGTGATTGCCTGAGCTGATACCTTCTGACCATGCCGATTGGTCCCCCCGTCTGTTTCTCGGGAGGTGTGACCTGAGGTGTAAACATTCACCTAAGGCGGGAGTGCCCTCTGAGAGGGTCCCCACAAGGAAGGAGCGCGCCATCGGAGACGCTGGCAATCATGGGGGATTCCTCCGCAATGGATTTCACTCCATCTCTCTCGACTTCTGCCCAAAAATGGAAACTTGACCAGCCACCAGTGACAAAAGTACTACCGCCTGCCCCACACTTCCTCGTCGTTTCTCGCTCTGAGGACGGAAAGAATTTTTCCTCTGTCAACCCTTTCGTTCAGAAGGGCGTAGATGCCATAGCCGGATCTGTCAAATCTTGTACCAGGTTGCGTAACGGTACCTTATTACTAGAAACTGAGAGCGCCTTTCAGGCACAAAAACTGCTTTGGGCCACACTCCTGTACACGTTCCCTGTCCGGGTGGAGGCTCACCGAACTTTGAATTCGTCTCGTGGTGTGGTCTATACTAGCTCCCTCGACTGATTGACTGACGAGGAGATTCAATCTTTCCTCGCTGAGCAGGGCGTGACGGGTGTCCATAGGGTCATGAAAAAGGTCAACAATGACCTTGTACCGACCCGGACACTTTTCTTGACCTTTGATAGTGTTAAGCTGCCATCGCGCATCAAGGCGGGCTACGAGGTTATTTCTGTTCGCCCCTATGTCCCGACACCTACGCGCTGCTACCAGTGTCAGCGTTTCAATCACACTCGACAGTCTTGTTCCAATGCGGCTAAATGTGTCACTTGTGGCAGGGATGCCCATGAGGGTGACTGTCCACCTCCGTCTCCTCGTTGTGTGAACTGTCAGGGTGACCATGCCGCATCCTCCCGCGACTGTCCCGTCTATAAGGAAGAACGCTGTATCCAAGAAATTCGGGTCAAAGAGAAATTGTCCACCTCGGCTGCTCGCAAGCTATTGGCTAGTAGGAAGCCCACGCTGCTCCCAGCGGGGAAATACAGTACTGTCCTCGCCTCTCCTCGGACTACCAGGGAGGTGGCAACCCAGACATGCGATCTGACCTTCAGCACCACGGTCGTCCGTTCGGCCAGTGCTGAGATCGCGCGGTCGACGTCTCCTCTTCCTCCCATCACCCCACAGACACCAGCCCCTTCATCAGCTTCTGCTAAGACGAAGATCCAGAAGTCAGATGCACGGGCCTTCAAGAAGGAACCGTCCCGTGCAGACTTCCTACGTACTTTGACCTCCCAGCCTTCGACCGGTACTTCCACCAAACGACCTTCCAAGAAGGCTCATAGGAAGCACAGTTCTCCTTCTCCGCCACGGCGCATTTCTTCTCCTGCGCCATCCAGCGGTTGCCGCCCCAGGCCGTCATACGTTTCGCCTGGCCGCACCGCTGGTAGCCGAACATCTGGCCGTTCACCGGCGGAGGAAGCTCCCCCTCCCGGCCATCTTACCAAGATGGCCGATGAACCTATAGACCCAATGGACGATGACTGTCCGCCTACTGATAGCGGCGGCAGTGCTCGCTCGAAGCCGGGCCCTCAGCGGCCTTCGAGGTGACCCCTTCTTTCATCTTCCTTTTCTTCTTACGATGGCACTTATTCACTGGAATATTCGCAGCATTCGCTCCAACCGAGAGGACTTGAAGTTGCTGCTCCGCTTGCACTGTCCGCTCGTCGTAGCCCTCCAGGAAACGAAGCTACGCCCATGCGATCAAATTGCCTTGGCACACTACACCTCTGTGCGTTTTGACCTACCCCCTGTGGTAGGTATTCCGGCTCATGGAGGGGTTATGTTGCTGGTCCGGGATGATATTTACTACGATCCCATCACATTGCACACCGGCCTGCAGGCAGTTGCCACCCTCATTACTCTCCCCACTTTTACATTTTCCATTTGTACCGTCTACACTCCACCGTCATCTGCCGTTACCAGGGCAGACATGATGCAGCTTATTGCTCAGCTACCTGCCCCATTTTTGTTAACTGGAGACTTCAATGCCCACCATCCCCTTTGGGGCTCTCCGGCATCCTGCCCGAGGGGCTCCCTGTTAGCAGACCTTTTCAACCAGCTCAATCTTGTCTGCCTCAATACTGGCGCCCCTACTTTTCTTTCGGACACATCTCACACCTATTCCCATTTAGACCTCTCTATATGTACTACCCAACTTGCACGCCGGTTTGAGTGGTATGCACTTTCTGATACATATTCGAGCGACCACTTCCCATGTGTTATCCATCTCCTGCAGCATACCCCCTCCCCGTGCTCATCCAGTTGGAACATCTCCAAAGCAGACTGGGGGCTCTTCTCTTCCAGGGCGACCTTTCAGGATCAAACCTTCACAAGCTGCGATCGTCAGGTCGCACACCTCACGGAAGTCATTCTCACTGCTGCTGAATATTCCATCCCTCACCCTACTTCTTCTCCACGTCGCGTACCGGTCCCCTGGTGGACCGCAGCATGTAGAGACGCTTTACGTGCTCGTCGACGTGCTTTACGCACCTTTAAACGCCACCCTACAGTGGCGAATTGTATCACTTATAAACGATTACGTGCACAGTGTCGTCGTATTATTAAAGAAAGCAAGAAAGCCAGCTGGGCTGCTTTCACAAGCACCTTCAACAGTTTTACTCCTTCTTATGTTGTCTGGGGTAGCCTGCGCCGGCTATCTGGCACTAAGGTCCACTCACCAGTTTCTGGCTTGATGGTCGCGAATGGCGTCCTTGTGGCCCCGGAGGATGTCTCCAATGCCTTCGGCAGCTTTTTCGCAGAGGTTTCGAGCTCCGCTCATTACCACCCTGCCTTCCTCCCCCGCAAACAGGCAGAGGAGGCTAGGCCACCTAACTTCCGCTTCTCGAATCGTGAAAGTTATAATGCCCCATTCACCATGCGGGAACTCGAAAATGCACTTGCCCGGTCACGGTCCTCCGCTCCAGGGCCTGATTCTATTCATATTCAGATGCTGAAGAACCTTTCTCCTGCGGGTAAAGATTTTCTTCTTCGTAATTACAATCGCATCTGGACTGAGGGACATGTTCCCGCATGCTGGCGCGAGTCTATTGTTGTCCCGATTCCTAAACCGGGGAAGGACAAGCACTTGCCTTCCAGTTATCGACCCATCTCGCTTACCAGCTGTGTCTGTAAAGTGATGGAGCGAATGGTTAACTCTCGTTTGGTTTGGCTGCTCGACTCTCGACGCCTACTTACCAATGTACAATGTGGATTTCGTAGGCGCCGCTCTGCTGTTGACCATCTGGTTACCTTGTCGACCTTCATTATGAATAACTTCTTGCGGAAGCGCCCGACCGCGGCTGTGTTCTTTGATTTGGAGAAGGCTTAAGACACCTGTTGGAGGGCGGGCATTCTCCGCACCATGCATACATGGGGTCTTCGCGGTCGCCTTCCTCTTTTTATTCGTTCCTTTTTAATGGATCGACAGTTCAGGGTACGTGTGGGTTCTGTCCTGTCAGACACCTTTCACCAGGAGAATGGGGTGCCACAGGGCTCAGTTTTGAGCGTCGCTCTCTTCGCCATAGCGATCAATCCAATAATGGATTGCCTCCCAGCTGATGTATCAGGCTCCCTTTTCGTGGACAATTTTACCATCTATTGCAGCGCGCAGCGTACACGTGTCCTGGAGCGCTGTCTTCAGCGTTCTCTTGACCGTCTTTACTCCTGGAGTGTCGCCAATGGCTTCCGTTTTTCTGCCGAGAAGACGGTCTGTATTAACTTCTGGCGCTACAAAGAGTTTCTCCCACCGTCCTTACGACTCGGTCCCGTTGCTCTCCCATTCGTGGAGACAACAAAATTTTTAGGTCTTACATTTGACAGGAAATTTAGCTGGTCTCCACATGTGTCTTATTTGGCTGCCCGTTGTACCCGTTCTTTAAATGTCCTCCGTGTTCTCAGTGGTATGTCGTGGGGAGCGGATCGAAGCGTCC
The DNA here is from genome assembly GCF_021461385.2 of Schistocerca piceifrons. Taxonomy (NCBI): domain Eukaryota; kingdom Metazoa; phylum Arthropoda; class Insecta; order Orthoptera; family Acrididae; genus Schistocerca; species Schistocerca piceifrons. Next base: position 620,541,357 of record NC_060139.1, on the reverse strand, counting down.
TACTTCGTCTATATCGGTCGATCGTCCGCTCCAAGCTGTATTATGGGAGCTTTGTATACTCCTCTGCACGGCCATCCATCTTACGCCGCCTCAACTCCATACAACATCGGGGTTTACGACTTGCGATCGGAGAGTTTTATACTAGTCCCGTAGAGAGTCTTCGTGCTGACGCTGGCGAATTGCCACTCACCTACCGGCGCGATATACTGCTTTGTCGGTATGCCTGTCGGCTACTGTCAATGCCCGACCACCCGTCTTATCGTTCCTTTTTTGACGACTCTCTCGACCGTCAATACGGGTTGTATGTCTCTGCCCTGCTACCCCCTGGAGTTCGCTTTCGTCGCCTTCTTTAACACCTCAATTTTTCACTCCCTGCAACCTTTCGAGTGGGCGAGAGCCACACGCCACCTTGGCTCCAGGCTCAGGTTCGCGTTCACCTTGACCTCAGCTCGCTCCCAAAAGAGGTTACCCCCGGTTCGGTCTACCACTCCCGTTTTGTCGAACTTCGTTCGAAGTTCATTAATATGACCTTCATTTATACAGATGGCTCAAAGACCAATGACGGGGTCGGGTGTTCCTTTATTGTCGGGGCACAAAGTTTCAAATACCGGCTCCATGGCCATTGTTCGGTCTTCACAGCTGAGCTCTTTGCCCTCTACGAGGCTGTTCTATATATCTGCCGCCACCGACATTCTGCTTATGTCATCTGCTCCGATTCCCTGAGCGCCATCCAGAGCCTCAGTGATCCGTATCAGGTTCACCCTTTCGTGCACCGGATCCAACGCTCTCTTCAGCAGCTGGTGGACGTCGGTTCTCCGGTTAGCTTTATGTGGGTTCCTGGCCATGTCGGTATCCCTGGGAACGAAGCTGCAGATGCCGCGGCCAAGGCTGCGGTCCTCCAGCCTCGGACAGCTTCTTGTTGCGTCCCTTCGTCGGATTGTAGCAGGGTAATTTGTCGGCGCATTTTATCGCTGTGGCATGCCGATTGGGCTGCACTTACGGACAACAAGCTTCGGGCCTTGAAACCTCCTCCCGTGGCTTGGACGTCCTCCTCCCGCCCTTCTCGGCGGGAGGAGGTCGTTTTGGCCCGGTTACGCATTGGACACTGCCGGTTCAGCCATCGCCATCTGCTGACGGCTGCGCCGGCGCCGTTCTGCCAATGTGGGCAATTGCTGACGGTCCGCCATATTTTAACGTCCTGTCCGGATTTTAACACACTGCGTCTTGATCTTGGCCTGCCAAGTACTCTAGATGCCATTTTAGCGGATGACCCACGAGCAGCTGCTCGCGTTCTCCGTTTTATCAATTTGACAAACCTCTCTAAGGACATTTGATTATGCTGTTTTTTTAATCCTATGCCTGTCAGTCTGTCTTTTATCGTGTTTTCCCTTTTAGTTGTTGTTTTAAACTTGTGCCTCGCGGTGCGTTCTTAACGTAGTCTGGGCGCTAATGACCATTGAAGTTGTGCGCCCTAAAACCACAAAAAAAAAACACTGTTCGATTCCGACCTGAATCATGCATACTTCCACGGACAGTAACTGTTGCACCTAGCAGGTGATGTAGACATCTGAGGTGTTGTGGAACCCGTTGGCTGGGAAAGTGCTGTCGATACTCTGTCATTACAGCTCGTCCATTTCCTTTCACAGACCCTTATACCAGACGCATATCAGACATTTCAGCACACACAAACCGCTCCATGTTCACTGTTGTGGTCACAAAGCGGTAACGATCGTTACTGAATCGGCGTGCTTACAAGGAAGTCACCGTTGTTGTCGCAGGGCGGCGATGGTGCAAAAGAAACTGTGTTTTCCCAACAGACCTCAGAGCCAACCATCCATACGCAGAGCAGTTCTGAATGTCAGTACCCATACCCAGTCAGCGACACCAGCATATCAGTTAACGTCAGAACCACTAACAAAATGTTGCCTCACATTACAAACTGACGTCAGAGACCAGATGCTCCTCATAGAAATATATTTGTTTTGATGTTCGCTACCGCCTATATTAATTTGGAACGAATAGTATCGGAGCACCCTGTGTATTACCGGTAGGGACTTCAGCTGGTGTGGGAGTAGTGTCGGACTCGTGTTGGGAATGGGCATGTTCAGTTGGGGACGGGTAAGTAATCGCTTCTAATATGATCAAGGACCTCTACAGTGTTCCATCCGAGAAGTTTGCGTGATGGTAGGACACCTTCAGGCGTGGAACACACAATTAGTTGTTTTTCGATAAAGGTTTCCTAGCAGCTACGTTTTCTTCTTGTTTATGGTCTTAGGAAAACTTTCTTCTGGATTACCATACTACACTGTTAGCCATTAGAATTGTAAGACCATAAAGACAGCATCCAATGAACGCCAAATTGGCATTAAGTGTACTACAGGCTTGGATACGCAAGTTACTAGTATTTCAGCACAATCGCAAAAGGTAAGTAGGAGTAACGCCATCAACATTCCAGGTATAATGGATTGCGTATGGAGTTTTTCATTCAGAGACCGTATCTGAATGTTGATTGTTTGTGAGAAGATCGTGTTATGCCCCGTGTAAGAAGGAGTAACGTCTACCAGCATGTGTAGAAACGCAACAGGAGCAGAATCGTGGCTAAACGAGACTGAGGATTATCGTCCCGCAATATTGTTGCTCGCATTGGTTGTGATCCTAAGACTGTCAAGCAACTATGCAAGAGGACCACACTCTGCCCCTTGCAGGAGCTCGGTGCCTCACGCGCCTAGCTCATGAGAGGACACACATTATTCGCTCGACTATGTAGCATCGTACAGCCACGCCACGTGCAGATGTTGGACAAAAATGGGTGAACACGACCAGAAATGCATGCTTGAACATAAATGGAGATTATAGCCAAATGTGTAAGTTGCGCTGTTGTATTTGACCATAAACAACATCCATGAAATGTCCTCAGTGCATTGCAAGTGTCAGTAGTCGTCACAAAAGTGGTCTCTGTAGCTGTGAGTGCATTATGTTGAAGCTAATTGAAGTCACACGTGGGCTACCTATTGGTGCTCGTATGGTGTGTGTTTTCATGCCAAGGCAGCCAAAGTGTTTCGCGTTTCAAGAGGTACCGTGTCGACGATTTGTACCATATACGAGGAAAGCAAGAAACCAGCATTCGCTGTGTCACAACGGAACCAAAGTGTTTGTTGAGTGATCGTGACAGACGGTCAATGAAGAGGATTGTGACGAAAAATAAGAGAACGACAGCTAAAAAACTCACCGCACAACTGAATATCGCCCTTCCAAACACTGTCATCACCAAAACAACATGAAGGGAGCTCCACCCAGTCGCCAAATTTCAGTATTATTGAGCCATAGTGGTCTGGAAAGGGCGAGCGGGAAAGCTGGAAATCCAAAACCACTCATCAGTGATGCAAATGGTCGTAACAGGAAGATGTGGAGACAAAGCCATAAAACCTGGACTTTGGAGCAATTGAAGTGTCATTTGGCGGGGTGAGTCTTGTTTCACACTTTTTCCAACTTTTGGCGGAGTTTACGTCCCAGGAGAGCAACACAGGGGTTGAGGGGGGGGGGGGGGAGGGTGGTTGGGGGGGGGAGGGTGGTTGGGGGGGGGGGAATTCGGTGATGATTTGGATAAATTGTGCTATAGTATTCCGTTGGTTCCAGGGATACTCTGGAAGGTAACGTTACTGACAAAAAATTATGTGACCATTTTCGCTGATCAGGTCTGTCCCATTGTATGATGTTTGTTTCCCAATGATTATGCTGTTTTCCTAGATGACAGAGCCCCTGTTCACAAAACTTGTATCGTTCAGGACTGGTTTTGTGAGCACGAGGATGAAATGTCGCATCTCCCCTGGCCACCCAGTCGCCCAATCTCAGTATTATTGAGCCATTGTGGTCTACTTCGGAGAGGAGGGTGCCCGATCACTATCCACCTCCATCTTTGTCACCTGAACTGGCACTATTTTCCAGGAAGAATTGTATAAGATTCCTTTGAGAACCATCCAGGACCTGCGTTCATCAGTTCCGAGAGAAGTGGATGGTGTTTTGAATGGATAGGGGTTTGTTGTATTGTGGTGGGTATTGTAATGTGTTGCAGTTTTGGTGTTTCCATATATTTTTTCAACCTCTGGCTTGTTTGTAGCAGAACAAGCTACCATACAGACAGTGCGTCGACGCCTGTAGCGCCTCAGTGACTATCGTTGCTGCTTTCCTTTAAGAGAAACAGAGGTGCCCCCAACGACAACACTGGCACAGGAGCAAAGTCGTCTTTCCAGACGACTCTTCGCTCTACACACAGCATCATCATTAATGGCCTATATTTCTTAACTAGAGATTCAAGTAACATCATCCAGGTACTTTCTTTGGTGACTCAAGAGTCCAATGCTAGGATCCACTTGATGCCCACAGGTGGGCAAGTGTATGCCACATCAAGAGAGGTGTTCTTCGGAGGTGCTTATCTACTCGCTCGTTTCACAGTCAAGTTGTGGAGCCGCTCGCCATTGTGGAATTTACTGCCACCCTCGAGGAGTTTCCCCCATCTCCTGCGGTCTTCGCCGAGCTACTCCCATTTGTCGCAGTCAGTATTAAATTCATTCATAACACGCTTGACATTATCTTTAAAAAAGAAAGCAGGTCTTCCAGGGCGTCTCTTGGCATGTGCTATCTTACTAAGTAGTGTGCGTCGGAGAAGACGGGAATGGTCCATTACGATGTAAATGTCCTAGCCACCGCAGGTGACGTTCCTTGAAAGTGGCGGCGATACTCGATAGCTTCGCAGTATTCAGGAACGTCTAATTTGTCGCATGCTATGCCTAGAATACTAGATGAAAGGTGCTGAGTTTACGTTCTTCTTTGGCGTATGACGTCCAAGTTTCAGCATCATGCAAGAGGACGCTCAGTACGGATGCTTGATAGCCGAGGATTGTTTTAGTCATCACGGGGTGTTTGTTGTCTCATACTTTTGTATGGAATTTCCCTAAAGTGTTCGCTCCTTTGCCAGTTCCTGCATTTACTTCGTCGTCTATAGAAAGATCTTCGACCCTAAGGAACTGAGGTAACAGAATTTGTCAACTACATTCAACAAAGAGCCATCTAATCTAATTCATCTAATCTAGCATATCTGTGTATCCTTGCGCCATAATCATAACCTTCTTAAAATTCACAGATATGGAGAGGAGCTTGCGTGCAGCAGCAAATTCGTCCATAAGCCTTTGAAGATTATCTTGTGAGCTACGAATGCTGCATCGTCAGCAAATGAAAGGCTGCATAAAAATGAATCCTCATGTTACTTCGTGGATCTGAGTAACGAGATATTGTGAAGTTTCCCATCAGTCCTTTGTTTCACCGAAAGCAGTTTTGAGAAGTGACGAGAAGAGTGGACCAAACAAGGTGGGGGCTAGTACATAGCCTCAATGGATTCCTCTTTGCACAAGAAAATGATCTGACGTGCTTCCTCCAAATATCCCAGCACCATTCATCACATCGTGGTAAGCCCTGATCATTTCTCATTGTTTTAGAGGACGCCATATCTTCACTAGTAAAATGTAGTTCCTGCATGTAGACTGTGTTAAATGCTTTATTTAGGTCTATAATAGCACCGAACAATGGGGTCTTTTCCTCGTGACGTTTTTCCTGAATTTGTCGGAGTGTGAAGATAAAATCAGTCGTAGATCGCTTGGCTCGAAACCCACGTTGAGACTCAGGGCACATACGCTCGACAAACTTCTCCAGTCTGCCCAGAGTCACAAGGGCAAACGCTTTCCCGCCGAGACTCAGCAGCGGAATTTCGTGTTAGCAACTGCATTCACAGCGATCGCGTTTACCTTTGTATGGAGTGACGGTGTCGGCATCGCACGTATCGTACGGCACAGGATCCTCAGCCTAAAATTTCAATAAGAGGTTGTACAGCACTGGGAGGAGCAGAGTCAGTTTGATAACTTCTGTGTGGATATTGTCTGTACCATAGTATTTCCCGCATTTTAGCCGTGCAACAGCTCCTTGAGGTTCCTCCTTAGTAGGCGCAGCGTCCAGCTCGTTGCAGGTTGAGAACTGAGTAATTTTTCCTATCATTCTTGAACTTAAGTTGTGTCTGTCAATGACACTCTTCTCCAGGTTTTTAATTGTTTGCACAAGCAACCCTTTAGCTGAAACTTGTGTTTGTCATTGACGGTGCAGTGCATTGTTGTGTTTCATTTTCTTTGTTAACTGTCTTTGTTTGTACACACTCCAGAAAAGAGTGCTGCAACGAAGAAAGGAAATTTGTGCCTTTAGATGTTAAGTTAGAAACATCGACACGACCTGAGAAAGGAGAAACGATAAAAGAAACTTGCTCTCGAAAACGATATCGGCGAAGTTACCGTTGATGACTGGCGAAGAAATCGACTTAAACTGGAACAGTTTTTCTCACAGAAATCCTCTGAAGAATCTCGTAATCGGAAAACTGTAAGGAAGCCGGAGTTTGAAAAAACAATTGAAACGTTGCTCTCGTGGTTTACGCAACAAAGACAGAAGGGGACACCGATTTCTCTCCCAGTCTTGTAGAGGAATGCCTTGCTTTTTAGAAACAGATTTTTAGAAGCCAGATACAGGAGGGAAATGACAGGTTTCGCCGCTAATGTGGGCTGTCTCGACAAGTGGAAGAAGAGATACTGAGTTCGTCAACTACACTCCTGGAAATTGAAATAAGAACACCGTGAATTCATTGTCCCAGGAAGGGGAAACTTTATTGACACATTCCTGGGGTCAGATACATCACATGATCACACTGACAGAACCACAGGCACATAGACACAGGCAACAGAGCATGCACAATGTCGGCACTAGTACAGTGTATATCCACCTTTCGCAGCAATGCAGGCTGCTATTCTCCCATGGAGAAGATCGTAGAGATGCTGGATGTAGTCCTGTGGAACGGCTTGCCATGCCATTTCCACCTGGCGCCTCAGTTGGACCAGCGTTCGTGCTGGACGTGCAGACCGCGTGAGACGACGCTTCATCCAGTCCCAAACATGCTCAATGGGGGACAGATCCGGAGATCTTGCTGGCCAGGGTAGTTGACTTACACCTTCTAGAGCACGTTGGGTGGCACGGGATACATGCGGACGTGCATTGTCCTGTTGGAACAGCAAGTTCCCTTGCCGGTCTAGGAATGGTAGAACGATGGGTTCGATGACGGTTTGGATGTACCGTGCACTATTCAGTGTCCCCTCGACGATCACCAGTGGTGTACGGCCAGTGTAGGAGATCGCTCCCCACACCATGATGCCGGGTGTTGGCCCTGTGTGCCTCGGTCGTATGCAGTCCTGATTGTGGCGCTCACCTGCACGGCGCCAAACACGCATACGACCATCATTGGCATCAAGGCAGAAGCGACTCTCATCGCTGAAGACGACACGTCTCCATTCGTCCCTCCATTCACGCCTGTCGCGACACCACTGGAGGCGGGCTGCACGATGTTGGGGCGTGAGCGGAAGACGGCCTAACGGTGTGCGGGACCGTAGCCCAGCTTCATGGAGACGGTTGCGAATGGTCCTCGCCGATACCCCAGGAGCAACAGTGTCCCTGATTTGCTGGGAAGTGGCGATGCGGTCCCCTACGGCACTGCGTAGGATCCTACGGTCTTGGCGTGCATCCGTGCGTCGCTGCGGTCCGGTCCCAGGTCGACGGGCACGTGCACCTTCCGCCGACCACTGGCGACAACATCGATGTACTGTGGAGACCTCACGCCCCACGTGTTGAGCAATTCGGCGGTACGTCCACCCGGCCTCCCGCATGCCCACTATACGCCCTCGCTCAAAGTCCGTCAACTGCACATACGGTTCACGTCCACGCTGTCGCGGCATGCTACCAGTGTTAAAGACTGCGATGGAGCTCCGTATGCCACGGCAAACTGGCTGACACTGACGGCGGCGGTGCACAAATGCTGCGCAGCTAGCGCCATTCGACGGCCAACACCGCGGTTCCCGGTGTGTCCGCTGTGCCGTGCGTGTGATCATTGCTTGTACAGCCCTCTCGCAGTGTCCGGAGCAAGTATGGTGGGTCTGACACACCGGTGTCAATGTGTTCTTTTTTCCATTTCCAGGAGTGTAGGTATATGGGGAGAAAAAATCTCTGTTGACTCTGAGGGCATAACAGAATTAAATGTAATTTTTTGAAAATCATGACTGAAGAAAATTTGTCTATTGAAAAAATTTATGGTTTGGATTTCAAAATGTTGCCGGCAAAAGCACTTGCTTCTCATGAACGTAAAAGTGCACCTGGGCACAAGAAAAAGAAAAAAAAAATACGTTTCGTAGTCGCGGCCGCTTCAAATGCAATTAGAAACCACAAAAAAAACTGGTTGCGGCTGATAAGTCTGTCAAGCCAAGTGCACTGAAGATGGTAACCATATCAGGTCTTCCAGTTATCTACAAACACCAAATAGTGCCTGTATGAATCAGGAAATCTTTAAGAACTGCTTTCTGAATTCATGTGTACTGGAAGGTAAAAAGATAAGGGACTGTCACGCAAAGTTATTTTGACTTTGGATAATGCGTCCTCACATCCAAGTGTAGCAGACTGCAGTGCAAAGCGATCTGCGCCTTGTTTCTCTTACCAAACCTTACCAGTCTGATTTAGCCTGTGGATGAGGGCGTTCTAGAATTCCAGAAGAAAACGTATCACCGGCGACTACTACAATCAGTCTTGCATTCGTGATACGATGAAAGCATTGTAGCAGTTTTAAAGAAAGTGACTGTGAAGGACGTTGCGTACTAGATCAGTGAGTCTTGGAACGAGATAAGTCATACAGAAACTGAACATTCTGGGGATCAGGACGATCGCTCTTTGTATGATTTAATCAGAAGGTTGTCAGGCTGTGAATAGGCAGAAAATGTGGAAATAACTAAGTGGTCAAATTTAGACGAACAGTTGGAAGTTACAGACTCTTTCATAGCTTACATCGTGTGAGAGTGATGAGGATGACGGGCCTGATGATGAGTTACACCGGTGACCACGCTACGCTAAAGGTCGCCATGCGCTGCTTGGAATAACAGCCTGAGCCGAGCAACCGACACCTTGCTCTTCAGACAGTGGCGTGATATTCCGCGCGGAAACGTTGCAGCTTCAGCAAACAAGACACACTTGACCGTTATTCCACGAAGTAAGTTGTTACCAGACTTACCTTTATTCTGCCAATGTAAATGCCTATGTAAACACTTCGTTTTAATGAATTTCATATTTGACGCCTCTATTGTTTTCAACATGGCTTTATTTCTTTTTTGCACACAAATTTCAATAGCTCGACTTTTCAATAGTACGAGGAAGTTACGATCTCGTTCATCTTGACTATCGAGACTCTAGTATAATGCTGCTACGGACCGTGCGCTGAACAATTGCCTTTGCTTAGGTTCCTGTGGGCAGCGTTGCAAGGGTTTTAGTGCCGGTTGATATTACAATAAATCATACAGCATCACGATGGACATATCCGTATGTGGAGGATTCGAGGAGAATGGACTTTGTCAGATTGTATTCATCATCACATGACCCCAAGCACCCACTACAGCGATGAAAAACTCTGGTATAGAGCTGAAGTCGCATGGAATGTCAGCTAAGCTCACTTCGACTGAATGTCCAACTGCGTTAGCGCCATTGCCGCTGCTCGAGGTGACAACCCTGTGTACTAATTTTCTCACCCTGTATAGCGCTGAATCAGCTACAAACTTAATCATATATTCTTCCTATTACGGAATGTGCTCAAAATGAGCAAAAACCGTTATTTTCTATTGTTCCTGGTTTTAATGATCCACCAGTGTATTTACGAGAGTGTTTTGATAAGTATGGTAAGTTTGAATGGAAGAATGGAACATTTTTGTTGCGCCTTCATTATTGTAAGCTTGTTTATTTTAAGGATCACATGGAGAATTTCAACGATGTACAACGTACAGTTCATTGTTGACAGCTGTGTAAATTGGTCAGTGTGTCGACTGCGATTGAAAATGTTATTAAACATTTTCATTTGCCGGGTTGAACTGCCACACAAATCGGAACAAAACTGGATGAAGTTCATGCAGGCTCTGCACCATCACTGAAGACCAATTACTTTTAGATTAATGAATTTAAAGGTGGTCAGACAAGCACGGAAGACGAAGCACGCTCCACCCTTCCAAGTGATGTCACCACAAAAGAAACCATTGGCAAAATCGATGATATGGCACTGCAACACCGCCGAATAAAAATTCGTGAGATTGACGAGCTGCGTAAAACCCTGGATGGAAAATTGGCTGTGAAGAAGCTGTGTGCGAGGTGGGTCCCGCGAGTGCTCACATTCGACCAAAAGGGAATCTGCCACAACATTACAACACAATGTCTAGCGATTTTTAGGTGCAATTCGCAGTCTTTTTCCACCGGTTTGTGACTGTTGATGAAATCTGGATTCATGATTACACACCAGACTTAAAACGGAAGTAAAAAAAAATGGTCAAAGGCTGGTGAAACTTCACCGAAGAAGCAAAAACCATTTTGTTAGCAGGGGAGTTGATGGGCATTATTACTTTTAGGATTCACGAGGAATAATCTTTACGGATTACTTGGAAAAACGCAAAATCATGACTGGACCCTATTATGCTCCATTGTTGGATCGTTTGAAGCTTGCGTTTGCTGAAAAAAGACCAAGCTTTGGCATACAAAAAAGTACTCTTTCACAAGATAGTGCACCCTCCCACATATCAGCGATAACAATGGCGAAAGGGCATGAACTGGGATTTGAAAGGGTTCCTCTTCCACCATATTCACTGGACTTAGGCGCTCGTGACTTCCTCCTGTACTCTAACTTGAAACATTGGCTTGCTGGGAAGAAATTTGCGTCAAATGAGGAAGTGATAGTCGCAGTAAACGGTTATTTTGCACAGTCTGTCAGAACCTACTTCCCGATGGGATGAAAAGCAGAAAGATCGCTCTACAAAGTGTGTATCCCTCAAAGGAGACTATGTCGAGAGCTAAGGTGAGTTGTTTAAGAAACAAACATTTTCCCTTGCTTTTTTTCACGAGACTTACCAAACCACCCTCGTAGGTGCTGTGGCTCATACCGAACTGCAGCAAATATTTGTGGCGCGTAGCTGTTGTACATTGATGGGAAAAAGTAATGGGGTATTTCCTAATAATGTATCGGACATCCTTTTGCCCAGCGTAGTGCACGGACTCGACCGATCGTCAGAAGTCCCAGAAATATTGAGCCATGCTGCCTCTATAGCCGTCTATAGTTGTGAAAGTGATGCCGGTAAAGAATTTTGCGACCAACTGACGTCTCGATTATGTCCCATAACTGTTAGATAGAACTCACGTCTGGCGATCTGGATGGACAGAACATTCGCTCAAATTGTCCAGAATGTCCTTCAAAACAAACACGAATGACTGTGGCGCGATGACATGCCACGTTGCCATCCATAAAAATTCCATCATTGTTTGGGAACATGAAGTCCATGAACGGCTGAAAATGGTCTCCAAGTAGCGGAACATAACCATTTCCAGTCACTGAGCTGTTCAACTGGACCAGAGGACCCAGTCCATTCCATGTAAACATGGCCCACACCATTATGGAGCCACCATCAGCTTGCACAGTGCCTTGTTGACAATTTGGTTTCATGACTCTGTGGGGTTTGCATATTGTGAGCTCTTACCAACTGAAATCGAGACTCATCTGCCCAGGCCACGGTCTTCATCTACATCTACATCTACATCTACATTGATACTCCGCAAGCCACCCAACGGTGTGTGGCGGAGGGCACTTTACGTGCCACTGTCATTACCTCCCTTTCCTGTTCCAGTCGCGTATGGTTCGCGGGAAGAACGACTGTCTGAAAGCCTCCGTGCGCGCTCTAATCTCTCTAATTTTACATTCGTGATCTCCTCGGGAAGTATAAGTAGGGGGAAGCAATATATTCGATACCTCATCCAGAAACGCACCCTCTCGAAACCTGGCGAGCAAGCTACACCGCGATGCAGAGCGCCTCTCTTGCAGAGTCTGCCACTTGAGTTTATTAAACATCTCCGTAACGCTATCACGGTTACCAAATAACCCAGTGACGAAACGCGCCGCTCTTCTTTGGATCTTCTCTATCTCCTCCGTCAACCCGACCTGGTACGGATCCCACACTGATGAGCAATACTCAAGTATAGGTCGAACGAGTGTTTTGTAAGCCACCTCCTTTGTTGATGGACTACATTTTCTAAGCACTCTCCCAATGAATCTCAACCTGGTACCCGCCTTACCAACAATTAATTTTATATGATCATTCCACTTCAAATCGTTCCGTACGCATACTCCCAGATATTTTACAGAAGTAACTGCTACCAGTGTTTGTTCCGCTATCATATAATCATACAATAAAGGATCCTTCTTTCTATGTATTCGCAATACATTACATTTGTCTATGTTAAGGGTCAATTGCCACTCCCTGCACCAAGTGCCTATCCGCTGCAGATCTTCCTGTATTTCGCTACAATTTTCTAATGCAGCAACTTCTCTGTATACTACAGCATCATCCGCGAAAAGCCGCATGGAACTTCCGACACTATCTACTAAGTCATTTATATATATTGTGAAAAGCAATGGTCCCATAACACTCCCCTGTGGCACGCCAGAGGTTACTTTAACGTCTGTAGACGTCTCTCCATTGATAACAACATGCTGTGTTCTGTTTGCTAAAAACTCTTCAATCCAGCCACACAGCTGGTCTGATATTCCGTAGGCTCTTACTTTGTTTATCAGGCGACAGTGCGGAACTGTATCGAACGCCTTCCGGAAGTCAAGAAAAATAGCATCTACCTGGGAGCCTGTATCTAATATTTTCTGGGTCTCATGAACAAATAAGGCGAGTTGGGTCTCACACGATCGCTGTTTCCGGAATCCATGTTGATTCCTACATAGTAGATTCTGGGTTTCCAGAAATGACATGATACGCGAGCAAAAAACATGTTCTAAAATTCTACAAGAGATCGACGTAAGAGATATAGGTCTATAGTTTTGCGCATCTGCTCGACGACCCTTCTTGAAGACTGGGACTATCTGTGCTCTTTTCCAATCATTTGGAACCCTCCGTTCCTCTAGAGACTTGCGGTACACGGCTGTTAGAAGGGGAGCAAGTTCTTTCGCGTACTCTGTGTAGAATCGAATTGGTATCCCGTCAGGTCCAGTGGACTTTCCTCTATTGAGTGATTCCAGTTGCTTTTCTATTCCTTGGACACTTATTTCGATGTCAGCCATTTTTTCGTTTGTGCGAGGATTTAGAGAAGGAACTGCAGTGCGGTCTTCCTCTGTGAAACAGCTTTGGAAAAAGGTGTTTAGTATTTCAGCTTTACGCGTGTCATCCTCTGTTTCAATGCCATCATCATCCCGGAGTGTCTGGATATGCTGTTTCGAGCCACTTACTGATTTAACGTAAGACCAGAACTTCCTAGGATTTTCTGTCAAGTCGGTACATAGAATTTTACTTTCGAATTCAATGAACGCTTCACGCATAGCCCTCCTTACGCTAACTTTGACATCGTTTAGCTTCTGTTTGTCTGAGAGGTTTTGGCTGCGTTTAAACTTGGAGTGGAGCTCTCTTTGCTTTCGCAGTAGTTTCCTAACTTTGTTGTTGTACCACGGTGGGTTTTTCCCGTCCCTCACAGTTTTACTCGGCACGTACCTGTCTAAAACGCATTTTACGATTGCCTTGAACTTTTTCCATAAACACTCAACATTGTCAGTGTCGGAACAGAAATTTTCGTTTTGATCTGTTAGGTAGTCTGAAATCTGCCTTCTATTACTCTTGCTAAACAGATAAACCTTCCTCCCTTTTTTTATATTCCTATTAACTTCCATATTCAGGGATGCTGCAACGGCCTTATGATCACTGATTCCCTGTTCTGTACATACAGATTCGAAAAGTTCGGGTCTGTTTGTTATCAGTAGGTCCAATATGTTATCTCCACGAGTCGGTTCTCTGTTTAATTGCTCGAGGTAATTTTCGGATAGTGCACTCAGTATAATGTCACTCGATGCTCTGTCCCTACCACCCGTCCTAAACATCTGAGTGTCCCAGTCTATATCTGGTAAATTGAAATCTCCACCTAAGACTATAACATGCTGAGAAAATTTATGTGAAATGTATTCCAAATTTTCTCTCAGTTGTTCTGCCACTAATGCTGCAGAGTCGGGAGGTCGGTAAAAGGAGCCAATTATTAACCTAGTTCGGTTGTTTAGTGTAACCTCCACCCATAATAATTCACAGGAACTATCCACTTCTACTTCACTACAGGATAAACTACTACTAACAGCGATGAACACTCCACCACCGGTTGCATGCAATCTATCCTTTCTAAACACCGCCTGTACCTTTGTAAAAATTTCGGCAGAATTTATCTCTGGCTTAAGCCAGCTTTCTGTACCTATAACGATTTCAGCTTCGGTGCTTTCTATCAGCGCTTGAAGTTCCGGTACTTTACCAACGCAGCTTCGACAGTTGACAATTACAATACCGATTGCTGCTTGGTCCCCGCATGTCCTGACTTTGCCCCGCACCCGTTGAGGCTGTTGCCCTTTCTGTACTTGCCCAAGGCCATCTAACCTAAAAAACCGCCCAGCCCACGCCACACAACCCCTGCTACCCGTGTAGCCGCTTGTTGCGTGTAGTGGACTCCTGACCTATCCAGCGGAACCCGAAACCCCACCACCCTATGGCGCAAGTCGAGGAATCTGCAGCCCACACCGTCGCAGAACCGTCTCAGCCTCTGATTCAGACCCTCCACTCGGCTCTGTACCAAAGGTCCGCAGTCAGTCCTGTCGACGATGCTGCAGATGGTGAGCTCTGCTTTCATCCCGCTAGCGAGACTGGCAGTCTTCACCAAATCAGATAGCCGCCGGAAGCCAGAGAGGATTTCCTCCGATCCATAGCGACACACATCATTGGTGCCGACATGAGCGACCACCTGCAGATGGGTGCACCCTGTACCCTTCATGGCATCCGGAAGGACCCTTTCCACATCTGGAATGACTCCCCCCGGTATGCACACGAGTGCACATTGGTTTTCTTCCCCTCTCTTGCTGCCATTTCCCTAAGGGGCCCCATTACGCGCCTGACGTTGGAGCTCCCAACTACCAGTAAGCCCACCCTCTGCGACTGCCCGGATCTTGCAGACTGAGGGGCAACCTCTGGAACAGGACAAGCAGCCATGTCAGGCCGAAGATCAGTATCAGCCTGAGACAGAGCCTGAAACCGGTTCGTCAGACAAACTGGAGAGGCTTTCCGTTCAGCCCTCCGGAATGTCTTTCGCCCCCTGCCACACCTTGAAACGACCTCCCACTCTACCACAGGTGAGGGATCAGCCTCAATGCGGGCAGTATCCCGGGCAACCACAGTCGTAGTCCGATCAGGGGATGCGTGGGACGAGCTGGCCGTCCCCGACAAACCCCCATCCCGACCCCCACAGTGATGCCCATTGGCAACAGCCTCAAGCTGTGTGACCGAAGCCAACACTGCCTGAAGCTGGGAGCGAAGGTATGCCAACTCAGCCTGCATCCGAACACAGCAGTTGCAGTCCCTATCCATGCTAAAAACTGTTTTGCAAAGAACGTCTGAACTAATCTACAGAGAGCGCAAACAAATCGACAAAATTTAAACGGTTATTAAAATACAAGATTGCCTAGTAAATGCAGTAATGCTGCTACTTGCGCACTGCTGACACTGCTCGGCGGCGGAAGGAGACTAAGCGAAATTACACTATTCAGGTACTAAAACACGATGCTACACTCTCAAATACTATATTACGCCCGAAATTTATGAATTAAACAATGCAAGAACCAAAAACACGCTAAGAAATTAAGAATTAAACTATGTAACAAATGAGTGAGCTAGGAGTATACGAGTTGCTGCTCAGCTGCTTATCCAACGGCGGCAGGGAGCACACTGACTGCGACCAACCGACACTGGCCGTTCAAAACAAAACAGTAGACAAACGACTACGCGAATTTACACTATTCAGGTACTAAAACGCGATGCTACAACTCTCAAATACTATAATACGCCCGAAATTTATGAATTAAACAATGCAAGTACCAAAAACACGCAAAGAAATTAAGAATTAAACTATGTAACAAATGAGTGAGCTGGGAGTATACGACTTGCTGCTGCAGCTGCTTATCCAACGGCGGCGTCTAACGTCGAAATGATATCTACATCTACATACATACTCCGCAATCCACCATATGGTGCGTGGCGGAGGGTACCTCGTACCACAACTAGCATCTTCTCTCCCTGTTCCACTCCCAAACAGAACGAGGGAAAAATGACTGCCTATATGCCTCTGTACGAGCCCTAATCTCTCTTATCTTATCTTTGTGGTCTTTCCGCGAAATGTAAGTTGGCGGCAGTAAAATTGTACTGCAATCAGCCTCAAATACTGCTTCTCTAAATTTCCTCAGTAGCGATTCACGAAAAGAACGTCTCCTTTCCTCTAGAGACTCCCACCCGAATTCCTGAAGCATTTCCGTAACACTCGCGTGATGATCAAACCTACCAGTAACAAATCTAGTAGCCCGCCAGTGAATTGCTTCTATGTCCTCCCTCAATCCGACCTGATAGGGATCCCAAATGCTCGAGCAGTACTGAAGAATAGGTCGTATTAGTGTTTTATAAGCGGTCTCCTTTACAGATGAACCACATCTTCCCAAAGTTCTACCAATGAACCGAAGACGACTATCTGCCTTCCCCACAACTGCCATTACATGCTTGTCCCACTTCATATCGTTCTGCAATGTTACGCCCAAATATTTAATCGACGTGACTGTGTCAAGCGCTACACTACTAATGGAGTATTCAAACATTACAGGATTCTTTTTCCTATTCAACTGAATTAATTTACATTTATATATATTTAGAGTTAGCTGCCATTCTTTACACCAATCACAAATCCTGTCCAAGTCATCTTGTATCCTCCTGCAGTCACTCAACGACGACACCTTCCCGTACACCACAGCGTCGTCAGCAAACAGCCGCACATTGATATCCACCCTATCCAAAAGATCATTTATGTAGATAGAAAACAACAGCGGGCCTATCACAGTTCCCGGGGCACTCCAGATGATACCCTCACCTCCGATGAACACTCACCATCGAGGACAACATTCATTTATGCGGTTATTTCATGGAATGTTGCTGTCTGTTAGCATTGGCAATTCTATGCAAACGCAGCTGCTCCCGGTCGTTAAGTGAAGGCCGTCGGCCACCGCGTTGTCTGTGGTGAGAGGTAATGCGTGAAATTTGGTACTCTCTGCACACTCTTGACACTGTGGATCTCGGAACATTGTATTACCTTACGATTTCCGAAATGGAATGTCCCATGTGCCTAGCTCCAACTACCATTCCGTGTTCAAAGTCTGTTAATTCCCGTCGTGCGGCCGTAATGATGTCAGAAACCTTTTCACATGAATCAGCTGACAAGGAGACGGCACGACCGTGGGGTCGGGGATTTGTCCGAAATTTTGTGTGGTGAAGGAAGACCCCTAACACCTCACGTGGTTAAAACATTAGGACGCACTACTCGGAAAATCCCGAGAAAAATCGATCCAAAGTTTCTTAGGTGCCGTATGAGTATAAAATGTTAGTCCATTCCCGAGCCGCCATTTGGCCTACATGGGTAACGCTCGGACCGTTACGCCAGAGGTCTAGTCGGCTCGCAGCCGTGCTACCGTGCGGAGCTGCTCCGCGCGCCGTCCGACGCTCCGCTCTCGGCGGTGTTTACTTCCGCGTCGCGGTGTTTGTGCCTATCGAGTCCAGTACTAACGTACACCATGGCGCACTCGTACCGCCGTGCAACGATCAAAGTAACGTTTCAGGCCGAACATCCACGACCCAGAGCTTTCGAAGTCGAACAGTTCATACGCGAGGATCTACGTTTGAACCCCCAGGACGTAATCGGCATACATTTTTCCATCACTGGAAGTGTTGTCTAGATCAAGATGTCGACGGAGGAAATTTGCAATGACATAATTCACCGTCATGCCACCGGACTCAAATTTAAACACTCTGATGGACATATGGGTGCTGTGACAGTCGCCCATGCTGGATTCGGTCTCCGGACATTGCGGGTGTTTGAGCTCCCGTTCGAGGTGCCTCAGGATGTAGTCATTGCCGCTGTTCAACCATATGGCACCGTTTTGGTCCAGTCGCGGAGAAGTAGCAATCATTTACGACCTACCCCGTATTAAATGGCGTCCAGCAAATAAAAATTGAACTGACGAAACATGTCCCATAGTACCTGCTGATTGGCGGTGTGAGGGCCATCGTCATGTACGATGGACAGCCACGAACGTGCGCAGGATGTGGCCAGGAGGGACATGTACGCTCCGAATGCTTACACCGCCGTTTAATACAGACGCCGTTACGTGAAGAGACCCAGTCTTCGACGGTTACATCCTTACCCATCACCTACGCCAAGGTTGCACAGGAGCCGGTCGTACCAATCTCGATTGCGCCAGCAGCATCGTCAACGCCACCCGCCGCAGCACAACGCGCCGACGACACAAGCACGGCGTCGCCTCCAGTGCTCGCTTCAGGACCGTCCGGGTTGCAGACCGAAACCGATGTTCCTGTTGGAACCATGGACGTCGACCTCGTTGTCGTGCCGACGTCTGCCTTTGTCCAGACGGGTTCGGCGTCAGACGACGGGCGACCACATTCTGATTCAGAAGGCCACATCAGAAAACAGCGGTCGCCTCGCAAACACAGGAAACGACGACGAACGCCTTCCGATGACGCCCATTCTCAGACGGCCCCGCGAGATGTCGACCTGATGTCTGACGGTGATCTCCCACATTGCGTCCAGTCACGCGATGCAGCAGCAACAGGCGCCCCTCCTGTGACGCCTCCTCTCCCGGTTCGGGCCGTGTCCTCGCCGTTGTCAACGAATGATGACGGCGGTCCCCCTGCCACTCATGTTGCGGAATCCACAACACCCGTTCCGGAAGTACGTGACCGTCACATGTCCACGTCGTCAGCTTCCTGGGCCGATGACGTTGAAGAAGAAGTGGAACAGACTGCTAGCGTGTCTGCACAGGAGTCCACCACGGCGACACTGGGGCTGGCGCCCTGCCAGTAATTATCACCACTGCGGCACCACCGGCGGGTCTCCACCTGCCGGCTACTTCTACCGCACGTTCTGCAAATACTGTGGATGGCCGTACACAGCAATATCGTATCGCCACGATGAATCTTGCCACAATTCGTGCCCCCCATAAACTGGCCATGTTCAGAGACTATTTACTCTGCGGATGTGGATATCGCACTCTTACAAGAGGTGTTTGTAGCTGACTTCCTAGTTCCCACCGGATACAACGCCCATGTTTCCCCCGCATCCGACACCGGTAGCGGCGTCGCCATCCTGCTACGCGACGGACTCCCTGTAGAGGACGTCGTCTACCTCCCCACTGCGCGAGGTACGGCCCTCACACTGTTCGGCGTGCGCATTATTAATATCTACGCTCCGTCCGGCACTGGCCGCCGTCATGACCGACAAACATTTTTTGCCGAAAGCGTCACACCCCTCTTCACCGGTCTGCAGGACGATTTGATACTCGGTGGGGATTTTAACTCGACACAAGAGCCCGCGGACCAACTCCCGCGACATTCCCCTTGTGCATCTCTCTCAGTGGTCATCGACCGTCTACGACTTGATGACACGTGGAAGAAGCTCCACGGAATTCAACCGGGCTATACATTCTACACCTCTCACTCGTCAAGCCGCATAGATCGCATCTACGTTACCCGCTCCCTTGCTGATGGCACACGTCATGCGGAAGTCTGGCCCTTGGCCTTTTCAGACCATGATGCGTACCACCGTGACGTCACTCTCGCCCGACAGCAAGTGTGGCATAGTCGTGGTCTGTGGAAACTCAATGTCGCTCACCTGACCTCCTCAGACTATCGCCGTATGGTCGAATGGCTCTGAGCACTATGGGACTTAACATCTATGGTCATCAGTCCCCTAGAACTTAGAACTACTTAAACCTAACTAACCTAAGGACATCACACAACACCCAGCCATCACGAGGCAGAGAAAATCCCTGACCCCGCCGGGAATCGAACCCGGGAACCAGGGCGTGGGAAGCGAGAACGCTACTGCACGACCACGAGATGCGGGCCGTATGGTCGAAGAAGCGTGGGCACGCTGCCACCATCGTCGAGAAGCCTATGACTCCACCTTATCATGGTGGCTCTCCTGTGCAAAGCCGACCCTCAGGAAGACTCTCATGAGTTATGGGAAGGAATTAAAGGCGTGGCAAACTAATACCCTGCACTTCTACTACACCATACTACGTGAATGTACGACGATGCCTTTCTCGCCAGCCCGGCAGTCGATGGTCCATCGCAGGAAGGCGCAGATCTCCTTGATCATGCGGCGTCACTTGGAAGGCACTCTAGTCCGTTCTCGAGCTTTTAATCGAGTCCCTCAAGAACGTCCGTCGATGTACCACCTCATTCAGGAAAGACAACGACGACGACGAGCTCTGATTCAAGTCTTCACTGATGTGGAAGGGCGCCGGCACGACACGCAACAAAGCATCGGTCGTACTCTCCATGCTCAGTTTGCCGTGCTATACGCAGCCGTACCGCATTCTGCAGCACTGATCGCAGAAGTCGCTCAGCTCACTACGAACACTCTTCCGGAGGATGCAGTGCATAACCTCCAAGACGACGTAACCACAGATGAAGTGGTAGATGCTATCAAGGCGGGTTCCGGTAACAGATCTCCTGGACCCGACGGTATACCCACCGAATTTTATAAAATTTTTCATTATTTGTTGGCTTCAACATGGACGACAATCGTACAAGAGCTGATGTCACCGATGACAGTGGTCCCGAGTGCCTTTCTCGGAGGCATTATTATCCCCGTACATAAACCGCACGGGTTATCGAGGGTCCAGGACTATCGACCAATTACTTTGCTCAACAGCGACATGAAAATATTCACATGGCTACTGGCATCGCGACTCAAGAAGGTCGCACGTTACGTCACATCCTGCGACCAGACTTCCCTAGGAGGCGACAACAACATCCGTACGGCCTTTTGCCGTTACAGAGACATGATAGCATTAGCGCATTATCAGCGTCTCCCTGGCGCCTTGGCTTCACTGGACTTTAGCCAGGCTTTCGACCGTGTTGACCACGTCTATTTACGGACAGTTCTTCAGCATATGGGTTTTCCTGGCGGTATGGTCACAGTGGTTATGCGCCTGTTGAGTAGTGCAACCTCTAAAATCATGTACAATGATCGCCTTACACCACCCCTGGTCATCGCACGATCTGTGCGGCAAGGCTGCCCTCTTTCCACGATTTTGTATGCTTTATCCTTGGAACGCCTGCTCCAGGGCATGCGCCAACGTTTGGAAGGTACGGCTGTGCACGGCCACCGTTTTTGTTGTACAGCCTACGCAGACGACATAGTACTATATCTGTGCAGTGAAGATGAAGTACGAGCAGCACTGACATGGGTGGCGACTTACGGCGAAGCTTCGGGGAGCTGCCTCAACGTGTCAAAATCCAAGATCCTGCTCATTGGTGAGGGCTTGCCGGAGAGATGCGCCGCCACCCTCAGTGTCGCCGCCACCATACGGTGTCTTGGACTTGATTTCACGGCAGACCTGCGCCGCTCAGCGACTATCAATGGTAGACGCTTGCTACAGACAATCAGAGCAAATCTCGCAGATCACCGGCTACTAGCTCTCGACGTTATCCAACGCGCGCGATACGTGAACATGTATCATGCTTCCCGTATACCACACGTGGCTCAAGTACTACCAGTCCCAAAACTCCTGGCGCGACGACTGTTGATGGCTTTCGGCTCCTTCGTCAGCTCGGGGATGTTATTCACGGTGCAGTATGAATCCCTTGCACTTCCACGAGACCGTGGCGGGGTGGGACTCATCCACGTGCCGACTCGTGTCAAGGCACTATACGTCAGCTCCCAACTAAAACTTTGGCATCGTTGCCCGCACAGCCTTACTAGCCTCCTGCTTCACAACTTTGCACCGGCCTCCTTGTCCGCCCCAGTACTGGTATCGCCCAATCCCACCCCCTTTTATTACATCCAACGATTTTTCCTGGAGTTCAGTTATATCTACCGGTCCTTACCACTTACACGTTTGTACCTCACGAAAACAGTCTCCGAATTGTTACAACAGTGCCGCCCGTCTAACCCCATCGAACGGAAGTATCCACACTGCGTGTGGCGACACATATGGAAGGCGATCCATGCGCGTTTTCTCGAATCAGACGTTCAATCAGCGTGGTACATCACCGTGAATGGCAAACAAGTTAACCGAGATCGTCTGCACCGCATCCATCTCGCCGATTCATCCCTCTTCACCCACTGTGGAGTGGATGACACGGATGTCCACCGGTTCCACTGTGGCACAGCGTTCGACGTCTGGACACTAGCGCGGCGAATTTTGGCGTTTCTTACTCGCCAGACACCGGCTCAGATCGACGTCCACATGCTTTTGTACCCCGATAAGACTTTCTACCCCTCCGCCAAAACTCACTCTGTGAATTGGATCTGTGGCCACACGATCCGCTATCTTTTTACTTCTGGCGACAAGTCTACGCTAGGATGTTGGACTTACCTCAACGAACGACACTGCGTCCTGATACGCAACCCACGCTATAAGCAATATTTTTCCAATTGCTTACGGAGCACTTTCGATGACCCACCTAGTAGCTGGAACGCCCAAGCCCTGAGAAGCTGAAAACTGTATAAACCGAACCGAACTGAATAGATCTGCCACCCAGAACCCACGCCTACGCCGTGAGAAGACACGTTTGGACGAGCTGGCATGCTGTAGGCGGAGACACTTCAGGAGCTCCTGTAAAAACTGGTCTTTAACTACAAGTCGCACGACGACTTTAAATTAAAAAAAAAGTTTCCTTAATTATTCCTAATACTTTGTTCTTAAAGGAAAACGAAATTTGATTTTGGCTTTGAGGAACTTTTTTTTGTTCCACAAGATTGCTTCTTCGCCAACAAGACGGAGGAGACTCATTTTGTTTACTGGAAGGAGAAACCAGTATAATTGGAGTCTTTGTTTTCTTTTGAAAAAAAAATAAAAAAAAACTTTTCCTTGGTTAGTCCTCATAATTTGAAAAAAAAGTATTCCTTCGAGTGAAAAGTTTAATTTCTTTATTTTTGCAATATAAAAAAAAAAGCGGTTCGAGGTCTCGGGTTCGATTCCTTCTCCGGTACTTTTTTTTTCTTCTTCTGTTGCTTGCAAAATTGCAGCACATTGTTACAGGAGAATCGTGAAATTAATTCCTGGGAAGATTGTACAAAAATTCATTCTATAATTCACCATCAACTATCATCACCAATATTCCGAGACATGATTCAATATTCCTGGTTTACCTCAAAATTATCAGAAACTCAAAACATATTCGTAAATGTTAATGGGACATGTTTTTGTACAGATTTATTGCAAACGCCCTGTGATTGTAAAAAATCCGTTTTCACATGTTGTGCAAGATGTCGCAAAAATTATTGCTTTGTTTGTTTTTACGATAATTACCACTGCAGTTCTTGTTTATAATTATTATATGTATAAAAATTGAATGCTTCCCAATCGACTTTGTTATTCTGATTAAAATACCAATGTTTTCTCCTCATATACTTTACAATGAAAATTGGAAAACCTACCGGCATGAATTGTGTTGTTGGACAAAAAGAAAATAATTTTTATTCAATAATGTAACTAATTTGTTAAAGATAATGTAGGTTTGGGAAACTTTCTGAATAATTGGTGGAATAACAAAAGAAAATGAAACAGAAGAAAAAACAGAAGTGCCGGAGGAGGAATCGAACCCGAGACCTCTGGCGTAAGAGTACGAGCCCTAAACATCTTTTTTTTTGTTTTTTATAAAAACCTTTATTAAAAAAACGATGTTACACATTCCAAATACATACTAAGTTATACATACATGAAGTTATTTAAACAAAACGGTTTGATCATTTCAATTACGCTGACGTTAAGGAAAGACAACAGAAGATTGTGTTACTGACTAAATTACGAGAAAGAATTAAATTAAACATCAAGAAAAAATTTTTAAAGACATTCAAACTTCAACCTGAAGAAGTAAAATCAGCACTTCGAATTATGAGCTGCAATCTTTACAGAAGCATAATTAGTTCTTTATGATGGATATCAGCAAGTTGGTGGGATAATTTTAAATGTAAAGCAGTTTAATAATCGTATTAGACAATTTCTGAAATACTTGAGAATGGCGGAAAGGAGATATATAATAAAGTTGACTAGCCTTCTAGGACACACGGCGGCTCGTCAATGCACTAACATTTTGTACTCATATGACACCTAAGAAACTTTGGATCGATTTTTCCCGGGTTTTCCGGGTAGTGCGTCCTAATATTTTAACCACGTGGGGTGTTAGGGGTCCACTTTGACCACACAAAATTTCGGACAAATCCCCGACCCCACGGTCGTGCCATCTCCTTGTGAGTACAAATGACAGCTCCGCCAGTGCACCGCCCTTTCATACCTTGTACACGCTCAACTACCGCCGTCTGTATACGTGCATATCACTACGTCACGACTTCTGTCGCCTCAGTGTATCTCACGGCAGCTGTTGTATCTCGAGACACGCCGTGCGGTGCGTGATAGCTGGGCATTGGGCGCGCAGGTGGGCTACAACTACGTGCTGTGCCGCGTCGAGATGGGCGGCGTGCTGGGCCCAGGTCGGCCCATCTCGCTGCCCGACGCGACGATGGCGGCGGTGGCGGAGGTGGAGGGCGAAGACGGCAGCCTGTCGGAGGTGGACCGCGCCGCGCTGCAGGTGGCGGTCCAGCTGGGCGTGCACATCGTGTTCGTGTCGCGCGCGCGCTGCGCCAGCGACGTGCAGGAGGTGCGCAAGGCGCTACTGCCCGCGCGCCCCACGCACATCTTCGTATTCGCCAAGATAGAGGACCGCCAGGTGCGCACCAGCTACACTACTGCAGCTATAGGTTCAATTCTTTTATCTTCGCGGTTCGCGCATGCCCGCCCAGATGCGGGAGATTGCTGCGTTGCCAGTTGTACGCGCCAAGAGAAGCAGCGCCATTGTATAGTTCGCAACTTTACGTTTAGGGGGGAGTGCGCAGTTTATGAAGTAAAGCCACCAGGGCCGCATTAACCCTCTCGCTGCTACAGAGACGTGCTCCCTGCATTCCGTGATGTGCGCGATTTTGTCATCACTGCACTGCTCGCCTGTGCAGACACATGGTGTTTCGACTGCTTTGACACACTTTATCTTTCGATTTCACAAAAACTATTTGGCCCAAAAATTTGATTTTTACACATCTTCTTGACTGATACCTTCCCCCCCCTTAAATGACTTACTTATGTTTCGATGTTCAACGCAATTATTGTGCAGCATTAGATGTAGCAAACCATTGCACGAAATTTTGAAGAGTTTGCAGAGGTAAAAGTCCACAGCGTATACTTTCCGTATGGTCGATTTTAGTTGCCACTAGAAATTTCAAAAAATTACATTCAAACGAATAAAATTCATGAAGTAAGACACTTCGATATTGTTTTTATAATAAAGAAAATATTAAACACCACTCAAGGTTTGAATTCAGAACCTTTCACTTAGCAGCCATACACTTTAACCATTACGCTAATGCAGCTCGTCTGTGAATATATTCCCCGAAGGAGGAAAATCCTAGGAAGTTCTGGTCTTACGTTAAATCAGTAAGTGGCTCGAAACAGCATATCCAGACACTACGGGATGATGATGGCATTGAAACAGAGGATGACACGCGTAAAGCTGAAATACTAAACACCTTTTTCCAAAGCTGTTTCACAGAGGAAGACCGCACTGCAGTTCCTTCTCTAAATCCTCGCACAAACGAAAAAATGGCTGACATCGAAATAAGTATCCAAGGAATAGAAAAGCAACTGGAATCACTCAACAGAGGAAAGTCCACTGGACCTGACGGGATACCAAATCGATTCTACACAGAGTACGCGAAAGAACTTGCCCCCCTTCTAACAGCCGTGTACCGCAAGTCTCTAGAGGAACGGAGGGTTCCAAATGATTGGAAAAGAGCACAGATAGTCCCAGTCTTCAAGAAGGGTCGTCGAGCAGATGCGCAAAACTATAGACCTATATCTCTGACGTCGATCTGTTGTAGAATTTTAGAACATGTTTTTTGCTCGAGTATCATGTCGTTTTTGGAAACCCAGAATCTACTATGTAGGAATCAACATGGATTCCGGAAACAGCGATCGTGTGAGACCCAACTCGCTTTATTTGTTTATGAGACCCAGAAAATATTAGATACAGGCTCCCAGGCAGATGCTATTTTTCTTGACTTCCGGAAGGCGTTCGATACAGTTCCGCACTGTCGCCTGATAAACAAAGTAAGAGCCTACGGAATATCAGACCAGCTGTGTGGCTGGATTGAAGAGTTTTTAGCAAACAGAACACAGCATGTTGTTATCAATGGAGAGACGTCTACAGACGTTAAAGTAACCTCTGGCGTGCCACAGGGGAGTGTTATGGGACCATTGCTTTTCACAATATATATAAATGACCTAGTAGATAGTGTCGGAAGTTCCATGCGGCTTTTCGCGGTTGATGCTGTAGTATACAGAGAAGTTGTAGCATTAGAAAATTGTAGCGAAATGCAGGAAGATCTGCAGCGGATAGGCACTTGGTGCAGGGAGTGGCAACTGACCCTTAACATAGACAAATGTAATGTATTGCGAATACATAGAAAGAAGCCTCCTTTATTGTATGATTATATGATAGCGGAACAAACACTGGTAGCAGTTACTTCTGTAAAATATCTGGGAGTATGCGTGCGGAACGATTTGAAGTGGAATGATCATATAAAATTAATTGTTGGTAAGGCGGGTACCAGGTTGAGATTCATTGGGAGAGTGCTTAGAAAATGTAGTCCATCAACAAAGGAGGTGGCTTACAAAACACTCGTTCGACGTATACTTGAGTATTGCTCATCAGTGTGGGATCCGTACCAGATCGGTTTGACGGAGGAGATAGAGAAGATCCAAAGAAGAACGGCGCGTTTCGTCACAGGGTTATTTGGTAACCGTGATAGCGTTACGGAGATGTTTAATAAACTCAAGTGGCAGACTCTGCAAGAGAGGCGCACTGCATCGCGGTGTAGCTTGCTCGCCAGGTTTCGAGAGGGTGCGTTTCTGGATGAGGTATCGAATATATTGCTTCCCCCTACTTATACCTCCCGAGGAGATCACGAATGTAAAATTAGAGAGATTAGAGCGCGCACGGAGGCTTTCAGACAGTCGTTCTTCCCGCGAACCATACGCGACTGGAACAGGAAAGGGAGGTAATGACAGTGGCACGTAAAGTGCCCTCCGCCACACACCGTTGGGTGGCTTGCGGAGTGTGAATGTAGATGTAGATGTAGAAAATGTCACGCAAAATACCGACAAACACTGTTGGTATGATTATGAATTACTCATGTTTCGTCGAAGTACAATAGGAAATAAACAATTACCGCTGTTCTTTATTGCGAAAAAGCGGTTAGTGAGAATGATACAAACACCTTTCCCTGCTATCGCCTGAATTAGGAGGCTTATTGCTTGTTTGGTTTAATTAATTACTAGAACATGAAGCAATTGATATAAAGAATGCTTTTTCCAAACTTTGTATAAAAGAAAGTCTGCTATCAAGACATTGCTTTTGTTCAATTACTTTATTTATGACTGGACGTTTCTCTAACTGAAGACACTCGTCCGTGCTCTGCACTGCAGTCGAGCTCTGCCAACGTTGTTCTCTGTTCATTGGCTGACTGTGTCTTGTGACGTCAGATGCGCAGAACGAACCTAAACTCGGCCGTCGTCATAAATGACGCGCACTTTAGTAAAAAGGCTACTTTACTCCGATGCAAACGCATGCGAACGAGGGTTACCTCTGTTGTAAACGGTAGGCGAGTGCAAGCAAACAGCATTCGGCCATATTGAGGTAGCATTCGCAGATGCTCGCTCGTGTTCCACTGGTTGTCGTCATTCAGTGAACCATCAAAGAAAGATCGCGTGCTCCCTGCTTGTGGACTCACAGCAAACGGAGCATTCATCTTCTGTTTTGCACATGAACTACTATTGTTACTGAATGTGAGTGGTCAGTAGAGAATGTAATGTTGCTCATAGAAGGCCGCGCGGAGTGGCCGCGCGGTTATAGGCGCCATGTCACGAATTGCACGGCCCCTCCCGCCGGAGGTACGAGTCCTCCCTCGGGCATGGGTGTGTGTTGTCCGTAGCGTAAGTTAGTTTAAGTAGTGTGTAAGTCTAGGGACCGATTACCTCAGCAGTTTGGTCACTTAGGAATTCACACACATTCGGTCTGGAACCGCGCGACCTCTACGGTCGCAGGTTCGAATCCTGCCTCGCGCATGGATGTGTGTGATGTCCTTAGGTTAGTTAGGTTTAAGTAGTTCTAAGTTCTAGGGGACTGATGACCTCAGATGTTAAGTCCCATAGTGCTCAGAGCCATCTCAACCAAATTCACACACTTTTGAACATTTTTTTGCTGATAGAGGATTATAAACATATCGGATCACCCTCTGGAGATATCATGGTACTACCATGAAACGCCACCTCGAGCCTCAGTTCAATGAGGAAGAGAATCCGCAAGGTTCTGTAGCTGTGCAACATCCAGCTGAGGCCAATCATTTGTGATTAATTTTTATGTGGAGCTACCGAACTGCGAGGATGTTGACTGATATGCTCGATGTTCGAAATAAAAGGTACGGAACAACACTATGGGTATAACTTGTAAGGTAACAGGGGATAATATGGAGTTCTTTAAAGTAGTTCGTAATTTAAATTTAAAGCACAGCAGCAGAGATAATGTGTTGGGCAAAATAGACCGGAAAATACTTGTTTTGTTTTTTGATGGGCGTTGTAGTTCCGTTGTATAGTGTTATGGTTTTCTTTTAATTGCAACGAATTATAGAAGTGTGGTGATAAATGTGTAGAATTATATAATGTATTTAGATTTAAGTATTTAAATCTTATAAAAAAAATTGTAAACGAATTGTGGCCATGTTCATGCATTATTTTGACCAACGTAGTGTCACGTGACCTGACTCAGGACTGTGGATGTGAGTGGGAAAATCGGGTCTTTTGTCGTTGGTCCGTTGTGGTGGTAAGTTGGGAACGGCAAAGTGCCGCGAGTGTAAGCATGGATGCCAGTGTATGCGAAGGAACAACGTGAAAGTGTGTGGGTGTGAGACAAACAGTGTACGAATTGCACCGATTATTATTTGTACAGATTGGATTTATTTGTGAACTTAAAAATGCATGGCCACAAAGTTAAAGCGTTTCTTTTGAATAAATAAGTTTCAATCTGAACGTATATAGTTCAATTCACTGCTGTTCAAAAGCTAGCCAATATATGACTCAATAGTAGGGGCGCAAATGCAACCGTTCACTACCAACCCCCTTTGCAGAGGAGCCACGTGAAAAATAGGTAGTGAACGAGCCCGAGTACAGTTGCAAACTGACGTCTTTATTTAAAAGTAATCACCAGAGGCTTGAGCACTACTGCCCACCGTTTCATGAGCGGAAGGATCCCCTGTTCTCACAGGTCCTGTGGCCGTGACAGGAGCTAGTCCTCAGCTAGGTCCTTCAGGTCGCCATCCGAGTTGAAGCGCTTCCTTCTGAGATTTTTTTTAGAGGACCAAACACATGAAAGTCACAGGGCGAAAAGTCTGGGCTGTGGGGCGGGTGCTGAAGCTGTTCCCAGTTGTACATGACCATTATATTTTGTATGACCTCGGAGACGTGCGAACGACCGTTTTCGTGGAGCAGATGTTCTCCCTTCGTGAGCAGCCCAGGCCGTTAGCTCTTGATGGACTCATGTAGGCTATGGAGTGTCTCTCAGTACGCGTCACTGGGTCTTTTTCGTACACGAGGAATTCGATCTGTATGGGAGGGACCTCGGAAGTCGGAAAAGACGATGAGCATCAACTTGCCTGCTGAGGGCACAGCTTTGCATTTTTTTTAGGGGGAGGTGACGACGCATGATTCCACTGCATGCTGTCCTGAAATGTGTCTGGCTCCCAGTGATGGCACTGGCTCCCGTCACCGATGACGAGACGCTCTAGGAAAGCAGAGTGTTCATGAAACTGCAACAGGTGTTGAAGTGTTAGCCCCATACGCAGATTCTTTTGAGGTTCTCTGAGCTTAACTTCGGAACCCACTGCACGCACATCTTCCGGTAACCCAGCATGTCCTGCACATTTGTCCACACTTTTCTCACAATGGCCCCCACCATCACTGCTACATTCATATTGTGATACGCCGATGACTTCTCACGAGGTAGCTCACCTTGCTGATGTTTTCGGGCGTGATTACCTTGTTTGTTTGGGTTGGTCTCGGATCATCACTCAAATACTCGCGGCCATCACGACAATAGGCGTTTCACTTTCTCAATGACTTATTGAACGTACTGTCTCCCACATATACGGCCGCCATCCGGCGATGAATATCGGCCGGTTTAGCCCCTTCTGTTATGTATGAGGCGGAACTATGAGCCTCATGGATAAAGGGTGACCCGGCTGAGTCACGCAATTTGACTCTTAGTCTGATCACGAGGGGTGGCCATTAATTGCACACGTTGATCACGTAGGCTGACGTGAGGATCAATGAACTATACTTGAAGGGATGTATCTGGAACATCTTAGGTGATTAGAAAGTTAATAGACAGGAATACAATTAAATACTTAGCTTTAATTCAGCATCGGCGGTGAACGTCGATCTTGACTTTGTACAATCATATTTACAAGTGCAGTTATAGACTGAACTGCGAATACTTCTTTACAATTTTGATTTCTTCACACATGTAGATCAATTGTCAATGGATAAACTGTATGTGGCGTTTGGCTAGGTCGTAGCTACTGACTTAGCTGAAGGCTATGCTAACTAGCGTCTCTGCAAATGAGATCTCTGAAGCTATAACATGTGAACCATTCCTATTAAAATCGGCTGTAGTACTGGGCAGTTCGCTAGCTTGTCTGTTAAGACCAGCAGGGTGGCGGCGCTCGATCTGCTAGCGTCGACAGTGGCGACTCGCGGGTCCGATGTGTACTGACGGACCGCGGCCGATTTGAAGCCTACAACCTACCAAGTGTGGTGCCTTGCGGTGACAGCACATCTTCCACAGTCAAATATCTGATACCACATCGCTGCCTCCGAGTCGTCGAATTGTGCAATGTGAACGCCATGATTTCTTCACACGTAGTGCTGCATCATATGGACGGAACACAAAACTGCCTGCTTCTTTCCCGAGTCATGTACCCGCGCATGCGCAGAACTACGCCGGAGACTACATTCCCATTACTAGATGTCTCACTACTTTGGGATATGCAAATTTCAACCACTTTAGTTACTATGATGTTTCACATCTTTTCATTTGAACAATTCTCATACATTTCTCATACATTTGATTCGCTGTTCCACTTAGTTACCCGCATTTCCTATGAAACAGATACTGGGCAATTTAGAATGCCAGTGGAGGTGTGAAAGAGTGCCTGAGTGTTCATCAAATCAGGTACGTATCCGTACAGCCGTATGAACCTGGCTGTAGTCATCTTGGAAGATAGGAGTGTCCAGAGTGTACTCGTCATGAATATTTAGAAGAAAATGGAACACTTACTCATGGAGAATGCTGAAATAAACATCCAGGTGCATATTCACGATAACCTGAAAGAGTGGACCCAAGTCACAGTACGAAGAACGCCCTCAAAACACTACAGAACTAAATGCAGTCTGAACCATATTATGGGTTAAAGGTTTCATTGGACTTTTGGTCCACTTGACACCTTGAAAAGAGACAAAATCGTGACTTGTAGGGTGACTCTGTACGGCCCCAGTCATATACTCTCCAGGCTCTGTGCTGTATGCCCCACCAAAAACTCGCAGTTTTGTATATCACTATGAAGAATAGCCTTTTTGGAGGTGTCTGGCTCCAAATATCCATTGTGTGCAGTTTCCTTGTAAAGTGGCTGAAATGGACCTGCAATCAGTGATATCACCAGTTCACGTCGGCATTGAAACCTGTTGTCATTGACGCGTCTTCTCCCTGTCTATTAGGCTCTTTTTATGATTGCCGTTCTTACACTGTGTTACTTGGTTGCGAGTGGTCCATCATTCCTTGTAGACGCTTTGGACAGTCCATGTTGAGGCATCAACAATTTGGGCAACTTTCACGATGTCTCATGGGCCCATTAAAACACAGGAGCCGCTTTCTGTCACTCCATCAGATTTCCTGGTCAACCCAGCTATGTATCGTATTGTATTGTACGGAACTGGGGATCTAGAAACGACAGAGAGGTTTCGTCCCCGCCGCTTTCCTCAGTGGTACACAATCCCATAACAGGCTACAGCAGTACACTCACCCCCCTGCCGCTCCACACCGAACCCAGGGTTATTGTGCGGTTCGGCCCCCCAAGTGGACTCCCCCCCCCCCCTCCACCCCGCCCCCCTCCCTCGCCCCATGGGAACGTCTCACACCAGACGAGTGTAGCCCCAATGTTTGCGTGGTAGAGTAATTGTGGTGTATGCATACACGGAGTAAGTGTTTGCGCAGCAATCGCCTACATGGTCTAACTGAGGCGGGATAAGGGGAACCAGCCCGCATTCGCCAAGACAGATGGAAAATCGCCTTAAAAATCATCCAGAGACAGGCCGGCACACCAGACCTCGACACTAATCCTCCAGGCGGGTTCTTGCCGGGGACTGGCAGGCCTCCCCCCCCTCCCCCTCCACCGCCCTCCCCCCCCCCCCCCCTGGAAAGCAGTGCTTTAGACTACACAGTTAACTGGGTGGGCAACAACCCTTCTTACTGGGTTGGGGTTGTTTTGGGGGAGGAGACCAGACAGCGAGGTCATCGGTCTCATCGGATTAGGGAAGGATGGGGAAGGAAGTTGGCCGTGGCTTTTGAAAGGAACCATCGTAGCATTTGTCTGGAGAGATTTAGGGAAATCACGGGAAACCTAAATCAGGATGGCTGGACGCGGGATTGAACCGTCGTCCTCCCGAATGCGAGTCCAATGTGCTAACCACTGCGCCACCTCGCTCGGTCCATCTTACTGAGCTGATTCCTTAAAACCGATTGGTACACACTGTGGTCAATACAACGTCTTATCAACAAATCTTGGCAATTAATATGCAAATCGCACCACGCTAGGCACCAAATGTACACTGACTGACATTTGCTAAGAACAACCGCCAGTTTCTATGGAACAACCAACAACTGCTATGGAACACCTGACAAATGATAGTGAAATTAAATGATGAGGGTGAGACGTGTTAACTGCAGTGAAGCCTGTGCACGAACGTTCTCTATGCACTCGACAATTCATGCAGTACAGTGTCTGATGAAGGTTGTTGTGGAACCGATTAGTGTGACATACAGTGTGGTACGGCAACATGTTTGCAATACACCATTTGAGTGCTTACGATCTTAGACGAGAAGCTGGACGCCTCGAAGATGGTCAAATTATCACTTCGGTGGCCACATTAATGGGTGTGTCCAAAAGTGTCATCTCACGATTAGAAAAGGCCGGTGGAAACTGGAAATCCCATGTGGAAGACGGACCACCACAACGCAAGAGAATCGATACGTAGACCCAGTGACGAAAAGGAACAAACATCTCACTCCTAGCCAGATCGCTGGCGGAATCATTATATGGCGAAAAAATCAGGTTGGTTTGCAGGTTCGGAAGCCTGTTTATGCATCCCACTTCAGCCAAGCCGTTGTCGAGAAAGAGTTCGTTGGCGTAGGCAGTACTTTGGTTGGGGTCATGCAACACTGCTCCAAAATGATGTTCATCTACGAATCCCGTTTCACTGTGGCCACCAGTTAGTGTGGAGGGAGAGGGGAACACGTTACACACCACAGAATTCTCATGAACGTTATCGGTAAGGCCTAGGTGTTATGTTGTGGGCGTGTATTATGCACAATGATCGAACACTACTGCTTATCTTCGCATGTGATACTGTTGCAGCACAACGGTATTGCAGGGAGATCGTTCTGGATCATGTCCGCCTGTTTAGCGGTGCGGTAGGTCCCCAATTTTTTTCTGGAATACGTGTCCTGTCCACACTCACAGGACCTCTGAGGAGTGGACACACTGAAACAAAAGGTAGGAATATTGGTCTATAATTTTGCGGGTCCGTTATTTTACCTTTCTTGTATACTGGAGTCACCTGCGCTTTTGTATACATACTACGGGAGTTCAAATGGGGATCTCTGGAGGGAAGGCGATGTTTTTTTCGTGAAACACTATTGAGAAAATTTAGAGGGCCGGTATTTGAAGCTGAATGCCGAGCGATTCTACTGCCGCCAACATACAACGCGCGTAACGGCCACGAAGATAAGACACGAGAAATTAGGGCTCATACGGAGGCGTACAGACAATCGTTTTCCCCTCGCTCTATTTCCTAGTTAAACAGGAGGGGAAATGTCGAGCAGTGGTACAGGGTACCCTCCGCCACGCACCGTACGATGGTTTGCGGAGTATCTATGTAGATATAGATGTAGATGTAGAACTGAAGATCCTAGATCCTGAATGTACGGAATGGCCTGTATATTCCCCAGACCTAAAACCTATAGAGCATACCTGGGATGCTCTAGGCAGACGTGTTACCCACCGAATATCCCCTTCTCGAACCGTGCAAGAACTGAAAACCGCTTTAAGAAGGGAGTGGGACAATATCCCCCAAGGACTTCTCAACAGTTTGTAGCCAGCATGAATAACAGGTGCAAAATGTGCACCAGTGCCCGCGGAGAGCGTATTCCCTACTGAGAGTCGGCCTTTATACTGGGAGTCTGACCGGTGCCAAACATGGGCGTTATTTCTGTCTGTTATCCTGTTTTCCTATGTGGCGAAATTTTTCATCATAAATATACCGCTCCACCACTACTAGGCATGTAGTATATTTCATGTCGTGCTTCACTGCCTGTGATTATTAAGGTCCAACAGTTTCGCTTTTCCTTAGCAATTGTCAAGCAGAGTAGTAAAAGAAATTAATTGAAGGATTAAAAATGGAAGCATTTATGTTTATTATAATATCATCAATACAAATACAAAATACAGGACTGATTTGATTGGGCGTAGACACGACTAAGTAATGCTGAGAATGTTGTAGGCCGAGGTGAATGAATTATCTCATCTCACGGTCAACGGAATCGGTTTTGCATGAAGGTATGTGCGACAGATGGGAAGTCGGCACGATGCATTAGTCTCACCTCGTTGTTTGGCGTCTGTTTAACGGCCGACTGCTTTCATCTGCTGCAGCTTTAAGGGCGGCTTAAATAATTCCTTCTTCCATGGTGGCTGACGTAATCCCTTAGGTGCAGAGCCCTTAGGTAGCCGACGTAGTGTTTCTGTGCTTGCGGTTACGGTGGTTACTGTCGGCAGTGACTAACTTGCGGAGGCGGTATTTATGTAACATTCAGAGGCAACGTCAGACAAGGAGATCCAGTGAGTATGTTACAGAGTGACGATAAACTTCGGAATGAATGCAGGAATCTGACTCGAAGTCTGAAGGCTATGAGTCAACAACATGTTGTCATGCCCCCAGAAGGCAAACTCACTGATCTTCCGATACCGCTGACTGCCTGCTCACCATCTCTTCAATGTCTCTTGACTGTCTTCTCCACCACTCTTTGACTGGACGGTTGTCTACCTGACTGACTAGCTACTGACTCTCTGCTCTGTTTGCTCTCTGTTCACATTGCTCACTGACTGACCGACTGATCCTCTGCCTGACTAACAATCTACTGTTCGACTATCCATTGACCGACCGATCATCGAATTGTCCGCTCACATCTCTCATTTACTGCTCAGTTTCTCTTCGCTCTTGACTGTCTTCTCCACCACTCTTTGACTGGACGGTTGTCTACCTGACTGACTAGCTACTGACTCTCTGCTCTGTTTGCTCTCTGTTCACATTGCTCACTGACTGACCGATTGATCCTCTGCCTGACTAACAATCTACTGTTCGACTATCCATTGACCGACCGATCATCGAATTGTCCGCTCACATCTCTCATTTACTGCTCAGTTTCTCTTCGCTCTTGACTGTCTTCTCCACCACTCTTTGACTGGACGGTTGTCTACCTGACTGACTAGCTACTGACTCTCTGCTCTGTTTGCTCTCTGTTCACATTGCTCACTGACTGACCGATTGATCCTCTGCCTGACTAACAATCTACTGTTCGACAATCCATTGACCGACCGATCATTGAATTGTCCGCTCACATCTCTCATTTACTGCTCAGTTTCTCTTCGCTACATCCGCTTGTCATTTTTTTCCATGGTCACCCTCAATCTGCCTTCAGGTCACTAAATTTTCTATTGCCTCATTTCTGTCATTGGTGTGTTCGATTTGCAATCCACCCAATGACTGATAAACACTGCATAACTGCGCCTCCCAGATTTTATGCAGGGTGAAAATTTCAGGTCGTACTGTGCCTGGCATACAACGTGGGAACTCCCGTCTCGTTCTCAAGCTGTTCCCCGTTGTAGCAGTTCCCAATGTTGGCTGCAGTCTCCCTAGCGAACTGCACATTGCTAGAATTTAACGTGGGACACTGGTGCAATGTGAGGTGAACAGGAACTGTTAACTACCTGCCATCCCCCGTGCTGGGCAAATATTAGGGATGACAATTTTTTCCAACCCCAAGATTCTAACTGCCTAAGTGCCATCGCACAAATGTACGTTCGCGACCTCGGCTGCAGTTGCGGCCAGCTGATCCAGTGAATCACCGCTATTCGATTTGCAAGGAGTCCAATGGGAGTCTTCACACAGGAGGCGCTTGCCACCCGTTGTGTGTCAGTGTCCGACGCTGGGGCAGTAATTTGAGATATCGAGTCACACACACTGTGAGATTCACTAGTGCCCGAGAGCCCTTATTGATTCCTTGAGAGACAATAGGACAGTCACCTAATCAAAATGGACAATGAGTGATGGGCGAACAGTGACAGCAACGATGTGCAGTTAGAGGTAAGACGTAACTGTCCTCGGTAGCGACTCATCACGGGCGTTGAGAGAAATTTCGTCTACTACAGTACTGTAGGTAAATGCTGAGAGAAGACTCACTTGAGGTGTCGATACCTGCAAATGTCCGAGGTGCTGTTGCTGATGCGACTAAGCCCTTGAGCAGACAGCACAGCCTTTTCCTCTAAAGTTATCTGTTCTCTATCATCGATCTTATTCACGAGAAATCTTGTTCTCCTGAATTTGGTAAGGCTTGGTCCAGCGAGATTTTTTTTCAGACATTGAATGTCCAGCCGGCAGCTGTGGCCGAGCGGTTCTAGGCGCTTCAGTCCGGAAGCATGCTGCTGCTACAGTCGCAGGTTCGAATCCTGCCTCGGGCATGGATGCGTGTGATGTCCTTAGGCTAGTTAGGTTTAAGTAGTTCTAAGTCTAGGGGACTGATGACCTCAGATATTAAGTCCCATAGTGTTTAGAGCTATTGAATGTCCGTTGGTA
Source organism: Schistocerca piceifrons (assembly GCF_021461385.2). Lineage (NCBI taxonomy): Eukaryota > Metazoa > Arthropoda > Insecta > Orthoptera > Acrididae > Schistocerca > Schistocerca piceifrons. The sequence continues at coordinate 620,503,835 of NC_060139.1, read as the reverse complement.
ACGTCTTTGGCAGTCCATTCTCCTGTCGATCTGAAATACAGAAACTAAATCACAAGAGAAAGTCAGAAGAACATATTATTCTGGCAACAGCTGTGGTCACCTAGTGCCGTTGTGGGCCCTGTAGCCTAGCACCCAAGTTGCAGATGAGCCGATTCCGTGACGTCCTTTATTTGTCGTATAACTCATCGGCCGATTGACTAAACCACTCACGGAGTAAGGTATACCGGCTACCAGTTGAGGTTTCACCGTGGGAAAATCCCGAGGTAGGTGCAAGCGAGTTTGACAGCTCTATTTTAAATCCACTGTAGGTGACCGCTGTGTGCATCGGCCACGTTTCCCCATACAACAACTATGTATTCCAGAATTAGGCGCAGCAGCATCTTGAACAGTATATACTAAGGTATTAATGGTGTGTGGACGTCGGACTTAGTAACTGGCAGTGATGACAAAGTATACCTTCGCTTTCTCCCTCTGTTCTGGGACTTGTTGGTGCTATGTCAGGCACCCATCGGGATTGACATCAAGGTACTTGCGCGCGCTTCCCCAAAGTGTAGCCCCTCGCAGGATGCTTATCTGCCCCAAGTCGACAGGGACTGGACATCTTGCTACGATGAGTGTTTGGCTCTTCGCTGCAATGAAGATCAGCCTACATTTTGCTGCTCATGTCGACAGGTCATCGCAGGTGGATTGGAGTCTCCATTGCCTAAGATGGACGCTCCTGCTGCGCGTAAATAAAACTGAATGGCCCATGTGCAGCACAAGCTGGACACATGGACACATCGGCAGGTCCACCTGCATAGACTATAGAGAGCATTTAGCAGCAGAACAAGCGCCGAACCTTACGGGCAGCAGCTAACATTGTTCTCCACACAATCGCTTGTATGAGAGTAGCTGCCGTTCACAGGCGATGGAAATGTGAGGTGCACCTACATCTACACATAATACTATCCAAATTACAGTACTGTGAGAGTAGGGGGACTAGGCCGCCGTCATCCCAAGTACCGTTATCCAATATGGCGGCGGTGACGTCAACCAAGATGGTGGCCATGACGTCATCTGATAGCATCATCCAAGATGGAGGATTTTGGTGGGAGGTTTGAATTTTGGTCTTGTGGGCTACCTATACTAACCTGACCCTACCTCCCCTCCCCTCTCCCAGAAAATGGCGGGTAGTTCAAATTCCATCAGCACAATGCAACACATCACAGCTACCTCTACTAACCTAAGAAAATGGAGGGAAAAATAGGGTTCAAATGGCTCTGAGCACTATGCGACTTAACATCTGAGGTCATCAGTCCCCTAGAACTTAGAACTAATTAAACCTAACTAACCTAAGGACGTCACACACATCCATGCCCGAGGCAGGATTCGAACCTGCGACCGTAGTGGTCACGCGGTTCCAGACTGAAGCGCCTTTAACCGCACGGCCACACCGGCCGGCTGAAAAATAGGGCACTTGGGTTACCTCCACTAACCTAAGTCATCAGACCACCACCTCTTCCTAGGAAATGGCGGGAAGAGGACTCGGCCTGTGCTGGACATAAGTCTTTGTTGTGCTTTCAGTCTTTATTCAAACAATTTGGGGCAGTGCAGCCATCCAGTGTGTTCGCCACAAGGTCCGGAGTCCAACTGACCTAGTAACAGTACCGCCACCAGAGGGCTCTGTCATCCCTCCCATGACATAATCCAAGATGGTGGTCTGGGGAGGGGGGGAGTGCTGGGAAAAGGGCTCAGCCTGTTCTGGATAGTATGGACATAAGTCTTTATTTTGCAGGCAGTCTTTATTTAAACAATTTGAGGCAGTAGAGCCATCCAGTGTCTCTACCGTGAGGTCTGGAGTCCAACTGACCTAGTACACAGTACTGCCACCAGAGGGTGCTGTCATCCCACCTGTGTGTAATTCATGATGGCGGTCTGGAGTGGAAAAATGGTGGTAATATAACTCAGCCTGAACTGGGCTGCTGGAGAGAGGAAGGAGTGTACTTTATTTACTTTGGAACAATTTATGTAGGGATTTGAGATAGTATATTTATCACACTGATACAAAACACATGCTCTGACATGCTTGGGGCCACGCTACACAGCCTACAGACCTGAAAACTACTCGTAAATTACCGAAATAACGCATGTTAAACGCTCTGCAGACACTCAAACAACTCCTAAATTACCGAAATAATGCAGCACACAGCACACAGACATGGAAACTACTTGTAAATAATGCAATACACTGATGTGTAGACATGAAAACTACTCGTAAACCACTGAAATAATGCAAGTGACCTCTGGTGGTGGTACCTTGTACTAGGTCAGTTGGACTCTTGACCTTGTTTCCAACACCCTGGATGGTTGTACTGCCTCAAATTGTTTGAATAAAGACTGAATGCAGAATAAATACTTATGTCCAGCACAGGCTGAGTCCTCTTCCCGCCATTTCCTAGGAAGAGGTGGCAGTCTGATGATTTAGGTTAGTGGAGGTAACCCAAGTGCCCTATTTTTCCCGCCATTTTCTTAGGTTAGTAGAGATAGCCCAAGTGACGTTTCTCTACCGCCACCATTCAAATTTCCCACCATTCCATAGTAAGAGGTAGTGTTCGGATGACTTAGGTTGGTGGAGGTAGTCAAATTGACCCATCTTCCCGCCATTTTCTTAGGTTAGTAGAGGTGGCCATGGTGTGTTGCATTGTGTTGATTGAGTTTGAACTTCGTGCCATATTCTGTGGGAGGGGAGGGGAGGGGGGTTATGCTAGTGGAGGTAGCCTGATTGACCTATCTTCCCACCAAAATTTAAACTTCCCTCAAAATCCTCCATCTTGGATGACGTCATCGCCGCCATCTTGGTTAACGGTACTAGGGTTAAAGGCAGCATAGTCCCCCTACTTGTGAGAAGCGGAGGCTACTTTGTGTGCCACTGTCACTTCCTCCTTCCCTATTCCATTTGCATATGGTTCACAGGAAACTGGTAAATTCGAATTTAGAATCTTTCAAATTTTATGTTAATTGTCTTATCGAGAGACATGCTTAGGTGCCGCCCCCCCCCCCCCCCCCCCCATGAACCATGGACCTTGCCGTTGGTGGGGAGGCTTGCGTGCCTCAACGATACAGGTAGCCGTACCGTAGGTGCAACCACAACGGAGGAGTATCTATTGAGAGGCCAGACAAATGTGTGGTTCCTGAAGAGGGGCAGCAACCTTTTCAGTAGTTGCAGGGGCAACAGTCTGGATGATTGACTGACCTGGCCTTGTAACACTAACCAAAACGGCCTTGCTGTGCTGGTACTGCGAATGGCTGAAAGCAAGGGGAAACTATAGCCGTAATTTTTCCCGAGGGCATACAGCTTTACTATATGATTAAATGATGATGGCGTCCTCTTGAGTAAAATATTATGGGGGTAAAATAGTCCCCCATTCAGATCTCCGGGCGGGGACTACTCAAGAGGACGTCGTTATCAGGAGAAAGAAAACTGGCGTTCTACGGATCGGAGCGTGGAATGTCAGATCCCTTAATCGGGCAGGTAGGTTAGAAAATTTAAAAAGGGAAATGGATACGTTAAAGTTAGATACAGTGGGAATTAGTGAAGTTCGGTGGCAGGAGGAACAAGACTTTTGGTCAGGTGAATACAGGGTTATAAATACAAAATCGAATAGGGGTAATGCAGGAGTAGGTTTAATAATGAATAAAAAAATAGGAGTGCGGGTAAGCTACTACAAACAGCATAGTGAACGCATTATTGTGGCCAAGATAGACACGAAACCCACGCGTACTACAGTAGTACAAGTTTATATGTCAACTAGCTCTGCAGATGATGGAGAAATTGATGAAATGTGTGATGAGATAAAAGAAATTATTCAGGTAGTGAAGGGAGACGAAAATTTAATAGTCATGGGTGACTGGAATTCTACAGTAGGAAAAGGAAGAGAAGGAAACGTAGTAGGTGAATATGGATTGGGTCTATACAGGGGTAATGTTCTTGAGGACAATATTATGGAAATGGAAGAGGAGGTAGATGAAGATGAAATGGGAGATATGATACTGCGTGAAGAGTTTGACGGAGCACTGAAAGACCTAAGTCGAAACAAGGCCCCGGGAGTAAACAACATTCCAATCGAACTACTGACAGACTTGGGATAGCCAGGCCTCACAAAACTCTACCATCTGGTGAGCAAGATGTATGAGACAGGCGAAATACCCTCAGACTTCAAGAGGAATGTAATAATTCCAATCCCAAAGAAAGTAGGTGTTGACAGATATGAAAATTACCGAACTATCAGTTTAATAAGTCACAGCTGCAAAATACTAACGCGAATTCTTTACAGACGAATGGAAAAACTGGTAGAAGCAGACCTCGGGGAAGATCAGTTTGGATTCCGTTGAGATGTTGGAACACGTGAGGCAATACTGACCCTACGACTTATCTTAGAAGAAAGATTAAGGAAAGGCAAACCTACGTTTCTAGCATTTGTAGACTTTGAGAAAGCTTTTGACGATGTTGACTGGAATACTCTCTTTCAAATTCTGAAGGTGGCAGGGGTAAAATACAGGGAGCGAAAGGCTGTTTACAATTTGTACAGAAACCAGATGGCAGTTATAAGATCCTCGGGGAAGATCAGTTTGGATTCCGTTGAGATGTTGGAACACGTGAGGCAATACTGACCCTACGACTTATCTTAGAAGAAAGATTAAGGAAAGGCAAACCTACGTTTCTAGCATTTGTAGACTTTGAGAAAGCTTTTGACGATGTTGACTGGAATACTCTCTTTCAAATTCTGAAGGTGGCAGGGGTAAAATACAGGGAGCGAAAGGCTGTTTACAATTTGTACAGAAACCAGATGGCAGTTATAAGAGTCGAGGGACATGAAAGGGAAGCAGTGGTTGGGAAGGGAGTGAGACAGAGTTGTAGCCTCTCCCCGATGCTATTCAGTCTGTGTATTGAGCAAGCAGTAAAGGAAACAAAAGAAAAATTCGGAGTAGGTATTAAAATCCATGGAGAAGAAATAAAAACTTTGAGGTTCACCGATGACATTGTAATTCTGTCAGAGACAGCAAAGGACTTGGAAGAGCAGTTGAATGGAATGGACAGTGTCTTGAAAGGAGGGTATAAGATGAACATCAACAAAAGCAAAACGAGGATAATGGATTATAGTCGAATTAAGTCGGGTGTTACTGAGGGAATTATATTACGAAATGAGACACTTAAAGTAGTAAAGGAGTTTTGCTATTTGGGGAGCAAAATAACTGATGATGGTCGAAGTAGAGAGGATATAAAATGTAGACTGGCAATGGCAAGGAAAGCGTTTCTGAAGTAGAGAAATTTGTTAACATCGAGTATAGATTTAAGTGTCAGGAAGTCGTTTCTGAAAGTATTTGTATGGAGTGTAGCCATGTATGGAAGTGAAACATGGACGATAAATAGAGAATAGAGAATAGAAGCTTTCGAAATGTGGTGCTACAGAAGAATGCTGAAGATTAGAGGGGTAGATCACGTAACTAATGAGGAAGCATTGAATAGAACTGGGGAGAAGAGACGTTTGTGGCACAACTTGACTAGAAGAAGGGATCGGTTGATAGTACATGTTCTGAAGCATCAAGGGATCACCATTTAGTACTGGAGGGCAGCGTGGAGGGTAAAAATCGTAGAGGGAGACCAAGCGATGAATACACTAATCAGATTCAGAAGGATGTAGGCTGCAGTAGGTACTGGGAGATGAAGAAGCTTGCACAGGACAGAGTAGCATGGAGAGTTGCATCAAACCAGTCTCAGGACTGAAGACCACAACAACAACAACAAGCTTAGGTGGAAGCAATTCACTGATGAGTGAGACATTAAGACCACCTGATTGATAAATTGTTTTTCCGTCTTTGGAATAAAACATGCCCCAGATGCCGCATATTATGGTTCTGATAGTTTGCTCGTAGGTTGGTGGAGATATGTGGCATTGGATGTATACGCACATGTCTTGTAATTCGCGTAAATAACGGGCCGCTGATTTGCGTACACGGTGATGCAGTCCAGTAGTGACCAAGATGGGTTCAATAGGATTTACATCAGGCGAATGTGTTTGCCGAGACATCAGCGTGAGTTCACTACAGTTTTCCTCAAACCACTGTAGCACGGTTCTGGCTCCGAAACACGGACAATTATACTGCTGAAAGAAGACATCGCCGTCGGGGAATACCTGAAGCATGAAGGAACGAAGGTGGTTCGCAGTAGCCAGCGTGTCTTCGATTACTTCCACAGGTCCCACGCAAGCGCAGGAAAATGTCTACTGTAGCATAATACTGCTCCTACCAGCCTGCGTCCGTGGCGTGCTGCACTTTTCGAGCCGCCGTTCACCTCAATGACGGCGTTTGTGGAACGACCATCGAAATAGTTTAGCATAAATGTGATTCACCCGAAGAGCCGACACGTTCCCATTGATCGACCGTCGAGTCCCGATGGTCCTGTGGTCACTGCAATCGTAACTGACGATGTCGTTAGATCAATATGTGAATATGTAGGGGTGATCTGCTGTGCAGCTCCCTGTTTAACAATGTACAGTGAACGGTGAGCTACGAAACTCTTGTGCTTGCACCAGCATTGTGCTCTTTCGGCAGAGAGACCTCAGATCACTGTCTATCCAACTTTACAGAGCATACAAGCCTACGAATCCCACGTTCTGCGAAGGGTAGTGGATTTACAAAATATAGCGCCTAGTGGTAGTTTCACTGCCTTCTTACTTCTTTCCGTAGAGGCTCACGGCAGTAGCACGTGAACATTCGACCATCTTAGCCGTTTCCGATATACTCGTTCATAGGCACTGCGAAACAATCTGCCCTTTGTCAAAGTAGCGTATCTCAATGAATTTCCCCATTCGCAGCCCATATCCTCGTTAGGCTGATCCCCCGCTCGTGTTTTCTTCCCTCACATATTTTTGTTACCGCGTCACGTGCCCGCAACTCCATCAAGCGGCTTCCAACGTCGCAGTGGGCAGTGGTCACGATTGTTTATCAGTGTACAGTAGCTGGCTTTCTACGAAGGTACGCTCTCACAAGTTTAATAGCAAAACACACCGAGACGCAGAACATCTCTCTTTCAGTGTCTGCCACTGGAAGTGGCTGAGCATCTCGGTGACGTTTCCTACATGAACGGGTAACGAATTGTGCTGCTCTTTCTTGGATCGTCTGTGTTTCCTCTATCAAACTGACATACAGCCTTTGTTGGTGAACTACATTCCCTGAGGATTCTAACAGTGAATCTCAGTCTGGCATCTGTCTTACTGCTAATAGTTTCATATTGTTGTTCCACTTTAAATCGCTCGGTACAATACTCTTGGAGCTTTTGTGGAAGTAACTGCTTCCACTGATTGTTCTGGAATTGTTTAAATTTTGGAAATTTCTGGGAACAGACTCCTGAGGTCATAGGTCCCTAGCCTTACACACTACTTAATCTAACTTAAACTAACTTATGCTAAGGACAACACATACAACTATGCACGAGGGAGGATTCGAACCTTCGATGCGGAGAGCCGCCCGAACCATGGCAAGGTGCGTCAGATCGCATGGCTTCCCCGCGCGGATGGAGTCGTTTAATCATACAATAATGGGTCTTTCTGCTTATTTATGCGTAATATGTGATATGTCACGTTCCAACGAAAATATCACACGAAAATACATCAGGCGCACCGTTAAGAAGTTTTATTGTAAACATTTTGTGTGTCACAAACGACCGGCCGGGGTGGCCGTGCGGTTCTAGGCGCAACAGTTTGGAACCGCGCGACCACCTACGGTCACAGGTTCGAAACCTGCCTGGGGCATGGATGTGTGTGATGTCCTTAGGCTAGTTAGGTTTAAGTAGTTCTAAGTTCTAGGGGACTGATGACCTCAGAAGTTAAGTCCCATAGGGCTCAGAGCCGTTTTTTTGTCACAAACGTATTCCTACTTGTCCTACCGTAACACAATCAGTGACTTCCAAAGAAACAAAGTTGCGTCGTCTTGAAATGAATGATCAACAACAAACACAACCTCAGAGTTCCACAAAGGTAAAGTTTATAAGTTTGAGAAAATTAAAGTCTGAAGTGTAGCGTAAGGTTTCCCAGTTACTGAACAAAGTTAAGTTCTGAAATAGGAACCAAAAGTTAAAATCCGGAGTCTTAGCAGACAAAGTACAAAAATTTTAATGGAATCACAACACCTGGAATTTCTCGGGATCGTACTTAGCTGACAAGGTCCCGATGAGAGAACCAGAGAAATAGTCCAAGTTCGTGTAAATAGTACCATCACTAACTCCGACACTATCAAAGTGGTGAAGAAGTACTGAAGCAGAGTGTTCCCAGACCTCCTCGTACGGCACCACTGCATTAACGAAGGCCGGTGCCTTGGTGACGTTGAGAGTGGAGAGGCATCCACATTGTAGCGAGTGATGTCCTGGCGACGTCTTTCTGGGGCTGCTTGCTGCGCTGGAAAAAATCTGCAGCAAGGGCGAGATCCTAAACAATTGCCTCACGGAGTGTTACCCCATGTGTGATTGGCTCCAATCGACTTCGAAGGAAATAGGAAATAGTTCGGTCTGCGTGCGCTGATTGTACAGTATGTGATCAAAAGTACCTAGACACCTCTAAAAACATGTTTTTCATATTAGGTGCATCGTGCTGCCACCTACTACCAGGTACTCCATATCCGCGACTTCAGTAATCATTAGACATCGTGAGAGAGCAGAATGGGGCGCTCCGCAGAACTCACGGACTTCGAACATGGTCAGGTGACTGGGTGTTACTTCTGTCACACGTCTGTACGCGAGATTTGCATACTCCTAAATATTGCTAGGTCCACTGTTTACGATGTGATAGTGAAGTGGAAACGTGAAGGGACAGGTGCAGCACAAAAGCGTACACGCCGACCTATTCTGTTGACTGAGACCGCCGACAGTTGAGGAGGATTGTAATGTGTAATAGCCAGACATCTATCCAGACCATCACACAGGAATTTCAAACTGCATCAGGATCCACTGCAAGTACAGTGACAGTTAGGCGGGTAGTGAGAAAACTTGGATTTCATGGTCGAGCGACTGCTCGTAAGCCACACATCACGCCAGTAAACGCTAAACGACGCCTCGCTTGGTGAAAGGAGGGTAAACATTGGACAATTGAACAGTGGAAAAAGGTTGTGTCAAGTGACGAAACACGGTACACAATATGGCGATCCGATGGCAGGGTGTGGGTATGGCGAATCCCCGGAGAACGTCATGTGTCAGCGTGTGCAGTGCTTACAATAAAATTCGGAGGAGGTGGTATTGTGGTGTGGTCGTGTTTTTCATGGAGAGGGCTTGCACCCGTTATTGTTTTGCGTGGCACTATCACAGTACAGGCTTACACTGATGTTTTAAGCACCTTCTTGCTTCCCACTGTTGAAGAGCAATTCGAGGATGGCGATTGCATCTTTCAAAACCGTCTAGCACCTGTTCATAACGCACGGCCTGTGGCGGAGTGGTTACACAACAGTAACATCCCTGTAATGGACTGGCCTGGAAAGTGTTCTGAACTGCATTCTACAGAACATTTTTTTGATGTTTTGGAATGCCAACTTCGTGCCAGGCCTCACCGACCGATATCGATACCTCTCCTCAGTGCAGCACTCCGCGAAGAATGGGCTTCCATTCCCCAAGAAACCTTCCAGCACCTGATTGAGCGTATGCCTGCGAGAGGGAAGCTGTCATCAAGGCTAAGGGTGGGCCAACACCATATTGAATTCCAGCATTACCGATTGAGGGCGCCACGAACTTTTAAGTCATTTTCAGCCAGGTGTCCGGATACTTTTGGTCACATAGTGTGGCTGCGTGCATATGCGTGACCCTGCCGCTGGTGCCGCTGGTGCCTCTTTTGGTCAGGTGGTGCGGCTTCTCGGTTTGAGTTGCCGTGGCCTTCTGTCTGTCCGCGTGCGGGCCGTGGTATTCCGAGTAGTTGTTGCCGCTTGCTGTTTGTGTCGCCACAGCAATTTGTTAACATTTGTTTATGTTGAGTGCCAATCCCTGCAACAAGTCATCCTGAATTTCTCTGCAGTTTCGTGGCCTTGTGACTTCTCTTGCTCCACTAAAAACTTCGTGGAACTTCCGACGTTATCCAATAGCGAAGGTTTTCCTAAACTGTACTGCGCGGGAAGTAAATAGGTGCTCCGCGAAAAATTGTCTCTACTACTTGTCTCTACTACTTATTTTAAAATTATATTATGATTTCTGTATTATTATTGTTAGTTGGTGTCTTCAGTCCGAATGCTGGTTTGATGCAGCTCTCCATGCTACTCTATCCTGTGCAAGCCTCTTCATCTCCAAATAACTCTTGCACCCTACATTCTCCTGAATCTGCTTCCTGTATTCATATCTTGGTCTCCCTCTACGATTCTTACCTCCCACACTTCTCTTCAGTACTACGTTCATGATCGTTTGATATTTCAGAATGATTCCTGTCGAACGATCCCTTCTTCTAGTCAGGTTGTGCCACAAATTTCTTTTCTCGTCAGTTCTATTCAGTACCTTCTCATTAGTTGTGTGATCTACCCATCTAATCTTCAGTGTTCTTCTGTAGCACCACTTCTCATACGTTTTTATTCTGTTCTTGTCTAAACTGTTAATCGTCCCTTTTTACTTCCATATGTGGCTATACTCCAGACAAATATCTTCAGAAAAGACTTCCTAACACTTAAATCTTTGTTCATTGTTAACAAAGTCCCTCGACTCCTGTAACTGCCATCAGGTTTATGTATTAGTTGTAAATGGCCTTTTGCTCCCTGTATTTAGCCTCTCCTATCTCCAGAATTTGAAAGAGTGTATTCCAGTCCTCTTTTCTAAGTCTACAAATGCTATAAACGTAGATTTGCTTTTCCTTAACCTTTCTTCTAAAGTCAGTTGTATGGTCAGTATCACTTCGCGTCTTCCAACATTTCTCCAAAATTCAAACTGATCTTTCCTGAGGTCGACTTTACAAGTTCTTCCACTTTCTGTAAAGAATTTGTGTTACTATTTTGCAACTATAACTTATAAAACTTATAGTTCAGTAACTTTCACACCTGTCAGCACGTACTTTTTTTGGAATTGCGATTATAACATTCTTCTTGAAGTCTGAGGGTATTTCGCGAGTCCCATACAGTTTGCACATTAGATAGAATAATGTTATCATGACTGGCTCTCCTAAGGCTATCAGCAGTTCTGACCGAATGTCGCCTACCCCAGGGGCCTGTCTCGACTTAGGTATTTCAGTGCTCTGTCAAATTTTTCTCTCAGTATCATATCTCCCATCTCATCCATATCTACGTTCTCTTCCTTTCTGTAATATTGCTTTCAAGATCGTCTCACTTGTATAGACCCTCATTTTGCTCGTTAGGCATTAGTGATAAACTGTATAGGAACACAGGATCAACCTGGGCGCTGGTATCTATTTCTTTTTGGGACTGGCGTACGAACGGAGTTAACTGGCTTTCACGCCACCGTTGTTTTTCGAATCGATGTTGGTTAGTACAAAGGAGATTTTCAGTCTCGAGAAATGTCACAATACGCGAGTATAAAACATGATATAAAATTCTACAGCAGACTAATGTCAGACACATAGGCCTATAGCGTGACTGCTCTACAACCCCTCTTGAAAACGAGAATGATCGCCTCTTGTTTTGTCATTAGGAACGCATCGATCCCCATCAACCTATATTAAGCTTCCGTTAGAAGAAGAGCAGTTGTTTAGCTTTCTCTGTGTAGAATCATCTGTGTCACGAACCACTGATATTACCGAGGTGGGGTGTTCTGCGGGCGTTAACGATACAGATAGCCGTACCACAGATGTAACCACAGTGGAGAGGTGTCAGTAGAGAGCCCAGAAAAACATTTGGTTTCTCAAGAGTGGTAGCAGGCTTTGCAGTAGTTGCAGGGGAAACAGTCTGGATGTTTGAGTGGTGTGACCTTGTAACAACAACCATTATTTACTTGCAGTGCTGGTACTCCGCACACCTGAAAGCAAGGGGAAACTACAACAATCACTTCTCCTGAGGGTATACAGCTCCACTGTATGATTAAGTGAGACAGTATCCTCTTGGGTAAAATATTCTGGAGGTAAAATCATCCTCAATTTGGATCTCTGGACGGGGACTACTCTGGAAGATATTGTCGTCAGGAGAAACAAAGCTGACGTTCTACGGATTGCAAGCTGGAATGTTAGATCCCATAATCGGGTAGGTAGTTTAGAAAATTTAAAAAGGGAAATGGGGAGTTTGAAGAAAGATGTATTGGGAATGAGTGAAGTTTGATGGGAGGAGGAGCAGGACTTCAGTTACGTGACTACAGGGCTATAAGTATAAAATCAAATAGGGGTAATGCAGGAGTAAGTCCAGAAGGAGAAAGAAAATAAGAATGCGGGTGAACTACTTTTAGCGGAATAGTGAATGTTTTATCGTGGCCAAGATAGACACAATGCCAACATCCATCACTGTAGTATAAGCGTAAATGCCAACTAGCTCTGCAGATGATGAAGAGACTGAAAGAGTGTATGATGGGATAAAGGGAATCATTGAGGTACTTAAGGGGGAGGAACATCTAGTTGTGCTGAGTGACTGGAGCCCAGCAGTAGGAAAAGGAAAAGAAGGAAAAATAGTAGGAGAACATTGAATGGGGGAAAGTAATGAAAGAGGAAGCCACCTGCTAGAATTTTGCATAGAGCATAATTTAATCAGCGATAATAGTTGGTTCAAGAATCATGAAACAAGATTTTTTTACACTGATTTTACACTGATTTACACTGATTTTACAGGGTGTTCCAGAAATGATGCTACAAACTTCGAGAGGTTGCAGAGGGCATCTTGAGGAACAAATTGAGGATAGGAACCCATGTTCGGAAACGACATCCAACGACGCTGCAGAGCATAGACGCTGGTGCTTGCCATTAGACGACCCCTTCAGCAGTACAGGTGACTCTGTACGATGACAGACCGTAGGTGGACGTCTCGCTGTGTTGTTTGTTGTTCAGTGATAGCAACTGATTTCCATAATCGCCAGTAGAGAAGATGGGGCTAGCTTCTGCACTATCGGACCTTGTCTCCTATGAATCTAATGCTCTCTTGCCTGGTTGAATGACAGTTTCAGATACAGGTTTCCATCTGCATTTTATTTATCAACTGTATACCGATAGGCAGTGGAGATTTTAGAGGGTTCCAGGAGTAAAATAAAATGTGGACGGAAACCCATGTCCAAGACCGAGGCGACAGAGCATCGAATTCATTGGAGACAAGGTCTTTCTACGCAGCAGCTAGCACCATCATCTCTACTGGTAATCGTGGCGATCAGTCGTGATCACTGAATAACAAAAATGTTGCAAGACATTCCGCCTATGGTCCGTCAGTGTAGAAAGTCATATTTGTTGCTGCACGGGTGGCCTAGCGACAGGCGGTGGTGCCTGTATCTTTGACGCTCTGTAGCCTCGTTGGATGGCATTTCTATACGTGGGTTCCTACCCTCGATTTGTTCCTCTGGACAGTCCACACAACGTCTCGAAATTTTTCGCAACATTTCTGGGACACCCTGTATAATGTTAAGACAGAGATTTCGTAACCATGTTTTAAGCTTTAAGATGTATCGAGGGGCAGATGTGGACTCTCATCATAATTTATTCGTTAGATTAAAATCGAAGAAATCGCGGAAAGGTGAGGAATTAAGGAGATGGTACCTGGATAAATCGAAAGAATCAAAAGTTGTCGAAAGTTTCATAGGGGCCATTAGGCAACAGTTGACTGAAACAAGGGAAAGAGATAGAGTAGACGGCGAATGGTCAGCAGTGGGTCAAATAGGTAAAAAGACAGACCTAGTAGAACTCATTTGGTATCAGAGGTAGTACTGTATTAGGAAACCGATGTCCGAGCGCTGATCTTCAAGTTGTACTTGTACGAAGGGAGTCGGAGAGAGGCACTCTGTGAGATACTCTCGCCAGCTGTACAGAATACGTGGTGCGCAGGGCGTGGAGGCGGCGGCCGATCTGATCGAGGTGTCGGACGGCGTGGTGGTGTGCCGCGGCCGCATCGGGCAGTCGCTGGCAGCGGGCGCGGCGCTCGTGGCGCAGAAGGCGGTGGTGGCGCGCTGCCGCGCCGCGGGCGTGCCCGTGCTCGTCGCGCTGCGGCCCTCCGACGCGCCAGAGGTGGCCGAGGCGGCCGACGTCGCCAACGCCGTGCTCGACGGCGCCGACGGGCTGCTGCTCACCGATGGCGTCACCTACGAGCGTGTCGTCGAAATCTCCGACGCCTGCCGCGAGGCCGAGGCTGCGCGCTGGGAGAGGCTGGTACGCTCCTACTGCCGTACTCAGCTAACCTTAAAGAATTGCACGGTAGTAGCTATTTCCTGTTGTGGTGTGCGTCCTGTAAGACCTTCAGTACACACACCATCAGATTATTTGACTTGTCGCTCTAACGAAGTAGGCGAGTGTCAGCAATATGTCTCGTAGTCTTATCGTGGCGCGTTTATCTTCTGCCGTTAGGTCAGACGATAGAAATGCCACTTGCACTCTTAGAGTAGCAGATTGACGGCGACCAACTTTAAACAGAACTTGATTAATTTTCTCACACAGTTATTAAAATAATAACAAGCATAAAAATTACTTAACTTGGTTCTGGATACTATTTACAATTGACACTCTGAAGTTCCTTTGGTATTGGTACGTTAATCTTATTCTCATATATATCTCTGATACTTGACAAAAGTGTCTACACATTTATCTTCGTGGCTATGTACAGGAATATGGTAATATTATTAGGCGCAGACTGAAACTTGTCTATAGACTGGTACAGACAGATGTAGAACTCGTGCAGACTGTTGCAGACAAATGCAGACTGACTAATCGGAGGTCTGTACACTCGTTATAATACCTTGCGCGGTCGTGCAACACTGCACGAGTGTGATCCGCGAGGAGAAAAGGTTCTACGTTAGCAGCAATCTCATTGGCTGCATTACGTATTAATACGCGGATTGGCGGAAGCAGAATTTGGTCCGTCTCTATGGCAGCGCCATCTCGTAGTGCGGAGACGGACGAGCGCTGCACCTGCGCTGTTGTGCTTAGTGGGGCGCACTCTAGTGGGAAAGTTGTGTACGCGCTGACTACGCGGAACTATGTACACGACACCTGTTCTACCACTTATGACGACATTCCCCTCATTACATTCGCGTTTGTGACTCTCGAAGAATGGCTACTTAATTTTTGAGTGCCAAAAACATAAAAGAAGCTAGACGAGTACCTGGCGTTGCCTAGGAAGGTATTTCCCAATCTTCTAATACTCCATCTCCTGCAGCGCCCTCTCTCTGTCCATCTCCTCCTTCATCTCCTCTCTGTCCATTCCCCCACCCTCTCTCTCTGTCCACCTCCACCACCCCTCCTCCAACGTCCTCTGTCCATCTCCTCGATCACCTCTCCCTGTTCATATGCTCCCCTTCCCTTTCTGCATCCATCTTCTTACCTCCCCTCTCTCTGTCCACCTCCACCTCTTCCCTTTCTCTGTCCATTTCCTCCTCCCTTACTATCTCCAAATAATCACGTTCATCCCAACAGGAGGCTCGTGCTTCTTAGTCCTATAGAATTTCTTTGTAGGTTGTAATTAATATGTGTACCACTGTCGACTGCAACCGTTCTAGAGATATAGGATGAGTAGTATATGTATGAGAGTTCTGGACCAAAGAGAATTTTTAAAAAATTCTCAGATTTAAAACCAGAATTTTAGTTTTGTTGTTTCCCCCATTTAAAAATTTATCTACTTGTGTGAATGAAATTTTCAGTTATTTAAAAAATCAAATAAATTTTCTCTTTATAAATAAGTTCTCTGAGGTTGTGTTTATCTATACCCATGAATCAAATTTTCATTTAATAAAAGAATAAAGTATCTAATAAATTTTTCTTGATAAATAAGCTCTCCAAGATCCTGTTTATCTCAACAAACAAACTACATTTCCAATTTATTAAAAAAATAAAATATACAATAAATTTGTTTCTTATTAAATAAGCTCTACATGACACTATCATGTTTATCTACACTCACAAACGAAATTCTCATTTTATTTAAAAACAACAAATCTAATAAATTTTTCTCTTTATAAATAAGTTCTATCAAACCTCATCTATCCATACTATCTATTGAAATTTTAATTTAAAATCTAAAAGATGCATTTCTATCATAAACATTTTAATTTTTTAAATCTAATTATTTTGTATATAAATAAAAGCTAAACAAAATGTGCTCAAAATCTGAGTTATTATAAGTACTTAGAAAATTATTGTAAAGAAAAACGTGGATTAAGTTATGTTGATTTTGTAAATTATTGCAAAGAAAATTGTTATTCAAATGTAACTAGACAAGATCTAGGGGAATTTATTGACTAACTAAGAGATAAAAATACAAAAGAACTTAGATCAATTTGTAAAACAAACTTAATAAAGAAAATTTAATCGACCTTATTCTAAATCCTGGTGACAACATTAATAATAATGATAACAAATTGAACAAAAAATCTTTAAAAGAACTGCATAAAATCTGTAAAACGAAAAATTAAAAATTATTTTAAATGTAATAAGCAACACTTAATCATTCTTATTGAAAGATCTGAGGACAATTTTAATAATACAGGTAATGACATGAATAAAAAATCTTTAAATGATCTTTATAAAATCTGTAAAACAAAAAATTTAAAAAATTATTCTAAAGTTAAGCAACAACAATTAATCGATCTTATCAACATACCTCAGGTTAAAATTAATAATATCGTGAATGAGGATTAACTTCAAAAGCTTCTACTAGATAAATATCAAGAAATGACACAAAAAACTACCCGAAAAATTTTTCAGGTTACAGTTTTCTAGATGATGATGATCTTTTAGACCATGTATAGAAAAACTTCTCCTTTATAATCTAGAATAATGACTTATGAGGTTAATAATGTTGATAATATTCTTGAACCACAAGAACTTTTTAATCAAATGAAGGAAAAAGTAATCACAAAATTAAAGAATATTTTAATATAAAGAAGAGCGATTTTAGTTAATATGAAATTTTGTTGTGGTTTTAAAAGATTAGACAAAATCAACAATATAATTTTAAAACAAATATTGAAGTTTTGTCAAGAACACCTAATTTAGAACATTATTATAAATAATTAGCGATTAAACTACTAACTGAAATGGTAGAAATGCAAAGAAAAAGTCTGGTTGGTCTTTATTTTATATAAAAAGTTTTTACAAAACAATTTATGGTTCTCCTTGTATCGATTTACCAAAAGAAGTTGAATATAAAAATCACAGATCAAAAACGGTTCCTTTATTCAATAAAATCGGCTTTATATCCAGCAAATGATCGTCCAGGAAGAGTTAATAATTATAATAATACTAATATGAATTACACGAAATTTCTGAAAAAGAGAAAATCAACTTTCCTATTGATTTAACAGATATTCCAAAATTTAAAAAGAAGTCAAATATTTCAATTAAAGTTCATGCTTCTGATGAAAAATTATTCTACAGCTTTTTTACCATACAAAAAACAAACAGGATATTACTAGGACGAGCTTTTACCGATGGCTTTTACCACTTACAGATATATCAGATATACTTCGTATGTATTTAACATATTTCACACATTTGTACACATGTTTTACATGTATTTCCAGCAAACATCACCCTGCAGTTTTATTTTCGCGCAGATCAATATTTATGGTATCTTATCTCCTGATCTATGAGCTGAACAATGACATAATTGTGCAAGTACATCCAGTGTTATATATGGCTACTGTCTGCAAAATGTGTTGTGAGTAGAGTTAATAGTAAAGAAGTAATAAATTAATACGTCATGCATGATCCAGCAATTTTTCTCGAAATTTGCCTTTATGACGTCATGTTGTTGTTGTTGTTGTGGTCTTCAGTCCTAAGACTGGTTTGATGCAGCTCTCCATGCTACTCTATCCTGTGCAAGCTTTTTCATCTCCCAGTACCTACTGATACCTACATCCTTCTGAATCTGCTTAGTGTATTCATCTCTTGGTCTCCCTCTACGATTTTTACCCTCCACGCTGCCCTCCAATACTAAATTGGTGATCCCTTGATGCCTCAGAACATGTCCTACCAACCGATCCCTTCTTCTGGTCAAGTTGTGCCACAAACTTCTCTTCTCCCCAATCCTATTCAATACTTCCTCATTAGTTATGTGATCTACCCATCTAATCTTCAGCATTCTTCTGTAGCACCACATTTCGAAAGCTTCTATTCTCTTCTTGTCCAAACTATTTATCGTCCATGTTTCACTTCCATACATGGCTACACTCCATACGAATACTTTCAGAAATGACTTCCTGACACTTAAATCAATACTGGATGTTAACAAATTTCTCTTCTTCAGAAACGCTTTCCTTGCCATTGCCAGCCTACATTTTATATCCTCTCTACTTCGACCATCATCAGTTATTTTGCTCCCCAAATAGCAAAACTCCTTTACTACTTTAAGTGCCTCATTTCCTAATCTAATTCCCTCAGCATCACCCGACTTAATTAGACTACATTCCATTATCCTTGTTTTGCTTTTGTTGATGTTCATCTTATATCCTCCTTTCAAGACACTGTCCATTCCATTCAACTGCTCTTCCAAGTCCTTTGCTGTCTCTGACAGAATTACAATGTCATCGGCGAACCTCAAAGTTTTTATTTCTTCTCCATGAATTTTAATACCTACTCCGAATTTTTCTTTTGTTTCCTTTACAGCTTGCTCAATATACAGATTGAACAACATCGGGGAGAGGCTACAACCCTGTCTTACTCCCTTCCCAACCACTGCTTCCCTTTCATGACCCTCGACTCTTATAACTGACGTCATGTCTCTTCAATTAAGTGATGTAACTCTTCTGGTACATTCACCAGTGTATGTGAATACTCTCCACAAAGTGTGTCATATCTACATTTAGTACTAAGGAAGCAATAAATTAAATTGTCATTCCTCATTCGGCAGTTTAACTGCATTAACAGGGAAAATTTAGTAAGCAATAAACTTTTTTCCTTTCGTCGTTTTGTGGGGGTCTGCGGTGAGAAAGTTTCGTAAAGGTTTGAAATTATGTGTATAGTTAACTGCAAA
This sequence comes from Schistocerca piceifrons, assembly GCF_021461385.2. Taxonomy (NCBI): domain Eukaryota; kingdom Metazoa; phylum Arthropoda; class Insecta; order Orthoptera; family Acrididae; genus Schistocerca; species Schistocerca piceifrons. Next base: position 620,484,740 of record NC_060139.1, on the reverse strand, counting down.
TCTCTTATCTGGATGACTAAATAATGAGTATTCGCATGTCGTGGGCGACACTGCCATTTGATTCCCTCCCCTCTGATAAGTGGGTGGTTCTTACCCCCATGGCGAGTCTTTTCAGACAGTAACAGATATGTGTACCAACTTTGGTTGAAATCGGTCAAGTGTTTCAGGAGGAGATGTGGATTGTACAAATATACGTATGTACATACAGAGATGCATATACACCTATATCCATCTTTGCAAGTTGTATGGATTAATTTTAAAATTTTTCACAAAACTGGCCTTTATCATCATAGCAAGCAACAAATATAACAAGAAATTGGCGAAAAGTAAGCAGTCAATTATTTTAAGGAGTGTGTTACATTTTGGAATATACACTCCTGGAAATTGAAATAAGAACACCGGGAATTCATTGTCCCAGGAAGGGGAAACTTTATTGACACATTCCTGGGGTCAGATACATCACATGATCACACTGACAGAACCACAGGCACATAGACACGGGCAACAGAGGATGCACAATGTCGGCACTAGTACAGTGTATATCCACCTTTCGCAGCAATGCAGGCTGCTATTCTCCCATGGAGACGATCGTAGAGATGCTGGATGTAGTCCTGTGGAACGGCTTGCCATGCCATTTCCACCTGGCGCCTCAGTTGGACTAGCGTTCGTGCTGGACGTGCAGACAGCGTGAGACGACGCTTCATCCAGTCCCAAACATGCTCAATGGGGGACAGATCCGGAGATCTTGCTGGCCAGGGTAGTTGACTTACACCTTCTAGAGCACGTTGGGTGGCACTGGATACATGCGGACGTGCATTGTCCTGTTGGAACAGCAAGTTCCCTTGCCGGTCAAGGAATGGTAGAACGATGGGTTCGATGACGGTTTGGATGTACCGTGCACTATTCAGTGTCCCCTCGACGATCACCAGTGGTGTACGGCCAGTGTAGGAGATCGCTCCCCACACCATGATGCCGGGTGTTGGCCCTGTGTGCCTCGGTCGTATGCAGTCCTGATTGTGGCGCTCACCTGCACGGCGCCAAACACGCATACGACCATCATTGGCACCAAGGCAGAAGCGACTCTCATCGCTGAAGACGACACGTCTCCATTCGTCCCTCCATTCACGCCTGTCGCGACACCACTGGAGGTGGGCTGCACGATGTTGGGGCGTGAGCGGAAGACGGCCTAACGGTGTGCGGGACCGTAGCCCAGCTTCATGGAGACGGTTGCGAATGGTCCTCGCCGATACCCCAGGAGCAACAGTGTCCCTAATTTGCTGGGAAGTGGCGGTGCGGTCTCCTACGGCACTGCGTAGGATCCTACGGTCTTGGCGTGCATCCGTGCACCCCAGGAGCAACAGTGTCCCTAATTTGCTGGGAAGTGGCGGTGCGGTCTCCTACGGCACTGCGTAGGATCCTACGGTCTTGGCGTGCATCCGTGCGTCGCTGCGGTCCGGTCCCAGGTCGACGGGCACGTGCACCTTCCGCCGACCACTGGCGACAACATCGATGTACTGTGGAGACCTCACGCCCCGCGTGTTGAGCAATTCGGCGGTACGTCCACCCGGCCTCCCGCATGCCCACTATACGCCCTCGTTCAAAGTCCGTCAACTGCACATACGGTTCACGTCCACGCTGTCGCGGCATGCCACCAGTGTTAAAGACTGCGATGGAGCTCCGTATGCCACGGCAAACTGGCTGACACTGACGGCGGCGGTGCACAAATGCTGCGCAGCTAGCGTCATTCGACGGCCAACACCGCGGTTCCTGGTGTGTCCGCTGTGCCGTGCGTGTGATCATTGCTTGTACAGCCCTCTCGCAGTGTCCGGAGCAAGTATGGTGGGTCTGACACACCGGTGTCAATGTGTTCTTTTTTCCATTTCCAGGAGTGTAATTTTAATTTTTTTTCTCAGAGTTGACCTTTATTATCATAGTAAGCAACGTATATAATAAATAATTGGCAAAAAGTAAACAATCAACTGTTTTAAGGTTATGGTTTCTCTTTGGAACAACTGGGACCTACAGTTTCAGTCACCCAGCACTTCATGAGAAATATTTGAATGCAATTTCGAATTTTTCCTAGACAAAATCCCATGTTTCGAAATACCCGCCTTTGTTGCCATGGTGGCTAACCCCCGCTTTGCGGTGGCGCTCGTCCTGGGGGGTAAGCTGGTTCAAATCCTGCCGGTGGAAAAAATTTTCACTGCCAGTATTTGGATGACAATAGCGGGAGGGGTGGTGACGTGAAGTTCTTGATCACTAGACTTTGCGCCAGTGTCTTTGTTTAAATTCCAATCCTTTCTGCAGTGTCTCATGATGTGTGGCCTTGTGATACAGTTGATAGTGATCCGTCAATCGCATGGAGATGTTAAGCTTCGCGGTCCCTTTGGTGCATTCCGCGTGGAGTAGGCAATGCGTTGGCACCAGGTTTCATCCTCTCCTTAGTCTCATCACTATCATTCGACACAAACGTTGCACTATACACACACACATACACACACACACACACACACACACACACACACACTTACACACACACACACACACGCACACACCTAATACATACATTTAGTATTACAATTAATGTAATGGGGCATGTTACATAGTAATAACAAATAAACATTTCGAAACTTCCATGAACTCATAGTACCTAAAACAAATTATAGTCATAATTAACAAGTTAAAATAGACCTAAAACTTTATAAATGTATATCAACAGTACATACTGCTCGAGTAGTTTCATATGGGAAACACTTATAACAGAAGTAGTATCAAGGGCAGTCTAATGAAAACCGAAGATTCGCCACAACGAGACCATGGAATGAGTCGATTCAGAAGTAATCGCCACACTAGTTAAGACATTTATCCCTTTGTGAGACGAGACGATTAATTCCTCTTTCGTAGAACGCGGTCGGCTGCTGACGGATCCACAGCCGAACCCACTTTTGCACTTCCTTATCCGACGAAAACCGACGTCCAGGCGCGTCTTTCTTCAGGTCACCAAGAGTGAAAATCACATGGTGAAACGTCCAGGCTGTACATAAGATGTTACAGTGTTTCCAAACAAATCGCCTTCGTCCGATTGACAGTGTGAGGGCGGGCGTTAGCCACCATCTACTTCCAAATACAGTGAACCAACTGAAGATGTGTGGCGGAGGATGCTTCTGGTACCACTAACTCACCCCCATCTTTCTTGTTCCAATTGCAAAGTATTTGATTGTGATCCGTCGACCACCTCGAATGAGCACATGCGCTCATTCCTACATTGCAGGAGTCACAGCAGTGTGCGGGCGCCGGCACGCGTGAAATCGGACATGTTAGCGCGAGTTTGTTAAGAAGATGACGGACGCCTCGCCTAACTACTCAACGTGATCTTGTTCGTGACAGGTCTCCGTAGGGCGTAGACGTTCTCCAAGTGCCTATGAATACCTGCGATGCTCTGGCTTTTCGCCAAAAGAAGCTCAATGACAGCTCTCTGCTTGTAACGCACCTCCGTTAAAGACGCTATGTTGAAGGCTACGTATAGAGCTGCCACCTATGGGAACTTCATGAAACTATAGCACCTGAAGCGGGAATATTCCACGATATCCCACAACAAATTCCTCATTTTTCCAACCAAAATCGGACGAGAAAAAAGTGTGTTGCATTACCCATATTTGGCATAAAAGATGGCTGTAACCTGGCTGCATATCGAGCAGAACTGAGTTTGGACAACGGAAACGAGTACGTCATTCCATGTTGTTTCATTTCTACGACAGAGTTCACCAATTCTGGTAGCTGATCATGATGTCGGGTCTGCCATCGTCATTGGCACCGACGATTTTCGGTATCGGCTTCCGGAACACTGCTCAGTATTAACAGCGGAGCTCTTCGCCCTGTATCAGACAGCACAGTACATCCGGCGACACAGGCTTTTCAATTGTGTCCTCTGCTTCGACTCTCCCAGTGCCCTTCAGAGCCTCTGTGTGATGTACACCGCCCATCAGTTAGCGCACCGTGTCCAGGAAAACTTTCAATTGCTCACTCTTGATGGAGCCACTGTGGTGTTTATGTGGGTTTCTGGTCACGTCGGTCTGATGGGAAATGAGGCCGCTGACACTTCTGCCACGGCTGCAGTCCTCGTACCTCGGCCCGCTGATTCTTCCGTTCCCTCTGATGATCTCTGAGTTGCCGTCTATCGACAGTTGGTGTCATTTTGGTATCACGACTAGTCTTCCCTTCATGGAAAAGAGCTCCAGGGAACTAAACCTCTTCCAGCGGCTCGGGCGACCTCCTCTAGGTCCTTCGCCGCGAGATCATTTCAGCTAGGTGGCGTATTGGGCACTGTCTTTTTAGCCATCGCTTTTAGTGAAATGGTGATTCCACACCACTTTGTGTGCTCATTGCCCTCAGCCTTTGACGGTTTCCTCTTGTGTCGGAGATCCGAGTCCTCACTCGGGCATTGGTGTGTGTATTGTACTTAGCGTAAGTTAGTTTAAGTAGTGTGTAAGTCTAGGGATCGATGACCTCAGCAGTTTGATCCATTAGGAATTCACACACATTTGAACATTTGAACGGTTCACCATTTCCTGACGGAATGCTCTTTTTTTAACCTCTTACGTTGCCGTTTATGTTTACTGTCTGAGTTATCGAACGACCCGCGGGGCTGTCGACGGTGTTTTACTTTTTATCCATCGTAGCAAAATGGTGAAGGATGTTTAATCTTTAGTTCAGATTCTCCTCTGTCTCTATGACGTATTTTATAGACCTTTCTTCAGGTTCCTGTTTTTAGCTATATTTCCTTCTGTCGATTGGGCTTAACGTGTAGTCGTTTCTACCTCTTTTTTCGTCTTCGTGTTCTACAGTTCTGACATGGGTCCGTATGACCATTGTTATTTTTACGCTCTAAAACAAAACAAAACAATTACGGTGGCTGACGAGTGGTGGTGTGCCAGTTTGTTCTCAAACCATGACGAGATATTTCGTTGGGTGGGAGATCTGGAGAACACGATAACGACGGAAACAGTCGAACGCACTCTATATCGAAATAGGTCAGGACACTATGTGCACTGTGAGGTCGTGCAGTATCTCGTTGAAAGTCGGAGACATCGAAGAGAGGGCGTAAACATCAGTCTTAACACGAGGGAGATGTAACGCTTGCTGTACACAATAATTGGCTACGCGAACCAAAGGTGTTGGAGTAGTACACCCAATCCATCCTATACCATCACACCAAGTGTTGGGCGCGTAATACGAAGAAGAACGCAATAGGCCACAGTCGTTCTCCCCGGAACCTTTCTACACAGTGACATCCACCGTGCGAACTCCTCAGAAAAACGACGTGATGCCGCTCTTGTGTTCAGCGTTGTCTTTCGGGGCACTACTCCCAGCACTCCACTCTCTGCTGTCGTGTCAAGGGAAGCAGTAGTCGCCGTGCTGACTGCTCATGGTGTTCGAGACGGCGTCATACACTGTATTATCTGATATATCCGGACGCCCTTTATATAATGTGGCATTGACCGACAGATGTCTCGGGAGGCAAGCCCGCTAGTATAATAGGAGACGGGGGGGGGGGGGGGGGGGAGTATTGCTTTGTCGGTAGGGAAGAAAATAGCAGAATGGGTCGGTCAGGACAGCTTAGTGACTTCGAACGCAACAGATATCACCTGAGCAAGAAATTCACTAGGGACAATTCAACCATTCTAAAGCTACCCTGGTCTTTTGTTGGGAGTGCGACTGTGAAGCGTAAATGCGAAAGTACAACCACAGCTAAAATAAGACCAGGGGGACCTCAGGCACTGACGGACGGGGAGAGGGCAGAGAGTACTTGTACAAAATCACGTGAAATCAGCAAAGGGAATTATTCGTGACTTCCAAAGTGCTACCAGAAGTCCAGCTAGCAGAATGACTGTGTGCAGGGAGTTCAAAACAATGAGGTACAGTGGTCGAGCAGACACTCATAAGTCGTACATTTCTGTAGTCGGTGATGAGCGACGCTTGGGTTGGTATGAAGAACGACACGACTGGACAGTGGACGACTGGAAATGAACGATTTGGGGAGACTAATCACTCTATGTTCTGCGGCAATGCGATGGATGATTTGAATCTAGCGTACCCCAGGTGAACGGTACCTGCTATTATGTGCAGTGCCAACTGTAAATGTAGTACACTATTTGTACATACAAACAGCACAATAACAGTAAACACATAAGTCAATTCGCGTTTGGAAGAAGGAAAAACACCATGATACGTATCCAGACGTGACTGTTCTGTAAAACAAGGCACACAAACGCGACTAAAACTAATGTAGCCTACAACACGACTGGAAGTACACAACTGACTGCAGAGCACCCAAAGGTACAATGGTAGGTAGAGTACTGTGAGTAAGACATCATAATACCCTTCCGACACTTTTGAGGAACGCCAGTGCAACGACTGTATTAATATCCGCAGCCGGCCGGAGTGGCCGCGTGGTTAAAGGCGCTACAGTCTGGAACCGCACGACCGCTACGGTCGCAGGTTCGAATCCTGCCTCGGCCATGGATGTGTGTGATGTCCTTAGGTTAGTTAGGTTTAAGTAGTTCTAAGTTCTAGGGGACTTATGACCAAAGCAGTTGAGTCCCATAGTGCTCAGAGCCATTTGAACCATTTTTGAATATCCGCAACCAAGCGTCGCGCAGCCCTCTGTATTAACACGTGTTTATCTCGGAAAATATGCGTTTCTGGATCCGTATTTATTGAACTTATTTTTCTTGTTTTGATGAGTACTACTGCCTCTCAAAGTATTAGATCCTTTTTTTTTTTAACACCATACATCTGGCGTGTCTCGTCAAGGGGGTGTTATGTCTTAGCTGACTCATCATATATTTTTTCAGGAGGAATATCACAGAATTTGTGAGGTAATTCTATGTTTGAAAATAAATCGAGAAAGTTCTATGAACAGATATCTGATTTTCATTTGTTATGGAATTGGAGCGGTTTGAAGACTACACTCATCCATGAATGAAGACAAGTGTGAATATTACTTACTGAAATGCTGTGTAGGCGCTGTGGTGGACCGAATAATGGTGGTACAGATGACTGACCCATCCTACAAGAGCTGTTCAAAAACTCTCCCAGCCATCTCAATGCACTTGCCAACGTGTAGGAGGGTGTGTTGCGTTGCATAGTGGCGGACTCTAATGCGGGCAACAGCGTCAGTGATGCGAGATACAGGTTCTTCACGTGTATTAACCTTCGTAGAGTACACATCCCCCTTTAACATGCCCCATAAACAGAAGCCTAATGAGATTAGGTCGGGTGACCTGGCAGGTCAGTTAACGGGTCCGCCACGGCCAATCCACTTTGAGAAAATATGTTACTCAGATACAGGGATATGTGTCTAGTATAGTGAACTAGTGATCCACCATGTTGGAGGTAGATTTGCCATCGTTGCTCCAATGTCATGTCTTCCAAAAGTGCAGGTACGTCTTTTATCAGAAATGTTCACAAGCTGCGACTGTCATGCGATTTGGCAGGAACACAGGCCCTGTCGCTACGTCTCCAATCAAGCTACACCAGACGTTCATTGAGAACCTAACATGGAATCTTCTTTCCATAGTGTCATGTGGGTTCTCCATCGCCCATGTATGAGAACTGCGGGTGTTCATGATACCACTGCATGTAAATGTAGCCTCATCTGTAAATAAAGTGTATTACACGACGTTTCTGCGTACAGCCAACCATTCACAAAATTGTTTTCTGCTTACTGAGTCATTTGGATGTAGACGTTGCACGGGTTGCACATGGAATGGGTACAAACCCTCGGAATGTAACATACGCCACACTCGCGTTTGTTGAATATCGAGCTGAATGCTAATGTTCCCTGTACTGGTGGTAGACTCGGCTTTACCATTGCAATAACGTCTTCCCTTTCTTCAACCGACTGGACAGCCACACGTTCTGATGTTACATGTAAACTGGGTAGTGTTCTGGATTCACATAATGTTTGAGAACCCTGAGAAATACCCTGGCACAGGGGGTTCGTCGATTACGGAAACGTCTCTGGCATTCTGCCATTACATTACCCGTACACAAGCAACATGTCTGCATATTCTGTGTGGGTGCACGTACGCGGCATGTTGAGATGCACAGACGCAGTGGAGTTAGTAAATTAAACAGCACTCAAGTACGACACGCACACGGCCTCACGATTGTTCACTGATCCAATCCATGTTGCACAGTGGACATGCTTGCAGCTGTTGCCTCTGTCCGACGCCACAGTGCTGCCGTCTGTTGGAGATACCCCCTCTCCCCTCCCCCCTCTCAAATCTCTTGTAGGATGGGTGAGTCATCTGTTCCACAATTATTGTGACCACCACAGCGCCTATACAGCATTTCGGTAACTAATATCCACACCTGTCTTCATATTCATTCAACGATGTTTGTAATCTTCAAGCTACTCCAGGTCCGTAACGATAGAAAATCGGTTTATTTTCACACGTAGAATCACCTCATAAGTTATGAGATATTCCTCCTGTATTACCATGTGTGTATACACTGATAAGCCAAACATTATGACCACTGCCAACCGCGACGTTGGATGCCGCCTGGTGGCATTGCTGGCACGTGACGCTGTAACAAAAGTATGTAAGCGGAGCGGGCACGGGCTGGGGTTCACCCTAGCGAAGATATGGGGTGCGAATGGGGAAGTACATTGAGATAAGTGACTCTGACCAAGAGCAGACTATTATTACGCAGAGCCTGTGAACAAGTATCTCGGAAACGGAAAAGCTGGTCGAATATTCACGTGCCTCAGTCATGAGCATCTGCGGAAAGAGGTAGAAAGACAGTGAAATTATCAGTAGGCGCTAAGTGGTTCGACGTCCACGACTCTTCACAGAATGCGGGGTTCGGAGGCTTGTGTGCTCTGTGAAGTAGGATAGATGGTGATCTGTGGCGTCTCTCCCAACGGAGGGCAATACTGGTGCACGCACTTTCGGAGCACACCGTTCATCGTACGTTGTTGAACAAGGAGCTCCGCAGCAGACCATCCCTACGTGTTCACATGTTGACCCAATGATATCGTCAGTTACGATTTCAGCGCGCACGGCACCATCGGGATTCGACTGTCGATCAGTGGAAACGTGTCGGATCTTCGGATGAATCACATTTTTGCTGCACTAGGTCGATGGTCGTCTCCACAAACGCCGTCATCGAGGTGAACAGCGGCTCCAGAAGTCCAGCGCGCCATGGACGCAAGCTGGTGGGAGCAGTATTATGCTGTGCGAGACATTCTCCTGTGATTGCATGGGACCTGTGGTGGTAATCGAAGACACGCTGACAGCTGCAAACCACCTGCATCCCTTCACGCTTGATGTATTTCCCGACGGCTACGTCATCTTCCAGCAGTACGATGGTCCGTGTCTCGGAGGCAGAACCGTAGTGCAGTGATTTGAGCAGCATTATAGTGAACTCACGTTGATATCTCAGCGACCACGTTCGCCTGGCGTAAATCCTGTGGAACCCTATGGGTCGGTATCGGGTGCCTACACCGCGCGCGCAAATCAGCGGCCCGTTATTTACGCGAATTACATGACCTGTGGGCAGGCATCTAATACCACATACCTCCACAAATCTACCATCAAACTGTCGGGTCCCTGATAAGCTGAATCAGTGATGTGTTTCGTTCCAAAAACGGACAAACAATCTATTAAACAGGTTGTCATACCGTTTTGGCTGATTAGTGTATGGTGAGGCAGCTAACGTTCGCAAGTAATTTTTATCGCTTAAAGACGCTGAATTACGACACCGACTTTGTTCGTTTCTAATCGAATTATACACTTTCTTCTGTAGCATTTGAAAGAAGCTTCTAAGAGATCTGCAGCGACATAACATGTGCGGCACTAGATTAAATAGGATCAAGATAACAGCGCCGCAAACCACGGTCTCGCCGTCAGGAGAAGAGGTTCAGTATACGTCTTCCCTGTTATACCAGGTGCAAGCAAACACCTAAATCAGGTACGGTTGTTGTATTTATTATCACGGCTATCAAATCAAGTGCTCAAAATGTTGATCTCGAGCATTGCTACACACAATAAATTGGTTCTGGAGAAACAATACTGCACGTTGAATTCCATCTGGAGTCAACGGCAAAAGAAGCCTGTGTTACAAGGCATTTCCTGCCTTCGGCAATTGTCACTGTTTGCTCATAGATCTCTTGTGTTAATTTTCGTCACAGATGAAAGTACAGAAGTGTTAAGTTTGATGAGCGTCCACACGATTTTACGTTCCTGAACGAGTGTTCCAGCGCCCTCCAAATATTCTTTTAAGAGGGTCTGCCATTGCATGTGCAGAATGGGAAGGACGTCCGTCACATTGGTACCACACTGGCTGCCTTATGTCCAGCGGGTTGTCTTCCAATAACTGTGGCAGCATCATATCCTAGGGACTCGAGATAATTGAATGAATTTAGATTCTCATCAATAAATCAGAGACCAATCACGCAGGTCTTGAAAAACACCCACCAAACGTTGGTAGACCAAGAACGTTGTTTTTATCTACTTCTTTGAGTCAACTGACGATTAGTGCATATTGAAAAGATTAACTTGCCCATGGTTGGTAAACGATGCTCTTTGCACAGATATGCTGCATCACTTTGTACTTTTCGTAGATAGCATTGGAGAACTGTAACCATTTTTGGACGTTATTGTCATGAAGCTGTAGACGCAGCGAAATGTGAACAGGATGAAATATGGTGGAGTGTACCATTTTCAGGACACTCGTTTGGTTGATCTCTTGCATCCTTCTCGTACTTCCGAGGTGTCTCTTAGTGACATTTACTACTACAGTGTTAGTTTCATTTCTTTCATCAGTTGTTATTTTTTCCCCGGCTTATTTTATTTTCCATACTTCCAGTTTCTAGAACTATTTTTTTTACAATGCCCACAGAAACAGGTCGTCTGTGCTTGGCACTATTCTTCAATGTAGATACGCACCGGTGCTCTAATAGTTTGACGATATTCGTCGTAAACGATATTTATTACTCGATTGTCTTATATATTGTGAATGTATCAATCGTCTTACAAGCAAGTTATGTGATTGATACAAAAGCAGAACACAGACTGCTGGGCTTCAAGAGCACAAGTGAACACAAGAACCATACCTCAGTTATTTGTTTGCTTACATTTGGTTTAATAGCCCAGACGTTTGTGGAACTTCTTCTCCTGACGGTGAAACGGTGGTTTGCAGCGCTGTTATTTTGATACTATTTAATCAAGTCCCATACGTCTTATGTGGTTGAAGTCCTCTTAGAAACTTCTTTCAAATTTCACAGAAAAAAGTATATAGTTCCTGCAGGAAAAAGCAGGGTCGGTGTCGTAATTCGGCGCCTATAAACAATAAAAATTTCTTGCGAACGTCAGGAAATTCGCCATATTGTCTGCTGTAACTTAGCGAAAACCGCACCTCGATTTATTTGTTCATTCTGGATACACGTGGGGTGGCCTGTCTTAACTGCCTCACCCTGTGTACGTAGACTAGCTTTCTCCTTGTGCTTTGGCTTGTATATGTATTTGACACATAATTGCACGCACGTACCGGTACTCGTCCCCTTGCCTGTGTCCATCTCTTGCCGCCCCCTCTCTGTCTGTTTTCCTCTCTTCATCTTTCTCTCCCTGTCCACCTACTCCTCCCTCGTCCCTCCTCCCTCTCCGACCATTTCCTCCTCCCCTTTCTCTGTTCTTAACTTCCTCCCCCTACCTCCATCCCATTGTCTATCAGTCCACCTCCTCGTTGCCCAACTCTTTTTTGATCATGTCCTGCCCCCTCTCCTATCTTTCAAGTCCCACCCCTCTAGCTATCCACCTCCTTATCCCCATCTCTACCTCTGCATCCTCTCCTGTCCCCCCTCTCCCTACCTGTCCCCTCCTGCCCTCTCTCTCTGCCCATCCTCTCCTCTATCCACGTCACCCTTCCTCCCAGGTGTGTCCATCCGTGAAATAAGGCGATAAAGGACGCCGAAACGTCTTCCACAGCACACCTGGCGTTTTATCATGTATTGCTGGACCTATTGACTTATGCATTGCCGGACACGGTGGCCGAGCGGTTCTAGGCGCTTCAGTCCGGAATCGCGCGACTGCTACGCTCGCAGGTTCGAATCCTGCCTCGGGCATGGAAGTGTGTGATGTCCTTAAGGCCGCGCGGGACTAGCCGAGCGGTTTAAGGCGCTGCAGTCATGAACTGTGCGGCTGGTCCCGGCGGAGGTTCGAGTCCTCCCTCGGGCATGGGTGTTTGTATTTGTCTTTAGGATAATTTAGGTTAAGTAGTGTGTAAGCTTAGGGACTGATGACCTTAGCAGTTAAGTCCCATAAGATTTCACATACATTTGAACATTTGGATGTCCTTAGGTTAGTTAAATTTAAGTAGTTCTAGGGGTCTGACGACCTCAGCTGTTAAGTCCCATAGTGTTCGGGGCCATTTGAACCATTTGAACTTATGAATTGTTTAGTCTGAGACTGTTTAATCCAGCAAGGGTACTTTAACACAAGAAATCAGAGGCAAAATGCAGAGGGCAGACGCAAGTGGTAGCGATCAGATTACGCGAGGTAACAGTAATGAGAGGCGCATGTGAACTTGCAGACGCTCCGGGCAGCTGTTCCAGAGTAGAAGTTTCAGTTCACAGAATTAACTCGTAACTTCATACAGTGTCTAGAGGCTGTTTGTAAGGCGCCACGGTGGATGGCGGTCTTAGAATATGCCGCAAGTTTGATACTTGCTCCTGAGCACAGCAGTCTCAGTAGATTCACACAGATCAGAGTGAGACGGGAAATGAGTAAAACTGCTGGAACAGCAGTCCTCAGTCCCGAGAGAGAATTCTTCACCTGTAGGACAGAGTGAAGTGACCTAAAACACTGTTGTTACTATCCATACTAGGTGGTGACAATCCGTTAAAAGTTCTACATTTTCATACTTAAAGGAGTTCTCAGTCAGATAGTTTGGATGCTCGATTCTAGCCTTGGGTAATTTTCGATACAAGTCTGTTTCCTCACTTGGATTGTTACTCGAATGTTTGTACATTATGATACTGCCAGTGATTTTGGCTTCAATTACATCACGCCATGGTCTCAGACACTGACATCTGTTGTGCCAACAGTCGAATTATTTGCTTTTTGTAATGCTTAGAAGTAAGCTTCAATGTAAGAGTTAATCTGAATACAGTAAATAAGTATATTTCAGATCCCTGAGTTCCTTGAGGTTCCAGCAAAGTATACTTATCGAGTCACAAATCCTGCACCTAAAAATCCCTTCAACATCTCATACACTTTCTCTATCTTATGTCAGGACACATCACTATTTTATCTGCCCTGCGGAGCTGGTCGAGAAGACAGGCTGATACTACTTAACAATACACATCTTCTGTGCGGAGCTGCCTGTACATCGAGCGCTGGAAAACTGTTTCTTGCTCCTGACATATAGGCTGCCATGCACAGGAGGTCGATATCACAGGTAATACCATTTCCACACCACACACCTGTTGCAGGACTTGTAGCAGGGACAGTGTAAATACGTCTGCTCCTATCGGGGCTAAGAGGTTATAAACCCCACAATGCTGATACTCGTGAAGTTTGCTATTTGTGTGCCACATTTGTTTGAGGTCGAGGTAGTAAATGTACTAGTAATGGTTTCAATGTCGTCTGCCAACAGATAGTGTAGTGGAATAGCTACGAGAGCACCATCTCTGTCTATCCTTTAACAGGGAATGCTCACAGCCAGAAGGCTCAGTGTGGTGCAAATGTTTGAAGCAAGCAGGCAACCATGCACGGAGAGGTACTCGTGCTTCCTACAGCCAACACAGCGAGCTCCTGCGCCTCCCTCTCTCTTTCCATCTCTTTCTTCCACCATCTCTCTGCCCATCTCCTCCTCTCCCCTGTTTCTATCGATCTCCTCCTCCCCTCTCTCTGTTGGTCTCCCCCATGTCCCTCTTCTTTCCCACATGCCCAGTAACCCTCTCCATTTCCCAACTGCCATCTCCACCTCCTACTCCTTCTCCTCGCTACTCTCTGTCAATCTCCTCCTCCCCCTCTCTCTTAACATCATCTCCTCCGTCTGTCTCTGTCCATCTCCTCCTTCCCTTCTCCCTGACCATCTCCTCCACATTTTTCTGTCCGTCCCCTCCTTCCCCTGTTTATGTCCATCTACTTTTCCCCACTATCCCTGTGCATCGCCTCTGCCTCCATCTCACTGCACATCTCATCCTCCCCATCCCTATACCTATTCCTTCCTCCCCCTTTGTTGTCCAGCCCCTCTTCCCCTCGCCTGTGCACATCTTGTTCTCCCCCTCTCCCTGCCCATCTACTACTCCACCCCCTCTCTATGTTCATCTCCTCCTCTGCATATGTTTGTACACATCACTCTCCCCCTCTCATTGTTCAACTCTTCTTCCCCTCTCTCTGTCATCTTTCTCCTCTTTCCCTTTCTGTCCACCTTCTTCCCCCCTTCTCACAGTCTGTCCATCTCCTCTTCCCCCTTTCTGTCTCTCCTCACCTTCTGCCCTCTCCATCTGTCTGTACCCTTCTACCCCCCTGTCTGTGTCCAACCCCTCTTACATCTATCTCAACCTTCCGCCAGCAGAGCCTATCATACATGCCCATTATACATGTGGCCTCTGCAAAACAAGTTTATAAAGCAGACACATCTATTGAGTAGGGCAGCCTACATCAGAGAGGCTGGAAAACATTTTGTGTCCTTCATGTTAAAGCTGCTCTGCAAAGCAACGCGATGAGGCAGGCCAATGCTATTACAACACAACATGCCTGTCGTGAAGAGCATCTCTAGCACAGGATGAAAAAACACGTTTTTGCCCGTGTGTCGTCTGCTCCTATTGTCGTTAGGAGGCTATAAAACCCACAGTATTGATACTCATGAAGTTTTCTGTTGTTGTGCCAAGTTTGACTGAAATCGTTTAGGGGTTTGGGAGGAGATCCTGGACATACAAAGATCTACTCTGATATACAGAGTGAATCACCTAAAACTAGCACTGCAAGTACTTTAAAGGATCAAAACTAGTCATTGCTGGACCATTCCACTTGATAAAATATAGTGAAGAAACAGTTTTTGTTAACAGAAAGGCTCTAGCCTCAGCAATGATCAGTAATGATTTGGACAAACTCGTTTCACATTCGTTAGATGACACGGGAAATGTCTTGATGGTAGTTGTAAACAGGAACAAATTTGTGGGATACTTTGTATTGTTTTCACAATTTCCACCTAAGTTCTCACAGTTGTCAGAAACGTACTCACGAAACGCTTTAATCGGATCTCGTTTATTCAACTGAAAGCAAACTGCAGGTGACTCAACATCTTTTTCCGCAAAAGTATTGTATTTGATGTCTTCGGGTCAAGTGCTTGTGTCAACTATACAGGCTGAATTGGTCACAGCCAATCGTAGTGCTCATCACCGCGTACATGTAGATAAAACACAGTCTAGTCTCGCACCAAGTAGGATGGTTTTACATCGTTTCAACTGAAGCAAAATTTCTATCGTGCCACATCTCGAAATCTGCGTTTGAGATTTTTTTCGTCAGGGGTACCGGTACGGAGTACGGTGCATCCCGTCACAAGTCAAGAACTGATTGTATAATAAATGTATTCATTAGCTGAATCGTATTACGTAGAAGGGAACAAGCAATAAACGCATTATCACAAATATTATGAAGTTCAAAAGTCAAAATGTAAATAGCTTTTTCGGAGAACAAGTTTAATTCCCTAATGCGCGAAATATTCTTCAAAGCAATAAATGTCTTGTGCTATACCATTTCTAACGTATGTGATTCTTCAATGTTCAACCTACCTCCACATGAAATTTCGTTGAAATCGGTACAGCGGTTTAGTCGTGAAAACGTATCAGAATTACTTTCGCATTCATAATACACTACTGGCCATTAAAATTGCTACACCACGAAGATGACGTGCTACAGACGCGAAATTTAACCGACAGGAAGAAGATGCTGTAATATGCAAATGATTAGCTTTTCAGAGCATTCACACAAGGTTGGCGCCGTTGGCGACACCTACAACGTACTGACATGAGGAAAGTTTCCAACCGATTTCTCATACACAAACAGCAGTTGACCATCTGCACGAACAGTTCGGCGACGTTTGCAGCAGCATGGACTACCAGCTCGGAGACCATGGCTGCGGTTACCCTTGACGCTGCATCACAGCCAGGAGCGCCAGCGATGGTGTACTCAACGACGAACCTGGGTGCACGAATGGCAAAACGTCATTTTTTTTTCGGATGAATCCAGGTTCTGTTTACAGCATCATGATGGTCGCATCTGTGTTTGGCGACAGCGCGGTGAACGCACATTGGAAGCGAGTATTCGTCATCGCCATACTGGATTATCACCCGGCGTGATGGTATGGGGTGCCATTGGTTACACGTCTGGGTCATTTCTTGTTCGCACTGACGCCACTTTGAACAGTGGACGTTACATTTCAGATGTTTTACGACCCGTGGCTCTACCCTTCATTCGATCCCTGCGAAACCCTACATTTCAGCAGGATAATGTACGACCGCATGTTGCAGGTCCTGTACGGGCCTCTCTGGATACAGAAAATGTTCGACTGCTGCCCTGGCCAGCACATTCTCCAGATTTCTCACCAATTGAAAACGTCTAGTCAATGGTGGCCGAGCAACTGGCTCGTCACAATACGCCAGTCACTACTCTTGATGAACTGTGGTATCGTGTTGAAGCTGCATGGGCAGCTGTACCTGTACACGCCATCCAAGCTCTGTTTGACTCAATGCCCAGGCGTATCAAGGCCGCTATTACGGCCAGAGGTGGTTGTTCTGAGTACTGATTTCTCAGGATCTATGCACCCAAATTGCGTGAAAATATAATCACATGTCATTTCTAGTATAATATATTTGTCCAATGAATACCCGTTTATCATCTGCATTTCTTCTTGGTGTAGCAATTTTAATGTCCAGTAGTGTATTAGTATGGAAATCTGGATGTGAATTGTATAGCTGAGACTGCGGCAAAATTAAAACAAAGAAACCATGCTTTTGAATCACTCTGTATACAGAATGCAGATGAAGTTATTCTTATTTAGTTTACGAGCATTCACAGAGTTGTCAATCTACTGCTTATCCTAATGTTCACTAAGGTGGCAAAAGTCATGGGATAGCTATATGGACACATACAGATAGCGGTAGTATCGCGTAGGCAAGGTATAAAAGGGGAGTGCATTGCCGGAGCTGTCACTTGTACTCAGCTGATTCACGTAGAAAGTGCCACCATGGCCGCACGACGGGAATTAACGAACTTTGAATACGGAATGGTAGTTGAAACTAGACACATGAGGAATTCCATCTCGGAAATCGGTAGTATTTCGAGATCCACAGCGTCAAAAGTATGCCGAGAATACCGTACTTCAGGCATTAACTCTCACCACAGGCAACACAGTGGCCGACAGCCTTGCTAAACGACCCAGAAGTGATGCTTTTGCGTAGATTTGTCGGTGCTAACAGACAAGCAAAACTGCTTGAAATAACCGCATATGTCAATGTTGAATGTTGAATGTACGACGAACGTATCCGTTAGGACAGTGCTTCGAATTTTGGCGTTAATGGGCTATGTCAGAAGACGGTCGACGCGAGTGCCTTTCCTGACTGCACTACACCGCTTGCACCGCCTTTCCTGACCTCGTGACGTATCGGTTTGGACCTAGAAGACTTGAAAACAGTGGTCTGGTCAGATGAGTCCCGATTTCAGTTGGTAGGAGCTGATGGTATGGTTCAAGTGTGGCGCAGACCCTAGGAAGCCATGGACCTAAGTTGTTAACAAGGCACTGTTCGAGCTGATGATGGCTCCTTAATGATGTGTTAACAAGGAATGGGCTGGATCCTCTGGTACAGATGAAGCGATCATTGACTGGAAATGGTTATGTTTGGCTAGATGGAGATCATTTGTAGCCATATATGAACTTAATTTACCCAAGCAACGATGGAATTTTTATGGGTGACAGTGCCCCATGTCACCGCGCAACAATCGTTCGCAGTTGGTTTGAGGAACATTTTGTACAATTAGAGCGAATGCTTTGCTTACCTACACTACTGGACATTAAAATTGCTACACAAAGAAGAAATGCAGGTGATAAACGGGTATTCATTGGACAAATATATTATACTAGAACTGACATGTGATTACATTTTCACGCAATTTGGGTGCATAGATCCTGAGAAATCAGTACCCAGAACAACCACTTCTGGCCGTAATGACGGCCTTGATACGCCTGGGCATTGAGTCAAACAGAGCTTGGATAGCGTGTACAGGTACAGCTACCCATGCAGCTTCAACACGATACCACAGTTCATCAAGAGTAGTGACTGGCGTATTGTGACGAGCCAGCTGCTCGGCCACCATTGACCAGACGTTTTCAGCTTGTAAGAGATCTGGAGAATGTGCTGGCCAGGGCAGCAGTCGAACATTTTCTGTATCCAAAAAGGCCCGTCCAGGGTCTGCAACATGCGGCCGTGCATTATCCTGCTGAAATGTAGGGTATCGCAGGGATCTAATGAACCGCGCCCGGGTTCCCGGGTTCGATTCCCTGCGGGGTCAGGGATTTTCTCTGCCTCGTGATGACTGGGTGTTGTGTGATGTCCTTAGGTTAGTTAGGTTTAAGTAGTTCTAAGTTCTAGGGGACTGATGTCCATAGATGTTAAGTCCCATAGTGCTCAGAGCGATTTGAACCATTTTGATCGAATGAAGGGTAGAGCCACGGGTCGTAACACATCTGAAATGTAACGTCCACTGTTCAAAGTCCCATCAATGCGAACAAGAGGGGACCGAGACGTGTAACCAAATGCACCCCACATCATCACGCCGGGTGATATGCCAGTATGGCGGCGACGAATACACGCTTCCAATGTGCGTTCACCGCGATGTCGCCAAACACGTGTGCGACCATCGTGATGCTGTAAACAGAACCTGGATTCATCCGAAAAAATGACGTTTTGGCATTCGTGCACCCAGGTTCGTCGTTGAGTACACCATCGCAGGCGCTCCTGTCTGTGATGCGGCGTCAAGTGTAACCGCAGCCATGGTCTCCGAGCTGATAGTCCATGCTGCTGCAAACGTCGTCGAACTGTTCGTGCAGATGGTTCTTGTCTTGCAAACGTCCCTATCTGTTGACTCAGGGATCGAGACGTGGCTGTACGATCCGTTAGAACCATGCGGATAAGATGCCTGTCATCTCGACTGCTAGTGATACGAGGCCGTTGTGATCCAACACGGCGTTCCGTATTACCCTCTTGAACCTACCGATTCCATATTCTGCTAACAGTCATTGGATGTCGACCAACGCGAGCAACAATGTTGCGATACGATAAACCGCAATCGCGATAGGCTACAATCCGACCTTTATCACAGTCGGAAACGTGATGGTACGCATTTCTCCTCTTTACCCGAGGCATCACAACAACGTTTCACCAGGAAACGCCGGTCAACTGTTGTTTGTGTATGAGAAATCGGTTGGAAACTTATCTCATGCCAGCACGTTGTAGGTGTCGCTACCGGCGCCAACCTTGTGTGAATGCTCTGAAAAGCTAATCATTTGCATATCACAGCATCTTCTTCCTGTCGGTTAAATTTCGCGTCTGTAGCACGTCACCTTCGTGGTGTAGCAATTTTAATGGCCAGTAGTGTAGAACGCCCGAGATGAATCCCATCGAAAATTTATAGGACATAATCTAGAGGTCAATGCATGCAAAAAATCCTGCTCCGGGAACACTTTCGCAGCTATAGAGGGCAGCATGGGTCAATATTTCTGCAGCGGTCTTCCAACGGCTAGTTGAGTCCACGCCGTGTCGAGTTACTGCACTGCGCCAGGGAAAGTGAACTCTGACTCGGTACTGGGAGGTATTCTGTGACTTTTCTCACATCAGTGTACGGCAGAGCTCGTGTCAGTTTGACACGAGTTGCGCGCCGCCTTCGCGGCTTTGCAATTTTTAACGGCCAGCAACTTATAAGCATTGCGATGTTGAGGTTGGGAACTGGCGGGACTGGTGGCGACGTGGTGCCGGCAGGAGGCGAACGAGATCCTGAGCCTGCAGCCGCCGCCCACGTCTGCGCCGGCGGCGCTGGCCATAGGCGCGTGGGAGATGGCGCGGCTGACGCAGGCGTGCGCGCAGGTGGTGGTGGCCGCCTCCGGCCGCAGCGCCAGGATGGCGTCGCGCTGCCGCCCCCACTGGCCCGTCGTCGTCGTCACCAGAAGCGCCTCCACCGCGGCGCGCTGCCTCTGCTGGTTCGCGCTGCTGCCACTGCACTACCGATACCCCAAGCAGGCCACCTGGCCTCAAGAGGTGCGTACCTCACAAGCATTGGAGTATCACCCTCTGCTTGTCACACTGTGAACTGGAGGACGCTGAAGTGTTGGTACAGATCATAAAGAACATAGATGTGTCTTCTGCCAAGAGAGGTGAGTTCAGGTGACCATTCTATATTGCTTACAAATTCTGATGAGGAAGAGCATTGTAACTACTGCCCAGTGTGAGACTGAAAACCCTCTGATGACACTGTGCGAAAGAGTTATAGAAGCAAGATTACTCAAGGAGACTGTGGTGTGTGAAGAACAGTTTGGGTTCATGCCTGCAAGAGGAACGACTGATGCAATACACGCTTTAAGGTGGATAGTGGAGGGACACGGGAAGCTACAAGCCGATCTACGTGTGGCTTTCATTGATTTGGAGAAAGCACATGACAGAGTCCCAAGGGGCGAAATATGGAGAAGCATGAGAGAGCAGTGCGTGCCAGAAAAGTATGTGAGGTTGGGTTGGGTTGTTTGAGAAAGGAGACCAGACAGCGAGGTCATCGGTCTCATCGGATTAGGGAAGGAAGTCGGCCGTGCCCTTTGAAAGGAGCCATCCCGGCATTTGCCTGAAGCGATTTAGGGAAATCACGGAAAACCTAAATCAGGATGGCCGGTCGCGGGATTGAACCGTCGTCCTCCCGAATGCGAGTCCAGTGTCTAACCACTACGCCACCACGCTCGGTATGTGTAAGGTTAGTGAAGGAAATGTACAGAGGAGCAATGACACAGGTGAGAAGTAGTGTGGGCATGACAAAGGAGTTTCCAGTAAAAGTAGGATTACATCAAGGGTCTGCGCTTAGTCCCTACCTCTTTGACCTGGTTATGGATGGGCTTGTGAAACATGTGATGAAGGAAGCACCGTGGAATATGATGTTTGCGGAATGATGTGGTTCTTTGTGAGTAGAGCATCGACAGACTTGAGGAAAAGCTGGAGGATTGGAGGAAGGCACTAGAAGAAATTGGGATGAAAATTAGCAGGACAAAGTCAGAATATTTAACACTTAAGGATGTGCAGATGAGGTCTTGCAAGATCCAGTATGATGAGCTGAAATCGGTCTGCAAATTTAAATACCTGGGGTCGTACATACAAAGGGATGGAGGACTGGAAAGCGAGATACAACACCGAATAAATTGCTGTTGGAACAACTGGAGGAAAATGAGTGGAGTGTTGTGTGACACGAAGGTGAGCATTGGGTTGAAAGGGAAAGTGTACAAGTCGGTGGTAAGGCCTGGTATGATATACGGGGCAGATAAATGGCCATTCACAGTAGCCCAGGAAAGGAAGATGGAAGTGGCGGAAATGAGGATGCTGAGGTGGACGTGTGGGGTAACAACGAAGGACAGAATCAGAAATGAATTTGTTAGAGGAGCTGTGAAAGTGGGATCCATGGGGGAAAAGATACAAGAGAGCAGACTAAGGTGGTACAGACACTTACAGAGAAAAGGGGAAGAGTATATCGGAAACAGAGTTGAAGATATAAAGATTGAAGGAGCGAGAAGGAGAGGAAGACCGAAGATGAGGTGGAAGGATAAGATATCTGGGGACCTAAGGGAGAAAGGATGGAAGAAGGAAGAGGCAATGGATAGAGAACTATTGAGTAGAAGGATCCAGAAGAGCAACGCCGACCCTACGTGACGTGGGACAAGGCGACGATAAAGATTTGAAAGACACTGTGGGAACGAGACCGTGCTCTGTACACTGGTGTGCAAAACGTAGGGGCGAAAGTACGGTAGCTTCCACATGATGTAACTGCCAGGTAACATAGACGTTGAAACTTGGACCATACATAAGAACTGCCACTGTACAGTACAGAAGGTACCTGAAAGAAATGCGCGGTGAGATGAACAGAAGTGAGACTTTTATTGTAAGGCAATAATTACACTGAAGTCACTGCGATATATGGTGGTGCCTGGACGTTATAAAAGGCGACGCATGATTCTTAATACAATGTATGAACACCACGAACGGCAGTGCGTACACTGCAACATGCTCCGATGCTGGTGAAAATTTCGGCAAGGAATTTGAGTGGTAGGGCGTTCCATTCCTCCACCAGGGAGGCTGCTGGGGCATGTCGACATGCAGCAGTAGGTCTCCCCAACACAGTCCCCAAATGCTCAGGGGAACGAGAGGTTAGTTCATTCGGCGAATATCCTTAGTCCAAGAGCTCCTTCACCTCCTTCACGATGAGATCGCTCATTGTCATCCTTAAAAACGAAGTCAGGACCTGAATGCACTCCTGAAAAGACAGACCTGGGAAAAATACCGTATCAATAACATTGACCGATGAGTGTATCGTCTTCAAAGATCTGGAGGTTAGTACACCAATGCAACATTATGCCACCCCAAACCAAAACATTGCAGAAGATGCACTGCTGTTTATGTGGTCACACACCCTATTAAGAACCCTGTCGCCAACTGTAGCGTTCAGGGATCCATCATAATTCACTGTGACTTCAGTGTACTTGTTGCCTCTGAATAAAAGTGCAATTTCTGTTCGTATCATTGCACATTTCTTTGTTACCTTCTGTACCATACTTTACTAGTCCTTTCTACACTACTGGCCACTAAAATTGCTACACCACGAAGATGACGTGCTACAGGCGTGAAATTTAACCGACAGGAAGAAGATGCTGTGATATGCAAATGATTAGCTTTTCAGGGCATTCACATAATGTTGGCGCCGTTGGCGACACCTACAACGTGCTGACACGAGGAAAGTTTCCAACCGATTTCTCATACACAAGCAGCAGGTGACCGGCGTTCCTTGGTGAAACGTTGTTGTGATGCCTCGTGTAAGGAAGAGAAATGCGTAACATCACGTTTCCGACTTTGATAAAGGTCGGATTGTAGCCAATCGCGATTGCGGTTTATCGTATCGCGACATTGCTGCTCGCGTTGGTCGAGATCCAATGACTGTTAGCAGAATACGGAATCGGTGCGTTCAGGAGGGTAATACGGAACGCCGTGCTGGATCACAACGGCCTCGTATCACTAGCAGTGGAGATGACAGGCATCTTATCCGCATGGCTCTAACGGATCGCGCAGCCACGTCTCGATCCGTGAGTCAACAGATGGGGACGTTTGCACGAACAGTTCGACGACGTTTGCAGCAGCATGGTCTATCAGCTCGGAGACCATGGCTGCAGTTACTCTTGACGCTGCATCACAGACAGGAGCGCCTGCGATGGTGTACTCAACGACGAACCTGGGTGCACGAATGGCAAAACGTCATTTTTTCCCGATGAATCCAGGTTCCGTTTACAGCATCATGATGGTCGCATCCGTGTTTGGCGACATTGCGGTGAACGCACGTTGGAAGCGTGTATTCGTCATCGCCATACTGGCGTATCACCCTGCGTGACGGTATGGGGTCCAATTGGTTGCACGTCTCGCTCACCTCTTGTTCGCATTGATGGCACTTTGAACAGAGGTCGCTACATTTCAGATGTTTTACGACCCGTGGCTCTACCCTTCATTCGGTCCCTGCAAAACCCCACATTTCATTCTGTCGCTCTTCACCTGATTTACTTCAGATTCTGCAGACCGTGAATTCAGCGTGAAGTTGCTATAGTCACGAACAAGCATATTTTGACCTCTGTTGACCGCTCCACCGTAGCTTTGCGCGGCTTTCTCGCATGTTTCACTGAAAACGGGACGACGGACATTTATCAACAGGCGTACAAGTTCTCCGTCTGCTTCCCAGTACACCAACATGGGGTGAACCACCGACTCACTGTCGCTCATCTTAAGGCAGCTGGAAGCCGCGCCCCATTACCGCTTTCTCAGAGCTTGAGCCGCCCTAAGCTGTCTATTGTCGCTTCCCTTCGCTGCTCCCCCGCCGGCCGGCCACGGTCACTCTGTATACTTCCCTGGGATAAACTAGTCTCCAGCAAATCGACGCGTTTCCACAAAGTTTTTCATGTCATGTGAATTACTTTAAAACCATCACCCAACATTAATTATTCCAATACGTCCATACTGTACCCTCTACAAGATGCATTGTGCCTTGTCAGTCATTTTTGTTCAGCCCTACTACTCGCCCAACGTGAGTTAGGTGATCTTTAATGACTTCATGTAAGGGGCATAGTTCTTGTCATCTTACAGTATGTATTGTCCAACTTTCACCGAGCTGTGTTACTTGTCCGGATACATCAATCGAAAATTAATTTCGTCCTTCAGTTTAGCAGTGTACTTCGTATGGTTCTTTGAAAATGCTAAAAATTTTCATATCCAAGCATGTAATACACTTCCTAACATCTCCATTTTATATGCGCCAAGCAGAGCAGAATGAGATACCACCTTTGAGACGGTACATGCTATATTAGTGACTTGGACGAAGGGCATGTTGTCATGGTCCAGTACGTGAGGGCGGGTATGTCGGAAGCGGCGAAGTTGATCGGCTGTTCGCATGCTACTGCCGTGAGCACATATGGGAAGTGACGGAAGGATGGTGAAACCACGAGTAGGCCACAAGGGATTTGACGTTCACGTGTCATTACAGAATGTAGCGATTGAGGCCTGCCCATTCTTTAAAGCAACAAATGCTGGGAACAATGACAGACTGGACGATAGAGTATAATGCTAGTGTTGGCACACGTGTTTCAGAGCACACCATTCGGTGAACAATGTTGAAAATGGGGCTGTATAGCAGATGACCCTCTGCTTGTTCCCACGTTGACTTAACGACGTTGTCATTAACGATTGCAGTGAGCGTAGGATCATCGAGCTTGGACAGTGCATCAATGGATACGTGTCACTTGGTCGTATGAATCACGTTTCTTGTTGTATCACATTGGCGGTCATGTCCGCATACTGAGAACAGCTGCTCGAAACATGCACTGTGCTGTGGAGGCAGGCCGATGGGGGCAGTATGATGCTATGGGAAACATTCACCTGGGATTACAGGGGACCTGCAATGTCAGCTGTGGAGAACATGAACATTATTGTGGACCAACTGAATCCCTTCACGCTTGATGCCTTCCCAAATAGCATCCTCCAGAACGATAATATTGTACATGTCACAAGGACAGAAACGTGCTACAGTAGTATTAGAAGCATGATAGTGAACTCATGTTGACGCCTTTGGGCACCAGATTCACCAGATCTGAACTCTACGAAACACATCCTGGATGGTACAGGCGCCAGTTTCGCGCCCGCGCACCACCAGGCCGCAACTTAAGGGAAATTGTTGATTCAGTGTCACGCGGAATCGCTGCTGTACTGCGTTTCAGAGATACACCAATATGCTGTTCAGCAGTTGGTCATAATGCTTTGGCTCATCTGTGCAATTCTACTGGTTGAGCCGTGCGCAGCTTCGGTCATGCCGTTTATTACTCGTCATCTTGTTTGTGTAGTTCTGTCGCCTGTTTTTTTTTTTTTTTTTGTTTGTTTAATTCGATTTACTGGCGTCACTAGGTTGCTGGTTTGCTTGCCTGAGTGTGGCAGCAGCAGCGGTTATCGATAAGTGCACTGTCGTACCATCTCTCGAGCGATCGCTAGTATTTCCGGGTCGTCGTCTGTCGAGAGTTCAGTCCGGACGCAGCAGCAGTGAAGTCGGGGACGGAGCGCCAGTGAAGTGCGGACAGCCAGTGCTCGCCGACCGCTGGCGACTCACATGAACTGTTCGACAGAAGGAGATTGGAGCGGGACGACCGTTGGTCGGTCGTTCGGTTGGTCGTCTCATCAGGCGACGTGTATTTGGTCTTTTGGCCGTTTCTGGGCCTCGTCACTTGGTCATCTTGCCGGACGTGGGGCGGTTCCTTCCTTGGGCAGAGATGTTGTGGCCAATGGGCAACAGTTACCTGGTTCGAGCAAGGGTGCCCGGGTCGCCGAGTTACGAACGGACATGGAGTTGACAATGTTACTTATAATCCGTCTTGATTGCAAAATGTTTGTTCATATGACGGGTTTCGGTTCATCTGGAACCATGTTCAGATCTGATACTTCGGTTACAGGAGCAACCCGTCCAAATACAGCAACTTTCACGCCGCAGCATGTTAAAGTTGCTGTATTTGGACGGCTTATTCCTGTAACCGAAATATCAGATCTGAAGATGGTTCTAGATGAGCCGGAATCGGTCATATGAATAAACATTTTGCAGTCAAGACGGATTATAAGTAACATTGTAAAATCACTGATTGCGGCTATCCTATCAGACATTATGTCTGGTTTTGCAAAACGTGGAGTTGAGTCGGGTTGGAGCTGCCATTAGCTTCGGACACCCAAGACTCGCCCGACCGTCGCCGACACACGTTACTTGTGTGGGAATGACCTGGGTTGAACGTTCGGTCGGTCGTCTCATCGGACGATGAGTATTTGGTCGCCGACCGCTTGTGGAAACTCTCTGTGTGTCGTATTGATTTGTCCTTATTGTTCCACAGTTATTGCTTTTACGATTGTTCGAGTTCTTGTGCAAGTGTGTTTACGTCGAATTGTGTGTAGCTTCTGTGATTTCCACTGAGCAGATGAATGCTGCCTGCGTACTGGAACAGGCAGTTGGTCCCTTGCGACAGAGGGAATTGATTAGGTTTTTGGTTGGTTCTTCAGCCGTGCCTAGGTCGTGTTGCAACCCAATTGTTTAGTGTTACGCTAGGCTGCTTGTCTTACCTAAACTGTAGTTAGAGTTTTCTCTCTAGGCTGACCCTTGGAACACTTCTGAGCACCACTGTTTGTTGTTTGTGATTGTCATTTTAGTTGGTCGTGGGTACTGTGCCAGGCTTTGAGCCGTGTATTAATATGGTCTGTTTTATGTTTTGGCCTTCAGCCGAACTTCATAACAACTTTAAGATTGGGCCTTCAGCCGTGTTTCATTTAAAATTCTTGTTGCTCTGCATTTAGGCCTTTAGCCGCGTTTGTTTCAGAATCTGTGGCTTTAATAAGTAAATCCTTGTCTGTAAGGTTTCTCTTTAATTATCTCGAATTCTTGAAACGGCCTTTAGCCGTGTTCTGTAAACGTTTGTTTTAATGTTGTCTTTAATTATTCTTGAGTAATTGTTTGGGCCTTCAGCCGACAAGATACTTTAAGTTTTCTTAAGATGTTTTTCTATTGTACTGTGTAAAGGCTTACCTTTAAAGTCTCTCTTTTGTTATGTAAAGAAATTTTTTTTTTAAAATTGGGCTTTCAGCCGAAGAATCAACTTGAATTTTCCTTAATATGGCCTATAGCCGGAATTTTTAAATGTTTGGCTTTTAAAGAATTTCCTTAGTTTTATTTCGGCTTCTAGCCAAGAAGATATTGTAATTTTACTTAAGTAAGGCCTTCAGCCGTTACTCTAAATCCTGGTGTTTTAAAAGCAATTATTTAAACTTATTCTGGAGAAGTTACTTGGGACATCAGCCGTGAATTGATCTATGTTGCTTTAAAGAGAGAACTGTGCATTGGTTTGAGGAATAAAGTTGTGTGTGTTCTTGTATAACTAACAGTAATTGACCTCGGCCGCTTTCCGCAACCTGATCCGCTCTGTCCTGCGAAACCAGAGTTCACTGGTGATGCTACAGGTACTCAAGATTACCACAGCTGAGTGAGTGCAGAAACAAAGGATATGCTCAAGGTCAATGCCTTGACACTGTACGGGGTGCTGTGGGTATAAGTGCAGATATTTTTATTGTTGACTGAGTATAGTGTGCTGAGCAACATTACACCAGCATTTGCTCCATTTACAGATTAATAACTATGAATATTTGGAGTAGTATCTTTTTAGGTTGGTTAATAAATTCAAGTACATGTGTCAAGAGCAAGACATTAATGCTTATTTTCCCCTGGGCAGCAGGTTAGGTGTTGAAGTGTGGATGCGTGGATATAAAATGACAGGCGTAATCCATCTAGTGGTGCAGTTACGACCGTGCAGAAAACAACGGGTGACTTGTTTGTTTGTGAGATAACTGTTAAACACAGAGGAAAAACAACTAACACAACAAACTGGGTACGTGTTAAGGTACCTAGGATCACATTATCTGCTCTTGTATCCCTAACATCATCTCAGCATACTGATATTTCCTGAATATTATCGTGTAAATATTTCATTTGTGAGTACATGATATCAGTAACTGCTAAATACACAGTTTACCAATACAGATCCTTTGGGTACAACTAATGAAATGTTTTTTTTTTGTCACAAAACTTGTTCCGTCTTATGCAATTAAAGCATCGCTTATAGTAGGGTTTTCTCGCCGTTTCTTGCTTTAGAGAGTATATGATATCTGCACACACATTTTACTAGAATTTTCCAATTTGTCACTGGCACAAAGCATAAAAATAAAAAAAGGACACTACAAAGCAAGAAGAAGTAGTCTAGTAGTAAGGCAATGTTTATCCGAAGGTCAGTGGGGAGTCAAAGGAAGGAGGAAGGGGGGGGAGGGGAGCACTGTTTCTCCAAACCCATCTCATCTCTCACAGGCATTCTGCTGACGTGTTTCTGTACACTTTTCACACACAACGTTGTGACTACCTCACTAAATTTTTTTTCCCTATCAGTCTTCTCATATGTGTGATCTGGCCTTCCTGTGATTCCTGTTCTACACTAGCCTCTTCATCTGAGAGTAGCACTTATACACAACGCCATCAATTATATTTTTAGATATATTCCACTCTCTGTCTTCCACTATAGATTTTGCCCTCTACAGTCCCATCTAATACCATGGAAGCTATACCTCAAGGTATTAACATAGGCCTATGTCGTTTAACTCCAAGTCTTCTTCTTGTCAGTGTATTCCACATTTTCCTTTCTTCAGCTATTCTGTAGTAATTCTCCCCATTTCTGATATTATCACACTGCTTGATTTTCAACATTCTTCTCCAACACCACATCTCATACACTTCCGTTGCCTTCTTTTACAGTTTTGCCACAGTCTGTGAGTCACTTTCAAATAATTCTGTGCTCTAGACTTACATTCACGGAAATTTATGTCTCAAATTATAATATCCTGTATTTTGATACTAACAGGCGTCTTTAAGCAGGCTGTGATAGTTTGCTTTTTATAACCTTGTTTCCATTCAGGTTATCAGTGTTATCACAGAACCTTTTCAGTGACAGCCTTTCACTACCAATTTTAATCCCATTCCTGAAACTTTGTTTACTTCGGTCATGGTGTGTGCGTGTGTGTGTGTGTGTGTGTGTGTGTGTGTGTGTGTGTGTGTGTGTGTGTGTGTATGTGAATTCCTAAGGGACCAAATTGCTGAGGTAATCGGTCCCTAGACTTACACACTACTTAAACTAACTCAAACTAACTTACGCTAAGAACAACGCACACACCCATGCCCGAGGGAGGACTCGAACCTCCGGTGGGAGAGGCCACGCAATCCGTGACATGGCGCCTCAAACCGCGTGGCCACTCAGCGCTGCCGTGCATTGTACGATGAACATATTGAATAGTAGAGGAGAGCGACTGCAATGATTTTAATCAGATCACATCTCTCCTAGTCTTGCATTCTTATTGTTCCTTCTTGGTTCTTGTGTGTACTGTGTATTACTCGACTTTCCCTACAGATTATACATATTTATCTGAGAATTACAAACATATTGCACTGTTTTACGTTGCCGAACGCTTTTTCTAGGTCAACAAAGTAATGATTTTTCTTGAATCTTCCCTCAGTTATCGGCACGACGTCAGACCTACCTCTCTATTGTCTTTACCTTCCTAAGGCCAAGATGTTAATCAGCTAACAAATCCGCAATTTTCTTCTTTGTTCTCCTGTATAATAGTTATATCAATAAAGTTATCCGTGAGTTGTTAAGCTGATTAAGCGATAGTTCTCGCATTTATTTATCTTTGTTATCTTCGGAATTTTGTGGACGACGTTCTTCTGAACGTCCGATGGCATGTCTCAATTCTAGCACATTGTACACACTCACCACTTCCAGAGTGATTTTAGAAATTCAGATGGAACATCATCTAGCCTTTCTGCCTTGTTCCATGGCAGGTCTTCCAAAACCAAATCAGACTCTAATACTGCACACATCAATAAAAATTTTGCATCAACCCGGTTCCCAGAACTCCTGAACATAGACGTTGACTGTGGATAACGTATCACAGACACAGTCCCTTTGACTTGATGTCACTAAGCCCGCCCAAAAGTGTAAAAAACCATGCATGAGCAGCGCCTGTTAGACGGAGGGTGTCCGACAACCGACCAGTTCTAGTCATTCCGCAGGGAAGGAGGTACACGGCTCGTGTTGTCTGTAGTTCAACCACGCCTCGACGGTCAATACTGCGGTTCGATCGCGTCCGCATTACCAGGAAGGGCTCTCAACAAGGGAAGTGTCCAGGCGTCTCGGAGTGAACCAAAGCGATGTTGTTCGGTCATGGAGGAGAGATACAGAGGGACAGGAGCTGTCGATGACATGCCTCGCTCAGGCCGCCCAAAAGCTACTACTGCAGTTGACGACCGCTACCTACGTATTATCGCTCGGAAGAACCCCGACAGCAAAGCCACCATGTTGAATAATGTTTTTCGTGCAGCCGCAGGTCGTCGTGTTACGAGTAAACCTGTACGCAACAGGCTGCATGACGCGCAACTTGACTCCCGACGTCGGTGGCGAAGTCCATCGTTGCAACCACGACATCATGCAGTGCGGTACAGATGGGCTCAAAAATATGCCGAATGGACCACTCAGGATTGCCATCACGTTCTCTTCACCGATGAATGTCGCATATGCCTTCAACCTGACAATCGTCGGAGACGTATCTGGAGGCAACCCTGTCAGGCCGAACGCCTTAGACACACTGTCCAGCGAGTGAGGTCCCTGATGTTTTGGGGTGGCATTATGTGGGGCCGACGTACGCCGCTGGTGGTCATGGAAGGCGCCGTAACGGCTATACGATAAGTGAATGCCATCCTCCGATCGTTACTGCAATCATATCGGCGAGGCATTCGTCTTCATGGACGACAATTCGCACCCCCATCGTGCACATCTTGTGTATGACTTCCTTCAGGATAACAACATCGCTCGACTAGCATGTTCTCCAGACATGAACCCTATCGAACAGGCCGGGGATAGATTGAAATAGCTGTTTACGGACGACGTGACCCACCAACCTCTCTGAGGGATCTACGCCGAACCGACGTTGAGGAGCGGGACAATCTGGACCAACAGTGCCTTCATGAACTTATGGATAGTATGCCACGATGAATGTAGGCATGCATCAATGCAAGAGGACGTGCTGCTGGGTATTAGAGGTACCGGTGTGTACAGCAATCTGGACTACCGCTTCTGAAGTCTCGCTGTATGGTGATACAAAATGCAATGCGTGGTTTTCATGAGCAATAAAAAGGGTGGAAATGATGTTTATGCTGATCTCTATTCCAATTTTCTATACAGGTTCCGGAACTCTCGGAACCGAGGTGATGCAAAACGTTTTTTGATGCGTGTAGATCTTAAATGACTTTCAGGTCGACATCCATTTTTTCTTCTTTCCCGTCAGAAGGTAGTTCCACGTCCTAATAGAGGCCCACAAGCACTCTTCCCACCTATCCGCAGCCTGCTTTGCTTCTTACGGAGGAATTCGTTTTGTACTCTTAATGTCGACGCCAGTGATGCAGTAGTTATTGTGACTTCTCCACATGCTGAATCTGTTCTTCTGATGGCCACTTCCTTTCCAAAGTTTTCACCTTTTCTCTGCAGTCATTTCGTTTAGCTTCCTTGCCTTTCACATTGTATTCATCCCTTAGTGACATATACTTACGTACTTTTTCGTTCTCCTCAAGGTTTTTGTGTTTTCCTCTTTCGTCGGTCGACAAGTATTTTTTTGTTACTCAAGATTTCTTCGTAGTTACGAGAGGCGTTCAATAACTATTGCAACACATTTTTTTCTCGACTATTTTGAGTTGAAAAAATGCGGCATTTTTTGTGGGACATCGAGGAATACTCCTGCTTCAGCCGCTATAGATTTAGGAAGTTCCGACAAGTGACGGCGCTGTAGGTAGTCGTCAAAATGGTGTCTGTGACGGAGGTGCGTTACAAGTAGAGAGTTTTTTCGGCGGAAAACGAGAGCATCGTAGATATTCATAGGCGCTTGCTGAATGTCTACGGAGAGATGGCAGTGAACAAAACCACAGAGAGTCGTTGAGCTAGACGTCTGTCATTATCGCCACAAGGCCGCGCAAACGTATCCAATTTCCCGCGTGCCGGCCGGCCGCACACAGCTGTGACTCCTGGAATGTTGCAATGATGGAACGTGCGGACACTCTCATTCGAGGTGATCGGTGGATTACAGTTAAACTTCTCGCTGTACAACTGGGCGTCTCTTTTGGTAGTGCTGACATACTCGTCCTCCAGTTGAAGTCCTCGAAGGCGTGTGCCCACTGGGGTTTCTCGCCGCCTAACGGAAGACCATAAAGAGCCACGAAGGACGATCTGTGCGGAGTTGTCCATGACAACGCAAGGCCTCACGCAATTCTGTGCAACCGAGAGGCGCTCACACAGCTTCACTCGATTATTCTTCCTCGTTCACCCTCCAGCCTGAATCTCGCACCTTCCAACTTACGTCTGTTAGGCCCGGTGAAGAATGACTTTGCGGGAAGGAGTACTTGGATGAGGGGGAGGGTACTGCTGCAGCAAGACGTTGGCTCCGACGTCGACCAGTAGAGAGGTACGAGGAGGCCATACAGACCCTCCCAGTATGGTGGCTTAAGGCTGTCATATTGAACGGAAATTATGTTGAAAAGTAGGGTCTTATAGCCAAAAGAGTGGGAAATAACATGGTGTACTGGAATCCTGAATCAAACCCAGCTGCTTTGAGAAAAAAAAATTGTTGTTCTACTTACTGAACGCCCCTCGTATCTTCCTTGTACCTATATTTGTCATTCCAACTTAAGTGACCGTCCTTTTCAGGGATGTACATTACAACTGAACTACCTGCTATGATATTCGTTATTACAATATCTATAGTCCCTGAGTGAGATCTTTAAACGTGCCTGATCATTTACCACCAATTCGGTGTCCCACCTTTCTGATGTGCGACTGAACATGCTTAGATCACACGGAGGGCATTGTTTTTACATTCTAAGTTTTTATTCTTTGCTATTCTTCACATGTAAGAGGTACTATAAACAATTAAAACCCTGAGATTCCGTTGGAAACACCTCATACATTTCGTGCTGCCTAAGTATCATTTGCAGAACTAAGTGGGTCAATGTTCTCTAAGGAACAGTGGCCTTTTAATTATCTACAGCGTTTCTCAGGTACGAAGTATAACAATGACTCAAAGCTAGAATGGAAAGAAAATACTGCTTACCTATAGAGACCTAAATGGTGTTTGAGACATCTAGAATATAACAACTGCTGGAGCTAGAGAGATATCAGTCGACCGAATATGCTTGTTGGAAGTAGGTTAACTAGTTGATTACAGCGAGTTTCACAAAGAGCTGATTGAGACGCACTGGCGCCTGAGAGCGAGTTGGTTCGTCGAATATTTCCTTCCTGCTTTCATTAGTAGTTTTGGAAACTGGACGAGAAAACAGATAATAATCGATAACGAGGTGGATATCCACGCATCATCACGTGACGCTGACATCGGAAATTTGGCTGCTCTGAAAATGAAAAAAAAGGACAAAATCTCTCGCCGGTTATACCAACACACAATATCGATAAAGCCAAAAACGTTACAGAGCAATCCATCACGAACCCAACTTGAGTCGTGGGTCGCGACGTAATTACTTGGAAGCTCATACTCAGATCAGACGTGACGGCGGATTTGGGTTCATCTTTCTCTCGAGATGCGTGTGTCTACGTGCAGGAATGAGACAGCGATGGGGTCAAGCAGCGATTTTTCAGGTCTCTGTGGCTGTAGAAGTCAGGATAAGGAGGTAGATATGGTGGTGATAAGGAAGTGAGGCTTTGGGTAGGCTTACTGGGCTGATTTCTATTGCTTCTTCGTGTGTTTACAATGAACATGCAGATGAGCACTGTAACTTCAGCAAGTGTATAACGGATGAGGATTACTTCATTGCTAGAACAAATGCCCACCCCGGGATATAACTGTATCAGGATTCGAGTATCCAGAGTAGCGTATGCCACTACGGACCACGAATCGTGAAAGTACTAGATTCTGTTGCTCTAACTGAACCCTTAGGCTCACGTAGTCGTCACAACGGAAGCGACATACAGACAGACGAATGGTGCATGTAGGCAAATGTACGATGGAAATTATAACCCTAGCCCAGAGGTTAGTACAGGAAAGCTTTGCAAGTCCTTCTTAGTGTACAAGATTATCTGAGTATAATATCACTCCTATAGTATAAGCTGCTGGCCGTTGTCCATCCGAGGCTGCTGTCTCGAACTCATTTCTGTCTGGAACTCTTCTTTGTCTGGATCTCTGTCTTGCTTGATGTTTGAGGACCTTTGTATACGACATTTGGGCATGTTTGCTTATAGATGGTAAATAACTGGGTCGCCTTTTACCTCCAATTCGCTTTCAGCGACCCTGAAATCAGTGGTTCCTCAATGCGCATTACCTGCTACTGAACCGACGAAAGCGGCTTGCGCTGTACGTCTCTACCTAAGTTACTAGGCTTACTGCTAAAATTCATACCTATATCACTTTTCTCTTTTTTTCTTGGCAACCTTCATTGTTCTATCATTACAGGAGGAAACACGCTTTTGTTTCGTCATGTCGACTGTCATGTCATGAAGTGAGAACGATCTATCACAGTTTGAGGACAACAGTAACACTAATAAACATAATACTAGAGGGAGAAATGATTAACACTGTCCTTCACATAGCCTTAGAATGGCACAGTTGGACCTGTCAAAAAAGGAAAATTAAGGGAAAAATCATGCAGTCACAAATTTTTGTATATTTGTAGGAGGAATCATCAAGAGCAACACAACAGAAATCCCCACAGTTGGGGTTTGAGCGGAGGGATGGTGGGCATTTAAAGGTCATTTTACAAGTCTCAGACATTACGATTTACATACGCAGATTGAGGAGACGAATGAAAATTTCTGGAACCATATAGGTTCATTTGATTAAAGGACTTGCGCCTGGGTTTCAGGCAGGATATCCCGTTTTGTTCGATGATGAGGTGCTATTCCAAATAACTGGAGAGCCTCTGCAATACTGTTTGAGTTCGGAGGGAATACCAGGTGCGCTGAGGCGTGAATCGGAATTTGAATTTCGAAGGGAGCCGTGATAGGCTAGCCCGTGCAGTTGTGTAAAGCCGCTTAGCCAGCAGGGTGGCGTAGTGGTTGGCACATCTGCCCTGTTATCTTCTCCAATCACTGTGCCTACTAATGTAAAGCACACGTGCCAGTTAGAAAGCTTTCAGGAAACAGAGGCAGTTGGAAACTAAAACAGAAAACTTCAAAGATGAGATGCTATGCCTTGAAGTAACAAAAAAGGTTTGACAGTGTTCAGAGAGATGAGGCGAATACAACTCCCCCACATAGTGATGAGTTGAACGTACCAAGCCGCAAATAAGCAACACTGATAACGTAAAGTGCTGACGGAGTATTTTGGAGAAGATACACGGCAGGATTCTAAACACTATGCCTAAATGCATAATGAATGCCCGTGGAGATGACGGAATGCTTCTCATGCGTATTCGTGGTTTAAAGCGAAAATTCTAAACATGAAAAGGGAGCAAACGCAAGCCAACCTCAAATCCAGCACAGGGCGCAGAGAGCTCCCCAACAAATTTTATAGTGAATTTTGGGAGATTTTGAGCTGCTTTTTAACCGAAGTGGCAAATGAAGTCCTAAACGGGCCAGAAAGAGGATTTCAGGCCTACTCGTATAACGCTGACTACAAAATTGCGGCCAAATGTCTCTTAGACAACAGCAAGATAGCATTAAAGAAGGCCATTAGCCCGTGACAGCCGTGTGCAGCGCCTGGCAGAAGAATTTTCAACGCCATCTACAGCTGCAGGGACATCACAACGCGTGCTGCAACCATCAGAACGGCTGCAGCAGTAATATCTGCTACCTTCCCGACGCTTTCGACAGGATCAGTCACCAGTGCCTACCGTAAACGCTGACAAGGCTCAGAATTGGCCGCAAATTCAACCAAATTATATAAAAAAAACATCTTAACTAATGCCACATCAAAAATAACTACATATGAATGGACTTTCAAACGAATCAAACTCGGGGAGTTAGTGAGTCAAGGTTGTCCGCTGTCCGTGGACTGCTTTGTGGCAGCACTTGACCCAATCCTGCAGACACTGGCAGCCAGTATAGACGGCTGCAAAGTGGGATCACAAACGGTCAAGTCTATGGAATACGCCAATGGTGTGGGAATTTTCGTAAATGGTGAACAGGACATCGACAAAATTAGGCAAATTATGAAAATATCCGAAAACTCATCAGGTGCAAAGATACACTACTGGCCATTAAAATTGCTACACCAAGAAGAAGTGCAGATGATAAACGGGCATTCATTGGACAAATATATTATATTAGGATTGACATGTGATTACATTTTCACGCCATTTGGGTGCATAGATCATGAGAAATCCGTACCCAGAACAACCACCTCTGGCCGTAATAACGGCCTTGATACGCCTGGGCATTGAGTCAAACAGAGCTTGGATGTCGTGTACAGGTACAGCCGCCCATGCAGCTTCAACACGATACCACAGTTCATCAAGAGTAGTGACTGGCGTATTGTGACGAGCAGTTACTCGGCCACCATTGACCAGACGTTTTCAATTGCTGAGAGATCTGGAGAATGTGCTGACCAGGGCAGCAGTAGAACGCTTTCTGTATCCAGAAAGGCCCGTACATGACCTGCAACATGCGGGCGTGCATTATCCTGCTGAAATGTAGGGTTTCACAGGGATCGAATGACGGGTAGAGCCACGGGTCGTAGCACATCTGAAACGTAACGTCAATGCGAACAAGAGGAGAGCGAGACGTGGAACGAATGGCACCCCATACCATCACGCCGGGTGATACGCCAGTATGGCGATGACGAATATACGCTTCCAATGTGCGTTCACCGCGATGTCGCCAAACACGGATGCGACCATCATGATGCTGTAAACAGAACCTGGATTCATGCGAAAAAATGACGTTTTGCCATTCGTGCACCCAGGTTCGTCGTTGAGTACACCATCGCAGGCGCTCCTGTCTGTGATGCAGCGTGAAGGGTAACCGCAGCCATGGTCTTCGAGCTGATAGTCCATGCTGCTGCCAACGTTGTCGAACTGTTCGTGCAGATGGTTGTTGTCTTGCAAACGTCCCTATCTGTTGACTCAGGGATCGAGACGTGGCTGCACGATGCGTTACAGCCATGCGGATAAGATGCATGTCATCTCGACTGCTAGTAATACGAGACCGTTGGGATCCAGCACGACGTTCCGTATTACCCTCCTGAACCCACCTATTCCATATTCTGCTAACAGTCATTGGATCTCGACCAACGCGAGCAGCAATGTCGCGATAAGGTAAACCGCAATCGTGGTAGGCTACAATCCGACCTTTAAGACACTCGTAAACGTGATGGTACGCATTTCTCCTCCTTACACGAGGCATCACAACAACGTTTCACCGGGCAACGCCGGTCAACTGTTGTTTGTGTATGAGAAATCCGTTGGAAACTTTCCTCATGTCAGGACGTTGTAGGTGTCGCCACTGGCGCCAACCTTGTGTGAATGCTCTGAAAAGCTAATCATTTGCATATCACA
This sequence comes from Schistocerca piceifrons, assembly GCF_021461385.2. Lineage (NCBI taxonomy): Eukaryota > Metazoa > Arthropoda > Insecta > Orthoptera > Acrididae > Schistocerca > Schistocerca piceifrons. Next base: position 620,446,782 of record NC_060139.1, on the reverse strand, counting down.
GCTTCTTCTCCCTGTCGGTTAAACTTCGCGTCTGTAGCACGTCATCTTCGTGGTGTAGCAATTTTAATGGCCAGTAGTGTATCTGAAAGCATAAAGGCATTTACATTTCACTGGGAGAAAGCCTACAATATGCATAATGTGAATGTAAGTAGATAAACATTTTTTTATGTAAATTATTTGAACAGTGAAAAAGTCAGAGTTATTTGGCTTAAAAAGTAATTTTCGATGTTTTTGGCACCACGAAAACAAGAGACACAGGGTAAAGCAAACAGGTGCTCGCTATTGCGTTCTAGATATTGTTTAATGCATATTATCGATCAATTTAATGAGTATGCTCTGAAATGTTTGGATGACACTTTTATATTCTTTCAGTTCTCAGGAGTGTAAAGAATTAATCACGCGACCTTTGACAAGAATGTCCACTACGAATTCCCTTTTTGTCACTGGTAAACACTATTATTCTTCCTTGTTCCTATTTTCTCTTTTTTTTTCGTGAGAAGGGTAGATTCTCATAACGTCGCTTTCACGATTCAGATGCCAAACTACACAGCAGATAGCTCTCACATCACACAATGTTTTGGCGCTGACGTGTAAACGAAATTGGCCACTCGACACATGCGAGGCTCATCAGTACAGGAATAAGTCGTAAATTCACTTGTCTTGACTAGTCAATTGGGACAAGAAAGTCGACCGTGTAACAGGGGGTTAAGCGGAGAAGAGCAGTGTCCTCCAGCGAGACAGGGCAGACAGCTCAGCGATATACCTGCAAGCGGTCGATGGGTGGCTGGGAGGGAGAGAACAGGTGCGCCCTGCGCCTTCTGTCCTTCTGTGGGTGGCAGGTGCCCTCCGTGTGGCGCTGGATGCCTCCCCGCTTCCGCCGCGATAGGCGCCGGCGTCTCGTGCGCTGGCTACTTCTCACCTGATGAGACTACTTTGCTCCCTCGCCCTCTGTCCCTTTCCACAATGTTCCTGTCGTTGTTACAGCTACCGTATTTCCTCCAGCCGAAAGTGCGACGTAATGATTCTGCAAACTGAAGTGGGGTTTACACAAGGTCCAATCATGCTCCTGACACCGGTTATGAAACGTACGCTCTGAGTAGATGTGTGTATGTGTGTGTGTGTGTGTGTGTGTGTGTATGTGGGTATGTACGTAACCTCTGTGTTGGCTCTATCACTCAACGTCAATGTTACCCTTTTGCTAATTCTTGTAGATAAGTACGGTCGCCATTCTAAAAGTTATCATGGTCCAGCTGTTCTGCACCACAGCCGTGTACGAATTTTCGTCGGACTTCTTCCTGCAGGGTGGTGCTGAAAGAAAACTCTTCACTACTGAGGACTACAGAAATAATCAGTTTACTCCTTCCTTCACTGAATCTTCTATATTTGAACCACTCAGGTCAAACAAATGACAGATCTATTTTATAGTAATGTACAGAGTAATGACATTCACGCAACTCAACATACATTGAAGCATTTCAAGCAACGTCTACCATCAGAGTACGTCAGTTCAAAGACAGTCTTCATTTGTTCTGGCCTTTGACGATGTCTGCGATCCTCTTGCTCCGAGGCATTCACCGCGCCTTCCATGGGTACCGTCAAAGCACCACTCGTAATCCACAATCAATGACCCTTTCCGTAATTAGTTGCGTGTTTGGCCGCCGCATGTCCATATATTGTCCGCACCGTCAGCACATATATATACTAAAGTGCGCGTCATTTATGTTGGCGGCCGAGTTTAGGTTCGTTCTGCGCATCTGACGTCACAAAACACAGTTAGCCAATGAACAGAGAACGACGTTGCCAGATCTCGACTGCAGTGCATAGCATGGACGAGTGTCTTCAGTTTTAGAAACGTTCAGTCATAAATAAAGTAATAGAACAAAAGCAATGTCTTGATAGCAGTCTTTCTTTTATAGAAAGTTTGGAAAAAGCATTCTTTATACCAGTTGCTTCATATTCTATTAATTAATTAAACCAAACAAGCAATAAGACTCCTAATTCAGGCGATAGCAAGGAAAGGTGTTTGTATCAATCTCACGAACCACTTTTTCGCAATAAAGAACAACGGTAATCATTTATTTCCTATTGTACTTCGACGAAGCGTGAGTAATTCATAGTCATACCAACAGTGTTTGTCAGTATTTTGGTTAGATTCCTCATGGCGTTTTGTAGTCAGTTGAGCTGGGTTAGTGTAACGGTTAAGGTGTTGGGATTCTATGCGAAAGGTTATGGGTTCAAACCTAGTGTGCTGCTTAATATTTTCATTATTTAAAAACAATATCGAAGTGCCTTACCTCACAAATTATATTCGCTTGAATGCAATTTTTTGAAATTTCTTGTGCTTTGTCTCTTCATTAAGCCTTTCGCTGCTGCAGACACGTGCTCCCCGCATTCCGCGCTGTGCGCGATTTTGTCATCACTGCACTGCTCGCCTGTGCAGACACATGGTGTTCCCTCTGCTTTGACACACTTATGATTCCATTCCACAAAAACTATTTGGCCCAAAAATTTGATTTTTACACGTCTTCTTGACTGATACCTTCCCCCCATAAATGACTTAATTTTGTTTCTATGTTCAACGCAGTTATTATGCAGCATTACATGTAGTAAACCATTGCACGAAATTTTGAAGAGTTTGCAGAGGTAGAAGTCCATAGCGTATACTTTCCGGATGGTCGATTTTAGTTGCCACAATGTTGAGAATGAAATGTGGACAAGATACCTAAATTTCATATAAAATTTACTGTATAACAATTTCATTTAATTTAAGTACCACATAGGTGTCATATGTAATATTGAGAAATATTCCGTCTTTCGCGACTGTAATAAAAGTTTTATTTACACCAGACGCGTTTGGCTTTATTTTAAAGCACTTCAATCAATGAAAGGTATGGCACATACACAATGGTACTCATGTTCTCTTTCTTGTTTTTGTTCCACAGTCGCAGTTTTACCAATGGTACTGAAATATATTCCTCTTCTGCAACTGTAATAAGTGACTTATTTAGACCAGACGCGTTTCTCTCTTTTGAAGCATCTTCAGTGGACAGTATTTTGTCTCCTCCATTGCCAAGTTACCTTTTGTAGTTTTGTGCTGCGGTAACACAATATTCAACGTTTGTGTTGGCTAATCAGTGTTTTAGCAAATAAATGATGTTTGTGTGTGCCACACACAAAAATTATATTTGACATAGCTCAGAGTACTTCACTGATAGACGGTATATTCATGTCCTAATGTTTTTGTAAGTCCACAGTTTTGTTTAATGTATTTTTTCTACTTCCTTTTGATTGATTGAAGTGCTTTAAAATAAAGCCAAACGTGCTCAGTGTAAATAAAACTTTTGTTACAGTTGCGAAAGACGGAATGTTCTCATGGACATCCCGTTACATTACACACTATAATAGTAGGGCTTGTCTATTCATGTCGGTAAGTGGGACACATAGGCTTATCTACGTCTTGTCTGCAGAGAAACGACACCTATGTGGTACTTAAATGAGATATTGTTATACAGTAAATTTTATATGAAATTTAGGTATCTTGTCTACATTTCATTCCCAACATTGTGGCAACTAAAATCGACCATACGGAAAGTATACGCTATGGACTTTTACCTCTGCAAACTCTTCAAAATTTCGTGCAATGGTTTACTATATTTAATGCTGTATAATAACTGCGTTGAACAGCGCAACAAAATTGTCATTTATGGGGGGAAGGTATCAGTCAAGAAGACATGTAAAAATCTAATTTTTGGGCCAAATAGTTTTTGTGGAATCGAATGATAAGAGTGTCAAAGCAGTCGGAACACGATGCGTCTGCACAGGCGAGCAGTGCAGTGACAAAATCGCGCACAGTGCGGAATGCAGGGAGCACGTCTTTGTAGCAGCGAAAGGGTTAATGCGGCCGTGGTGACTTTACTTCACGAACTGCGCGCTCCCCCCTAAACGTAAGCTTGCGAACTATGCTATACTATGGCGCTGCTTCTATTGGCGCGTGCATCGTGTGCAACTGGCAACGCAGCAATCTCCTGCGCCTGAGCGGGCATGCGCGAGCCGCCAAGATAGAAGAATTGAACTATAGGGTTCCCACAGTGGATGTTTTTGGCTACAGTAAGAAACCACAGTTGAACATGATGTTCTCATGGACATCCCGTTACATTACACACTATAATAGTAGGGCTTGTCTATTCATGTCGGTAAGCGGGACACATAGGCTTATCTACGTCTTGTTTGCAGAGAAACTGTACTAAGCTTCGGACGTACAGACTATATAAACTCTGCAGGTATCGTTAGATTTCGTCGTACTGTGAAAAGCCAGATCCTGGCTTTGGTTTGGAGTCTATAATCTTGGTCGACTTTGTATTGAATTGTGAAACACATTTTCTGTGCCACAGGACAGTTATCGAACTATTGTGATGACCCTGCGGCTCATTCAGTGTTGCTGGTATGCAGCTGACTATTAAAATTGCAACTGTAGCCCTGTCACATGGTGCTTTTCCCGCGACAAAATGTCCATAGTTTATTTCTCAGTCGTTCTATATACATATATTTTTAGGGTGCTGAATCTGAATGTCTAGATTGCTGCCTTGTAGGAGATCGACTTCACAACGAAAACCGCAAAAAACCTCGAATCTGTCACACTTTTTACAATTTTTCGCATGTATCTCGAAAACTATACGACTTTCAAAGATAGCCACTCTCAATAAAATTAAAGTTGCAAAAGTGTGCCGGAAACTGAACAGTCAAATTTGATTTTCTGACCAGCCGCATCGGCGTCAAAGCACGCTGAAAAGCAGCGACTGTTTGGGCCTTTTGCGATAACATCGAAAACTCTCACTCCCACTCCCTACAACTCGAAAAATCTACATGTTATAAACGAAAACCCGCATACTACGTGAAATTACATTCCATTCCATTCCGTACAAGAGACTTGTGTGCGTTGGTTCTTCTCATAAGGGGGGAGGGAGCAATGCGAAAATTGCGAAAAATCACTTCTGCGCCGTCCAGCCAAACTACCCCTCCCAGCCACTGCCTCTTATCGGCAGTATACTTTCCGTGTACGACGCTTGAAAGAGGTAATTTTAAATTACACTCCTGGAAATGGAAAAAAGAACACATTGACACCGGTGTGTCAGACCCACCATACTTGCTCCGGACACTGCGAGAGGGCTGTACAAGCAATGATCACACGCACGGCACAGCATTTGCGCACCGCCGCCGTCAGTGTCAGCCAGTTTGCCGTGGCATACGGAGCTCCATCGCAGTCTTTAACACTGGTAGCATGCCGCGACAGCGTGGACGTGAACCGTATGTGCAGTTGACGGACTTTGAGCGAGGGCGTATAGTGGGCATGTGGGAGGCCGGGTAGACGTACCGCCGAATTGCTCAACACGTGGGGCGTGAGGTCTCCACAGTACATCGATGTTGTCGCCAGTGGTCGGCGGAAGGTGCGCGTGCCCGTCGACCTGGGACCGGACCGCAGCGACGCACGGATGCACGCCAAGACCGTAGGATCCTACGCAGTGCCGTAGGGGACCGCACCGCCACTTCCCAGCAAATTAGGGACACTGTTGCTCCTGGGGTATCGGCGAGGACCATTCGCAACCGTCTCCATGAAGCTGGGCTACGGTCCCGCACACCGTTAGGCCGTCTTCCGCTTACGCCCCAACATCGTGCAGCCCGCCTCCAGTGGTGTCGCGACAGGCGTGAATGGAGGGACGAATGGAGACGTGTCGTCTTCAGCGATGAGAGTCGCTTCTGCCTTGGTGCCAGTGATGGTCGTATGCGTGTTTGGCGCCGTGCAGGTGAGCGCCACAATCAGGACTGCATACGATCGAGGCACACAGGGCCAACACCCGGCATCGTGGTGTGGGGAGCGATCTCCTACACTGGCCGTACACCACTGGTGATCGTCGAGGGGACACTGAATAGTGCACGGTACATCCAAACCGTCATCGAACCCATCGTTCTACCATTCCTAGACCGGCAAGGGAACTTGCTGTTCCAACAGGACAATGCACGTCCGCATGTATCCCGTGCCACCCAACGTGCTCTAGAAGGTGTAAGTCAACTACCCTGGCCAGCAAGATCTCCGGATCTGTCCCCCATTGAGCATGTTTGGGACTGGATGAAGCGTCGTCTCAGGCGGTCTGCACGTCCAGCACGAACGCTGGTCCAACTGAGGCGCCAGGTGGAAATGGCATGGCAAGCCGTTCCACAGGACTACATTCAGCATCTCTACCATCGTCTCCATGGGAGAATAGCAGCCTGCATTGCTGCGAAAGGTGGATATACACTGTACTAGTGCCGACATTGTGCGTGCTCTGTTGCCTGTGTCTATGTGCCTGTGGTTCTGTCAGTGTGATCATGTGATGTATCTGACCCCAGGAATGTGTCAATAAAGTTTCCCCTTCCTGGGACAATGAATTCACGGTGTTCTTATTTCAATTTCCAGGAGTGTATTTGATGGAAAAGCATGTTTTCATCAAACATCAACAAATCATATTTACAACATATTAGGTGCACGACACTGAATAGAAACATGGACATGCGCCATAAAATGAGTAGATGTCGAGCTCAGTACTGGGTCATCACTTCAAATAGGTTCTCCACCTGGAAAAGAAAGAAGAAATTTAGTGGCAGAGTATAGATGCAAAAGACAGATAAGTTATATAGTAAACTATCGATGTTTGAAGAAATACCTGTACCGATCACATGAGCACTGTTTTTTACTGGTCTTGAGGGAAGACACGCCACTGTCGCACTTTAACTACACTGCCGGTCGGATTAATATTCATGTTTTAGGTCATGATCTCCGCGTTCCCCAGTACTATATTTGGTATGTGTGTTTTATGACCTTTTTTACATGAGAAAATTGAGGACAGAATGTTCATATAACTGGATGTGTAGCCTATAGGGAACTTGTACCCAAGGGGCCATAGAGGGAGAAAGATGGATTGTGGGCCATAAATGTGTGTCCAGCAACCGGGCTGTGCGAGTGATTCGGGGAAGCAGCACTCTGAATTGTACCTGCAGAGGGCCTTCGCTCCATGGTACTCCATTCTTTCCACTTAGGGCCGGAGCAGGAGGGTGCCAGTTCGCAAAACATTTTACCTGGGCCAGGCGACAGACCGTCACCAAGGCGGCCAGTTGGCGGAAAGTGGGTGGGGGAAGCCATTTAAGAGAGACTGTTGTAATCTGAGCTTTTCTGCAAACGGTAGGATGATCATGAAACTATGCGCGTTCTTTTCTTAGAAGCTGAGACGATACGATCAGAATGACTGGTGGATGTGTTTAGTGGAGGCAAGACTATAGCTCCCTTGACGCCAGGAAGGCGTCAGGTTCTTTTAGCGAGCGGCAAAAACATATATTTCGTGGGCGCGACTGCCTGGAAAGCTTAACAGCCTTCTTTCTGGAATTGGAAATGGTCGACTGGAAAGAATAGATCTCTCCATAAATGAGGGACTGTGGTCCCGACTAGGTAACATTTCTTGTTTTTTGTTTTGTTTTTTTGTTTTTTGTCGAAACATGGCCGTGCTTACCGTGAAAATGACGCCTCGCTAGTCTAAAATCTTCTTTTTTCAGGCAACAGAAATTTTGAGTCGCTAATTGGCTCCTCTCAGGATGTACAAAGCAGAGGCTTGCTCCCCCAACGTGGGAACCCCGGTGCTGTTTCTGGATTGGCTACCACACTAGCAGATCAGTCAAGAGGGGAGATTCAATGAGTGGAGGCTAGTTCGATTGATTTGTACACCGTGCAGGTGATTTTTTTTCTGCTAGTTCGGCTTCTGTATGAGGCCTGGTGGAAAGTGATTGTGATTCTTTGTTTTCTTCGTCTTCTGATCCTCCCCTGGTGGATAACTTCAGGTCTTTCCCTAGTATATGACACTTGGGGTATGCAACTTGTGGTGGACTAAGAGGCAGTGGCATTTTACAATTGTACCGACATTGGTACTGCATATCATGTCGGACATACCCCGTGTGTCACGAGGGTGAACTCATTTGTCCTGAGTCAGCCATCTGACGTTTGACAATTCCAGCATGCGCCGTCGTGTCTGTGAGTCAAATTGGTTGGCCAGGTCAGCGAAGGGGTGCGCCTCACACTAAAATCTGCTGGAATTTCAGGGCTCTGACAGGGAAGTTTATCTCGTTCTAATAATCAGAACTCTAGTCCGCGTAGTTTGCAAGTTTTTGTGGATGCGTCAGAACGTTACAGCTGCCGCCGCGCTCCACCCCTCCCCCAAAGCGTGCTGTTTTCTGCTGCCGCCTGAATCAGGGTGATAGGCTAAAGTATTGCTGCGCCGGCGTAGGGTTGTTAAATGACATTCACAGTTCCCTGTTTTACGTGAACCATATTTTGTCGTGCACTTGGTCATAGTTTATTCCATTTGAACAGAATTGGACCTCACAATGGATTCATGTATACAAAGTCAGATTGCGTTGTTAGAGGCATTAATTCAGGGGATAGTTTGTGTAGTTTCCACCCCAAAAAAATACTTTGCCAAACAGACACTATTCATTTTCTGATTTGTTTGTCATGTTTTTTGTAAGATCTATCAGCTCGATTGTAGTTATAAAAGGATGAATAAGAACTTATCATTATTTTTGTAAATTTAAATTCGCCACTGTTCTCTTCGTTTTCCTGCAACCATTAACTGTTTTAATTTTATTGTAATGATAGATGGATACACCAGAAATTCAAAATTCAATCGTATTAAATTAGTTAATTTGATGATTAATTTGAGTCCTGAAAGCGACCACAGACACAGGCAACAAAAATGCCATGAGTAAATTTACTAATTTCATATATAAAAATTAATGGCGTAGCTCACGCTTTGAAGATTGTTAAGAAGATAATATTTTTCTTTATATAAAGGTAATATCATTTAGCATCACTTGTTGAAACAGGCGACCCCTTGCAGTCTCCTTTTGTCTGTTGGTGGCCCAGGCAATATTTCTTGGGCACTAAAAGGTCGAGGTGACGGATCGTTTGGCTGTAGAGCGCAAAAAAGTATTATTCGTAATTTTAGCTTTGCTCCCTCCCCCATTATGAGACACGTTACAGACGCCTCTTGTACGGAATATAATGCACTTAACGCATGGTGTAGGTGTTTTTGTTGATAACGTGTAGAATGTGTTTTCAATTGTAGCGTCTGGGAGTGGGCGTTTTTGACGTTTTTGCAAAAGGGCCATAAAGCCGCTGATTTACAGCACTCTCCAGCGGTGGTACCGCTCATCAGAAAATCAAACGTGGCTTGTGAATTTTGTAAGAAATGTTGTCTTCTTTAATTCTGTTTAAAGTGTACATCTCTGGGAACAGCATAGTTCTCAAGATACATGCGAGAAACTGAAAAAAGTGCAACAAGTCTGAAGTGTCTTGGGTTTTTCGTTTGTGACGGCGACTTACTACAAGGCAGCACACTTGAAACTGGGATACAGCACTCCAAAAAATATACAGAACCGTTTAGAAATATACTGCCGCTGATTTCAACGCTAATTGACTGGACTACATCAGGGAGATTAGCAAATGAAATTACACTTCTTGTGCGTTTACTGTACAGTAGGAAAAATGCATGATTAAGCTTGAAGCTGATTTGTAAGTGTACAAGATGCGAAATTTAGTACACAGAGTTGCCACCTCTGCAGCACAATAGCTCTAAAATCGAACTGAACTGAGCTTGGATTATAGATGCGGGAATGTCATTCCAAGCTTCTTCACTCTTATCCAGATTTCATCAATCGTAGTGTCCGGCGAGTTTTCAGCGAGTGAGAGATCTGGAGAACTTGCTGGACAGAGCAGCGCCCCTCTGTGTCGAGGTAGGTCACGACAGTACGGGCAACGTGCAATCTCGTTGAAAGTTAACATAGCAGGGACATCTGACACAGCCACTTAACGTGTCAGAAATTTAAAACTGTTGCCCATTCGAACCACAGGAGATCGTGTTGCGTACTCAGTGGCAACACATACCACCACACAGAGATGCTGGACCACATGCTGATGACGAAAGCTGTCTGACAGCGTTTACTATCTTGGAGCCCCCACAAACGAAGATGTCCATCGTTATACTTCTGCAGAACCAGGACAAGATACTGGTGCCCAGTATTATCACTGGTCGGTTCGTCTCTCTGCTGCCACATCAATGGGAATTGCACTGATGGCCACTGTGCTGACAGTCCAGTCGTCGTCGCGCTGTACCTGTGAATATTTGTCTTGCCATGAAGAAGCCCACTCTCTGAATTCAAGTACGTAACGTGGCTTTATGATCCTGCACGACCGAGCATACAACACATCTGCCCTTTCAGGCGCTAGTCACATGGGCCATTGAGATGCTACGTCGCATTGAGTATGGCTCTCCTGATCCAGTCGATTCCCCGTTCACATGACAGTCGCAGGAACCTGACCAGCGAAAACAGTAAGATCTCGGAAACTTAAGTCATTGTCCCCACATACTACAATACTGCGATTTTTGAATTCCGACCCATGCTGGTAGGCGTTTCTCCTTCTTACACGAGGCAATGAGACGAACACAGCTGATACTTTTTCAAAGTCAACAAGTATAGTGAAAGGGATTCATGAAACGTTTCTGGCAGATTAAAACTGTGTGCCGGACCGAGACTCGAAGTCGGGACATTTGCCTTAATCTGCCAGAAAAGTTTCACAACAGCGCACACTCCGATGCAGAGTGAAAATCTCATTCTGGAAAGGGATTCATGAAGATCACCTGGGCATTAAAGACAGGGGGGAACATTTTTTTTTTAGAAGGGTGTGTGAACACCACGGACCTCAGCGCATGCTCTGCAAAATGCTCCCTTGCTGGCCACAAGGTTGATAAGGAGTTCTTGGGCAGGGTGTTCAATTCCTCCATCGGCACGCTTGACAGCAAGTGGATGGTCGTTGGCGCATGCGGACGTGCTACAGTACGTCTCCCAATGCATCCCATACGCTCCTCGATGGGATTTAAGTCGGGAGAACGGGCAGGACAGTCCATTCGCCAAATATTCTTTCGTCCCGGGAACTCCTCCATCTGCTCTGTTCGATACAGTCGTGCATTGTCACCCACGTAAGTGAAGCCAGGGCCGAACGCACTCCTGAAAAAATCACGTGGCGAAAATGTGCAGTGTCACAATACCGTTGACTGGTGAGTCAACTGTTTTCAAAAATTTGGATGTCAGTACGCCCATGCAACAACTACACCATAACACCGGGACTACCAAAGCGATAACGTTCCACAACGGTCCTGGGTGGAACCTGTGTTCGTACCTCTCGCCATACGGGAGTGCACCCAGCATTATAGTATATTTGTAGCTTCTTCACTTAGTAACGATTCTTCAAGCTGCGGGACAGATCGCGTATCTTTCAATGTCTGCCGATGCTGGTTTTTCAGCATTTCCGTAAAGCACTCCAGTAGGTAGAACTATCATCTTTGTATACATCCAGTATCCTCTTTCGTCTTATTTGGCACAGGTCAAACAAATTTGAGCAATATTGTATTTCCACTCAAGGATTTGGAGAAACCTAAGAGACCAAAAATGTGAATGGCGAGACTGGAACTTGAACTTAAACGACACAAAATCCTTTCCAATTCTATGCCTGAACAACGTCGTTGCGTCACCTGGAGAACAATACTAGAGGTTTCTTTCTTGGCTGGTCGCTCAGGTTGACAGGTGTAGCGGACGATGTTCGGGACTAAGCAAATTTCTATTCCCAATGTCGATATTTTCACAAATAGTTGATACAAATAAAATAAAAAAGCTAGCATACTTCCCCTACTTTTTAACGTATTATTAGGTCGCTTTCTTGTCTGTTCGGTACAAATTTTGTAATCGATTTTAAACTAACTTCCAAACGAGCTAGAGACTTGAAATTTTCAATATTGGTCATAACTGGATGACAATGCAGTATTAACTCACTTTCGTGTCTGGTGTGTCGTGGAGGGTACTTTGTTTACAACGTTTCTGTTAGGTCGATTTTTGGCTGTTTGATATAATTTTAGCAATTGATTTTAAAGTAACTTCCTTATGAAACTTTCATCATAGGTAAGAAATAAATGACAACATAATGTTATATATGAAGTCTTCACGGGTTGTCAGCCGAGTAGCATCATCGTCTCGTAGCAACGTTTCGATGGAATGCGTCTCCATAATCTTCAGGCATCTTCGCTACGATGCTACTCGGCTGACAACCCGTGAAGACTTCATATACTAAATTCGCCGAGAAAGCCTGCACTCGCGTATGACACAATGTTAATTCGTTTTCGTGTCTGGTATGTTTTTCTGTCTGTTGCTCAGTAGAAATTTTGCATTTGAATTAAAAGTAACTACCCGATATAACTTTCAACATTCTTAGAACCGAATGACAGTGCAATATTAATTCGCTATCGTGTCTGGTGTGTGGCGGTGGATTTTTGGCTTTCCGTCTATCTGTCTGTCTGTCTGTTTGGTACAAATTTTGCAATGTATTTTAAACTAACTTCCCAATGAGCTAGAGACCTCAAATTTTCAGCACAGCTCAGAACCGGATGAAAACGTAATTTTAACTTGCATTCTTATCTAGGGTGTGGCGGAATGTATCTTGTGTCCCACTGCCATTTCCCGCCCTTCCTATTCCAGCCACGAATGTTTAGCTCTTAGAACAATTGCTGGTTAGCTTGCGTGTGTGAATCTTTCTAATTTTTCTTCTACATTTACGTATATACTCTGAGGATCACTGTGAAGGGTATGGCAGAGGATATGTCCCACTGTACCAGCTATTATGGCTTTTCCCATTTCATTCACGTATGGAGAGTAGAGAAAACGGTTGTTTAAATGCCTCTGTGTGTGCTGTAATTAATTTAATCTGTATGGCCTCTTTGCGTGATATACGTTGGAGGAATATATTGTTTGACTCACGTAAAGAGAAACTGAATTAACTCTTAAATTTAGCACCTGTCTCTGTTGTCATGTTTGAAGTCGATTGAAAAATTGCACACACACAAGACTAAACGACAGAAGTTAATTGCATAAATAAAATTGTTTTTGACATAACACGCTTTTAAAACGGACTAAAAAGTATAAAACAAGTTATCCTACGACAGTACATAGTCCTAACCCCATATAGATAGTCTTGAAAATTAGTGGTTATGAACTTTTAATAGCTATAACAATACTTGTAAAACGTAAAACAAAAAACCTGTGGTGCATGCTATGGATAATTGATGCATGAATAGATCACCTGTCAGTAACACTTTTAATGCACTTCAAATGATATGGAGTGTTGTAAGATTTTTCTAATTCTCCACACTCCTTATTATTATCTGTTGCATAAGCCCTCGTTTTCCGTTTCCACAAGCACAGATTTTCAGAACTATCTATATGACGTTAGAAATCTGTGTGGGGCTAGGAGAATTTATTTTAGAGTTTTTCGTCCGTTTTAAGAATATGTTACATTAAAAAGATTATTTTTCCATAATGTCATACGTTCTCATTTTTTGGGATAACTCACCAAGGCAAGATAAAGTTTTTTAAATCCAAAAGTGTGAAACTCGAATTATTTGTGATGTCAACTCAAAAACGTCCTGCAAAAGGACTGTGAATTCTAACTTCCGAATATATTTAATCTTTAATGAAATCTGTAAAAAGAATTATCTTCATAAATATTTAAAATCTCTTGCTTTGGTCCAGAGAGGAGCCCATAAATTAACAATACGCCTTGAAAATAATTTGACAACAACTATAAAAAGCTGAACTACTAATTCAGTTCAGTTTAAGAGGAGCCGACAGAATTTGCTGATGCCTAGCTCCTTCTACTTCATCAACGAATTTCATAGTAGAACTAATTGATGCGTACACACACACACACTTATGGGTGTAATATACTCTTTCAGGATAAAATTCAGCTATCAGTTGCAACTATATTTTTATTGTACCTGACTGGTTTCTACAGATTAATGTCACCTTCAAAGGCTTAGTATCGGTTTAGCAGCTGTCAATATCTTTTTTATAGAAGCATAATGCCATGGTATGTCCAGCTGACGACTCAATCTTATCCTACATAGTGTGGTAATAATGAAACTTTCGCTACCTGAGAGGGCCTCCATGAAAAACGAGTTGCTGTAGGACAGTGAAACTGTGTGGAAACATTTGTACAGACAAGCGGAGGAAAAATAACAAACTATTGAAAGAAACTCGTCTTAGTTTCCAAATGAAAGGGTAACATTTGTTAACTGCGCACCTTATTTACGTTCCAGGTGTTATATGTACAGGAATGGAAGATGAATTGGTTCCAATAAGTGTACAGTGGCCTCTTAAAACGTTCATTACTAATTATGTTGTTGTGGATTTATTAACAAGATGTTGACATGGGTGACTACTCCAGAATTTTTCCAGTTTTATTAACTGACAATATGCTCTTTTATCACCAAATTTTTACACGCAGACGTAATTTCTCAACATATAATGGTTTATGGGATTCCAAGTACATTGTTTTTTTGCGAAAAAATAGTTCTGTATTAAACAATATTACCAGCATCACAGTTTTATCATATGATCAGACGCTATTTTATAACCAGATTTTATACGTTGACGTAATTTCACCACAAATAACGGTTTATTGACTTCCAAGTACTATCGTTCTTTTGTAGAACAGGTCTGTGTTACGAGTATGATTAGCTTTTTGCTGGCAATTTATAGTAAAATTTGCACTGGCGCCACTTTCAGGCGACACCAACCTGATTATCTTTAGCAGCTGCGATCGACATACTACGACGTCTCCATGGCAACGGAGTTCGTAGATAGCAAGTCCAACCTAGAATAGTGCGCCGTTGTTCTACTAAATTTCGTATTATTCAGAATACAGCGTAATTACTGTATAATTATCATAGATGGTAATTATTTTACATAAATCCATTTGTTTATTCTATACCTACATTCTATTAATTAAATAGTCGATGCTATGGGTATATTATACTGGTTAAATAAATTATTTCCGCTAGATGGTACTACAAGAAATAACAGAAATAATTTTTTAGAATAATTGAATTACATTTACTCAGTATTTTTAACAAACTGTTCTGTCCTGTAGACATAATTTTTTTATGATTATTCACTTTTAGGTAAACTGTATCTTCAAATTATACGTGTTTTGTGTAAATCGTTCGTCATTGGCTGCCATTGATGTCATATAGCACAACCATCCGCTCACCAGATCTACGAGGGGTGTTTTTTTTTTTTAAGTAAGCACCGTTTTGAAATTAAAAAAAACGTGCTAAGATATCTCAAAAATTTTATTTTTACATGAAAGCCTGTACCTTAATCTACGCACTGACGCCATTACAGTTTGATTATTCCTTGTTTACGTTGTGTTACGAGTGTTCAAGGTGCCTCCGATAATCGTGAGTCCCACCAACTGTGAAGTACGGGCTGTTATAAGATTTCTTAGTGCTAAGGGCCTAAAAGCGATGATATTCATCGTGAGATCTGTGCAGTTTACGGAGAAAACATTATGAGTGATGGAATGGTAAGAAAGTGGGTGAGAGCATTTAAAGATGGCCGCACAGATGTGCATGATGAACAACGGAGTGGGCGCCCTTCGGTCTTTAATGAAAGTTTGGTGCAGGAAGTGGACAATAAGGTGAGAGAAAACAGATGCTTTACGATTTACTCCTTGCGACATGACTTTCCTAATGTTTCTCGTAGTGTTTTGTATGGCACTGTGACCGAGCACTTGAATTACCGAAAATTGCGCGCACGTTGGGTACCGAAAATGTTGACGGATGTGCACAGAACCAAACGTTAAGACAGTGCATTGACTTCCCTTGAGCGGTACTACAACGACTGTGATGATTTCTTAAGCCAAATTGTTACGGGCGATGAAACATGGGTGGCCTACGTCACACCAGAATCAAAGCAACAGTCCATGGAAGTTGAGCAAGGGCATTGTTTTGCTGCAAGACAATACCCGTCCGCATGTGGCGAATCAAACCTAAGATCTTATCACAACTTTTCGATGGGAAACTCTAGATCATCCTCCGTGCAGCCCCTATCTTGCGCCCAGTGACTACCATCTGTTCCTGCACCTGGGCGGTCAGCGTCTTCAAGACGATGACGAAGTCAAAACAGTGGTGATGCAGTGGTTAACAAGTCAGGCGGCAGACTTCTATAAAGAGGGTATTCAAAAACTGGTACAACGTTATGACAAGTGCCTAAATATTGACGGGAATTATGTATAAAAGTAGATTAAGGTACAGGCTTTCATGTAAAAATAAAATTATTGAGATATCTTAGCACCTATTTTTTTAATTTCGAAACGGTACTTACTTAAAAAACACGCCTCGTATATAACGCAATGACGCCTAGCCAACAGCAGCAGTTTCAGCGACTGAGTTCTACTGACTGTTCTGGACATCATCAACTTCAGCTGATGGGTAACGGCTCTTCGATTTTAATAAATATAAATTACTTTATTTTAAGTCACTGACTTTTTTATGTAACTAGCCCGATTTCTAACCTTGGCAATGTTATTATGAAGATGGCCTAAGACCAGGCCGAAACCGGTTATTTCAAATAAAACAAATATTGCTATCTAGACTGTTATTCACTAATTTTGTATAACAATGAATGGACACACTGCAGTCATCTATATATAGATATTCGCAGTCCGGTATATGGAACTCGCAAAGTAGTGGAGGGGTGGTTTAGCGATGATACAGAAATTGAGAAGCATGCAGCTGCGTCACTGGTTGGCATTGAAATTACAAGTAGGTCGCACTATCAACTGTGGATTACAGTACATCGACGGTGTCTTTTCCATCCCATACATCCACCGATATACTGTTGATTCCCGCATAATGATTGACTGACACCAATTGTTTGAGATGGAGAGTGTCTTGGTGGGAGTAACACCCCCCCAGGGATTGCCAGCACCGAAAGAGTGATCGCGTACATGGCTCCAATATGAGAGATCAATGCTCTAGTGTCTTTGAAACAGAACACCGAGACATCTGCGAGCCAGTCACTATGAGATTAAATGTAGAAGTCATCAGCTATGGGCAGCTGTCTGGAAGTGCTCCACAGTGCTGCTTGCTCTTCCAGTTTCCATATGTTGCGATGTCCTCCACATATTTGTCAATAACAAACACCACCTCCATCTTTTTATTTCAACAATCCTGTGTGTTGTGGGACCAGCATAGTCCAGCTTTCTATCAAAGCTAATGGATCAAAACATGTTAATGTCGATTTAGCCCCTGACACAGACCTTGAAGTCATGGGAGAAAAACAAAATGTTTGGCTGTGTACGCAGCTGTAGTCATACCTTGCTTCGCTGTGTTATAGAAAAAAACAATGTATCAAACCCCTTATGAAACAATTTAACTGTCGATATAGTGTTCCTCTATTACAGGCAGCAAAATTTTACCCAGATCTATGGAAACGACTTTTATCACTGCCCACCTACTCCAATGGACCGATAGACGTATTTTTAGAGGTTATGTCTTCGTCTTGCTGTCACGTCTTCGTATGAAGCATCTGTCCGACGATTGGAATTCACAATAGCCAGTTTTATGGCGCTATAAGTTCGTTGATTTGAAAAAAAAGTGTATGTGTCCTGAAGATGGCAAAATGAATTGCCAAAACTGACTGCTTTCAGAATAAAATAAAATATCTTAAAGTATACGGCTGTTGGTAGAGTTTATTGACACTGAAAAATATGTACCAGCCGATGTCGCTGGCGGTGGTGGACCAACAGAGACATATGGTCGGTGTCAACACGCAGACTGTATTTCTTTCCCTGATGTATTGGAAGAGAGAGATGCAATAAAATCTTACAGAGTTCTCCACTGGGTAACTTTAGCCAAGGTTTTATTGTTCGTAGTTTGACCCCACTGGTTGTTACAAAAATAACAAGAGGAGAGAGAGACACACACTGTGCTGTCAATGAAGACCCGGTCGCCATTACTGTCGAATTTCTGGCGTGGTAATCATAGGAACAACATAAATGAGATTAGGACATATACAGAGTGATAATTATAGACCGTGATTCGATATCGATGAATTGTAGGTGCTATGCTTCTTAATTTCTATGTACTGTCCGCATATACTCTACATGTGTCTGAATTTCCTCCTGTACATTAGTATGCTATTTTTCTCGTTTTTATAGCTCTCTACCTGTCAGCCTTATAACTAATGGAACAGTACTGTTGGAACGTGATGGAATTTCAAGAGAAATAGCAGTGGTCTGTAACTTGAAGGGGGACTCATTGACATCAGTTGCCGGCCGAAGTGGCCGTGTGGTTCTAGGCGCTACAGTCTGGAGCCGAGCGACCGCTACGGTCGCAGGTTCGAATCCTGCCTCGGGCATGGATGTGTGTGATGTCCTTAGGTTAGTTAGGTTTAATTAGTTCTAAGTTCTAGGCGACTGATGACCTCAGAAGTTAAGTCGCATAGTGCTCAGAGCCATTTGAACCATTTTTTTGAAATCAATTGGATTCAAATGCTATGTATCGTAGATTGAAAGATTCGCGAGAATACGACAGGTAAGCGATACCTTGATCAAAGGGGAGTTGAGAGGTGAGCTCTATACCGTTTCTTCTAAGTATTGTGGGCGAATATATTACAACGTCTCACTTACGTCTCGTGAATTGACTGCACTGGGAAAATTAGGGGCTAATACGAAGGTTTCTACAGAGAGACAATCAGCAGCAGAAGTTTCGTGTTTTGCTTTCTCGATAAATAAGCGACAACATTGTTACGTGAGTATTGTGTGCCTGTAAATGGATCGACCGACATCTCAGCAGGTAGACTAAATTTTCATTTACATCTATCTAATTACTTTACAAACCATAGTACAGTGTTTAGTGGAGGGTGCCCGGAACCACTACTAATCATTCCCTTTCCTATTCCACTCGTAAATAGAGCGAGGGGAAAAGACTACCTATGTGTCTCCCTATGAGCATTAATTTCTCGAATCTCATCTTCAACATCCTAATGCGAAATGTAAAAGGGTTCTTTGAAAATGACATCGTCTTCCCTCCAGGGATTCCCATTAGAGTTAACGAAGCACCCGCCCACTAATTTTGGAGGAGCCAATAGGAACGCTTCTATAGGGCTGAATTCTGAGGGAAACCTAGGTCTGCATACTCACACATGGGAAGAGGAGGGGATGGGTAAGGGGCCCCATGTGCCTGCTGGGGAAAACCCGTGACGTCATCAGGGGTGTGGGGGCGATTAATTTGCTATCAGTTTGATATACAGTGGCGTACAATAATTGGTAAAGGAGCTGTCTATCAAAATAGAACAATAGGTTAAAGGGGAATTATAAATTTGGCAACAATGCAGAGTGGGGTGATACCGCCATTCCATCTTGAATCAATTTGACTACAATGTAGAATGGAGTGATATGAAGTTTACCTCACTACTTATGTAATTATCTTTTGCACCTGCTCGTTAGACAACGATTGTCATTTAGTACGTTTTCTGGAGAGAGGATTTGCAGCTCCCTGTCCAACATGGATGATGAACTACAATGCTTGACACCTGTTTCAGTATCAGTTTCACTTGTTAAGCATGTGTTATCATCAGTGTATCCCTCATGTACGTTTTCTGCACAGTCGGGCGTGTACGAAACCACACACTCCACTGACTTATCTTGCAGAAACGCTAATATTTCGTCTGCAACTTCTTTCTGACTCTGCGAAATTCCTTGGTTTCCTTTGTGACGAAATGTCAACTTCGGCAATTGTTGTAGATGTACAGGTAATGCAATGTTTGCTTTGTTTATCGTTGCCATTGCTCTGCTTTGTGTCAACAGGACTAGGTCGGTATCACCGCTGTGAGTTACTTGTGGACTACGCAGTTCAATTACGCTCCACAGCCTCATGCTATCCTCTCCACTGGATATCTACAGCCCCATCCACTGTTCCCATTAGCAGCCAGTATTATGGTTGGATGCTGGACAGTACGTGCTGCGTTGAATGCTGTAAACACCATTGGCCTTTTGTGACCTCGCACTCAAAGGATTCCCTGTTAGAAGCAGATTTTTTATTTTATTTTTATTTTGTATTTTTTACTTTCTAACGTAGACTATGTCCTTCCTCAGGGTTCAGGCTATCTTTATACAAAATTTCATCGAAATCGGTCAGTAATTTAGTCGTGAACACTTAACGGACAGAGTTACTTTTGCATTTGTAATGTAAGTACTGATTCTACATGCATGACGACCATTTCATTTTGGATCTGTGGAAGGAACTCCAGTATGTCTCTTTCTTTTCTTTCTTTGCAAAAATTTATTATGTATTCTCGTTTCGTGCCAAGTTCTCAATCTTCTCACCACGGATCTATGGAACAAGAAATACGCCTAATGTAATCAGGTGGAGGCGCGTGTGAGTGCGGCGGTGCGGCTGCTGAGGAACCGCGAGATAGCCAAGCCGGAGGACAGGGTGGTGCTGCAGTACCCCAGCCACGCGGGCAGCTCCTACTGCGACGCCATCGCCGTCTTCGGGGTGAGCGAGCCCTGGACCTTCCACGAAAGAAGCAGGTCAGCAGTTCTCCACCTGGGTTCGCTGACAATCTGTGTCGGCGACGCTGCAACAGACATGTTAGTCCCCGACGGGCTGGTGCGTCTAATACACTCATACCTCACAGACAGGAGTTTCAACACTGACGTGCAGGAAAAACAATCAACACGACACGGTATACACGCGGGAGTACCCCAGGGAAGCATCCTAGGGCCCCTGCTGTTTAACCTCTACATAAACGATCTCCCAACCACACACAACACAACGATGGCAATCTACGCGGATGACACACCCATCCTCGCGCAAGATTGGAAACCATCAAACATTACGTCACGCCTACAGACTGCACTCAGAGTGGCTGAGCCTTGGGTGGAGAAATGGCGTGTTAGAGTAAACGTCGACAAGTGCGAAGCCGTTCTGTTCACTAGAAGACCGAAGCAACTGCGCAAACACCGATACTGCAGACCAATAACTCTACATGCACGTCCAATACGTTTCCGTGAGAAAGTCAAATACCTCGGTGTCTGGCTGGACCGGAAATTACTCTGGGGGGACCACATACAACACATGACCAACCGAGCTAGCGCGAGGCTCAAACAGCTCTACCCTATGCTCAACAGGCGTAGCACACTGAACAGAAGGGTGTCGAGGTCCACGTACATGACACTTATTCGACCCCTGATGATGTACGCAGCTCCTGTCTGGGGATACGATGCGCCTACACGCTGCGCCGTCTGCAGCTCATACAAAACAAAGTACTCAAAATCATAAGCAATGCTCTACGATACACACGCATCGCGGACCTTCACTGGGAATACCGACTTGAGACTCTCAAGGAGGTAATCCACAAACTCACCACAAGACTGTACAGAAACTCCAGACATTCGCAGAACCCGTTTATTCTGAATCTGGGGAACTACGACCACAACCGTAGATGGAAACATAAAAGACCAGAACACCAAAAGACATACTTGTAAGGACCTAATATCTATGGTCAAGCACACGCAAACACAACGGTACACGCGAGCCCCTGTTAATCAGACGCCATTACTGGATATCCAGCTGGAATACACTGCCGAATAACTGGCACCACGCAGGGAAGCCGTACCGTACACTGCATGCAGAAAAGCTCCACACATCCCCCACACAGTGAGATGATCTATGGACGATCTCCCACTACTGTATAACGATCTTAATTGTTCCAGGAATGTAGCGGCTGCAGCAACTGGGATACATCGCCATCGCTTACCACGGTAATGATGCATGATACCCATACTAACAAACCCAACCTTGCATGAACTATCGCAGCTAGTAAGCCACTACTGCTCTTACTACCCATCCCATTGTCGCAGATGTTTGTTTCCCAAGGCACGAGACTTGGCACTTTTTTCCCTCTGCTCTTCAAATTGCTACCCTCACTCGCGTTTCGTCCACTATCTATCACCTGATGGACCGTGTTAATGCGTAGTCTTACCCAGACGCACGGACAACATCACAGCCCAGCATCCTGTGATCCATTTACTAGATAACTAACATGTTGACGGAGGTGACAGTAGAACTTTTGGTTTGGTCACCACGTTGGTACGGGTGTGGAGGGGCCCCATTTCTATAAAAAATGTGCTGCGAAAACATAGAAAGAAAGATCCCTTATCATTTAGCTACAATACAGCAGGTCAGCAACTGGAAGCAGTTAATTCCATAAATTATCTGGGAGTAGGCATTAGGAGTGATTTAAAATGGAATGACTGTATAAAATTAATTGTCGGTAAAGCAGATGCCAGACTGAGATTCATTGGAAGAATCCTAAGGAAATGCAATCCGAAAACAAAGGAAGTAGGTTACAGCACACTTGTTCGCCCACTGCTTGAATATTGCTCACCAGTGTGGGATCCGTACCAGATAGATTTGATAGAAGAGATAGAGAAGATCCAACGGAGAGCAGCGCGCTTCGTTACAGGATCATTTAGTAATCGCGAAAGCGTTACGGAGATGATAGATAAACTCCAGCGGAAGACTTTGCAAGAGAGACGCTCTGTAGCTCGGTACTGGCTTTTGTTGAAGTTTCGAGACCATACCTTCACCGAGGAGTCAAGCAGTATATTGCTCCCTCCTGAGTATATCTCGCGAAGAGACCATGAGGATAAAATCAGAGAGATTAGAGCCCATACAGAGGCATACCGAAAATCTTTCTTTCCACGAACAATACGAGACTGGAATAGAAGGGAGAACCGATAGAGGTACTCAAGGTACCCTCCGCCACACACCGTCAGGTGGCTTGCGGAGTATGGCTGCAGATGTAGATCTAACAAACAAGATAATTTATACTCGTTGTCCTTTCCTGTCGATTAATTTTTAGAGTTATCTACTGATAATTTTCTCTCCAGTAACTTGTAATTTCCATGTTAAATGGAAAGACTGTTATTTGAGTGGCACTGTTCCCACTTTCTCCTACTCGTGAGAGTATTAATTGCAATGCCAAGATCCACCCCGGGCTCATCCAATGAAGTAATTGAAATACGAATGTTCAAATTCCCTCAGCTACCGGTACTAATTTCATCTGATATTCTTCGTTGTCTCTGATTGTCTCAAAATATGTAGCTGTGTATTTTGCTCGGGCTCTTCACGCAATGCGCAGTTGATTCTTTCGGTACAATACCTAACCACTTTTTTCTGCCAATGTTTCAAAATAGTAATTAATTTCAACTTTTCCTTGCGAAAGCACTTTTATCACAGTTTCTCCAAGACTCTAAACGGTCTGACATCCTTAACCTTTTCTGTCTAAATTATTATTCCATTAGTTTTGTATGGTATTACTGAACATATAATGGGTAATTATAATTGAAGTTCAGCTCCTCACAGTCCAGTGTGGGCCGTAGTTATCGTATGGCAGCGAAAGTTGGTAGATATTCTAATGCTGTAACGAGGAGCCGATCTACGCTGGAAACGATTAGTTCCAGTTTTAGCTACCAGATGCAAATCTGACGCTGTCAATGTAAGAAACACACGTAGATACATTTCTACATATTATGGATTAGGAATGGGATGTGGGCGGAAAAGTTCAAACAAGTGAGAGAGGCATAATGCTGATTTTATTATTAATTGTGGCTTACACAATTTGTTCAGTATGAGCACCAAAGAGGTCGACGAGGTTTTCACCAGGTGGCCGAGATTCGAACAAATTTTTGTATTGTAGATTGGTTCGCATTAACGGTTTAGAATATGTACCAAATTTCGCTGCCATACGATAATTACAGCCCACACAGGACCTCCGTGAGTAACTCCTATTATAGAAACCTGCAGTATACATACACAATGTTTAAATTTGAAAACCAGATCGCAGGACTCGGTTTCGCGTCATGTAAATCTTGCACACCACATTATAAACGTTGTCTGCTCTTCCACTCCACAATCACACACTTCCCAGTAACCTCACTTCTCCAAGAAGTGGCCGTATGGAAACATTGTCCCTGTAGGTTATCGAAACTTCAATCCGACGTTCTTCAGGCAACAGTATAAAATTGGGCAATTCTTCCAACTAGGTTCTGCCACACAGCCATAGGGAATATGTAACGAAACACACAAGTGGGCCTTCTCAGGATCAACCAACAATGGTTGTCGTTGCTGTTGTGGTGTTCGGTCAGAAGACTGCATTGATGCAACTCTCTATGCTGATCTATCCTGTGGAACGTTTTCAACTCCGAATAGATACTGCAACCTAGTTTCTTTTGAAACTTCATACCGTATATAGTATATGGAATGACTCCGTCCCGGGAGGGGAAGTGTTAGCCGGGCGTAATCAGTGGGAGACTGATGACCTTAGATGTTTAGTATCCTTAAGCCTACAATCAGCAGCATTTTCCTTTCTTTACCAAACTGACAATACCGTCATGCCTCAGGACGTGTCCTGTCAACTGATCCTTTCTTTTAGTCAAGTTGTGCTATTAATTTTGTTTTTCTCTAATTCGATACAGTACCGCTCGATCTACTCATCTAATATTCCACATTCTTCTGTAGCATCACAGTTGTAAAGCTTCTGTTCTTTTCCTGTTTGAACGGTTTATCGTAAACGATTCACCTCTGTAATGATTATACCTTACGAATGCGTAAATGAAACGAGTGTACCTGAATTCTCTGTATTAATTATCACGCTCTTTAATGGAAACAACGAGATTACAGTACTGGCCGTTACAATTGCTACGCCAAGAAGAAATGCAGATGATTAACAGGTATTCATTGGACAAATATATTATACTAGAACTGACATGTAATTACATTTTCACGCAATTTGGGTGCATAGTCTTGAGAAATCAGTACCCAGAACAACCACCTCTGGCCATAATAACGGCCTCGATACGCCTGGGCATTGAGTCAAACAGAGCTTGGATGGCGTGTACAGGTACAGCTGCCCATGCAGCTTCAACACGATATCACAGTTCATCAAGAGTAGTGACTGGTGTATTGTGACGAGCCAGTTGTTCGGCCACCATTGATCAGACGTTTTCAATTGGTGAGAGATATGTATAATGTGCTAGCCAGGGCAGCAGTCGGACATTTTCTGTATCCAGAGAGGCCCGTACAAAACCTGCAACATGCGGTCGTGCTTTATCCTGTTGAAATGTGAGGTTTCGCAGGGATCGAATGAAGGGTAGAGCCACGTATCGTAACACATCTGAAATGTAACGTTCAGTTCAAAGTGCCGTCAATGCGAACAAGAGGTGACCGAGACGTGTAACCAATGAAACCCCATACCATCACGCCGGGTGACACGCCAGTATGGCGATGACGTATACACGCTTCCAATGTGCGTTCACCGCGATGTCGCCAAACTCGGATGCGACCATCGTAATGCTGTAAACAGAACCTAGATTCATCCGAAAACACGACGTTTTGCCATTCGTGCACCCAGGTTCGTCGTTGAGTACACCATCGCAGGCGCTCCTGTCTGTGCTGCAGCGTCAAGGGTAAATGCAGCCATGATCTCCGAGCTGATAGCCCATGCTGCTGCAAATGTCGTCGAACTGTTCGTGCAGATGCTTGTTGTCTTGCAAACGTCCTCATCTGTTGACTCAGGGATCGAGACGAGGCTGCACGATCCGTTAGAGCCATGCGGATAAGATGCCTGTCATCTCCACTGCTAGTGATACGAGGCCGTTGTGATCCAGCACGGCGTTCCGTATTACCCTCTTGAACCTACCGATTCCATATTCTGCTAACAGTCATTGGATGTCGACCAACGCGAGCAACAATGTTGCGATACGTTAAACCGCAATCGCGATAGGCTACAATCCGACCTTTATCAAAGTCGGAAACGTGATGGTACGCATTTATCCTTCTTACAAGAGGCATCACAACAACGTTTCACCAGGCAACGGCGGTCAACTGTTTGTGTATGAGAAATCGGTTGGAAACTTTCCTCATGTCAGCACGTTGTAGGTGTCGCCACCGGCGCCAACCTTGTTTGAATGCTCTGAAAAGGTAATCATTTGCATATCACAGCATCTTCTTCCTGTCGGTTAAATTTCGCGTCTGTAGCACGTCATCTTCGTGGTGTAGCAATTTGAATGGCCGGTAGTGTAATTACGTCTTGTATGATTCCAGTTTCGCAGTACGTTTACAATCTCAGTCAATTTACTTTAATTTCGTTTATGTTTCAGCCCTCCGATGGACCAGAGTTGGTGGCGCCAGATTTCTGCTTATCCCTTATCCAGAAAATTCACTGGATAAGCGAAGACATGGTTGGAAATAAATTTCTGGATTTTTAAAGTCTCTAAACCAATTTTATTTCAGAAACCGTTCAGAATTTTCAGTAAAGTATATCGAGTATGTCGCCACGCCCTGATGGAGGGGCTGTTTATAAGAGCTCTGATGCCTTTCGATTGAGCCTCCTACCGACTGCAGCTAAGGAACTGGCATTTGTATGGGGTATTTAGCCAGATGTGAGACTGGATTCAAGTCTTTGTGACAGTCCGACTGGAGCACGTATCTTGCCTCAAATACAACTTCGGATTTGTAGCAGGAAAGTACAGCAACGTCATAACTGTTTACGTTATACATACCGACAGAGGGAATAGTATCAGGTGCAATTTTAGAATGTTCGCAGGTGGAGTGGTCATTTATGAGGAAACGATATTCGCAAAAAAAAAAAAAAAAAAAAAAAAAAAAAAAAAAAAAAAAAAAAAAAAAAAGAGAGAGTAAAGTCGAACCGGGTCTGTCAAATGCGAACACTGGCAACAAGCTGCTAATGCAGAGAAGTGTGAAGTTGAGCACTTCACAAAACGTAGCAAAGTAATAATCATTAATCACGTAGTTAATAAGTACTTGTATGTATTTTTATGTCTTTTGGTGTTCATTGGCATGGTTATCACATTTGTTTAATTTTTTAAAGACGAATGTTTTGAAATGTGTAAAAGTACAAAAAATCGCATGTGATGCATGCTTAGTCACAATGACACATACTCTGTTCCTCTGTTTTCATTCCCATTCACCAACGCAACTACGAACTGCCATTCAGTACATAAAACCCTAAATATGACCTGTGTTCTAATATTTTAAAAGTTATTGCAGGTCCTGAGATAAAATGACAGGACTAGACTAAAGAATAACGGTGGCAGTATGGCCAGCTTAAAACGAAAATAAGCAAGAGCCAGCCGCTCTACCAACACGTTAATTTCTTCCCTCATAATTTAGATAGCAGACTAGACTGTTCACCAAACATTTAAGATATGAAATGTATTCGCAGTTCGAATATGAACCACCCCCACCTGTATAATGAAATGACGTCAATGAAAAATTGTGCTGGGCCAGGACTCTAATATTTTTTATTTTTAACATTTTTTTTTGAAGGAACCTTCCTGGCACTCAAAGGGAGTTGTAGGGGCAGGTGTCGCAACTCTCATTTATTTTTCCTCTTTTTAATTATTATTAATACTACCGAGGATAGTAGAAAACCTGTGTCACGAGGAGGAGAGAGCAGCAAGTCGCCAGACTCGGTGAGACGATCGACGCATTAGTTTCATGGAGAAGAACATTCCGATGATCAGAAAATCAAGGTTTAAGAGTGAAGTAGTCACGGGTCAACTCCTCGTTGCAGTATTATCCCAACTCTAGGATGGGTTAAGAAAGACATTATAAAGGAAACTGGAGAATAGTTATCTACACTACTGGCCATTAAAATTGCTACACCACGAAGATGACGTGCTACAGACACGAAATTTAACCGACAGGAAGAAGATGCTGTGATATGCAATTGATTACCTTTTCAGAGCATTCAAACAAGGTTGGCGCCGGTGGCGACCCCTACAACGTGCTGACATGAGGAAAGTTTCCAACCGATTTCTCATACACAAACAGTTGACCGCCGTTGCCTGGTGAAACATTGTTGTGATGCCTCGTGTAAGGGGGAGAAATGCGTACCATCACGTTTACGACTTTGATAAAGGTCGGATTGTAGCCTATCGCGATTGCGGTTTACCTTATCGCGACATTGCTGCTCGCGTTGTTCGAGATCCAATAACTGTTAGCAGAAAATGGAATCGCTGGGTTCAAGAGGGTAATACGGAACGCCGTGCTGGATCCCAACGACCTCGTATCACTAGAAGTCGAGATGACAGACATCTTATCCTCATGGCTGTAACGGATCGCGCAGCCATGTCTCGATCCCTGAATCAACAGATGGGGTCGTTTGCAAGACAACCATCTGCACGAAGAGTTAGACGACGTTTGCAGCAACATGGACTATCAGCACGGAGACCATGGCTGCGGTTACCCTTGACGCTGCATCACAGAAGGAGTGCCTGCGATGGTGTACTCAACGACGAACCTTGGTGCACGAATGGCAAAACGTCATTTTTTCGGATGAATCCAGGTTCTGTTTACAGCATCACGATGGTCGCAGCCATGTTCGGCGACATCGCGGTGAACGCACATTGGAAGCGTGTATTCGTCATCGCCATACTGGCGTATCACCATGCGTGATTGTATGGGGTGCCATTGATTACGCGTCTCGGTCACCTCTTGTTCGCATTGACAGCACTTTGAACAGTGGACGTTGCATTTCAGATGTGTTACGAACCGTGGCTCTACCCTTCATTCGATCCCTGCAAAACCCCACATTTCAACAGGATAATGAACGACCGCATGTTGCAGGTTTTGTACGGGCCTTTCTGGATACAGAAAATGTTCGACTGCTGCCCTGGCCAGCACATTCTCCAGATCTCTCACCAACTGAAAACGTTTGGTCCATGGTGGCCGAGCAACTGGCTCGTCACAATACGCCAGTCACTACTCTCGATGAACTGTGGTATCGTGTTGAAGCTGCATGGGCAGCTGTACCTGTACACGCCATCCAAGCTCTGTTTGACTCAATGCCCAGGCGTATCAAGGCCGTTATTACGGCCAGAGCTGGTTGTTGTGGGTACTGATTTCTCAGGATCTATGCACCCAAATTGCGTGAAAATGTAATTACATGTCATTTCTAGTATGATATATTTGTCCAATGAAGACCCGTTTGTCATCTGCGTTTCTTCTTGGTGGAGCAATTTTAATGTCCATTAGTGTATATTTTAGACTACGGACAATTGCACAGTGGCGTTCATTAAGAAGGTGCCAAAAATTAAGGACTTTTTCTCACCGCCGTCAAGAAAGTAATGTACTGCGTGTTCACAAATCCGCTTCAAAGAGTTCGTCTTCGTTTATGGAAAGTTAGTGAGTAGAAAGAGGAGCAAGTGAGAAGGTATCTGATGAGGAATCGTACGGGTAATAGGGGCCGGCATCTGTCGCACCAAGAACTAGACACCTGTCGCCGACTCGCACACCAGGCGATCAGGCGACCGACACACAACGACTGTCGGCAGGATAAAGTCCATGAAGACGTGACCGGCAGACCTGCTCCCACTGACTGTAAGGTACCATGCAGACTGGACGTTAGTGGCAAGATAAGGAGCGAACACCGGTTACCAGACGGCTCGCCAGTCGACATAGGTCGCCTTCGTAGATGTCGAGCTTATTGGCAGTATCGCAGTACGGACGTGGCTCAGCTCGAGGAAAATATGGCGGAAGTGACAGAAGGACGGCGAAACGTCCGAAATCTGGATAGGGGAGAGAGCGTGGGGGCAAGGGCGTCCAGCAACAGGCTGGTAAGGCACGTAGAACAACGACGCCACAGCGCCGTTTGAGATATGACAAAAAGTGGTGTCGCTCTCTCACGGACGTGATACAGACCTAAACCGCTTCTGCACCGCGAGTGGGTGATGGTATCGTACCTTACCTTGAACAGCAAGCCGTGAGGAACATATGAACCCAATGGCTCCAGCATGTGGTGGGCGATGGACGGCGGAATAGAAAGAAGTATCTGTCACTTGGGTGATGCATGACGCCAAATATACATTTACATATTGTGGCCGCTGCAGAAGATCGAGGGCTCATAAACAATGATCTAGGAGCCCAGCTCCTTGTTGGGACAGTAGGTGCCGCCAGTTGGGGGGCAATCGTACACTGCAGATCACTTGCGACGTCTAGTCCTAAGTGTCGGATATAGCAGCTACACGCAAAGGAGCAGCTCTGTCCGCAGGAAGCCATGCACCTGTAGCCTTGGCGCTCGATTTGCTGACGTTAAGGCAGCTACCAGAAACTTTGCTGTAGGTAACCCATACCCTGATCTCAGCACCCTACTGCATAAGCAGTGCGGTTGAATACATGGTCACAGAGATATCCTAGACAGCCTTTGACTGAGGCTGTAGAGCAACTGTTGCATGGCAAAAACGTACAACAGTGCAGAGAGTGGGGAGCCTTGTGCACTGAACGATGGATCAAAATGGGAGGAGTGAGACGGCCATTGTAGAGTACACGGGAGGTAGCTCCACGAAGGAGACCATTAGACGTCGACGGTAGTATCAGGCTATCCCATACTGCCGAGCATCCCTTCCAGGTAGTCGTGACCAACCCGATCGACTGCCTGGTTGAAATCAAGAGCTGCAAAACGTCCAGACACACGACGAGCGTGAGCAGGAGCGACTAAGTCCCGATAACGACAGAGGACAGTAGATATTATTGGCACCTCCCAAAGAAGTTGGATGAAGGGAAACCATATACTGGGCAGACCATTTAAGCTATGCAGCTAACAGCTGGGCAAAGATCTTCGTTTGACTGTTGAGCAGCGTCAAGGGACGGTAATCATACATCCATGATGTACCCCGAAGCTTTGTGCTTGAAAGGCAGACCCTATATCGCTTTGGTAACTAAGTGCTGCCCATCAACTTTCAAAAGAACATTAATCAAAGTCCTCCGACTGTGGTGCCAAACTGTGATCTCATGGTACATAGGCGGAAATTCCTGCACTAACCCATTGTGTGTGTGCACCCTGACCATAGCACCTTCAAAATGACGTAGAGAGAGGTACGCGAGCTGTGCCTTGACACGATTCACCATCGCCTGACGCTCTGGCGAATGCAGCATCATAGTACATTCTCAGAGAATGGTGAAGTGGAAATCGTGCGTTCGTCGCCGTCAAGCTGCGACCTCCCTTCCATAACCAATCAAGGCCTTGCGAAGGGCAGGCTTTATGCAGAGGACCCACTACGATGGGCAGATTTATCAGACAGGCGTCACGGCATCGACGACAAGCTGTCCACGTTGTCTCGATGAGCTGCCAGCAGTCGGGTGAAGTAAGATGGATTGTGTGTTCAGTTCGCAGGGTCCTCGGTTGCGCCACACCCTTTGGCGGCAGAGACTGATTACTTCCAAGTAGCGGCTTGTCTTAGAGTCCGACTTCATCGACCATCATGGCTTTTTTTTATCGCCAAGGCACGATTAAATTAACATTTCCTTTGGATCATGAACGGCCAAACGCATATGAAATAGAACGTTTTATACCGGATGAAATGCGTCCCCCACCCCAACATGTTCTCGAAATTCATTTTTCGATCCTCAGTACTAACGTGTACATAAAGCTGGCAAATGAACAGCTATGCGCCGGCTTTGTGCAGTGCCATGATGATGATTACGAGTTCCAATACTATGATGGCCACATAGGGACTGTCGTGGTTGATCACGCTGGTTTTGGCCTCCAAATGTTGAGGACCTTCGAACTCCCGTTTGAGGTGGCGCCAGACGTTGTAGTGGCCGCCTTTAAACCTTATGGCAACGTCGTCAGTCGTTTTCCCTGTGTCTCCAACTCCACCGCCTAAGGCAATACCAACGGACGATGGCCGTCGCAAGCCGTCTGTCCCGACGTCACAGTGGTTGATCATGAAACTATACCGACATCCACTTTTCTGCTGTATGGCCGCATGTCGGACGACCACCGCTCGCCATCCGACACGGAACAACATGTTAGGAAGCGATGGCTGCCGAGGAAAGGCAAGAGACAACGCCAAACCCTTTCTGATGACTGCCACCCTCGGATATGTGCACGGGATGGCAACCCTCCTGCTGATGATGCGCTGTCCTGTGAAATCCTGGCACTGGATGGAGAGACGTCTCTCTCTACCTCCATCTCCAGTCAGCATCCTCCTACGGACATCTATTTTCCTCAACCTGCATCTTTCTGTGTTCGACCTTGCTGTCTGCCAAGTGGACGACGTCAATGCTGAAGATGGACGTCCTCGAGATACACAGAGCAATGTAACCCCCTTTGTGGGATCAGCTGCCACCCCATCACAGTGATGTGCCCTACCATGGGGGCCTAACAGGGTCTCCTGTGCACCCTTGTGCTTTCCTGGTGTTTGAGTCGCCCATCTTCCTGGTGATGCCAGCTTTTCAACCTTATCGCATATCCACGGCCAATGTCAATACCATTGCGCATGCTGCAAGCTGGCTTTACTCCATAAATGCTGTATGCTGCGAACGTTGTCGTTTCCCTCCTTCAGGAGGCATATGTTGCAGTCTTTTTGTGCTCTCCATGGTTTCAGCACACGTCTCCCATGTTTCCCCTAATGGTAGTGGGGTGGTGATCCACCTATGTGACGGTATCCTAGCTGAAAGTTGCCTATCTCCCTGATCCCAGAGGTACGGCTCTCACATTTAGTGGCGTTAGTGTCATTAACGTCTACGCGCCACTGCTAACATTCCACTTCCTTCTCTGAGACAGTCACACCTCTCTTCCAGGGTCGGCAGGATGCATTGATCATGGAAGGCGAATTCAGCTCCACCCAAGCGCCCAGTGACCAACTGCGGAGTCAGTCTCCGTGCGCGGCGCTAGCGGCAGTTCCTTAGCACCTCAGCCTTATGGACCTTAGGGAGCATGTTCATGGTGACCATCCTGGGTTCACGCATTTCACTAGCCATTCTTCTGGTCACCTCAATCGTGTTTATATATTTCCCGTGATATTCTCGGTGGGGTGCAGGCTGCTGAAGTCGGGTCTGTTGCGTTCTCCGACCAAGACGCATATATCGGTGCCATCAGTCTCTGCCGCCAAAGGGTGTGGCGCAGCCAGGGACCCTGGGAACTGAAAACACAATCCATCTTACTTCACCTGACTGCTGAAAACTCATCGAGACAACGTGGGCAGCTTGTCGTCGATGCCGTGACGCCTGTCTGATAAGTCTGCCCATCATGGTGGGTCCTCTGCACAAAGCCTGCCCTCCGCAAGACCTTGATTGGTTACAGAAGTGTTGTAACACACAGTCAGCTAAAATGTGAGAAAGTCTACAGACCACATGCACCGCGCGCTGGTGCCTCCTCAAACAAGAGATTTAATTCTGCCTTCGTTGCTGGAAAGAGCTACGTCACGAACTTGTCTCGTTGCCTTCACCAGCCATAGCTTGTGCTCATTCACCCTTTTTGACTCTTCCTCTCACACACCTTCACAGTTGAGAACGCTAACACACAGTTGTGGGGTGTCGCTCGGGCCGAAGGTAAGCCGATTAGACGCCTGGTGGTGGAAGCAATTTTCACCTCCAGTGTTTGGGTGATTAGGGGAGGAGAGGTAATGGCGTAACACTTCTCTTCACCAGACTTTACCCCAACATTCTGCATCAAATTCCAAAGGTCTCAGCAGTGTCTCATCAACTGCGGGCTTGAGACACTGTTGATGCTGCCCCGTCCGTCGAATGCGGACGTTCAGCCTGACAAGTTCTTGGTGCTATTCGAGAGGAGTGTGGCATTTGACGGCAACACGTTTCACCTTCTTCGCTCATCACTATCATACCACACAAACATGGCACACACACACACACACACACACACACACACACACACACACACACACACAGATTACAGTCACCAAAATTCAACAAATAAAAGCTTTAGAACGCTTCTTTCGGTGGAAACTGAACAGCGATCGGTGTCAAATATTAAAATTTAGTAAAACAGTGTTGATCGCAAAATTGCCGCGCGGGATTAGCCGAGCGGTCTAGGGCGCTACAGTCGGACTGTGCGGCTGGTCCCGGCGGAGGTTCGAGTCCCCCCTCGGGCATGGGTGTGTGTGTTTGTCCTTAGGATAATTTAGGTTAAGTAGTGTGTAAGCTTAGGGACTGATGACCTTAGCAGTTAAGTCCCATACGATTTTACACACAATTGAACATTTGATCGCAAAAGATATTTACTTAGCACGTGTTCTTACCGATGTTGCTCCGTACGCCGCCATCAACAGCCACCATGATGCCTACGGTCTGAAAATGGTCTAAACAGTAGACCGAAACCGGTCGCCGACCAAAATAAACATTTGATACGATCAAGACTGTTTTACTTAATTTTAAGATATACTTAACACTCAATTTCACACTTCGCGATCTAAATGTACCATTGTGCATGAAGAAAATAAAAATCTTTCCAATTCGGTGGTTGAGGTAGTAGACACTGGTATATGAGAATCAATTAATCAATCGACCTTCCTCTCAACGATCCTAGATCTTGTACTTTAACAGCAACGTAAGTGCATCAAGTGCAATTTTACAACATGCTGTGGCAAATATCGATCTGATCTCCTCGACTGCTGAATTTACCAAGGCATTACCATGAATTCTCCCAGGGCTTCATACGCTGCAGAATCTTACGTCATCCATCGTTGCCCCGTGTAAAGCATGAGTCGTGCATATATGACACTTCTTTCTCGAGGACAAGTTCGGGGCAAACAATAAAGCACTCAGGGCTGTTAACTCTGTTTAGACTCATCAGTGTAGAGGGGTACAGTGGCAGTGTTAACTTCAGATACTGAAATACTGTGCTAATAGTATAATCTGGAATATAGTTTCTTGTAAGCCTAAAACCAAAATATAATCTACCGCCTTTCTAATATTCGGAGCGAAAACTTGCTTCTCCTACTGGTATGGACTGACCTTCGGCCCACATCGTGTGCGTTTCCAAATGGCGTAGTCACTTGTGAGACATATTGCTATGTTAGTTCCAAACGTGATCACTAGACCGCTGATTTTAGGTAAAAACCTATTTTGTTCCTGAGTTCCGATCTGCATAAAAATTTGTACTTATGCGTTTCATGCGTTACTTCTGTAGGACCTAAAAAGCCTATTTCGGCGTTAGTGCCTATTTTTGCCTATTTCGGCTTTAATATCCTAAAGTGCCTATTTCATCATATAAGACAGTGGCTCCAAGTTTTACCACACTATACGACAGATGGAAAAGAATATTTTCTGCCCAGCGTGCAGCAAGGTGGCTGGTTGATATGCGCTCATGCTTCGTATTTGCCTAACACTTCGGTCTTTTTTTATTTTTTTATATCGCTATCCCTGTTAATACCAAATACTCTTTATAGGTGTTTTATTATTCATATGTAAAAAACAGATCACGGATCTTTAGGTTAAAACCTATTTTTTTTCCTAAGCTCCAATTTGCATATGAGTTGGTTCTTATGCGTTTCATGACTAACTAAACTGAATACCGTTAGTTCTATAGGACCTAAAATTGCGTATTTCAACGTTGACGCCTAATTTTGCCTATTTCGGCATCAAAATCCTGAAAAGTACCTATTTCGTCATTCTGACATAGAGTTCTTGTGTTTTCAAAGATTAGAAAAAGGAAGTAAACTTAGGGCTTTACGTCTCGCCAAAGGCGAAGGTCGTTAGAGACTGTTTACAATTCCTTTGCTTGCCTTACTACCAACAGCACTCGGCACGGTTGAATGGTCATCCATCCAAGCACGCTCCGAGCGCGACAGTGCTTAACTTCGGTGAGCGAATGATACCGGTCAAAGATTTGAGTTACACATTAGAATCGAACGTGGGAGTACTAAATGTTGTGTTTGAAAATATTTCGTTCGTAAGATTCTGGCCAGCTGTGTATTTTCGCAAAGAAACGGTTTCATAGGCCTTAAGCTGAGCACGGATTAAAAAATCACAATGTTAATCGTAGACGCCCTCTATAGCTAAATTACTGCCCTTCGCGCATTTTCTCGCTGCTGTCTACAGGCACTCCTATCAAACTACTCTGTTTCGTGAAAGGTATTATACGTGAATTTTCCGGTTCGAAAAATAATTTGCCAGTAGTGAGATGTTTTCATCTGAAGCACCGGTAGATTCCATTCGCTTGTTCAGAAGGGGCGGCCATCTGTCAGTTGCCATATGTCCAGCAACGAGTACGGTACACCCCCTACCGCTACCATGCACCGCAGTAAAAGGGAAAAAAGACAGGTCATCGTTCACTTTTTCCCAGCGAAAACAAATCAGTACATTATGTAGCGACCGACGTGTTAAGTGTTACCGACATTCTAAGTGCAAAATAAATTCTAGTTTCTGTGTGAGAATACTACGCCACGCCGAAAACAGCTAGTTCAAAGTCTACTCATGTAAGGCAGTGGCTGCAAGATTTTCCGCATTATACAACAGGTGGGAAAATTATTTTCTGCCAAGCATGCAACATGGAGGTTAGTTGATGTTTTTCTTAGACTTAATATTTTCCTGTCACTTAGGATTCTTTTTTATCGCTATCCTTTAGTAATACGAAATACTCTTTATATGCGATTCTAAACTGCATTTCCCTTTTCTCTCGTATTAGGTTTCGAGTGTTAAGAAATCTCACTCAGCATGCAGATGGAATTGCACATAAAGCTAATGTTTAACGAAAGTCAAAATTGAAGCAAACTCTTTTAACCAATTAATCTGGTGAATCCTCCGAAAAAAAAACAAGTTCTGCAGTGATTTGTGTCATGCACTTGTGGCAGCAAACATCCCCTTTCGGAAACTAGAAAACCCTATTTTCAGAGGTTTTCTTGAGAAGTACTGCCATCAGTCTATTCCTGCAGAGTCAACTTTACGTAAAAATTATGTGGATTCAGCTTACAATGCTGCATTGCACAGAATCCGAGAACATGTTTGAGAATCTTGTATATGGATTTCTGTGGATGAAACTACTGACAGTCTTGGCCGTTACATTGCAAACCTGATTATTGGCAAGCTAGGTCCAGATGCTCCATCCAGGGCTCATTTGATTTACTCAAAACAGTTTGCAAAAACTAACCAACAAACAATATCACAGTTTGTGAACAATGGGCTTAAGGTGCTATACCCAAACGGAGTGGACGAGAATAAGGTGCTTCTGGCCGTCACTGATGCTGCTGCATGTATGACAGCAGCGTTTCAACTACTAAAAGTATTCTACCCACTGATGCTGCACGTAAATTGTGTAGTGCATGGGGTCAACCGCATAACAGAGCAAGTCAGTCTACAATTTCCTAAAGTAAATAAAGTAATATCTATGGTGAAGAAAATTTTTGTTAAGGCACCATCAAGAATACAGGCATTCAAAGAACAGCTTCCAGATGTCCCGTTGCCGCCAGAGCCTGTTGTCACCTGCTGGTGCACGTGGCTGATAGCAGCAGAATACTATAGTACGCATCTCTCAGCTGTCCAGAAGGTGGTTGAAAATATACCGGAGGATGCTGCATCCGCAACTGCAGCAATGGAGTTACTCAAAGATTCTTCTTTACAATGGGACTTATCTTACATTAGGGCTCACTACACATTTATGGCAAGAATAATTTCACAATTAGAAGGCTCAGGGAGACCTATCTACGACAATATTTCTTTGCTCGCCGGCCGCGGTGGTCTAGCGGTTCTAGGCGCTCAGTCCGGAACCGCGCGACTGCTACGGTCGCAGGTTCGAATCCTGCCTCGGGCATGGATGTGTGTGATGTCCTTAGGTTAGGTAGGTTTAAGTAGTTCTAAGTTCTAGGGGACTGATGACCACAGATGTTAAGTCCCATAGTGCTCAGAGCCAATTGAACCATTTTTTTTCTCTGCTCGAAGAAGTCAAAATGATAATTAATGAAGCTCCAGGTGAAGTAGGGGAAAAAAATACGGGCAAAAATGCAAACGGTTTTGCAGAAGAACACTGACCTGAAGTAGTTGTGTGCAGTTGCCGACATACTTACTGGAAAATCCAGAACTCCTGACTGCAGCATTGCTGTCCAACATGTGCCGAAAATGAAGTACGTCTCTGTCACATCTGTTGATTTAGAACGTTCTTTTTCAGCGTATAAATTGATTCTGACTGACAAGCGCCACAGATTTTCACTAGAAAACCTAGAAAAGATTTTGGTTATTTATTGTGAAGCCAACTATGGTCAGAACATGTGAAACTACGAATGTATTAATTAAACCATTGCCACATCTTTTTTACGGAGATCTTTATCTTGCAGGAACTCAAAAATATTTGGAGTTATGTTCACCATTAAGGTTGTAGATTGCTGTGCTCTGTAAATATTCGTTCTCCTTGTTTTAATGACTAATAAGATGTTCATACTGTCAACAATGTTTTTTTTTAATTTATTTTATTTTCTCTGCATTACTTTTATTAGAGCCTATTTTAGGTTTTATATAGCCTAAATGAACTACTGAAGGAGCCTATTTTAGGTGCCTAAAACACACTTTTCTACGACCTAAAAATCCGTGGTCTAGTGATCACTAACCAGCTGGAATACCAGTGACTTCTCGCGTCCGTCGGCCGTCGTAATTTAATATATTATTATTGTTATTATTATTTTTTGATTGTTGCCGACTTACGTGGTGGGCCTTAATAAAAATGATATTTCATTTAATTTTGATTTAACGATTAAATGCTTTCCTGAAGTTCTCCTTTTTAACAATATTAATTTCAAATTATTTGTTACGTTAATGAATGTTAGACTCGCTGAATCTTAAAACATGAGCATATAAGTTGAACAATGTAATAAACTTTTCATCTTAATTTCCTCGGCTAGTCAGCTCACTTTAAAGCAACAGATCTTTAGTTATTAATTACAATTGCGGCCCACACACGCGCGAGAGTATTTTTCTTACCACCGTTAATCATTGCCACGTGGTCGGAGTCCTGGCTCTGGCTGTCGGCTACGGTACTGAAAATAAGAATCTTAAAGCTACGTATTTCTGCATCGTCGGGCGGCTGTGGAGAAAAATTAATATTATGTTAATAGCGGGCGAGTATTTCGCTTCCGCTAATTTTTCATAAGTCAATATCGCCACGTAATGGCGTCGTTGGCTGCATCGGCCGCTGCGATTGTTGAACTGTAAATTACTTGAATGCGGGTTAATTCAAGGAAGGCGGACATGAAATCGGGATCACCTCTTACAAATTAAAAGTGCACAATAATATTAAATGAATATATTATATGCTTTACTCATACAAATATGCTTACATTTGCCAGCACTCGCAAGATGTCCGTCTATACACAATCAAGACAAGAGAAGAAGTGAAGACGACTAAAAAAATTAACAAAAGAGCGTATCTTGTCATCTCTTTAGATCATTTTGTTATAAATTATTCATTTGCAATCGAAACCTACCCAGAGAAATTATTATTTTACGGCTACATGATAAAAATATATTATTCAATTTTTAAATGTCTTCTTTATAAATACTGTTTTTTTAAGTCTTTTCGTAATATAGCACTGGGGACGCTATAGACTGTAGATAAGAACCTGTGCGCCAGACAACCCACAATGAAAGCCGCTAGGTCAATGGTTCCCAGCTTCTCTGAGACTATTATCCCTAAGTGCGATTAGATATTAGCTAGTACTCCCTCTTCCCTCCCTCTGCCATCATCAACGTTGGCGCTAAACTAAACTTCAGAACCAGAAAGAATTTTCTGTGGATACTTTCACTTTTGAAATAACAAAAAATAAATGATATTAGGTGTCTTATTAAACCATGAAACAGTGAGTGGATGAGGCATTGGTAAAGCAAGCTGTTGTACGATGGGGCAGTTTTCAGGCTTTTGCCTCTAGTCAGCCCTGGAATAGAATTTTGATGTATTTTCTTATTCCATTTTGTAATGATGCCATTCAATTTTTACACGCTGAAGACTTTTTCTGAAATTACAATAATTACTCTATAAAATTAAGGTTTCTTTTTTTTTGCAAATGTGAGAACATGTTCTAGGCTACAACATGGTCATATACCTAGGCACAAATACCCTACTGAAATTTAAAAGCGTTGCAATCGAGAAAATGTTGTCAGTACTGTATGTAGTCTATCAGCTACACTATTACTCTGCTACACACCAACATCGCATGTTTCACGAAAGAAACCGTCTTCTGATTAAAGGTACAAGACGGTGCACGACTAACGAATGGATTAACCCAGGACCGGCCAGAAATTCTGCACACGTGCGGGGCGCTGCATATGTGCAACTTTCTGGTCACAATGTGCACACTTACCAAAAGCGTAAACAGGGAAGCGGAACCGTCATCGCTTATTTAGTGTACCTCTCAAAGCACAAATGTCTCCGCTTCCCTTTATCCACTAGCTGG
Organism: Schistocerca piceifrons; assembly: GCF_021461385.2. Taxonomy (NCBI): domain Eukaryota; kingdom Metazoa; phylum Arthropoda; class Insecta; order Orthoptera; family Acrididae; genus Schistocerca; species Schistocerca piceifrons. The sequence goes on along the minus strand of NC_060139.1, from coordinate 620,406,602 downwards.
GATACACTGTACCTGGGGCAATCTCGTGCTCTTTTCACAGTGTGCAATGCAACCAATGGGAGGTATCATGCTATTCCATCGTCATATCAACAAGTGTCACCCCTCTAAAACAGAACATAATATACAAATGGTGCGTAAACATGCAGGACTGGTTTCACGCCTACGTTAGGTACCTAAATACCCTTCGTAACAAAGGTATCAAACATGTCTCTCAGTAATTGAAGGATAATTTTTAAGCATGTTAAGTATACCTTGAATAACCGTCTTAATACCAAATCTTTTTAGATGACAATGGTTACTTATGTAACACGGAGCAGGATGAAGTACTGTTAGTAAACAAAAATTTTAAATCGGAAAAAGAAATAAATCCGAAACATGTTTATCATTTGTGAAGAGAAACGATAAAGCTAATGTCGGGCACAGAAGCACGGCACACTGATATACGCAAGCAAAAAATGGTTCAAATGCCTCTGAGCACTATGGGACTTAACATCTAAGGTCATCATCAGTTCCCTAGAACTTAGAACTACTTAAACCTAACTAACCTAAGGACATCACACACATCCATGCCCGAGGCGGGATTCGAACCTCCGACCGCAGCGGTCGCGCGGTTCCGGACTGAAGCGCCTAGAACCGCTCGGTCACACCGGCCGGCATACGCAAGCAGTCGCGAAGGTTTTCGTCACCAATACTCGACCGAAACTTTATTCATTTTCATTGTGGAGAAAAATATTTCACACATATAAGTAGATCCGAACATGGGCATAACTCTTATAGCTTTGTGATGCAGGCGTGGAAATTCTTGCTGTGGAAAGTTTCCGTGTAGCTCTTTTGCCCTTTGTACTGCAAAGAACTTGTCCTTTAGCTATGAACTGCACTGCAGGTCGATCGATTCCATCTGTAGATGATTCGGAGCATCTTCAACTGATGCTGAAAACAGCCGTGCAAAGCAACGAATGATAGCAAAATCACTCGTAACATCTGCAAATCGTGCTCGACATTGCTCCTTAATTTTTACAATTATTGACACGTATTCTTTAAATCTAGCACTTCCGTGAACCAAAGCAAGGGTAAGGAAATGTGCAGTGTTTTCAGACAATAGTTGACTCTCCCAAAGAGCATGCTTCCTTTCAAAAGCATTTACTTTTTCCAACATGTCAGAAGTGAAATTATTTTAACCTTGCAAACTGACTTCCAGGCTGTTCGTATGAGACATAATGTTCAAGAGAAATGCAAGGTCTGATATCCAGCGCGGATCTTCTAATTTCGATTTACTCTTTCTCTGCTCGTATAAGAAATGTACTACGGCCAAAAGTAAATAAAAATATCTTGTCAACATTTTACCTCGACTGAGCCAGCGAACTTCGGTAAATGGCTCTGAGCACTATGGGACTGAGATCATCAGTCCCCTAGAACTTAGAACTACTTAAACCTAACTAACCTAAGGACCTAAGGACATCACACACATCCATTCACGAGGCAGGATTCGAACCTGCGGAACTTCGGTATAGTATACTATGTGGCTGTACAACTGATTTCTCAAAAAAGTGCCGAAAATGCTGATGCTTAAGCACATGTGTTTTCAGATAGTTTACAGTATGCGTAATAATTTGCATGACGTTTCCTGAAGTTACTGATTTTGCGCAAAGTGCCTCTCGATGCACAACGCAGTAAATTAAATACAACGTCTCTTCTCTGCGTCCTAGCTTTTTGCGCATCAGTGCTATGAGTCCTCTCTGACAGCTTTGCATTGCCCGTGCTCCATCCGTGGTCCCTGACGTTAACAGAGTGCAATACATACCGATACCATCACGACCTGAGCTGTATCTGTTGCTTTATCCAACGCAACAGAGAAAGCAACAAAGTCCTTAGCCTTATTTATCAACTGCCTATGCACATCGCCGGCCATAACACTTATAAAAATGGTTCAAATGGCTCTGAGCACTATGGGACTTAACTTCTGAGGTCATCAGTCCCCTAGAACTTAAAACTGCTTAAACCTAACTATCCTAAGGACATCACACACATCCATGCCCGAGGCAGGATTCGAACCTGCGACCGTGGCGGTCGCGCGGTTCCGGACTGTAGCGCCTGGAGCCACTCGGCCAGTCCGGCCAGCCATAACACTGTGTCGTGTCACTGTTTGTTTGAAAAGGGCGATTTCTTGAAACCTGCTAACGTTCGTGGAACACAAAAGACCTGCAGCATTAAGTGACAACCTTTTACAAACTCCCCTTGGGAAAAAGGTTTCCCGGATCTTGCTACTATTAATGCAATTTTTTGCAGGTGTACTATGACTGTCATTCTGGGAAATTGAAAACAGTACTTTGTACAGTAAAATAGATAGGAATGTAACACAAGAAACGAAGAGTTCAAGGAGTATCACTTATTATAACTTACAATGAAAACTTGCTGAAATGCCCATCCATTTTCTTAAGCGCACTTAAATTGGCTTGACTTTCTTCACTATTCAGTGCACTAAACTCGTGTTTATGAAATAACTTGTGAAGTGTTTCAGTCTTGAACCTGCGCTGGCCACCTATTATTCGGCGGCACAGCAAACACCGTGAGGTTTCACTTACTGCTGTAAAGAAGAATTGCAGTTCCCAGTCGTATTTAAACGACTAAAAATACTTATCTCCCGTTCTTTGCTTTCTTCGCAACACTCACTCAGTACGTCTCACGCAAGGCTACAGTCGCCAGAGAGAAGCAAATCTGGATGTGCTTCGGTCCTCGTCCTCCCGGCAGCGCGTAAACAAGGAAACGGAACCGTGGCCGCTCATTTGGTATACGTGTATAGTCACAGATGTAGCTGTTCCACTTTGCCCGCCGGCTGAGATGTGTGCACCAGTACCGCACTTCCGTACTTTTGCACAGTATGTAGCATTTGGCCGGCCCTGGCTTAATCGAACACATGTTACATAACTAGTTTTCAAAATAAGTAAATAAATAATAAATAAATTCGGGCATCCAGCCACATCAAGTAGTTAAAATCCCACGTGCTTTTGACCGAGTTTTCCTATTTCATTCACAATTGGTAAATGACTGCCATATCGCCGTGGCTCGCCGTTACGTAACCGCGCCGCTGGCTATGACGTCACTGATGCGCGCTTCCTCGCCTAATATCGTAATACTTTCCTCCCGCGTCCGACGCGCCGACTTCGACCTCGCGATAGCTGGTTCCAGGCTGTGTTCGGCTGCAACATGCCGCCCTTATCGATGGTGTTTTCAAATATTTTTATTTCTACGGCTTCTTTTATAGCGCTGTCCGAAAATCCTCTCATCTTCATAATGACCTCTCATCTTCATAATGACAGATGTTTCGTCGATCGCAATCCGGAGTCGGTTTTTTGAAGCATGTTCTGCCATGGCTGATATTTCCAGATAGCCTAGGCGTAAGCGCCTCTCGTGTTACGTCTGGAGTTGCTCCACATGGCGTAATGTTTGCCCGACGTAGTAGCAGCCACACTGACGTGTCTCTTGTACACTCCAGACGTTCTGAGCCCTAGATTATCCTTCACAGGCCTCATAAACTGTTGTATTTTTCCTGAGGGTCTGAACACTGATGAAATGTTGTGTGTCTTCAGGAACCGGGTAATATTTGCCGACACTCCCCCACCGAAAGGCAAAAACGCAAGTTTCTTGCTCTCTTCTTCTGTGGTGTTTCTCCTGCGCATCCCACCAAAAATGGCCTGTGATGCCTAGCGGTGATTGTAAACGTCTTCCCGGAAGACTCTTCGGGGCGGCTTTGTCCTAGTGGCAGGCTTTCGGCGTCCGAGACGACTTGAGCACGAGGTAGGAGGATGTTCAGATCGCAACGCAACGTTCACTACAAACAAATGCTGACCTTTGTGACCCATTACTACACCCAGTATTCACCCCCGATGCAGGCTGAAAGACAGAGCCCAAACAGGAGCCGTCCAAGGAAAACGTGACAAACTGCAACATTCCAGGGAATATGGCTCGGGATGTAACAAATCCAAGAGGCCCCAATATGATGGCCAAGCAAAAATTGCGCTGGACTGCACCCATTAACCGGTGATGCCTCGAACGTGGTTAGAAAGCTACACAGTGCATCAATGTGGGACAGGGCAGACACAGACTCCCTATTGTGGAGCTTGGAAGTTCGCGCGAATTTCTCCACCTCTGAGTTAGAAGCTGGGTGAAGCAGGGCGGGAGTCAGATGCACGATACTGTTGCGAATGCAGAAATCTTCAAACTCTCGTGACACAAATTGGCGACGGTTATGAGACAGGTAGGCCTGGGGCTGGCCATCGATAGAAAAAATGACTGACATTGCATGAATAGTTACAGTCAACATCGTGGAGGACTGTTTGGCTACGTACAGAAAATTGGAAAATGCATCACAAGCAATAATTACATGACTCCCAAAAATGGGCCTGCGAAGTCAAAGTGCACCCTGTCCCAAGGGTGCTCCAGGTCTGGACAAGGAGAAAACTGACGCAGTGGTGCAGCGTGGTTCTGTGCACAGGCAGCGCAAGCACACACAAAATTTTCGGTGTTGAAGTCAGACGCTGGCCAATAGACGTATCACGTGCCAAACCCTTCATAAGGGTCATCCCCCATTGAGAAGCGTACAACAGATGGAGTACGTGTGGAAGCAACACCAGATGGATGACTACTTAACGGCTTTGATACTCTGTGGACATCATGAGGCCCCTGGGCAATGTTGATCTCGTAGTAGGGAGAATGTATGCCACACCGAATCTTCTCTTGAAAGATCGTGCTCGGGCCATCTCATCAGGACTGCTATGTGCAGGAATGTTTGTTGGAAGGTATCGTCCAGTGCGTGAGGTTCCTGTTGATCCAACTCCAGGTAGGGTCCCAGTGGTAACTACAATAGTGCATTGTCAGCATGCTGAGTGATGGACCAGTAACAAATATCGATCAGCTGATCGATTAACGACCCCTACCCGCTACGGGCCAAGGGATATTATACTCCGTCCCGTTCTGTGGTCTTCCTCCTGGGCGAAACAAGGGGGTGTATGCGCTCTCGGTACCAATCCTTGTCCTTCACTGTGTGAATCACCATCTCATCGTCCTCAAAATGTCTTCCACGAATGGCATCCTTTAATGGCGAATGACAACATAAGATCGCTGCAAAATGTCAGGTGTGACAATAATTGCTCAGGAAGAGTGCCTATCTCTGCCATTGGTGCACTGACCTATTCAGTAACTTTGAATAAGCGTCAAACAATGAAGTCAGTTCTCTGTGGACGGTGATGAGCAGGAGCTTTGTTCCATAGAAAAAAACATGAAACTTATCGGAGCTGAAACTGCTATCCAGTGCCTCCTTCTCCATTTGCAAGTAATTACTTTGTGCTGCTGAAAGCTTTTTCGGTACATAGTCGATGGGCTGCTCGGTGCCATCTTGGTTCCGATGTGACAGTGCCATATTGGGGCATGTCAAAGCCAAGGTTAACGGCTTACCCAGAGTAAAGGAAGCCAGACAGGAATCGGAGCCCAAACTCTGCTTCAGAACCGTTGACACTCCATACACCACATGAATCTGATGCCCTTGTAGCAAAGACAAGTTAAGAAAATGGCAGGTGTGTGTGGCCTAGGAGTAAGCTTAGCATAATAGGAAATCTTGGCAAAAAAGGACTGGAGCTCTTTCAGGTTCTGGGATACCGGAAGATTGACAATGGCATTGACGTCTTATTCCGTAGGTTCAAGGCCATCTTTATTAAGCACATCTCCCAAAAATCCACATTTAAGGTAAAAAACAACATTTCTTACAATTTGCAACGAAGACCATTTTCCAGAAAGCGTTGGAAGACTGTCAGTAGATGACTTAAATTTCATCAATGTAAGTGACACAACAGGGAATTCCTTAATCAAATGCTCCAAATGTCTTTGATAAATCAATGGGGTAGATGATACCCCAAAGGAAATTTGTTAGCCTCAAAGGGAAACTCTATTTAACTTCTTTTTTCACAGTCCAGTACACCTCCTTCCTATTTTCAAGCTTTATCTGTGTTCATTTTTTGAAGGGCTATCCACAGGGCTATTTTACCACTAAATATGAGGGGGGAGGGGCGTATTACGGGGAGTTGCCCTCGTTGTAAGAAATACTGAGAAACGGCGTCCAATGGCAACTGCAGGTACTCGTATATTCATGCAAGTCGATGCAGGGAAAGTACTGACCGTTTTGCTACATTTACCAATACAAACTCCTCCGGACGCAGGATGGGATATGAGTCTGTGACACACTTACACAAACTGTGTGAAATCGCTGCAACGACGCAAAATGCTATTTGAATTCACCAAAGGGGTGGCACACTGACTAGACGAAATAGGAGAAACGAGTTCCTGCCAATGTTTTAACTCGGCCTTAGCCTTGTCATGCATGGTGAAGAGAATGGGACGGTGGCCACAAAATTTAGGTACTGCCGACTGCTGAAGAGAGGTATGATCCCGGAAGTTTTGGACCGCCTTTAGCTTTCTCAAACACATGGTTGTACAGCCTTAATAGAGAGTCTATATTTTTGAAAGGGACTGGTTGGGAAGCTAAACTGGTTGTATCAGTGAGCTGGAATTCAAAAACTGAATAGACGCCTATCCAAAAATATTTTGCGCCAACAATGAACTTACCACTAACAGCGTATAAGTTGCCATTTTACATCTTATAACTTGCTGAGACGGAGTACCGTCCACACAGTGGAATACACTGGTTACTAAGGTACTGCATGACATAGATGTAGTTCCAACTCAAAGCAGTTCAAGAACCTGTGCATGTCTAAGCGAATTAGGCTGACCGATTTCCTCTCATGTCTACCTGGAACTCAGTCGGTCCCTCGTCCATGACGAACGTCAGCTGTTAACACTATTGTTGAGTAAACACTAGGGCCTCTGACGACCATCACGTGTTTCGCTGATTGTCACAAACTGGTGCCAAATGGCCTACTTTTCGGATATGCCATACATGGCGTCTATGTGGTGGCATTCCTGTCGGTGCAGGACTGTCAGCTTGCTCACTGAACGGAAACAGATGCAGAAGAAGAACAACATCGAGAGCTCGGCGAGTACAGGTAAGTCGAAGAGTCATGATCCCCACTCTCAATGTTTGTTGACTAGCGCCATGGCGTCATTGCATGGGAATTATCAATGGCTTCGTTATACGGCGGTTCAATAGAAGGTGGGGTCGCCTGGCGAAGTCCATGGAGCAGCGCGGGCTGCTTACCATTCGTATCTAACTTCCCGTCTGCCAGTTGTCGCAAAGGTCGTCCCTGGCAGCTGCTGTAGGTGTATGTGATTCGGGAATCTGAGTAACTTCTACATCTACATCTACATACATATCCCACAATCCACCATACGGTGCGTGGCGGAGGGTACCTCGTACCACAAATAGCATCTTCTCTACCTGTTCCACTCCCAAACAGAATGAGGGAAAAATGACTGCCTATATGCCTCTGTACGAGCCCTAATCTCTCTTATCCTATCTTTGTGGTCTTTCCGCAAAATGTAAGTTGGCGGCAGTAAAACGAAGGGACTGACAAGGCCAATGCCCTAGTTTGGACCTTAGTGGTGGGTGCTAACGGAATGAGTCCGCATATAAGGTATAGCGATGGTGACACTCAAACCAACACTTGAGTGAGAAGCCTTGCAGGCGGACGATCCAGGTCACACAAAACTGTCCAATGCGCTTGTGATGCTGGTTAAACTCCAACCATACTACCAAGACCTGGGTTTGATGTCCAGAATACTGCTTGATCAACTGGCAGAGTTCCTCAGAGATAAGTTTCTCAGGCTTGATGAAGGATTTCAGATTTTGCACAATTTCGTACAACTCATCTCTGCTGGACAATAACAACGTGGCCTTATCGGCTAAATCGATGCTACATCTTACCTGGAAGTTTAGCAAGAACCGGCGCAACTAATTCTCTCAGCATTCTGTAGATTCGTTGAAACCGGCGAACGGTGTTGGGGGCGGCAGGGAAGAAGGCTTCTTTGCAAGTGTTTGGCCCGCCATTGGCGTAGTGAGAGAACAGATCACTTTCACATTCCATATGAGCAACTCCTGCACCTGCCCTGCTGCGGATGTAGTTACTTCTTGAGGTACAACTGTTCTTGCAGGTGTTGCAAATATACGGGTTTATGGTGGGTGCAAATTAACAATGTGAAAAAATAAAAGCCTTCAATTCGTAAAAAGGTTCACAGTCGCCCGTGAAACCGTCCCGTCGGCATAAACGTCACTATTCTAGCCGACGGTGGTTGCTCGACGTGGAAGCCGGGGAGCTGGACCCTGGAAGAGGAAAAATGTCGATGTTGGGGTGTTCCGTCCCGATACTGGGCACAATGACAGCCGCCAAAGACTGCGTAGTCTTTTGCTTCAAATAACATGGATAACTGAATGCCTTTCTGTCTCCAGCAATCCACAGAGTCAGGCCTGTGTATTCTGGATATGATAAGACGTTGTACTCTTTCTTCAGATATATTATAAATTAATTAATATTATTCCAATAGCTTCTTTCGTTGATGTGAATAACTGTGTTAATCAGCAGGATCACGTCTCATACGAAAATTTCTTTGTAATTCATTTATATGTTCCTTAATGGAAAATGGATTCCAGTTTCTGCGTAAATGTGGCAAGATTGTTTAGGCTGCCTAGTTGAGAAGAGACTGCCTTTTAACTTCAAATAAATCGTAGGCGTCGTGCAAGAATTGCTTTTTCCGTTTCACGAAAAGAATGACACATCACTTCGTGAAATCTCTGCCAGCCACAGATACTGTTTGACAGCAAGGCTGAGTAACATCTTAATACGAGTGTATCACTCCCTCTTAAAATGTAATTTAGTATCTTCAATCAGAACGTAAGATTTGTTACGCTTTAAAACTTGTATGCTCACTTTAAGGTTGAAGCCGGCCGGGATGGCCGAGCGATTCTAGGCGCTACAGTCTGGAACCGCGCGACCGCTACGGGCGCAGGTTCGAATCCTGCCTCGGGCATGGCTGTGTGTGATGTCCTTAGGTTAGTCAGGTTTAAGTAGTTCTAAGTTCTAGGGGCTGATGACCTTAGAAGTTAAGTCCCATAGTGCTCAGAGCCATTTTTTAAGGTTGAACATACAGATTCTATTACTGGAAGTATAGTCCGCGTAGCCGTAAGGTTCTGACATTACTATTGAGTTACTACCATAATCAAAATTTTAATCCTGCAATTAAATAAACTATTTCACTTTATTGTTCACAGTTAGTCGTTGTAGACATGATAAGATTTTGAGTACCCTAACCTTCCAAACTCCACTTCAGCCTCTTATTCACTTTCAGCCTCTTATTCACTTTCAACATATGTTCTGAGGTACATCGTATTTCAAAATTAACTAGCTCACGAATAACTTCAAAGCAGTGTTTATTGATCAACAAAAGGTTACTATTGAAGACCTATCCTTCCATTAAATGCACCAATCATTGACTTTTAAATGTTATCTCGAAGTACTCCATGTTGCGATAACTTCTGTCGTGTTCTTTGTACTTTTACTACACTACTCAAGAGATGTAGTTATCACACATTTAAATAACACTATTTACCTAACTCAACATACAAACATCATTACATGCTCAATTCCTCCTCAGAAACTGATGCGTTCACACATATTCATCTCAAATATCAATGTTTAATAATATGGATAGAATATTCTGACAATTGTGACACTATGTTCTCGACGTCGCAGAAGGTCGGCGCTCTTGTGGTAAATGACACTCATTGCCGATTTCTGCGTAGGTAGAACACCGCTGGATTACCTACCATGATCTCCCCGTGCGACATGGAACAAACGGAAGAAAAACATTTCAGTACGCACATCATATAAAGAATACATAATAAAATCATGTCTTTTTATGGCCTACCTGTGTCGCTCAAGCGGAAACTAAGGAAGGCGCTGTTCTCTAAAATTTGGAGCACCACAATGGGCAGGACAGTCTATGGGGAAACAGAGAGTCCGAACACTGCGTAGATATTGGCATGGGGAAGACCATTAAATACGACCAATTCGAATGACTGAAACGACTAGCATGCGGAACAAAGAGTCAGGTCCGTGTTAGTCCATCTCAGTGTAAGAACTGACTGGCCCGGTCTATCTCCCCTGCCAAGTAAACACGTAAGTCAGCTACTCTGCCCATAAGATGCTTCACGAACGGTCCTTGTAAGCTTTCCGCACTATTCTGCCGTGAGATCCTTGCAAGCTCATCTGTATCCATATATGTGTCGGCTGGAGGCAATACCAAACTACATGTGACATATGAAAGCCTACCACGTTACTTAGTCACTGCTCGTTCGAAGCAGACATTTTTTTCTGCGCCCTGTACATATTAGGCAAAGTCGCCTTTTCTGGCTCCAATACATGTCAGAACATCGTTTCCTTGAACTTTCCAGATCTCTTGTTTCCTTAAGACTATAGTACAACATTCTTCGTGGGATCCTCTCTTTCGGCATCCTATTAACATGCTTTCTTAAGTCATTTCTTTAGTTTACAATTTGTTCTTCCAAGGAGCTTATTCTAGTTTTTCCCTTATTTTTTCGTTTTCATTTCTTCTTCAAAAGAGTTTAATTGTAGTTTTTCCCTTATTTTTTGTTTGAAATTTTTTCTGAAAAATGCTTAAGAATTTGATTTCGGTAGCCTCTATCTTGTTTTTATGAGCTTGTGACAACATCCATGTTTCAGATGCACATAGAAAAGCAGGCACATCCTTTACTTTGTTGAATATCATTCGTGGTTATTTTCTGGTTTTAGATTGTAGGCTTCTATTTGCTGTACCACATGCTTGCTGGATCACGGGCAAGTTGTTTTTAAAATCATTTTCGTATTTATGGCTCAGATGTGTTCCTAAGTACTTGAAACCCGTAACTTGTGCTAATACAGTGTCGATGATTACAATTTTGGTTCTAGCAGTACATTTATCTTAGACGGCCATTGTCTTTGTGTTATTTTTGGAAATTTTAAAATTACAATTCTCACTTAACTTCCACTTTATACGATATATACTGCTCTTTCCAGGACGTCTTCAGTTTTACTTACAATTATCTGGTCATCAGCAAATAGCAACGATGTAAGTTAAAATTTGGTGCAATACAAATGTCTCCGTTAACTTAATACATACATTCTCTAATCAGATCATCTATATAAATTGTAAACAAAGTAGGAGAGAAGCTACAATCCTGCCCTACATCTTGGTTTATACGTAACTTTTTACTATACTTTCCGTTTCCGACTTTTACTGTCACTGTTGTGTCGTTACACACACATTATAATACTTCAATTAGATAATTTGGATATTCTCTATGAGTCACGATTTCCCACAATTTTTCACTACCTACCCGACAGAATGCTTTTACGTAATCAATGAAAGCTGTATGAGTTTCAAGGTTATATTCGCTTTTGTTTTCTGTAATCTGCTTAAATTTGAAAGTGAAAGTTGTAGAACCGTTTTGTTCTTCTAATAATAAAATGTCTGTAATGGCTTCTACTCTTTTACTTAACATCCTTGCATATGTTTTACATCCTGGGTTCAAAACAGTTATTCCCCTATAATTTTCACACCTGTTTGTGGCACCTTTTTTAAATATAGCCATAACTTGAGCACGCGACCAGGATGTTGCAAAATTACATTCCAACATCTGTTAATTAGATGCAGAAACTTTTGCTTTAGTATTGGGGCTACAACAGATGAAAATTTGTGTCGGATCTGGACTCGAACCCATATTTCGTGATTAACGAAGCAACTGCCTTAAGCGCCTCGGCTATCTGAGCACGCTTCAATTCCATATTTGCATGGTGTCTGTTCTTTTGGACATGTCCGAAAGAATAGACACCACTCTCTATAATATTCTATGCATTGCTTTTCTCAGATCACATTTACATTTGCTACCTATCATTCTTAGCAATCTTGATGTTGAGCACTTTATACCCTATTATTCGTCTCCCATATATATATCGAATTCAAAGATGCTTATAAATGTATCTCAAGGCTCTTGATGAGTTTTTCTTACAATATTTTTCTCTTCATTTCGTTTTTCCCTATGTATTTCCCCTGCTTCGTCCGTTTGTTGTTGTAACACACGTAGAAGATCTAATTTCGTGTCTATTATTGCGTTTGAAATTTCTTCATTCAATATCCTTCTGCCATCTTTCTTTCGGTATTTTCTTTTTCTTTTTCACCTAACGCTTAGTTAGCTATAGTCCCCACATCTTGTATAGTATTGTCCCGTTACTCATTAATATCTTAGCTACTTTCTTGTTCTTATAGGTAAGCAGATAACCTTCACTCATGCAGTTTTTGTACTCTCTCCTTGTAATAGGTATATTTTAAGCACTCCTCCATTCGCTCGTTCATGGCTTTTCATTTTGTTCCACCTTGTTAGAAGATGTATTTTTGATCTTAGCAAATAGTGATCCGTTGATATATCGCTTCTGCGATAGACTCTTGCATATTTTACTTGTGATGAAAATTTTTTACTCGTAATGTCATGCAATTAGCTATTTATGGCCCTTGCACACCAAGTACGCGTATGGATGTCTTTATTCTAAAGAAATTGTTTGTTTTCCTTAATCTGTTAAATGCTGCAAACTATCACAGATTCTCTCCGTAATCGTTCAAAGTATGTTCACAAAAAGTGCATGTAACATCTTCAATCGGTGTTTTGCTGACTCGGGGCGTTCAAATCTCCTGATGTTATAAGATATATAAGATAATCTCTTTTTGTTAGTTACTCATTTCTTTATTTATTTCGTCACATAATATTCCATTTTCTTTCTTTCTGTCTTCTTCAGGGGCATATACTCCAATTATGGTCAAGTGACTTTTAGTTTTTTTTTCAATCTATCAGTCTGTATTCTGACATTTACGTAAGTGTAAATTCTAGCTTACTAGCCTAGTTCTTATCAATAATTTCTAAAAATACACTAGCTGCTCTTTGTTGTTTACTGTTTCCACTATAAACCAAGGCGCAGTCTCCTACATATTGAGTACCTTCGTGTTTTTTTCTTCTAGTTCTTTAATAAGTTCTATTTGCTTGTCGGCTAGACCACGAACATTCATTGTTGTTAAAAGTTGTTTGTCCCAAATTCCAAAGACTTATCCTTTTTCTTGTTCAATCATCTTAGTTTTTGTCCATCCGACTTATTTTTATGTAGCTCTTTAATAAGAGAATGTTGACTGATAGAGTTACGGGCACTATACAAGCACAGTCTGATAGTGGAGCTGCCACCTTACTGATACCAGACCTTGCAGTATTTTTAATGGAGGTTTCCTCCCATACAGAAATGTCTTCACTGACCTATCGAGCCTTTTCTGTCTGTTTACAATAGGAAAAAATGTCTTAAAGTACACTATATTTCGTATCACTTGTTTACAGTTCGCTTTTGGGAAATAATTGGCAGTTTTTTTGTTTATCTTTGTCATTAACTTTGTCTCCTGATGAGAGCTCTCATATTTCTGCGAGTCAGAAGATCACCACAACCAAACCAGTTTTGTTCTGCATCCTTGAATAACAGACAATATAATTTCTATGCCTCCTTATAAGCGATAAATTGCTCCTAGATTGCACTGTATTTGCTCCTTAATGGGTGTTTATGTGCCCTGGTGGAGAGCGGTGGGCCAGAGCGAATCAAAAGTACAACCTCTTTATTATTTCAGTAGTTTGTACGACAATGTGAGACCCACTCTGGCGGTGCTGAAGGTACGCCTCAACCCAAATGGTTCAAATGGCTCTGAGCACTATGGGACTCAACTGCTGAGGTCATTAGTCCCCTAGAACTTAGAACTAGTTAAACCTAACTAACCCAAGGACATCACAAACATCCATACCCGAGGCAGGATTCGAACCTGCGACCGTAGCGGTCGCGCGGTTCCAGACTGCAGCGCCTTTAACCGCACGGCCACTTCGGCCGGCCGGCCTCAACCCACTTGTCGTCAAAATGGTTATAGAGGAAGACAGTTCAGCCATACGTTGTGCAATCGACCAACAGTGAATCCGGTGGTTGATGAAAATAAAGGATTGGCACCTAAGTCTGGTCTGCCACAATCGCAAGCGATACCATAGACACCCGCTTTAGCAAACCAAGGTCATCCTTTGCAGAATCTAAAACGGCCCTAATCTTAATTGGTTGTCTAAAAACACTTCAAACCGGGCTTCGCCAGAATACAATGAATCCTGTTGCAAATGCTACCTGAGGAAGACAAAAAGGTCATAACCTTAGATGCCAATTCGTTATTTTCACCAGTCACTCGATTAAAGGTTGATCGATAAAACAACGCATGCCTGCTATCTTTCTCTATAACCTCTTGCTGACGGGTGACTTCGAGATGGGCTAACTCATCTGATAAACTTTCAGGGTCTGAGGAACATGGACCTCATGAACCAAAGTACTCCTTCACGCTGAGCAGGATGGTGACAACTGTCAGCCTGAAGCACAAGTCGTTGTGAGGCGGCTCTCTATAAACGGCAATTTCTAACGTATAATCTTCGTTCTTCCTGACAAATACATCAAGGAAGGGAAGGCAGCCATCCTGTTTCACTTCCATCGTGAAGTGCATACTGATATGAACTGAATCCAGATTTTCTAAAAAGCTGTTTAAACTGCCACTTCCATGAGGCTAAGTAACTAAAGTATCGTCTAGATATCTAAAATAAAAAATCACGCACGTTTTAGTGCCGTCATATGCAGGACACTTTCCTCGAAATCTTCCATAAAGAGGCTAGCAATATTAGGTGACAAACGGCTCCCCGTCGAACCTCCACCTGTCTTTTCAAAGGCATAGTCATTGGATAAAACGTAAGTGGAAATCAATACCTGTCGAAAGAGGTTGGTTAATTCAAAACCAATCCTAACTTCAGTTGACCAAAACGAATCAGACTGAGGAACGTGAGTGAAGAGAGAAAATACATCAAAACCTCTTAAAATATCACAGTTATTCAAACACAGACCTTATAGTGGATGTACGAAATCTGGTGAATTGTTACTGTCAAGCACACGTCGGTCTATCAGTGGGCTTAACAGAGTAGCAAGGTGTTTCGCAACGCGGTATATTTGAGCACCAAAGTTACTGACATTAGGTCGAAGAGGAACCCCTTCCTTTTGGATCCTTGGAACGCCATAAATCTAGGGGGGACAGAGCAATAACCGTTCAAACACCTAATAGCCTCTTGCAAAGGCGAACTTTTCTTCAGAACATTGTTAGCCTTTCTCTCGATCCTTTCTGTAGGATCAGCACTGAGTCTACGACACGCTGGATCAGACAGAAAAGACTGCATCTTTTGAACATAATGCTGCTTGTCCAACACAACCGCTGGATCTCCCTTGTCCATGGTAAGATAACAATATCAGGATCCACCGTGACTGAACAAAAAGTAGCTTTTCCAGCTGCTGTAATGATACTTTTGGAATACCGTGCCCTTTCAGCGTAAGTCATGCTTCCTTTCTAACATCCTTGGCAACATCAGGAGGCACTATAAAAACAGCCTGCTCGACAGAACTTATGAACTCAGTAAATGGTAAATGCTTGGTCGTCGGTGCAAAATTTACACCTTACCCTGGCACGGATCATCCAGAGCTCTCTCCATGCGACTTATCACAGAACTTTGAGATTTAGTACTACGCTCCGAGGCACGCCAAAACTAAAATTTAGCCTAATGCCGGGCAACTGCAGAACTTTTCAGTCTTACTGTGTCCAAGAATCAGTGTGCAGCCAATCCCAAGAAAATTCCGAAGTTGCCGAAAATATCATTAAATAAAGGTGAAATAATTCCTTAGAAAGAAAATCCAACTGTCGGCGACTATAATGAAACCTTTCAAGAACAAAATCTGAACTAGCGCGTTGCCTGATGCGGTTAGCGACAGGAGAATCAATACGATGCACAACTTTGGCAAACGTTGAAACAATATTATGGACCCGACAGCGTAACAAAAACGAAATTGCACGTTGCTGTTTCACTCGCCTATTGCCAAGTTTATCTGACTTCGCAATTAAAGAGACAGTTCCCCTCCAAGGAGGCAAAGTGAAAATTTAGTTTCTCGCTGCATATAAAATGTTCAAACAACTTAAGGGAATGAAACCTGATGACGACTTCGACAACGGCGAATATTTCGACAGCTGCACGCTCTGTTAAGGAACCAGTTGATATTAAAGCAGCAAGGGACCTCATAAATTCTGCTTGGAAATCTGCTCTCTCTCTGGTTAAACATTAGAGAGAGACAGTGTTAATGCTACTTGCTCACCCGTTCATAATTACTATTCGCTATTGGTAACTTCGAACGTCGGTCATCTTTGGTTGTGTAGAGACGGTAGCGTTTACAGTGTGCATGTTGTCTTTCTGCGAAGCCGGCCGGTGTGGCCGAGCGGTTCTAGGCGCTACAGTTTGGAACCGCGCGACCGCTACGGTCGCAGGTTCGAAACCTGCCTCGGGCATGGATGTGTGTGATGTCCTTAGGTTAGTTGGGTTTAAGTAGTTCTAAGTTCTAGGGGACTGATGACCTCAGATGTTAAGTACCATAGTGCTCAGAGCCATTTTTGTCTTTCTGCGTATGCTGCATTACGGTTCCTGGTTGGGTAGCTCCGCATACCGAGGTTTTAAATTTACTTACGCAGCGCTCTCTTGTTGCATTTGTACTTTGAAAATAACAGGGAGTGCACCTGTCGAAATATCAGCGGTTATTGAAGGCATTAATCAGCTGTATTTCCATAAGTTGTCTGAAATTACATTCTAAGGAAAAGAAAGACAACGTACCACGAAGGAATGGGACAGAAATCGATAAATCACAATCAGAATTATGCGAACGACCTGAATTGCATTTCGCAGCCCACATAAAGTTGATAAATTGAAGATCTCTTTGCAGTACAGTCGTTTGACTATACAAAATGGGTACCACAACAGATCACTAGAGAACACTGTTCTTTAAGGAAATCAGTCCAGATGTAAAGCAACACCACGATGTTGAAAACACAAGGAAAATGTGTCATTAGAGATCAGGCAGCCCATAAAGCTTGTAAACTCAATTTTAAGTACAGTAAGAGACACTTTAAAATCACTACCACATTCATCAGAATTTAAGTTAAGTAACCCCGTCACAGAAGCCATTCCAGCTGTCTTCAAGTAAAACTAAATATTTTTATGCGCAAGATATTCTGAGACAATATCTGGACCCATAAAGTTCTCTGACCATTCGAAGTATTTTTGTTCTTTAAATGGTTTTACCACACCTGTGAAACGTTGTTCCAGATACGAGTGGTTTGTCATAAACTGTATGTTGAACTGAGCAGTTGAAAGCAATGTGATTAACAGCGGAAGGCGCTTTATGGAGACCTCAAAATCAACATCGAACCGCCAGTAATTTCTCTCTATTCATGACTGAGCAATTACTTGTCCACCTGTTTGAACTTTAAATGATATGACGACCTTTTCTGTACAGGATCCGGATTGAAGACACGGACCTATAGCAACTGTGACTAAGGAAAACTTCCTTGCCTGAGCGAGACTCGATCACATCGAAGTTCGTCATTGGTGACTAGGCATGCAGAGTCGTGAAATATCGAAGTTTTCACCAGTATCAGTTAGCAAATCTGAACTCGAAAATTTTTGTGCTTTGCCTCAGATCCTTATCTCTCTGTTAAGCAACCACAAAAAACGTTTAATATGATTTCAAGTAAGAAATTGTGCACGTGCTCAAAACTAAGTGGCATGATGTAAGTTTATGTGATGGGGTCTCGAACCCAGCCCGTAATCGGATTATTACCAAAGTAAAATCAGATGTAAGATATCGGATTTTTTCACCAGTAGCGAGATATTAGAATTTGAAATGATACAATTTTTTTGCCTGACGGAGCATCGAGTCCTGGCATCTGTCGCCGTTGTTTTCTATCCACAAATTGTTTGTTAACCAGTAGTGAGATGTGTGCACGTTTGACTAGATATAACGGCATCTATCGTTGCTGTCGACAGAACATGAAGAGACATTAAAATGAAAATTATTTATCACTAGTAGTTTGTTGTGCATATGCTGAAGCTCGAAATGAAACCATGAATATTTTTATGCTGCCGAGGATTTGAACCCACATCCGTGCCTTTTGTGGAGACCTAGGGGAGTTTGCAGTCTTGAACAAAACAACAAAATCATCGAGCTATATCGTTCCGTGTGGGTGAGATACGTCGAATCTCAGCCCGGCACTAATTTTTTCAACGACTCAAGTTCAAATAAAATAATAGGCCTGTGGCCTGAAGTGATAATTGTCTCATTATATAAAATAAAGTTTCCTGTGTAAGGGAGCTCATTGGCGACAGAGGATCTTTTTGCTGCGAGTTACGCCTCTGCTATGGTCCAAACTAAATCGGCACTGCCCCAGTTGATAGGAAGGGATATGATGTTTATAACGCGGAATCTGAACTACTGTGGAACTTGACGTGCTTCACTTGGCAGTACTAGAGGTGAAGGAGATCGTTTCTTGTGTGCTTCAAACACATGGTGGATGTGGGAATCGAACACATACCTCGCACACAAGAAACTAGGATGAATCCACGAGGTGACTCAAGCCCACATTTGCTACATTCATGACTGTGTCGTAACTTATGATGCGCTTAGCTTACAGATTATACACAGGGAAAAAAGATTCAGTTCTTTATTAACTGGTTAATTGTCAGCAGATTTATGACTAGGAAATTATGCTGCTCTCATGTCAGCGTGATGTAAAGACGCTTTTAGCCACCGCCGATTCGAAAGCTTTTTGAAATTTTCGTTATTTAAAAAAAAATTACATGGAGAAATACCATCGCAGAGCATGAAGTTACCAAATGCTTTGATTAATATTGCTATTATCGCTATTAATTCTTCATTCTGCTGCTGCTACACGCGTGCTTGAAGGAAGCTTTCAATGCTTCTTGGTCATTTTTAGAAGCAGTTGTCCAAAAAATGGTAAATTTTAGTTCCCAGCAAATCGTTGCTGCGTTCTGTGGCAGATGGACCAAAACAAGAAGTTATTTAGTTATTTCCATGTCTAGGGTGTACTTTTCAAATTAATATAGCATATCTTCAATTATTCGTAGATTACATTAAAACTAAATTAACGGATGAAGACATTACTTCATAACAGAAATTGCGTTGCACTACTTATTTACTTGCGCTTAGCAACGACGCTTGTAAAATGCTAAAATTGGCAGTACTCACTGTTTGCTCAGCCAGAGAATGTTAATGTCTTCTATTAAATGTCAAGACATTTCTCTTCCAGATGACTTGGTCGACGTCACCTATTTCAAGTTATACAAGGAAGAGAATATTGCAGAAAATAAACTGATTTTACGTGGTCCAGGTCCACATTTTCATGGAATTACTCTAACTGTTGTATCCACTTCACAATATAGAAAAATATTTCAGCGTTACCACTATAAGGCCTTCTAATTCTTTGGAACACCATTTTCAGTAAACGGATTAGCAAAGACTGTTTACCACTGCTCTTTTCCCACCGGAAAATATGCAGTTGACTTATTGGGCTCTGTAACTATGCTGCAACAGTAATTTCTTGTGTAAGCAATGCACACGAATTGCAGAATTTAATAATGGCGTATCTTCCACTTTTGTGTATTCCTGTCCTAAAATGGCCCTGCATCATTTCTGGCACCAGGTACTGCAACGCCATACTGACACCAACAGTATGCTGGTGCTGCCAACTTCATTGTTCGTTTCATTTGATTTTGTAATCACTGAAATAAAAGTCACATGATCTCCCAACATGAGAGGTTCCATTTCGTCCCTCCATTCGGGAGATTAGTCTTCTGGTCGCTATGCTTTCCCCTTCTGATCAGCGAAATGCGGCAAAATGCGGCCAGTATTCTCTTCACAAACCGCTATTTAGCGCTGTTAAGAAGATTTCTTTTATTGTAGTGGTAGGTGATGGAATTTAGTTTAATCTTAAAACGTCTTAAGCAACAGTGGTCTCATATTTACCGAATAAGAAAGGCTTATTATGCAGGGTGGAAAAGGTTTAAAAACAAAGTCTGTGCAGTCTGGGCCAGAGCGATCTTTCGTCTGATAGCACTGCAGTATAGTTTGCCTAAGAGGTATCACACGTTGTGTTCACGTAGCTGTGGAAATCGTTGGTTGAAACAGAGTTTAACATCTAAGGGTATGGTACTGCTAAAAACACAAAACGATTAACAACCGAAGGCTAGGTTCAACCACAAACTGAGGTATATTTATAATAGGGAAACCGGGGAGAAGGTTTATGCTCGTCTTCCTACAGCGAGCATTGGAAGCTACGTACACAAATGTTTACAATACTAAGAGTACTTTATCCGCAGCTCGTGATCTCACGGTAGTGTTCTTGTTTACCGAGCACGGGGTCCCGGGTTCGATTCCGGACGCAGTCAGTGATTTTCACCTGCCCCGTGATGACTGGGCGTTGATGTGTCGTCTTCATCATCATTCATCCCTATTACTGTCGGAGGAAGGCAACGGCAAACCATCTCCATTAGAAACTTGCATAGTACGGCGGTGCGGGTCTCCCGCATCGTTCCCGTAGGCTCTGTCAAGAACTATGGTACTTCATTTCCAAGTGTATTTTGAACGTTACAATTGAAGTTGTCCTCCTAAACTAATAATTATTTGTTTACAAAGAATTAAAATTTGTAGAAGCGGCAGAATTCGAACCCGATAACAAGAGATTACAAACTCACCCCTTTACCTACTCCACTATCAGCCAGTTTGTGTAATATGTGAGATATGTGGGTAGCGTATCTGCTCGTGATCGAGTGGTTGGTTTTGTGCTCTGTAAGCATAAAGTCGCATGCTCCAGTTCAGTCCATTCCCTAGTTTTGTAAATCTCATATCGGATATCTGCTAATGTTATCAGTCTGATGGAACCTCTAACATAACTTGTTTCATTTCCTAATCCATCTGTAAGACTAAAACATTCCAGAAACATTTCCGCCAAACAACTCGTGGCTGCGTCAACATCAGTACCGTTTACACTCGAGGGTTTCCTCGCCCCACAGCAGCTATTGGCTACTGGCCATACGCCTCCCGCCTCCAACGTCAGTTGCCTCCGACTAGGTGCATGTGGCGTGGTGCTATGAGTGTATTAATCAATCCTTATTTGAAGTTCTCGCATTTACCTCGCAGTTAAGATATGAATTTTGCATAACTGAAACTTATGAATGTTGTTCGAATGTGATAAAATATAGTCGCAAGTGAAAATAGATCTCACATTTGCGACATGTTGTTCGCTTTTAGTTTAGTAGAGGGATGGAGGCAGCAGGAACAGCTCTGAACCTTTGTGTTGTGTGTATGGGGCAAGTTCTTTTGGGCAAAACACATCAGAAAATGATTTTTTGCGTCAAGAGAGAGGGTTCTGGAATGCAAGATTATGCACATTCAGGGAGCTTCGATAACAGACATATATGATAAAGTGCGACCATTTAAGCGTCTTCTGACATCTGAATTCAATAAGCAAGACTGACGTCAGGAACAGTAATACTGCATGCTCTAATTTAAAATAATAAAAATGAAAGAGTTGTGTATGTTGTGTATTCAACCGGCGACGTAGAAACGACGAAGAGGCTTCGTCCCCGCCGTAGGCCTCAGTGGTTCACAACCCCACAACAGGCCACAGTAGTCCACTCACCCCACCGCCGCCCCACATCGAACCCAGGGTTATTGTGCGGTTCGGCCCCCAGTGGAACCCCCACCCCTCCTCCCGGGAACGTCTCATACCAGACGAGTGTAACCCCAAATGTTTGCTTGGTAGAGTGATTATGGTGTACACATTCGTGCAGACAGCAATCGTCGACATAGTGTGACTGAGGCGGAATGAGGGGAACCAGCCCGCATTCGCCGAGGCAGATGGAAAACCGCCTTAAAAACCATCCACAGGCCACCGGCACGCCTTCCCGCGCGGGAAGCAGCGCGTTAGACAGTACTGCTAGCTGGGCGGGCCATCAGAGAGGTGACTATTAATGCATTTTTGTTTGATCGACATCAGTTGGTTCATTGAAAGCTCCAATGCAATATTCGTGCTGGTGACTACTTATAAAGTCTTTATATTGATTTATTAAGAAGAATTATTGGCTGAGTGCTAACAAAAGGCGTATCCTGGAGCAAAGGGCAGTATGAACATAATATTTTGCCTCTAGTGGCCCAAAAAGGATGTTGTGCATTACGGAAACCTCCCCAAAAAATAATGGTTCAAATGGCTCTGAGCACTATGGGACTTAACATCTGTGGTCATCAGTCCCCTAGAACTTAGAACTACTTAAACCTAACTAACCTAAGGATATCACACACATCCATGCCCGAGGCAGGATTCGAACCTGCGACCGTAGCAGTCGCGCGGTTCCGGACTGAGCGCCTAGAACCGCTAGACCACCGCGGCCGGCAAAACCACCCCAAGGGAGAGTATAACGTAGCTATTAGTTTTTGCCCATACTTAAGAACGTATTGGTTGCAGTGTAAGGAAAACGACCTACAATACTTCATCACGCGCTGATGCTACACGATAACGCTGTCTGCCGATTTCATCAACAAAACTATCCAGGAGTTTGAAAAGTTGTCCCTCACGCACTTATTCGTCTGATCTTATTCCCTTGATGTTTACCTTTCAAGCTCTTTATCAAAAAACAGTCAAAAAATTCCTCTCTGGACAAAAATGCCCTTAAAACTTGGTTTGACAGCATGTTTATCCCAGATCCAGTAGGGTTTAACAGGTGTGGAATCGGTAAACTGCCTGAGCTTTGTCAGACTGTTTTATATAACGCGAGAGAATATACTGTTGAGGATTAATTTCTCTGTGATGCTTACTGTTGTGTTCAATAAAATATTGGACAACGCTATTAAAATATGCACTGATCTAATTCAAATGCAATTCAAATTACCACGATATCCTTACGATGAAAGTCTACTGTAATAAAACAAAGTTCCTGTGACAAGAGTGTGAGTTAGCAAGATATTACTCATTCTGGACTTTGAAACAGTCTGTGGTTACCTGCTGTCATGGTGTCACAATGAAGAAGTATGGAAATGTGGCATTTCACAAATAAAATAAATAAAATTAAATTTCCTTATTGATTTACGATCTGATTGCTTGTAGCTCTGTGCCAAACGGCTAAAATGTACCCTTCAATGATACTTGAACCTGGGGTTCAAAAGCAGCCCCGACTTTACAAGCGACAATTTTACCTCACAGTTAGTTCAGTACTGCAGCATTTTTGTCTCCCTTATGGCTTCAGTGTTGGCAAGGACAGAAGAGCTTGCAATGAAAAAGACGAGATTAAGTGCAATTTCCACGTCGAATGATTACCCTGGACTCAAAGCCATAAATTGATAACTTTATTTCACACTTTATGTGAAAATCACTCATGTTATTTAATAGAAATGATACAAATATATCAGATGAATTTTGTAAGCTCATTCTGTGTCGTTCAGGAAGTAACTTGTTGGTCACAGGGTAACCAAACATATCCTGCGGTGTTTCCACGTTCAGTTATACTTCTATCAGGAAGAACAAAAGCCTTGAGAGTTCTAGGAAGTGACTACAGTTTATGTCTCAAAGAGGTGGCGGCTGAGCGCCGAAATAGCCAAAGTATATGTCAGTGAGTTTTGATCGCGTTTCTGTAACTAGGTTTAGGGAGTCATGCGTCGTGACTGATAATACTCAGATGCGCTGACAGCGAACTAAAGAATACAAATCATTAACTGGCACAGTTGTTTGTGTTATTCCGTTTTAAGTATACGAAGGCTAAAAATCTCATCGGCAGGCATCTTTCACATTGTGCAATACAAATGGCTGAGGGCCACAATTAAATTCCAAAACTTCAGAATATATTACCATAGACCTTTAAAGGCAGAAGGCCGGCATGTTTGACAACAAGAAATCTTAAAAATCAACAAGATAAAAATCCAGTTAAGACACCAATAAAATAATTTAAAGAAGCAACATATGCAAGGTGCAATACCAATAGCTGAGGGCCACAATTAAACTTCAAAATTTTAAAATATATTCGATAACATTTAAATGCCGCAGTGTTTAAGCTTGAAAAAATTTAATAATTAGTTTTGCAAAATTTTAAGAAACAAAACAAATAACCATAATCCTAAAATTTAAAATATCTGAAAACAGATTATAAAACACTTGTGGCACTCAGAAGGCCTCCAGGGAGGTCGGTCTGCCCTCGTTCACTTAGGTGAGACAGGTGGTGAGACCAACTATACTTGATCCGTCGGAACCCAACCAGGGGGCAGCCATGGACCTACTGACCAACGACTTGCTTCCCGTCAATCAGTACATGAGTAATCAAACCGGCAATGTTATAAACGTGAGCCGCGCGGGATTAGCCGAGCGGTCTGAGGCACTGCAGTCATGGACTGTGCGGCTGGTCCCGGCGGAGGTTCGAATCCTCCATCGGGCATGGGTGTGTGTGTTTGTCCTTAGGATAATTTAGGTTAAGTAGTGTGTAAGCTTAGGGACTGATGACCTTAGCAGTTAAGTCCCATAAGATTTCACACACATTTGAACATTTTTATAAACGTGATAATCCACAATGGAATATGTATTAGCTGTCAAAATTACACATCATGTTGGACAGAGACAATATGTGAGGAAAGGACGCTGCCTGAAATTACGTTAGTGGCCAGGGCAGGTAACCGGAACGCTAACGGCCACTAGGCAGAAAATTCCACTGGTGCACTTGCATCTGAAACACGGCAATAGTTAACTTCGCTCAAAGAACACTGCCTGAATTTAAGTCAGTGCCCAGGGCAGGTAACCAGAACACTAATGGCCACAAGACAGAAAAATTCACTGGTGCACTCAAATCGTAGTTAACCAAAATGGTTAATTGCACCGCATGACAGCTAAATTTCAGCAGTAGAACCATTCGGTGTTGCTCACCGGAAAACCTTCCCAACAGCAAACCACCGATGCGTACTACCACAACATGAATAGACGTGGCTTGGGTAGTTGAAACCACGCCCTGGGTAGGTGAACCACGAAGCTCGTGGCGATCGGACAGCTCCACACACGCTCCGACACGGCGCAGGGGCTGCCAGCGGCCTCAGCCTACTGCACCATGCGGAGATAACTTCCCTCGTCCGCAACAACCGACCGCCTTACTCCAGACCCCCTTGTCGGAAACTATATGCACCAAACCAAAGATGGTACGCGGCGCAAATATCGATACACATCACTGCTGCCACACGTAGAAGGAAGAAGAACCATGACGTAACCGCGACAAAGGCGGGAAACCAAACACAGATAGACAGCGAAGTTCATGAAAGCGCATAGTTTGGAGAGAGCACCGTTCAAAGGGAATATCATATTCCTGCAGGAATTCTTGGTACTATACCTGCATAGTGTCTTCCGCTTTGTTGATACGATGAGCTCCACGTATTGTTCACAATCTGATGTGCACCACACGCCTTGAGGAATGTCTGTGTAAGAAACTTGATGATACCTCTTTGTCCCACGGTGGATGCCATACTTAGCGGGAGTGCTGACAGTTCCACTGATCATGATATTAAGGTGCTCATTGACCCAATGCGTGGCGCTTTTCTTGTTATGGCCCTATAGTTCAGCTGTGCTGTCTATTATACATGAGGTGACAAAAGTCGTGGGGTATCTCCTAACATCCTGTCGGACCTCTTTTTACCGGCGTAGTGCAGAAACTCGATGTGGCATGGACCTAACGATTCATTGGAAGTTCCCTGTAGAAATCATGAACCGTGGTTCCACTACAGCCGTCCATAATTGCGAAAGTACTGGTGGTGCAGGATTTTATGCACGAACCGACCTCTCGGCTATGTCCCATAAATGTAAGATGGGACTCATGTCAGCTGATTTGGGTGGCCAGATCGTTCGCTCTAACTGTCAAGAATGTTCTTTAAATGAATTGCCAACCACTGTGGCCCGGTGACATGGTGCATTGTCATTCATAAAAATTCCATCGTTGTTTGGGAACATGAAGTGCATGAATGGCTGCAAATGGTCTCCAACTAGCCGAACATGACCATTTGCAGTCACTGAACGGTTCAACAGGACCAGAGGACCCAGTCCATTCCACGTAAACACAGTCCACACCATTATGGAGCCACTATCAGCTTGCACAGCGCCTTATTGACAACTTGGTTCCATGTCATCGTGCTATCTTCACCACACTCGAACCATAATGTTAGCTCTTACCAACTGAAATCTGGATTCATATGACCAGGCCACGGTTTTTCCAGTAATCTAGGGCCCAATCGATATGGTCACTAGCTCAGGAGAGCCGCTGCAAGCGATGTCGTGCTGTTAGCAAATCCATCCACGTGGGTCGTCTGTTGCCATAGCCCATTAACACCAAATTTCGCCGTACTGTGCTAACGTAGCATGTTGATATCTGCGGTTACTGCGCGCAGTGTTGCTTGTCTGTTTGCACTGACAACTCTTCGCAAACCCCACTGCTGTCGGTCGTTAAGTAAAGGCCGTCGCCCACTGCGTTGTTTGTGGTGAGACGTAATGGCTGAAATTTGGTATTCTCTGTACACTCCTGAGATTGTGGACCTCGGAATATTGGATTCCGTAACGATTTCCGAAATGGAATGTCCAACGCTTGTAGCTGTATCATTCCGCGTTCAAAGTGTGTTAATTCTCGTGTTGCGGCCACAATTACGTCGGAAACCTTTTCACTTGAATCACCTGAGTATAAATGCGCGGCCCTTTTATACACTGTTTACGCGATAGTACCGCTATCTATACACGTGCATATTGCTATCTCATGTCCTTTACATGGTGTAACATACACTGATGGGTGTGTGTTACACTTTGTAACAAACAAATGTTAACTGACAGTTCAGTATTTGATCAAAAATATCCGGACACATATAAATCGATATTAATACGGGGTGTGTCCATCTTTAAGACGGCTTCAACTCTGTTGGAGACGCTTTCAATGAGGACGACCTCAGAAGGTGTCTCCCGCAGATGGAGACGAAACGTTAGGTGGATAATTTTATACATCGACCACGGCCTCTCAGCTCGGAAGTTTCAACTGAAGAGGATTCTGAATGTTTGTGGAGGTATGTCAGTCCACAGTTCCCCAATAGCCGGAACCACTGAAGGTAATGATGTTTGGCGTTGAGATATGGAGCGAAGTCGACGTTATAACTTATCCCAATGGTAATCCATTGGGTTGAGGTCGAGACTCTGCACGTGTCAGCCTGTTTCGGGAATGTTACTGGACACAAACCATTGCCTAACGGATGCTGGTTTATGACAGGGCGTATTGTCATGCTGCTAAAAACAACTATCGTCTTCGGACTTTCGCCTACTGTGCGCATTATAACGGTGCAAAATGTGTTCATATGCTTCCGATTTAGCGTGTTTTAAGCGCAGTAAGGGGACCACAACCTAACCCTTATACCATACCACCACCTTCTGTGCACTTCACTGTTGGCGCTACACATGATGACAGATCGTATTATCCAGGAATTCGCTAAACCGAAACCCTACCAACGGACTGTCATTGGGTATAGCGTGACTGATCACTTGTCTCCAGTCATCCATCTCGCTGAACATTGACTGCAGAAATGCGTAGCTTATGAGGAGCTGCTCGACCATTGTACACCATTATTTTAATTCCATAAGCACAATCATGGTGCTAGATAGACTGCTGGTAGCACTATGAAACTCCCGAGTCATTTCTTCGTCTGATTTCGTGCTATCTTTTTGCAACCACGCTACATAACGCTCAAGAGTCCTTGTCCATCAGTAAAGTCTTGGTTAAGCTGTGGTTGTTCATTTACGTTTCCGCTTCACCTTCGCGTCACCAGCAGTTAACTTGGCAGCCTTAGAAGGGTTGGAAAGCCCCTGGGTGGATTTCTTACTTAGGTGAGAGCCAATGAGCAATCGACCTTCGAATTCACTGAGCACTGCTGAAGGACCCTTTCTGCTGCTGCTCTTTCTTTACTGACAGCTACATACTCCCCGCCTCGTTTTATACTGACGGGTCCGTCTCTCGTGACATCTAATGGTCAATTACGCATTATATTGGCCTGTTGGAAATTTTTCATCGGTTAGTACACGTTGCAAAGGCGCCTTACGCAAACAGAGTGAGTGAGGAAAACCTCGTTTTTTTCGGACCTTTTTGACTGCCGAGACGGAGAAGTCGTGATAGCGGGATGACAGATTGTGCCCTGGCAGGCGTTCGTGCGGGGCAGCAGGGCTGTGATCAGCTAATGGTGGCGGCGTGGGTGGGGCGCCGCACGCTAGGGCGTGGCCGGCGGAGCGCGGAGCGGGCGCGCCAAGCGCAGCCAGTGAGTGCCGAGAGCGAGCGCAGTGCCAGCATGTCCGGCGCCGCCTGCTCCGTCCCGGCGTGCGCGCAGACCGGCTCGCAGGTAAACAGCGCTGCGCGCCCCGCCGACACGGCCACTGCTAACGTACACACACCGACAAGGGTGCTGCATCACCCCCATACGTTGTGCAGGTGTGTTGCTATTGTGACTGTTCCTGTACCGATCGGAGGGTCACCCTTGGCGTTGTTTGTAAACATACACCTAGTGGGCTGAGGCGAGACTGGGAATTTGGATTGAGGAGGGAGGAGTGCTGACTGCACGGACACTGTGCCAGGGTGGCGTACTGATTAGCGCATCTGCCTAGAGAGCAGGAGACCTGGATTCGAATCCTAGCCGTGGTACAAATTTTCATTCGTCGCTTCAATGCGCATACATACATCATAGATATTTGAGACGTGGAAAGGGCTCTGGAACCATGTAGTTTCATTTGTTTAATAGTCCGCCCCCGGTAACTGAGTCGTCAGCGCGACAGAATGTCAATCCTAAGGGCCCGGGTTCGATTCCCGGCTGGGTCGGAGATTTTCTCCGCTCAGGGACTGGGTGTTGTGTTGTCGTAGTCATCATCATTTCATCCCCATCGACGCGCAAGTCGCCGAAGTGGCGTCAAGTAGAAAGACTTGCACCCGGCGAACGGTCTACCCGACGGGAGGCCCTCGTCACACGACATTTATTCTTTGTTTAATACACAGTTACCATGAGCGCTAGTACGGACAGAACGCCGGACTCGAATGGACTACAGCATTTCAGTTGACGGTAAAGCACCAGTACGGACGCATCAGAGACGCCTGTGGAACAGTAAAGTGAAAATCCATCATGCCTCGAGGGACAGTCTCATTAATGATCGGGTCAACATCACTACGTTACGTGCAGGTTTGTAAAACAGTGAACTTGCTCGACGTCTGCGATAGCGTCAAAGTAATGTCGTGTGGACATGCAATCGGTGTGAGCACTTACACCTCGAGGGCTGTACATAGTCGACGGGTGCAAAAAAATGGTTCAAATGGCTCTGAGTACTATGGGACTTAACATCTGTGGTCATCAGTCCCCTAGAACTTAGAACTACTTAAACCTAACTAACCTAAGGACATCACACAAATCCATGCCCGAGGCAGGATTCGAACCTGCGACCGTAGCAGTCGCGCGGTTCCGGACTGAGCGCCTAGAACCGCTAGACCACCGCGGCCGGCGACAGGTGCACAGGATGATCGATATCAACCGACATTTGAGTCAAAGAAACTGTGGGCTATGTGCTGCAGAACTCATTTTGGTGTTTGAAGAGGCTGCAGGACGTCATGAATCGTATCAAACTGTTAGGAGAACATTGTGTGACATAAATCTCCATTACAGACGGGCATAGCTATCGTCACATTGTACACCACAACACCATGGTCTCCGTTACAGATGTGAAAGAAATCGTGCAGAATAGACGCCCCAGGATTGGTTCAAAAATGCCTCTGAGCACTATGCGACTTAATTTCTGAGGTCATAAGTCGCCTAGAACTTAGAACTAATTAAACCTAACTAACCTAAGGACATCACACACATCCAAGCCCGAGGCAGGATTCGAACCTGCGACCGTAGCGCCAGGATTGGTGTCAGGGGTTGTTTACAGACGAATATAGTATCTGTTTGCACTCTGAAAACAGCAGGTAAGATGTCTGAAGAAAACCCTGTAATACCGATCGCCTTGAACACTGTTTCCCACAGGTCCAATAAGATGGCGGTGGGATGATATTCTGGGATGGCATTACATGGGACCACTGCACACCCTCGTTGTTGTTGAGAGCAGTCTCACTTCTCTTCAGTACACGGACGAGATTCTGGAACCAATAGTGGTATACTGTCGTCAATATTTTGGTGACAATTTCATGTTGATGAATGATAACTCGCGTGCTCACCGTGCTGTTGTCGTGAACGCGTTCCTTCAACAGGCTAGGATCAACAAAATGGAGCCGCCTACATGCTCCCCAACAGTCAACCCTATCGAAAATGTGTGGAATCAGTTGAAACGAACTGTATTCGACTACGTACTCTGCGCCACTTAAGCATTATCGCCATTGAAGAGTGGGGCAGTTTGGACCAGGGCTGGATTGATAATATCACTGATGGTGCGCCACGATACATCTGAGATGGGGGCGTTCCACCACGTATTGACGTTCCTCAGGTGTGCCGCGAAAAAAAAATGGGAATCCGACGACTTTGTCGTTATAAATTTTTTTTTAAATTACGTAATTATTTTTTTCGTTTTTTGGTGATCTGGGCACAATGGAAATGCCGCAGAGCCAAGTTTTGTTTTTCGTGCCACGAATTTCCAGATAAAGGGGTAATGCAAAATTTTTGTTGGTGCGTGTTGCTATAAGTTCTGAACTTCCAGGCTTGTACGGATACCAAGCGCCTCGTTTCAGTCGCTGCCGTCGTCATTTCGTGCTGGGCCCGTAGCGCAGCAACGCCCTGTGTGCGCGACAGGTCGGGCCACTTCGCTACCTCGCGCTGACTGTTCTTGTAGCCCAGAGCGCGAATTTTTCGATTGCTGTTGTGGGCAGTTTTTTCATAGAACTCTCGCGCCGATTTCTTGAAGTGCTCGCGGAGAAGCGGCGTCTCGGCCATTTCGTGAGTTGTGTTAATACACATTAAAAGGCATGGTTGTGTATTGTCTGCAGCATCCCTATTTTCCATTCTGCAGTGTTGCGCCATACAGCGGCCGCATATCCCACATTTTTAAAAAAACTTGAGCCGTAGATAACATCGAAGAGAAGACGTGGAGTATAAGAGAGGGTAAAGTTCACATAGTCTTTCGAATGCCTTTCCTCTGACCTGGAGAAAGTATTGGCGTCGCGGCAGTTTGCTGTCCAACGTGACGCCAAGATGTTCGGCTGAAAGGGACCATTCGACGGATTCTCCACGCACCATTTGTTTTTTGTAAGCCTTTGAGCACCACGTTCTGAGTAACTACGATATTATACGTTTTTGAGGCTTTATATGAGTGTTGCCATTTCCTAGCTCACTCTGCGCAGTTATCAGTTGAAGTCGTCGGCGCATCATGTCTGCACGTGAACACTGCGATGTCGTTAGTGTATAAGGCAAGCTGCACCCGCTCGGTCTGAGGCAGGTCCGCCGTGTAGAACGCTTACAACAGCGGGCCGAGAACAGAGCCCTGGGAAACACTTCGTGATGACACGGTGAGTGGAGAGGCCGACCACGGGCCTCACGTGGAATCTTTCTACTTATAGGTAACTCTGTAAGAACTTGACGTCTGACACGGGTGTCCCCTGCACACTTAATTTGTGTAGATTAATCTTGTGAAATCGCATTGCCGACATTGCTGTCGCGAGGCTTGCTTCTTCAATATGTTGGTTTGACAGATCAGTGTTGTGACTAAATACTGAACGTTTGCATCCCCCTTTATTCGACAAAGTGAACCGTATCCCCCGCCGCTGAAAGAGCTAACTAGGTTACAAGACCAGGTGCTTTATTTTCCATTCTCCTAGTCTTGAGGCGACCAGCCAGACGCTGAGAGATTTCACAGTCTATTTGACCATTGCATTATCATTTTATTTATTTTTTTATTTCCACAATAGTTTTTATTCTGATTTACATCTAACTTACTTCCGACTGACATTAATTTCAACGTTATTTCAGCTTCCTGGTTTACATAAAGGCGAAACCAAACGCAATTGAAATTAATATCTGTGACTGTTTCCTGATGAAGCTGTAGTGTACGTGAAAGTGTCCCTGAGTGACTGTAGGAAGATCAGGATGCATTGGACTTAATTTCTACTTGATGTCAAGAATGGCAGCTTACTCTAAATGTATGAAAATGTAAGTTAATCATGGTTAGGAAAAACAATCCCCCAGTGTTAGAAACATTATTAGTGACGTATTGCTTGACGCAGTCAGGCTGATTAAATATCTAGACGTAACGTTGCAAAAGGATATGAAATGGAACGAGCTCGTGATGACGGCAGTAGGGAAGGTAGTCGTCGTGTTCGGTTTATTGGAGAATTCTATGAAAGTCTAACTCATAAACAAAGTAAGAGAGACTGCGTGTAGAAGACTAGTGCGAGCCATTCTTGAGTACAGCTGGAGTGTTTGGCATCACCATCAAGTCGGATTAAATGAAGACATCGAAGTAATTCAGAGGCTTGATTTTACGAATTACAATTACTTTTTTGATTAATGTAGTAACACATTTACCGATTTATGCTGCATCTTATGCCGCAGCAAGACAACACACGAATAATACTAATTGAAAAAAGCGGAATCAATTGTCTGATCAGTCTGCCACTGTCCGCTTCAAAGACAAGTTTTCAAACCATATAGCAGAAGTGTCAACGTTCCTTGCACCTTGCAACTGTTTTTGAAAAAGTTCACTTTGTTCTTCTCCAGAAATCTGAAATATCCTCTGCAATAGATTCATGGGAAAGAGTATCAGAAAGTATTTTCTTTTGCGTTCTAGTACTAATTCTGGTATGCAAGGCACAAAGTGTCAATGTACACTCCTGGAAATTGAAATAAGAACACCGTGAATTCATTGTCCCAGGAAGGGGAAACTTTATTGACACATTCCTGGGGCCAGATACATCACATGATCACACTGACACAACCACAGGCACATAGACACAGGCAACAGAGCATGCACAATGTCGGCACTAGTACAGTGTATATCCACCTTTCGCAGCAATGCAGGCTGCTATTCTCCCATGGAGACGATCGTAGAGATGCTGGATGTAGTCCTGTGGAACGGCTTGCCATGCCATTTCCACCTGGCGCCTCAGTTGGACCAGCGTTCGTGCTGGACGTGCAGACCGCGTGAGACGACGCTTCATCCAGTCCCAAACATGCTCAATGGGGGACAGATCCGGAGATCTTGCTGGCCAGGGTAGTTGACTTACACCTTCTAGAGCACGTTGGGTGGCACGGGATACATGCGGACGTGAATTGTCCTGTTGGAACAGCAAGTTCCCTTGCCGGTCTAGGAATGGTAGAACGATGGGTTCGATGACGGTTTGGATGTACCGTGCACTATTCAGTGTCCCCTCGACGATCACCAGTGGTGTACGGCCAGTGTAGGAGATCGCTCCCCACACCATGATGCCGGGTGTTGGCCCTGTGTGCCTCGGTCGTATGCAGTCCTGATTGTGGCGCTCACCTGCACGGCGCCAAACACGCATACGACCATCATTGGCACCAAGGCAGAAGCGACTCTCATCGCTGAAGACGACACGTCTCCATTCGTCCCTCCATTCACGCCTGTCGCGACACCACTGGAGGCGGGCTGCACGATGTTGGGGCGTGAGCGGAAGACGGCCTAACGGTGTGCGGGACCGTAGCCCAGCTTCATGGAGACGGTTGCGAATGGTCTTCGCCGATACCCCAGGAGCAACAGTGTCCCTAATTTGCTGGGAAGTGGCGGTGCGGTCCCCTACGGCACTGCGTAGGATCCTACGGTCTTGGCGTGCATCCGTGCGTCGCTGCGGTCCGGTCCCAGGTCGACGGGCACGTGCACCTTCCGCTGACCACTGGCGACAACGTCGATGTACTGTGGAGACCTCACGCCCCACGTGTTGAGCAATTCGGCGGTACGTCCACCCGGCCTCCCGCATACCCACTATACGCCCTCGCTCAAAGTCCGTCAACTGCACATACGGTTCACGTCCACGCTGTCGCGGCATGCTACCAGTGTTAAAGACTGCGATGGAGCTCCGTATGCCACGGCAAACTGGCTGACACTGACGGCGGCGGTGCACAAATGCTGCGCAGCTAGCGCCATTCGACGGCCAACACCGCGGTTCCTGGTGTGTCCGCTGTCCGTGCGTGTGATCATTGCTTGTACAGCCCTCTCGCAGTGTCCGGAGCAAGTATGGTGGGTCTGACACACCGGTGTCAATGTGTTCTTTTTTCCATTTCCAGGAGTGTATATGTAAGGCACGCTCTAGCAGTTGCAGCTCGATACACAATTAAAGTATCACTGCGGAAAGTATTCTGCCTGTAGATTTTGGATTTAAAACGTACCGTAATACACTAGTCGTCATGTGGGCGAACGAGACGACATATACTGCCTCACGAAAAACGAAACACCTAAAAAGAGATGAGGAAAAGAAATGAAACAGCACTGGTTGAAAAAGTGTGTGATACTATTTCAGGGATTAAAAAATCGAATCAAATTTACAAAGAACTTGTCAGTTGTGCCAACTAATTCAGTATGACGCTACACACCCTCTGGCATGGATGCATGCACTGATTCCGTTTGGAAGGGGATTATATATACGTTTTAACTTATCATGAGGCAAAGCGGCCCACAGCTGTTGAAACTGGTACTTGATATCCTGGGTGATTACACTGGGACAGAGTTGACGTCCATTGACATACCGTTGTGCCGTCAGAGTGCCCTCAGTCACTACCAGCCATACCTGAAGTAGCTGCCGATTGGTCTCCACAACATTACGCCAGCAGTAACAGCGATGTGGTCCTGACGTTGGAAGAATGGGACCTCTCCGCAGGTCGCCGTGGTACTCGCCGACGGTTGTCAACCGGATTGGTTGGTTGGTTGCTCTGGGGCAGGGGACCAAACAGCGAGATCATCGGTCCCATCAGACTAGAGAAAGATGGGGAAGGAAATCGGCCTTGCCCTTTCAGAGGAACCATCCGGGCATTTGCTTGAAGCGATTTAGGGAAATCACGGAAAATATAAATTAGGATGACAGGACAGGGGTTTGAACCGTCATCCTCCCGAATGCGAGTCCATTGTGCTAAACACTACTGGTTGTGTCAACCGTGGTAGTGTAGAACTACGATTCACTGTTGACCACAATGCGGTGCCATTCGTCAGTAGTCCATGACTCCCTGTTACGGAACCACTCGAACTGCAGCCGTTCGTGTTGTGCAACTAACAACAGCCTAGTCATGGGACAGTAATTCCCTATTCCGGCTGCTCCTAGTCTCCGACCAGTGGTACGGGATGTTGCAGGGAGCCAACTACCTGTTCTCGGTTGGCAGGCACATATGTGAAGGGGCTAGGACGTGATTTGTGCACCATACGGTGAGCTTCCTTTGTGGTAACCTAATGTGATGGAGCAGAAACTTGGCAAGTAGGCCAACCCTCATGTTCCCAAGCAGTTCAACATCGGGCCATTGTCACAGCCAATTCCCCCACAAATTTGGTTATTGCACCATTCGAGCAGCTGGTTAAATGGAGATCTGCAATGAGGCCTCTTTCAAACTCTGGCAGATGCTGATAACGCTGCCTCACACAAGTATGCAGTGTCTCCTTGTCCTTAACAGTGATCACTTAACGCCTGACGCTACTCAAGCCGCTTACGTACACACATCCAAAAGAAGTTTTGCATTACCTCGGTTCGGGGATTTCCGGAACCTGTACATAGAACTGGAATAGAGATCAACATAAACATCATTTCTGTCCTTTTTATTGCTCATGAAAACCATACATTGCATGTTGTACCACCATATAGCGAGGCCTTCAGAGATGGTGCTCCAGATTGCTGTACATACCGGTACCTCTAATACCCAGTAGCACGTCCTCTTGCATTGACGCATGCCTGTATTCGTTGTCACATACTATCCACAAGTTCATCAAGACACTGTTGGTCCAGATTGTCCCACTCCTGAACGGCGATCCGGCGTAGATCCCTCAGAGTGGTTGGTGGGTCACGTCCTCTAAAACAGCCGTTTTGAATCTATACCAGGCATGTTCGATAGGGTTCATGTCTGGAGAACATGTTGGCCACTCTAGCCGAGCAATGTGGTTATCTTGAAGGAAGTCATTTACAAGATATGCACGATGGGGGCGCGAACTGTCGTCCATGAAGACGAATGCCTCGCCAATATGCTGCCGATATGGTTGCATTAGCGGTCGGAGGATGGCATTCGCGTATCGTACAGCAGTTGCGGCGCCTTCCATGACCACCAACGGCGTACGTCGGCCTCACATAATGTTACCCCAAAACAGCAGGGAAACTCTATCTTGCTGCACTCACTGGACAGTGTGTCTAAGACGTTCAGCCTGACCGGGTTGCCTCCAAACACGTCTCCGACGATTGTCTGGTTGATGGCATATGCGACACTCATTGGTGAAGAGAACATGATGCCAATCCTGAGCAGCCCATTCGGCTTGTGGTTGGACCCACCTGTATCGCACTGCATGGTGTCGTGGCTTAAAAGATGGACCTCGCCATGGACCTTGGAAGTGAAGTTGCGCATCATGCAGCCTACTGCGCACAGGTTTACTCGCACACGACGACCTGTGGCTGCACGAAATGCATTATTCAACATGGTGGCGTTGCTGTCGAGGTTCTTCCGAGCCATAATCCGTAGGTAGCGGTCATCCACTGCAGTAGTAGCCCTTGGGAGGCCTGAGCGAGGCATGTCATCGACAGTTCCTGGCTTAAATGGTTCAAATGGCTCTGAGCACTATGGGACTTAACAGCTGTGGTCATCAGTCCCCTAGAACTTAGAACTACTTAAACCTAACTAACCTAAGGACATCACACACATTCATGCTCGAGGCAGGATTCGAACCTGCGACCGTAGCAGTCGCGCGGTTCCGGACTGCGGGCCTAGAACCGCGCGACCACCGCGGCCGGCCGACAGTTCCTGTCTCTCTGTATCTCCTCCATGTCCGAACAACATCGCTTTGGTTCACTCCGAGATGCCTGGACACTTCCTTTGTTGAGAGCCCTTCCTGGCATACAGGAACAATCCGAACGCGATCGAACCGCGGTATTGACCGTCTAGACATGGTTGAACTACAGACAACACGAGCCGTGTACCTCCTTCCTGGTGGAATGACTGGAACTGATCGGTTGTCGGGCCCCCTCCGTCTAATAGGCGCTGCTCATGCATAATTGTTTATATCTTTGGACGGGTTTAGTGACATCTCTGAACAGTGAAAGGGACTGTGTCTGTGATACAATAACCACAGTCAACGTCTGTCTTCAGAAGTTCTGGAAACTGAGGTGATGCAACAGTTTTTTTGATGTGTGTATAACCTACCAGGCCTGGCAGCAGCACTAAACATGAACAACACTGATGCGCCCTAGTGGCCATTTTCCGTCACAAAGAATTTCAATATAATTATATAATCATTTATATACCCGCCTATGGTGTGTACGGGTACGAAGTTACATCGGCAACCGATCACGTCTTCTGAGTGCTTCACTTTTTTCATGCACTGTAGTTTCAAAAGAAAGTCGTACTAAGTTATATTTTTACGCAAAAATGAGGCATTTGAATGAACGCACGAAGTGATTTTTCAGAAGATGTGCATTCATACACGTTACACTGCGAATGAATGTCATCACTGTATGCGGGGAGTATTGTCAAAGCAAACTACCCGTCAGTGTTCAACTGTTATGTATTAGCGTATATACGTGTAGCGTGTGGGCAGTTACAAGAATACTGGGATGTCCGCTCATGATTACAATTTCCTCTCCCTATTTCTCGAGCGTAGAGACGACGGTGCTTCCGAGCTGACCATGTCCTCAGTTCGCTTTGCCGGGTAACTGGAGATCCGCGTGGAAGAGAGACATGACGGCTACATTCGCACTGCCTCCGCAAGTGCATCGTCAGCATCTGCATGCTCAAATCTTTTTATTTGCATATGTGGATATTAAAAGTATGTAAGCCATTTTAAGCAGTTTGGAACCGTCGGTGTCCAGATGAAAGGATTTCCCCCGGGCTAGGTCTAAGTCTACGTCGTCTGTTCAAGTTGCACCTCGTAATTTACATGCTACAGACTAAGAACTTACAGGGTGATCAGCACCACATTTTAAGCTGTCATATTGTTGATACGTTTCATAAGTCACAACGTTCGGACGTAATTAAAGAAACTGATTATGTGATACTTTCTAAGCAACCTATCCTCAGAATTGGAAAGCCAAATGAAGCCGTATAGTAAGTTTCCGCCCCATATTGCTAATTTATTAATGTATGTCAATTCACCATACGGTTGAATCATTTTAACGTGATACACTTCTCTGTGTAATAGGCGTTTCCTTGTGTACTCGTATTATACACATAGGAACCGTTGATAGATTCTCTGATTTTATACTGTACTGATGTTATATATGATACATAAACAGGAGTCAGCTTTATACAAGAGGCGATCAAAAAGCTTCCGCTCGAAGGCCATGCAGTCCAGAATTGGTACGCCAATGAGGCAAAATCGACCGACATACCAGGTTGAAGATACCAGTTTGGTAAAACACCGTGTCCCGCTGTGTGACGAAGTGCCTGCTGAACATCCTTGTCCGACAGCAATCGTCGACCCTTCATGGCCCTTTTAAAGGGACCGAAGGCGTGATAATCGCGTGGGAAGAGATCAGGGCTATTGGACGGATGCTCCAGCGTCTCCCGCTTGAGTTGGCGTAAATTCTGCGTTAAGGCATTTGCGATATGTGGACGTGCATAACCATGAAGCAGCAGCGCCTCATGTCGCACACCATTCCAAAAGGATGATTTTTGAAAGGCATGCCGCCCTATACACATTCCTCGCTCCCCGATGGATGTCAATCGGTGTTTGTCATTCTGCAGCCAAGAAAAGAATAACATTACGTTGGCCCTGTTTGGGCGCATCAGATAATAATCTCGCCATAGTTCACGTTTCCGTATTATCGCAAGCTCGTCTGGAAGACACGAAAGCCACTCTAATCCCTTGCGTACCCGCACGGCAGTCGCGCTACTTCACATATACGCTGCAACAACGCCCTCGAACGGAAACTTTTTGATCGCCTCTTTTAGTAGTTCTCAGTGTTACGACGAGGGAATATGATACTGCAAAGGAAACGGAAATGACTAAGACGTAATGGAGCTGTTGATACGACGAAAACAGGATACACGTGTAAAAGTTGTGAAAAACTTCGAAGTGTATATGTGTGTGTCTTTGAGGGGGGGGGGGGGAGGGGTATTCAAGGACGAGATTATCAGCGATCAAGCGAAAATTAGTCGAAACTAATGTTGTTATACGAAGAAAATGCGATTTAAGAAGTAAGAAGAACTCTGGGATAAAATCGCAGTGTCTCTCTTCCAGTCTCACTCACGATCACATGCAAACTCACAATATCTGAAACAATGGAAGACAGTGTTAAAACACAAGGAGGACAGCATGAACACTAAAAAAATTATCAGGAATATATGGCTGGCTGATCACTTACAATAAATACTTACGAGCCAGACACCTTGATACCAAATTAAAAACGTCACCATAAAATTTAGGGAACAAGCCGGACATTTCACAGCACCATAAAATACGTACCACATTCGTGTCATTATCAGCTGAAATAGAGGACAAATCAATCAACAAATGACATGCTATCCTCTTGTCAGGATTCAAAATAGAGTCTACTAAAATGTGATGCACAGTGATCTGTACACCACGACCACCATACACTGTAGGGTCTCTCGCTGGATCAAGAAGCTGTGCCTCAGGAGGTTGTGTTCCATTCGAAGGCGAGAGTGAAGGACTTCATCCTCTCTGCGTGGCTGGAAGGAGGTACGCCTTGGCCGAGTTGTGAACTTTACCAGACGCTGTTTATTGTCTGTCACTTCCAGCCTGTCTTCTTCTCGTCTAAGTATCTCTTTGTGCCTCAACAAGGAGATGGCAGCATGCAAGGGGATGGCACACTGGACGCACTGAAGATCGCCACAAACCTTCTTTGCTGCTATTCCGTCGTTACTTTCTCCTTGAAGGGCGTGCCGCCGCTTTCGTCCTTGCAGTGTCAACCACCCATATACCCTTTCCAGGACACTGCGCATTGAAGCTAATGTAGCGGCTGCCTGACCCAAACCGTTAGTAATAGCGACTTAAATCAGTAATTATATTTATTATTATCAATCACATAATTATTATAGCGGGCATCTCCATATACACCAGTAGATAACTGAATCAAAATAACGAAGTGACAGCTACTTGTTTACAGGACACTGCCTCATTGCTGAGTCAATATGAACCATTTCAGAACGCTGCACAGAGTACCGCAACGAGGACAAATCTGCTTTTGCTGAACGTAACCTCATAAACAAACATACGATTATATTTGAACAAACGGAAATTTTATCCCATGCATATACCTGACATCAAAGAAGCCATTGAGATCAGAAGGTGTAGCAACAGTTGTAACCGGGACAGTAACCATGCCCTTAGTGGTGCATGGAAACGGGCGCTTGATGCTGAAAGACAACAGAGAAATCAGCTGAGTAGTCCCCCATTTAACGAAATCAGCTTTGGTATCCGTGTTCTTCAGTCATGGACACCGAC
Source organism: Schistocerca piceifrons (assembly GCF_021461385.2). NCBI lineage: Eukaryota > Metazoa > Arthropoda > Insecta > Orthoptera > Acrididae > Schistocerca > Schistocerca piceifrons. The sequence continues at coordinate 620,366,006 of NC_060139.1, read as the reverse complement.
ATAATCTCCAGAACCATACGGAAGTTACGTGACATCGTGACGTCTCCAATACATAATTCGACTAAATCAAGTACCTAAATGTTTACTGAAATCTCTTGGCGATGGCGAAGGAGGAAGTCATCGAAAGCTCGAAAATGAATTCAAATCTGAAGCGGCAAGAGCTCCGTGAAGCATTTATTCAAGAATGTCACCACGAAAAATTAATTCGTCAAATATTTTCTTGCTCTGACGACTCATTTCAACAATACTGATTTACAATATTTGTTTATGAACTGTAAATTTATACGCTACGTCAAAGTTAAAATTCTTCAATCCATCTCTTCATAAAAAGGAAACGGTTAGTTATCGCCACCGACACAGCAGTTTAGTGGAGAGACCCCAAAGGACGTGCAAGATCAGATGATGTGAGTGAGTGGTGATTGGATTAGTGGTTCTGAAATTAACATCAACAAAATAAAAACAAGCTTAATGGAGAGTATTCAAGTTCAATCAGGTACAGCTGAGAAAACTAGATTGGCAAATGAGCAATCAAAGTAGACTACTGGCCATTAAAATTGCTACACCAAGAAGAAGTGCAAATGATAAACGGGTATTCATTGGACAAATATATTATACTAGAACTGACATGTGATTACATTTTCACGCAATTTGGGTGCATAGATCCTGAGAAATCAGTACCATGAACAACTACCTCTGGCCGTAATAACGGCCTTGATACGCCTGGGCATTGAGTCAAACAGAGCTTGGATGGCGTGTACAGGTACAGCTGCCCATGCAGCTTCAACACGATACCACAGTTCATCAAGAGTAGTGACTGGCGTATTGTGACGAGCCAGTTGCTCGGCCACAATTGACCAGACGTTTTGAATTGGTGAGAGATCTGGAGAATGTGCTGGCCAGAGCAGCAGTCGAACATTTTCTGTATCCAGAAAGGCCAGTACAGGACCTGCAACATGCGGTCGTGTATTATCCTGCTGAAATGTAGGGTTTCGCAGGGATCAAATGAAGGGTAGAGCCACGGGTCGTAACACATCTGAAATGTAACGTCCACTGTTCAAAGTGCCGTCAATGCGAACGAGAGGTGACCGAGACCTGTAACCAATGGTACCCCATACCACGACGCCGGGTGATACGCCAGTAGGACGATGACGAATACACGCTTCCAATGTGCGTTCACCGCTACGACGACAAACACGGATGCGACCATCATGATGCTGTAAACAGAACCTGGATTCATCCGAAAAAATGACGTTTTGCCATTCGTGCACTCAGGTTCGTCGTTGAGTACACCATCACAGGCGCTCCTGTCTGTGATGCAGCGTGAAGAGTAACCGCAGCCATGGTCTCCGAGCTGATAGTCCATGCTGCCGCAAACGTCGTCGAACTGGTCGTGCAGACGGTTCTTGTCTTGGAAACGTCCCGATCTGTTGACTCAGGGATCGAGACATAGCTGCACGATCCGTTACAGTCATGCGGATAAAATGCCTGTCATCTCGACTGATAGTGATACGAGGCCGTTGGGATCCAGCACGGTGTTCCGTATTATCCTCCTGAACCCACCGATTCCATATTCTGCTAACAGTCATTGGATCTCGGTCAACGCGAGCAGCAATGTCGCGATACGATAAACCGCAATCACGATAGGCTACAATCCGACCTTTATCAAAGTCGGAAACGTGATGGTACGCATTTCTCCTCCTTACACGAGGCATCACAACAACGTTTCACCAGGCAACGCCGGTCAACTGTTGTTTGTGTATGAGAAATCGTTTGGAAAGTTTCCTCTTGTCCGCACGTTGTAGGTGTCGCCACCGGCGCCAACCTTGTGTGAATGCTCTGAAAAGGTAATCATTTGCATATCACAGCATCTTCTTCCTGTCGGTTAAATTTCGCGTCTATAGCACGTCATCTTCGTGGTGTATCAATGTTAATGGCCAGTAGTACAGTAGATCAGTCCTCTTTTTGGTATTCAGACAGCAGAACATTGAGGACGGTAGAATTAGAGAAGATATAAAGTAAAGCCTGGCAACAGTAGGAAGTCGTTTGTGGTAAAAGGAAATATTTTAACATCCATGCTAAATTTAAATGTCAGGACCTCTTTTCCGAAGGTAATTGTCTGCAGTGTGGGCTTGTATGGAAGTCAAACGCCACGCTGAACATTAGATGAATAGGTCGGGAAACAAATGAAGAGATAGGGGAGAGCGCTGTACTTTAGAACATACGCAGATTTTCGCGTCTAGTCAGTTCTGTAATAGAAGTTAAAATATTTTTTATTAAATGATGGCATTAACTTTTTATTTACTGCAGTCTTTTTCGGAAATTCCAAAATTATACTCTGGTACACCGGGGGCCGTAGATGACAAGGTGAACGACGGCTGTGGAGATACGTGCGGGCGAACAGACGTGCAACTGTAGAGCAACTGATCGCCCAGACAAATCGAGGGACTATTAACAGCGTCTCCTCAACGAGCGTTCCGCGCACATAGCTGTGTACGGGCCTCCGCAGCTGGCGCCTGGTTCATGCAGCCATGCTGACTGCTGTTCATCGTCTACGAAGACTGGAAACTGCACGCCAGTGCCGCAGCTGGACGTTCACTCAGTGGTGACTGGTGGCGTTTCCAGATGAATCAGACAGATGGCTGTTTGCGTGTACGGCCCTGCAACAATCATCTACATCTATCTACATCTACGTGATTACTCTGCTATTCACAATAAAGTACCTGGCAGAGGGTTCAATGAACCAACTTTACGCTGTCTCTCTACCGTTCCACTCTTGAACGGTAAGCGGGAAAAACGAGCACTTTAATTTTTCTGTGCCAGCACTGATTTCTCTTATTTTATCGTGATGATCATTTCTCCCTATGTAGGTGGGTGCCAAAAGAATGTTTTCGCAATCGGAGGAGAAAACCGGTGATTGAAATTTCATGAGAAGATCCTGTCGTAACGAAAAACGCCTTTGTTTTAATGATTGCCACTCCAGTTCATGTATCATGTCTGCGGCACTATCTCCCCTATTTCGCGATAATACAAAACGAGCTGCCCTTCTTTGTACTTTTTCGATGTCATCCGTCAGTCCCACCTGATGCGGATCCCACACACGCACAGCAATACCCCAGAATAGGGCGGGCAAGCGTGGTGTAAGCACTCTCTTTAGTAGACCTGTTGCACCTTCTAAGTATTCTGCCAATGAATCGCAGTCTTCGGTTTGCTCTGCCCACAATATTATCTATGTGATCGTTCCAATTTAGGTTATTGTAATTGTAATCCCTAAGTATTTAGTTGAATTTACATCCTTCAGATTTGTGTGACTTATCGCGTAATCGAAATTTAGCTGATTTCTTTTAGTACTCATGTGAATAACTTCACACTTTTCTTTATTCAGGGTTAACTGCCACTTTTCGCACCATACAGGTATCTTATCTAAATCATTTTGCAATTAGTTTTTGTCATCTGACGACTTTACAAGACGGTAAATGACAGCATCATCTGCAAACAGTCTAAGACGGCCACTGAGATTGTCTCCTATGTCGTTAATATAGATCAGGAACTATAGAGGGCCTATAACACTTCCTTGGGGAACTCCGGATATTACTTCTGTTTCACTCGATGACTTTCCGCCCATTACTACGAACTGTGACCTTTATGACAGGAAATCACGAATCCAGTCGCACAACCGAGGCACGCAATTTGGTTACAAGACGCTTGCGAGGAACGGTGTCGAAAGCCTTTTGGATATCTAAAAATATGGAATCAATTTGACATCCCCTGTCGATAGCTCTCACTACTTCATGAATATAAAGTGCTATTTGTGTTTCACAAGAACGATATTTTCTAAAACCGTGCTGACTATGTGTCAAAAATCGTTTTCTTCGAGGTACTTCATAATGTTCGAATACAGTATATGTTCTAAAACCATACAGCAAATCGACGTTAGCGGTATACGCCTGTAATTGAGAGGATTACTCCTACTTCCCTTTTTGGGTATTGGTGTGACTTGAGCAATTTTCCAGTCTTTAGGTACGGATCTTCCTGTGAGGAAGTGGTTGTATATAATTGCTAAATCTGAAGCTATTGTATCAACATACTCTGAGAGAAACCTAATTGGTGTACAATCTGGACCGGAGGGTCGAAGATGGGGGACGGAGCGTTATGGTCTGGGGAATGTTTTCGTGGCATTCGCTGGGTGATTTCGTCATTCTGAAAGGCACAATGAAGCAGCACAAGTATCCTTCTATTCTTGGGTATCATGCCCAACTCTACATGTAGTTTGTTTTTTCCTCAGCAAGATGGAATCTACCGGTAGGGCAACGCAACCTTGTCAAACAGCTCGCAATGTACGTGTTGGTTCCAAGAGCACCAGGATGAGTTTACCGTAATTCCGTGGCTACCAAATTCCTGGATTTAAGTCCAGTCGACAATCTGTGGAATCACCTCGATCGGGCTGTTCGTGACATCTATCCTCGACCGAGATCGCAGCTGACCACGGCACTGGGGTCGGCACCTTTCAGAACCTCATTGACTCTCTTCCTGCAAGCCCTCGCTGCGAAAGGTGGTTACTGGGGCTTTTGACAGGTCGTCACATTATGTGCCTGGACCGTGTATAATCAGAATGAGCCTACTCAGTACACTTCCTTGTGAATATCCTGTAAATTCCAAGTGACTAAATGGGCCAAAGAGACAAGGAAAGTGAAGCCCCCAGATGGAGAGGAGGAAACGAATTGAAACTTTATCGGTTGGGAGCCTATATGGTATTATTTTCCTGACTACACAGTCAGTCAAATTTATAACGAACTTGGTAGTATGAGCCCACTTATCAGCATAAGTTTGAACCATGCTTGTCCTGCATGCATGCACTGATTCGGTTGGTCTCCTGAGAGAAGCTTCCCCACAACTGTTTGCAACTGGTCGTTAATATCCTGTATACTAGCACTGGGACAGAGTTTTCCGAACCGGTGCCATCTGTTCTGTCGGGGACAGATCTGAGTATCTTGCTGGCTACAGCAGTGTCTCATCGTCACACAGACAGTTCATAGAGACACATTCCATGTGTTGCCGAGCATTTCCCTGTTGAAAAATGGTACCACGATACTGTCGAATGAGAAATATCAAGTGAGGACGCAGGGAGTCCTTGAAGTGCCGTTATGCTATCAGCGCTCCCTCAATAACCAACTACCAGCCGTGACCTGACGTCATACACGATAACACCTCACGCCATGACGCCAGGAGTAACACGTCTGTACCTCTGCAAAACACTGGAAGAATACCCAGGATGGGGTTATACACGCTGACAATGGTCATCCGAGGCAGTGAAGAATCGCGATTCATCGCTGAACACAATGTGACGCTGTCCATGCTTCCCATTCTTGGTACCACACCAAATGCAACCATTTGCGTTGTGGTGCATGGGGCGGTAATTCCCTTGTCCGGCTGCTTTTAGTCTCTAACCAATGGTGGAGGATAACAGACAATGTTGCAGGAAGTCAATTACTTATTCTCGGATGGCAGCCACAAATATGAAGAGGTTACGATGTTATTGGTGCACAGTACAGCGATCTTCCATTGTGATGGTCACACTTTGTCTGCTGACTTTCAGTACAGAGCAGTACGTAGCATCTCCGTGTTTCTCACAGTGATCACTCAACATGTGATGTTGTTCACGTCCCTTATATACCATATCAGGTCCGATAGCAGCACTAAAAATGAACAGCGTTAATACTCTCTGGTGGCCGTTCTATATGTCACACAGAATTGCTGCTCTAATTACATTACCGGAAAAAATTAGTTCATCTGAAAAAACGACGTCTATTTAGATCCCACCTTGTGTATAGTGGACGAACTGGTAATGGTTTCAGCGTGGACAACCAACAGGTAGTGTAGTGGCATAGCTACCAGAGCGCCATCTGTATCTAATCTTTAATAGGTAATGCTCACAGCCAGGAGGCCCAGTGTGGTGCAAACGTGCCTCAGACATGCATTCGTGCTTCCTATAGCCAACTGAGCGAGTTTGAAAGGGGTCAGATTGCGGACTTCCAAGTGGCGGGGTGGTCGTTTCGGAGATTTGCCACACGAATTGGACGTGCTGCTTCAGTTGTGGAGCGATGCTGGTATCAGTCGTCACGTGAACATTCCCACGCCAGTAGACGAGATTCTGGAAGTCCACGCAGCACAGGCGCCGGCCACGATCGTCGTATTGTAAGGGCAGCAGTGGCAAATAGTACAGCTACGACAGCACAGGTAAGAGGACTTGCGAGCCCAGACGGGTAAACACGAACTGTTGCGAACCGGTTATTAGCAGTGGGACTATGAGCATGCACACCATAGCTCATCTTCCACTCACGCCACAGCACTGACGTGCATGGCTTGACTGGTGCTGTCAGAGGATAACTTGGAAGGTGGAACGGCGCACCTTGGCCTTCAGCGATGGAAGTAGATTCTGTCTGTATATAAGTGGTGGTTGTTTGCGCGTACAATATAGTCCTACTGAGCACTGTCCCGTAGAGAGCATTCGCCCAAAGCACATTGCCCCCCACCTCAGAACTTACGGTCTCGGATGCGATTAGCCACAACTATCGTTCACGTTTGGTGTTTCTGGAGGGAACGCTAAACAACTCTCGGTAAGTGCAGAATATTGTTGGACTCTCACTCTTGCCGTTCTTGAAACAGGAAGGAGATGTGTTGTTCCAACAGGATAATGTTCGCCCACACACTAACCATTAAACTCAATAATATGTTCTTCAATACATGCAGGAACTCCCCTGGCCAACATGATCTCCAGACTTGTCTCCAAGCGAGCACGTGTGGAATATGATCGGGCGAGCAGTGTCTCGCGGGACTTGTCAACCAACAGCTCTTAAGAACTACGTGAAAATGTCGAGCAGGCGTAAAATAACGTATGTCAGGACAGTAGTCGTCATCTGTACGAACGACTAGATGCCAGAGTCAGAGGCTGCATTGCCATGCGTGGAAGCTACACCACGTACTAACGTGCGTGTTTCGGCATGTGTCGGTACAAGGTACCTCAGAACCGCTGGTGTTCTTCACTTGTAAATATAATCATTTCATGTATTCCATGTGGACTATTGCAACAATATTTCTTGGCCGAATTGGAAACCTCTAAAGGGTGTACTATTTTTTTTTCGGCAGTGTATTTACATGCCCGCCGATGGATTGTACATGTACGGAGTTATACTGACAGTGGATCTTGTCTTCTGGGATCATAACTTTTTTATGTCAGGCAGTGTAATTTCCAAAATTCACGTGTTCTGTAACCGCATGACGGTGAATTTAATTCATTACCTTTAGATGTTGGGCTAACCGAGATAGACACGAAGCAACATACACACATCAAAAAAAGTTTTACATGTACACATCAAAAAAAAGTTTTCCATCATCTCGGTTCCCAGAACTCCTGAAGATAGACGTTGACTATGGATACTGTATCACAGACACAGTCCCTTTGACTATTAAGAGATGACAGTAATCACGCCAAAGATGTAAATAACCATGCATGAGCAGAGCGTATTAGACTGAGGGGATCCGACAGCCGATCAGTTCCAGTCATTCTACCAGGAATTTACGTACACGGCTCGTGTTGTATGGAGGAGATACAGAGAGACTGAAACTGTCGATGACATGCCTCGCTCAGCCCGCCCAAGGGCTACTAACTACTACTGCAGTGAATGACCGCTACCTACGGCTTATGGCTCGGAGGAACCCTGACAGCAACGCCAACATGTTGAATAATGCTTTTAGTGCAGCCACAGGACGTCGTGTTACGACTCAAACTGTGCGCAATAGGCTGCATGATGCGCAACTTCACTCCCGATGTCCATGGCGATGTACATCTTTGCAACCACGACACCATGCAGCGCGGTACAGATGGGCCCAACAATATGCCGAATGGACCGTCCAAGATTGGAATCACGTTCTCTTCACCAATAAGTGTCGCATATGCCTTCAACCAGACAATCGTCGGAGATGTGTTCGGAGGCAATTCGGTGAGGCTGAACGCCTTAGATACACTGCCCAACGGGTGCAGCAAGGTGGACGTTCCGTGCTGTTTTGGGGTGGCATTCTGTGAGGGTGACGTACGCCGCTGGTGGTCGTGGAAGGCGCCGTAACTGCTGTACGATACGTGAAAGCTATCTTTCGACCTATAGTGCCACCATATCGGCAGCATATTGGCGAGGCACTCGTCTTCATGGACGACAGTTCGCGCCCTCATCGCGTACATCTTGCGATTGACGTCCTTCAGGATAACGACATCGCTCGACTATAGTGGCCAGCATGTTCTCCAGACATGAACCCTATGGAACATGCCTGGGATTGATTGAAAAGGGCTGTTTATGGACGACGTGACCCACCAACCAATCTGAGGGATCTACGCCGAATCGTCGTTCAGGAGTGGGACAATCTGGACCAACATTGCCTTGATGAACTTGCGGATAGTATGCCACGACGAATACAGGCATGCATCAAATGGTTCAAATGGCTCTGAGCACTATGTGACTTAACATCTGAGGTCATCAGTCCCCTAGAACTTAGAACTACTTAAACCTAACTAACCTAAAGACATCACACACATCCATGCCCGAGGCAGGATTCGAACCTGCGACCGTAGCAGTCGCGCGGTTCCGGACTGCGCGCCTAGAACCGCTAGACCACCGTGGCCGGCAGGCATGCATCAATGCAAGAGGACGTGTTATTGAGATTAGAGGTACCGGCGTGTGCAGCAATCTGGGCCACCACCTCTGAAGGTCTCGCTGTATGGTGGCACAACATGCAGTGTATGGTTTTCATGAACAATAAAAAGGGCGGAAATGATGTTTATGTTGATCTCTATTCCAATTTTCTGTGGACATTCCGGAACTCTCGGAACGGAGGTGAAGTAAAACTTTTTTTATGCCATGTGTGAAAGGTTATGCCATGTGTGTATTTCCATGGTAAAGTAACGAAGGGAAGAAAGAGTGGTGTGGCATTGTTGGCTGGATGAATCGGAGTGACAGTTTCACCTGTCTAGTCGCAACATCCCATTTCTTCGCGGGGTGTGGAGCTGTGTGTTAACTGTACTTGTTGAGTATAGGTGACTATTATAGGCGTGTGCATTGTGTTGTGCCATGTTTGTGTTCTGTGTTGATGAGGGAATGGAGAGACTTAATCGCGGTGCCTGTTTTCTCTGGATAGCACCTAGGGGGTGCTGAACTTACGGTAAAGATTCGATGAGTGCATGTCCGCACTCTAGCGGTCAGGAAATTTTTCACCACCACCTCTCGTCCCTCACCGCCCACTTACTGGCGGTGAACGTCTCTTACGCTACCAGAATTCGAGCCAGGCTACGTGCGAATGGAGTGCCACCGCACATGCGTGAGCATTAGCGACCTCCGCTTACGGAGGCGGGTTTAACGAAGGTATAAATTTTGACATCGTAGTCTTGGAGAGCAGCGACCTGATGCTATATTTAAGTTAAAATGAACAGTCGAGATCGCAATAATATTTCTTTATTAACCGGTTTCGCCTTGTGTACAAGCCACCTTCAGAATTTTTGGCCCTGCGAAGGTAGGAACAGTAAAGTTACAAACTGTGCTATTACATATGGCCTTAAAATAAGATACATAAAAGCTATCGTATAAAATTAGAGACAGTACTATTGTATATAGAGTTAAAAAATAGAGAAAGGTTATGCCATGAAAACGTCCACACAGAGCTGCCGCTCTGTCACTATGGCACCTTGACAACAGCAACTGCTCTTGCAGTTGATGTCACATCATACTTGGTCTCAACAATAACGCTGGAAAGTACTAAGTACCGTTCCTACTGCGTTTATTCATTTTGTCGTCGGCAAAAATGATATCGACCTGAATCGATACCTTGATCGTAGTCGGCGTCCGTAGGCGTACTTCTCTGGTTTCTCGACTGCCACTTGGGCCGTTACGTTACCATGACAACAGCTTCCTTTCTCAGTACACACTTCTATTATATCATGGCGGCCATCTCAACCTTCACGTTATCTAGGCAAAGGCGCAGTTTTGAATTCCTACCAGAGGGCACAGACTAGTAAATACACACGGCGTGTATATATTTTAATGGTTGCATCATTTAATGTATTTTTACCTCTCATTATCTCTTTATGTAATATGTATATGTGTATAATTACCACTCTCCTGTTTATTCGATTAATTAAACATTATTAAGAAGGATGTATTTGTCTTTCACACCAGTATCAGTAGATTACACTGCTTCTTCTGTTGTTTTGTAAGATTGTTTATTTCAACATAAATGACTACTTGCCGTATGCTTGATAATGTTTTAACATCTTATGTACTCGTACGTGGGCTACGCGAACTTACAGTGCAAACTGCATGCAGCTCTTGTGAAACGTTTGCCATTGGCTAGTGATGACGTAAGCCTTATTCGGCGCGCACTACTTAACCCGTGGCTCCACAGCCATCAGTCAGAGTACGATCTTGGTATCACGAGAAATCCAAGGAGTCACCAGCACCAGTCGTAGTGGTAAGCGTTATAACCTTTCTCTATTTTTTAACTCCATATACAGTAGTACTGACTGTAATTTTATACTACAGCTTTTCTGGACCTTAAAATGGTTCAAATGGCTCTGAGCACTATGGGACTTAACTTGTAAGGTAATCAGTCCCCTAGAACTTAGAACTACTTAAACCTAACTAACCTAAGGACATCACACACATCCATGCCCGAGACAGGATTCGAACCTGCGACCGTAGCGGTCACGCGGTTCCAGACTGAAACGCCTAGAGCAGCACGGCCACACCGGCCGGCTCTGTATCTTATCTGAAGGCCATAAATAATAGCACAGTTTGTAATTTTGCTGTTCCTACCCTTGCAGGGCGTAAAATTCTGAAGATGGCTTGTACATAAGCCGAAATCGGTTAATAAAGAAATATTATTGCAATCTCGACTGTTCATCTTCAATTTAACGAAGGTAATTTGGCAGATATGCGGCTTTGCGGCACGAAAACTTTCGCTGTGTGTCCTGGTAACGGAGGTGATGGGCCGGAGAGAGTGAGCCGCCGTAATGCTTCTACAGCGGTTGTTTCGGTTGAACAGGGCTGCGGCGACGCCGCTGAGGCGGCCGCGCCGACGACGACGACGGCTGTGACGCCGACGGACGAGTGGCTGGAGCAGGAGGTGGCCGCCGGCTTCCGCGTCTGGCAGATCATCTTCATGGCCATCGCGGGAGTCCTGGCGTGCGGTAAGCCTGCATCCTGCGCGAGCGCTCTCCTCACCTCGGCCACCCATTCTACCCGCCCGTCCTAATTCGCTGAGTGACAACACGTGAAACACGCCTCCGATCTCAGTCTCTTAGGATCTTCCTACGATCCATGGTCTTACGACGTGTTACATGGCTCCGAGCGGAAGACTTGTTGAACAGTCCGCACTGATACACCAACAAATCGGGCAACTTCTTTGACAACGTGTTCATGGTGGCGTCGAAACATGACAGATGCTTTGTGTCACGGTCTCACCTCTCCGCGTCTATCTTACTACACGACGTACTAATGTGGGTGTTTCAGCACGTATCGATAACTGGTACCTCAGAACCGCTTCCATACAACCGGCAGGTACATATGTATCACCTCACTTTCGAGACTTACTTTAGCATAACAACTTATTACCAGATCTACAGTCCTCCAAAGAGACCAGTACCCTGTTTTAAAAGGGCGACTAATGAACTTATTTTTCATCGAGAAATTCCACAACGAAACATGCAAAAATAATTGTGTTTTACTCCTAAATATTAATCTCTGCTCTCGGTGGAACACTTCATACAGTTCTGTCTCCCTTATCCAAGCATGTGCAGTCACTGTCACGTAAGACAACCAAATGCATTAATAGCAACAATGCTTTGAGTTAAACAAATAACGGTCAAAAGCACAGCAGCACACAAATACCGTTGCAGTGACAGACTTGCATAAAAAAAAGAAAGTAACGTTACAACACTAGCAAGACACATACCTAGCGGTTGTCAAACTTGAGAGTGTAACAACACGTAAACAACTAATTTGATTGGCTAAAAGATACGTAATACGGTTGATCACTGGTGGTAATGTAATGTAACGAAACTAGCTAACGCTGCAGGAGAAAACGGAAAATATGAAAATAAACACATTGTTTGTTACAGTAGCAATAATTATTCACTCATTAATCTGAGATAAATTTATATGGTCTCAGTTCAAATAACTATAAAAAGTTTAAAATAGCAATTTAAAAACTTTTGATTGTCTCTGAGCAATAGGAGCCGTGAACGTCAGGGAAACATAAAATTTTCTGTTTTAAGAGTCCACAACAATGTTTTGACTGTTTTGAAGCCGCCTGGTACGAATTCCTCTCCTGTGACTAACCCTACATCTCACAGTAGCACTTGCATCTCAATAATTTTTTGGATATATTCCACTACGGTTTTACGCTCCACAACTCCCTCTGGAGCCATGCTGGTTAGTCCCCGATGTCTGAACACATGTGCCATCATCACGGGCGCCCATGACCAAAGCAGCCCCCCCCCCCCCTCGCATGCCCCCCTCCCACCTGTCAGAGAAAGGAAAAAAATACAGTGTAGTTAAGTGCTTCTCTTTCAAGAAAATGACTTAAAAGTCGATATTACGTAGATTTTTAACAGTATCGGAACTTTAACTTTTTTATGGCTACTTAAAAGTTGCCACGCGTCTTCCAAAATATTAAAAATACTCCATATCCCCAGGTTCTAGTCGTCCCCCCCTATAAAATATCGTCCGGCCGCGTATCATCGTCTCCCTTCTTCTCGTCAGTGACTTCCAGAAGTTTCCTCCTCGCCGAATCTACGTTGCCAGTCCACTCAATTGTCAGCGTCTTCCTACGACAGCAAACCTCAAACGCTTGATTCTTTTCTTTCTCGGTTTTCCCGCACTCCATGATTCACTTCCGTATAATTCTATGCTCGACAAGTGCGTGTTGGAAATTTCTTCGTCAAATTATGGCCGATGTTTGGTACCAGTAGACTTCTTTTTGCGAGGAATGCCCTCTTTGCCTTTGCAAATCTGCTTCTTATATCCTCCTTGCTCAATAGATTCTGCGTTTCTTCCTCCCTTGAACTGAGGATATCGTTGCCATAAGCGAATTTTATCGCTGATATCCTTTCACTATGAATTTTACTCCCACTCCTGAACCTTGCCTTTATTTCCGTCGCTGTTTCGTGTCTGGGCTTCCATTCTTATTTTTACCTCTTGTTTCTTGTTTACATTGTATACTAGTCGGTTTTCTCCATAGCTTACGCCTACCTTCTGAGAACTTCGAATATCTTGGACCATTTTACATTGTCGGATGCTTGTTCCAGGTCGACAAACCCTATGAACGGATTTTAATATTTTTAAGTGTTGCTTTCATCATCAAGCGCAACGTCAGAACTGCCTCTCTAATGCCTTCACCTTTTTTTTTTTAAAATTCAGACAGACATCTAACCTCAATTTTATCTTCCATTCTTCTGTATATGATTCTCGTCCGCAACTTCGACGAATGAGCAGTTAAGCTGACTGTGCGATAGTTCACGCACTTACGTGCCATTGCATTTCCGAGATCGTGTGGATGATATTTTTCTGAAAATCTGATTGAATTTCCTCAGACCCACAGATTCTTTAAACCAACTTCAATAGTGGTTTGTTTTCCATTTCCTCAAATGATTTCAGAAATTACGAAGGAATGTTATCTATGTCTTCAGCCTTACTTGATAGCAAATCTTCCAAAACTCTATAAAACCCTGAGCCTAATATTGGATCCCCTGCCTATTCTATTTCGATTTCGCATTCGTCTTCTACCATGTCTTTAGACAGTTCCTTCCGTCGCAGAGACTTTCCGCCTAACTGCGTTTAACAGTGTAATTCCTGTTGCACTTCGCTTTTAATTTCGTTGAAGATTGCTTTGACTTCTCTGTCTGCTGAATAAGTCCTTCCGACGACCATTCCTTTTAGATTTATTCGCATTTTTCCTTCAGCCGTTCCATCTTGGCTTCTCTGCAAGTTCTGTTCATTGCATTCCTAAGTGATGCATTTCTGTATTTCTGCATTTAATTGAACATTTTTATATTTCCTTCTTTGGTCGATCAAGTGAAGTATTCTTTCTGTTATCCGATGTTACTTCGCAGTTATCTTCCTAGTACCTATTGTATATTTATGTCCTTCTTCTGGGATTACACTTTATAGACTCGTCCAATCCTCTGCAACTGAACTGCCTTGTCTCCTACATCCTGAACTGGCTCTTGACATTCTTCACACTATTTCAGTGTTTATTTTAAGACCTCCCTAAGTCCTACATATTTCATAAATTAAAAATTAAATTTTTGTTTTCTCAACAAATCATCTGACTGCTTCTTAAGTGTGTCTCTGGAGTCGAATTCAATATTATTCGGCAAAAATATTGTAATATTTTAAAACTGTGTTATGTGCCGTGTGATTACTGATTTAGGCCATCTATTTGTCGTTGCTACGTGAGAATGAAGTGGTAGAAATATTATCTTGTAAGCTGAATATTATTTCTAAAACACTGCATTTTTTCTTGTAATAATTGGAGTATTTTACACGCTAATTATCTCAGTTGTAGACAGGAAGTTAATTTACTGTGTCTGAGGCTTCGTCAGAGTTCTTCTCCCGCTCCAGCCTGTGGAAAAACTTTACCTACAAGGAGAGTTCATTGAGCAGACATCATGCCATTTTGAGCAGAGTAGGTTTGCTGGGGAAATCTGCTGATGCTCACTTAATGTTTCCATAGAAGTGACTAGTTAATTTCTAAGGATAGACGGGGCAGAGGGAAGAATTTTGCTCTGGGTCAGTGGTGCCCTGCTATACGCCACCACACGGCTTTCCCTGTTGCAGTGGTGATGCTGTGCTGCTGCATCCGGTTTCGGATCCCGCGCACCAAGCAGGAGATCGAGGCGGACTACGTGCGGAAGAAGCTCACCCGCGAGTTCCAGAAGAAGTTGCACATCATCCACAACACCGAGATGGACAACATGGATCTCAGACGCGGTACGAGGTTCGAATCTCTCTCGCTAACCACGCGAGAATGCACACTCCTTGTAGAAGCGTCAGCACTGTGTGTGTGTGTGTGTGTGTGTAAACTATCACTTCTTTTTGTCTCGATTATTTCCTTCTAGTAACAAGTTAAGTGAAGTATTCTAAGCCGCAGCCCGTTTCTATTTATTCTAACGTCTTTTCCTGCTTCTTTTCACATCATTAATGTAAGTAAGGTTTGGTACGTAACATTTTATCAACAACGACTTCAAGCATTAGGCTTTCACATCTGTTACGACCTAACTGTCTGCTCTTAGCGTGTCAGTCTTCTCGTTTGGCGCTCTTTTTGTAATAGTCTGTATCCTGATCCGTTCAAATCTTATGTGGCAAAAATTCATCATTCACCCTGTTACACATTAAAATTTCGCTTTCACGATTAATTCATTTAGGTTGCAGATGTTGATTACCTTTGTATACCTCTCAATTTCACATCTACGCTTAAACGAAGACGTATTATATTCGAGATCAGGTGCCTACCTTCATTCCTGATAACACATCCCCCATCATTCTTCCTCATATTTGGCGCTGGTACATCCATCATTTTATTAAGGCAGTTGTTTGTTATCTCAGATTCAGTTAAACTTGATTGTTTTATATTTTCTTCTTCAAAGATTGGAAGTATACAATGCAGTGATGGAACAACCGACTGGTTTCAACAACTGACTGGGTAGTCCGTTGTTTTCCTTTCAGTCAGTTTTCTCAGTCGAATGAAACAACTGAATGAAACTACTATCCGGCCATGTTACCTACATGAATGTCTTCTCTCAGTCTTCTGATGTGACTGGTTTCACTTAATGTGAGACAACCAAGACAAGTCTCCGACAGTTACGGTAGTCATATGGATGTTCTGACTCAGTTTCTGGGTTCGAGTGATTTTATTTACATACTTTATCGACCTTCTAGGTTACAATTAAGGATGAGTAGGATTGCCAATTTTTAGAGACAAATAATGTGTCTTATGTCAAAGAGAGGCGAATAGAAAGAGTATATCTAAAACCGAAGCAAATGTTTTTCGTACTACTGGCATTAAATGTACGTTTTGGTTGCTTTCATATGGTTAATAATTGGAACTACTTTACAAATTTGTGTTTAAATAAATGAACAACTGTTTTCTTATTTAAATTTATTGAGGCCCTGTCTCTCTCTTCCCACTGGTTTGCACTCATCACTCATAATTCTGTTTTTGAGGTGCCGTGATCAGAAAGCATGTAAAATTTTTGGTAACCTTTTTGGAAACAGCGATCTTAAGCTATTAAAATCAGTGAAAAAAACACTCTAGATCGAAATGGCTATTTTATTAAAATGTCCGGTTTCGTCTTAGTCTTCGTCCGTTTTCAGAAAAGCACCATCAGCTGAAGTTGACGATGTATAGAACAGTCAGTAGACCTCGGTCGCTGAAACTGCTCAAACAAACGAACAATTTCGGCGACTGAAGTCTCCTGGCTGTTTTAGACATAGTCAACTTCAGCCGATGGTGCTGTTTTGAAGATTGCCTAAGACCAGACCGAAACCGGCCTTTCTAATAAAATAACCATCGCGATCCAGACTGTTTTTTTGTGATTTTTTTAGAAAGCGTATAAGATACAACTTTTTTTAATTGTTTGGTGGTTTAATCACCTGCCTTTTAAGCATATAATATCATTTGTCGGATGTGTTATTTTGGGAGAAGTATTTGTCATCGCTCTTTAATTTTCTTTGAATTCCTTTAATTACTATAGATTCTATATATTTTACATTGAGTATATTACAGTAAGCATGTTATACTAGATTTAGAAAAATAAAAGTTACAATATTTAGGTAAACGTGCACACAGTTTACATTCGTATGTGGTAAATACAACAATAGCTAAACATTAAAATGAAGTGGGTTTTCAATTATGAGTGCTAGCATCAATGGGCACGGAGAAGGGTTTGAAGAGGGACGGAAAGATGAGTGTAATAACTCAAAGTTAAACAATATAAGAGTGAAGACGGTACAGTGACTCATAGAGAATGGAAAAGAAAAAGAAGCATATCTGGGAGAAGACAGAAACTTTGGCGTTTCTTTTTGCCAAAGGGAAAGCTCGTCATATGCGTCGATCTTGGAAACGATATGAGGATGATATGAGAAATTTCCTCAGTCTTTTCGTAAAAGTAGCAGGGCTTCGAACTGTGCGAAGAGTGCAGGGCAGTTTGTTCCAGAGGCGGACAGCAGCGACAGCAAAGAAGTTTGCCAATGTTCTTGTTGCACTGCCAGCATACTAAATAAGTAAGACCTTGTGTTTACGTTATGATTACACGAAGGATTTACAGGAAGACAGAACCGATGAAACATCGTTGACATACGTCGTTAACATACATATAAACAGAAAAATCTTAGAAAAAAGAAAAAAATATGAAAAATAGAAAAAAAGTCACTCAAAATATAGGTAACATAAATGAAAATATTATCAATTCCAAAAACTTATATTGTAAAGAACTAAAAAAATTAATTTGTTAGCATACTTCCTTCCAGATTGCGAATGGGTTATTTTCTAACCGTTCTGAGGGTGGTATTCGTAAAAACACTGACAATTCTGGATAAGTTTTCAGAATCTAGAGCTTTTTTCACATTTTCAGTATTACTGCCAGAATGACTTTGGATTGAGAGGAAGTTATGAAAATACACATTTACAACATTCAAAATTTCCTTATGAACTTCGAAGTAAAGAAATGTAGATTCGTTCTTAAGCTGTAAATATTTCATTATTTCGTGGAGTTTTCTCTACTGTGATTTAGATGGAAATGAAGATAATAATTGTACCCGATTATATCGTCACAAAATATCGATGTTACCGATATACTGGCTGGACAAAGAGCGATTAAAATCATCGTGTAGTTGATTGCGATGTATGGATATTTAACTATATTGCTATTCGGTATCCCAACCCTAATTACCAGCCACCAATGTTAACGATTTTCTAAATAAGTTACGCTGATGTCTCACTGATGTATGAATGAATCTTGTAGAGTTTCTTCAGATCTCCCGTGAGATACCAGAGACTTTCGTCAGAAGTTTTTCAGAGCTTGACGCTCACGATCGCGTGAATTACTTTTATTTAACCTTCAAGTAAGAAGTAAGTAGGTGCCACAGGTCCATTGCCTTCCATTATGAAGCATCTGCTTCACGGTGGAATTTTCATCGAAACCGGACCTACCCTAATGTAATTAACTGTTTGCATCTTCAAAGTAATCCTTGTAAAGTATTACATCAGAACAGAATTCTGTGTTGTATTTCATGCGTGACTCAGCACATGGAAAAGTAGGGCTGTCAGCCAAACTGCGCAGGCATCGGTTCTGCTTGCTTTGCCAGAGAGTTTTGTGTTAAATGCAGTAATAAAACGATTGGGGCACTACACGGATGTGAAAAGAGAAGAAATAAGACCAACCCCAAGGCCAGAACTGCAATAACAAATCGAAACTCCAGGCGTAAAAATGTCATATAACAATTAGAATTTAAGTCAAAAGCTTCGATGTTTTATTAGCACCTCTTAGTCCTGTCCAGCTATTTCCTACGTTACACACAAAATTTCATCCACCGTTTAGTGTACATAGGTTAATCGTTGCTCTTCCAGTACAACACGTTATCACACAGAGGCGTTCCAAACGGTTAGTGCTTGTGGTTAAACTGCCACGCATTCACTAACATCTTGTCGCCCTCGCCCTTAGATCATTTTAAACACAAGCTATTTGTACTACCATCACAGCACTTAGGGTTCGCAATTTCACCTTCACCTTTATGTTCATTGTAACCTCGTGTCCATATCCCCTTACGTAAGTCAATCACGTGACTATTAATCGCGATATTGCTGGAACCGAACTTGCTTACTTCTTGTCTGGATAGGCTGTTTAACGCTTGATTAAGCACTGAGAGTTGCCTTAACATGAGTGCAGTCTCTGTCACTTTGGGGACACCTGACAATTAAGTGCTCAGCAAATTATAATCGGCCAGCCAGGTTCAGTGCCGCTGACTTTGTTTCCATTAGTACGTACATATAAATATTGTGCCCATCCGTAAACTGATGATACTCCACCTGGGATTATATAAGTATTGTGGAGTACTACCGTTTCCCATCTAGAAAATCGGTCATTCTTAATCTAGGATTAATACGGTGCTTTTTTAGTCTCTCTTTGATGTGCAGAAGGAAATCGAACAGACTGTCCTATAGTCGCGTTGCGTACAACTCTTTGACTCGCACAGAGTCAGTGTTTCGAAGACTTGCCAATGGGTTCTCAATTTATTTATCATGTCCAGTAGATGGTAAAGAGGTCCGCGATAATAGATCTGCTAGACTGATTGTGAACTGGGAATGATTTCCGTATAGAAAGAACAAAATGTTTGGAGGAAACAAAATAAGAGTAAGTAGCCGGTCGTTGCTGACGATGACTGACAAATTTTGTTCGTGGTAAAGACGAGAATAGCAGCACTATCACATTGTTCGCCGCACGCTTGCAGATAACTTGTATACTAAACAACAAAGTTTTCGGTTTGTATTCTAATATTTATGAGACATTTTTACACGTAGAGTTTTGATTTGTTATTGCAGTTCTGCCGTCGGGGTTTGTCTTATTCTCCTCTTTTCACTTCCGCGTGGTGCCCCATTCGTTTTATTACTGCATTTAAACACAAAACTCTCCGACAAACCGAGCAGAACCGGTGCCTGCGCGGTTTGGCTGACAGCACGGCGTCCATATTCAGACGAGATCGCCGGCCTTCGAAATACGAGAGCTCCTTGTTCCACGACGGTTCCCCTCGCGAGCAATGCTCGCGCGCTATGACGCTGCCTGAAACAAGTTCATTGTGTGGGCTCAGCGGAGCACGACATACGGATCGAATCAAACGCCCCTTCTGTCTGGCAAGGACAACCCCCCCGACGAGGAGACACAATGCAGCTGGTAGCCTTTTCGAAAATGTCGAGCGCATCACGTTCTGACCAAGCTCGCAACCAAAATGTCTAGCGAGTGTATGTAGCACGATCCTGGACAAAAGTCTAAGAGAGAATGTAATTACATTCCTTGAAAAAGGAGAGGTTCCCTCCGTAGCTCAGCACGAATGTATCGCTCTTGTGAAACACTACTTGCTCTCTTCCATACACACACAGCATTGCTAATCGTGGCCGGCCGTGGTGGCCGAGTGGTTCTAGGCGCTACAGTCTGGAACCGCGCGACCGCTACGGTCGCAGGTTCAAATCCTGCCTCGGGCATGGATGTGTGTGATGTCCTTACATTAGTTAAGTTTAAGTAGTTCTCAGTTCTAGGGGACTGATGACCTCAGAAGTTAAGTCCCATAGTGCTCAGAGCCATTGCTAATCGTGGACGCTGGAGTTCAATAGATTCCGTCTTCCTAGGTGCTAAAAATGTGCACGACTGTTAATTTCATTGCCGACACTTACAAAACATCCGACTATATGAAGCACCTTCCCTGGCTAAATGACTTACACGAACAATACTTCACGGAAACAACACAGAACATTCGAGAAGTAAAGGGGAAGCTTCGGTTGTGACCTAAGAAAGCATGCTATGACTGCTCTTACTCTTTGCGATCTGTCAAGTGGAACGAGTATCATTTTCAGACTGTTCGCTGACGACGCTGTTGCTTACGAAAAAGTATGATCACTGAACATATGTAAGAAAAAAATCTAAAAATGACTTAGACACAGTTTTCATTTGGTACTGTGTAAGATATAGGGTGTTAATCGTTTAAACCACGGGTGGGCAACCGGTGGTCCGTGAGCCGCATCCGGCCCGCGACTGGTTTCAGTGCGGCTCAAGAAAAAATTTCCAGCCGGTTCGCATATTCGGATATCTTCACCGACGATCGGCTCGACTCGCTTCGGGTTTCCAGCTCATGAAGCAGACCAGCGAAAGCGCTGCTTATTCAGCGCATGTGCAGGGCTGTTTTACCGCCACTGGAGTTTAACAACAAAGAGAAACATCCCTCCACTATGAGTGCGAAGTTGTGGGCCATGACCGTAGAGTGGGGGAAACCGCTCACTACCTTGCACGGGTGCGAGGAGAAGTATTTTCGCCTCTGTATCAGTGCTGACAGCACACACACACACACACACACACACACACACACACACACACTCGTCCTTTACTGCTTTCTGTCTACATCTGTGCTATCACATTAGTAGATGACAAACGTTGGTAACTGGCGACTGCACGCGAAACGTGCTGATCTGAATAACGGCAGCACAGGCTATAACTTGGTGAACAAACTAGGCATCTGTTGTCATTTTACGTGTTACGTTCCGTGCTATTTTTTTGTTAATTTCGTGCGTTTTCGTATATCTTTACTGAGTTCAAACGCATTCAGATGAGAAAACTAGATGCAGCTGAATGTCGTCATCTCCAGGAGAAATGGAAGGAGGATTGTATCTTTATCATGTACAAAGATGAACCTGTTTGGCTGTTGTGTTGCGAACCACTATCTGATGTGAAAGACTATAATAATATGAAAACACACTTTTCTACGAAACACGTTGCTCAACAACAGGGCAGTTACCGAAAGACAATGCTGAAATATTGTTTTCCAATTTGGACAAGCAACAGCAAATGTTTGCCAAACAGAGGATACGGTACGATCATTCGGTTAAAGTTAGTTTTATAATAAATAGCAAAACTGCCAAATCATTAAAGCCTTTTGCGGGAGAAAATTCGTAAAGGCGTGTCTCTTGGACATGGCAGATGTACTGTGTCCCAATAAAGAAAAATAATCCACACAAATAAGTTTATCGAGACTAACGACAAAATGTTGTGTTCGTTGATGACATTAAAAACAGTGTGGGTGATGGTGCTGCCGCATTCGAGGCATTTCCGATCACTTGAGACGAAAGTTCTGACCTGTCACACAGCTCAGTTACAAATTTTTGTTCGTGGTACCGATGTGGAGTACAATGCAACGGGAGAATTATTAGGATTACGGTCATTAAAAGGAACCGCTACTGGTGAAGACATTTTTGAAGATGCGAAAAAAATGTCGATACGGGATGATTCTTCCAGAGAAGACAACAGCAAACGGCCACGTTTTATAATGCTGTTTATATACATAAAAAGCGCCGTTGCCGGTTTTGAACCGACGGCTCGTTCACGTTAAGAAACAGTTTTGTTGTAGTTTACATTACTTTTCACTTTTTATTTCCCCTTATAGTGAAAATTTCTTGGGGTGGTGATGTCATCGAAAATTCTGCGCCGTTACGTTGCCGTGCTGACTGTGTTCATGCAGCAGCGAAGCTCTTTTTTTATATATATGTACTCACATAACGTAAAGCATCACTCACACACACCGAAAAGTTTTGCCACGTGGAAGAGTGTAGACAAGGATGGCAATATCATCGCCATTGTTGCTGTGCGTGCGGCTTGTTCGCAAGTACTGCTCAATTGCCTACGTTCCTCATCGACCATACGTGAAGGAAGAGATCGCAGGAATTCAGACCCATGCTTCCAGTGCTGTAACCGCTGCCAAAATGGTGCGGATGTTCTCAGAACATTTTGATGGTTATCATTGGGAAAAATCCGTAACGCTGTTGAGTACATTTAGACAACCAGTAATTGTAATACGCTGTTTAGTACCTCCAGCGTATATTTCATGGTCTATAAGAGACTATGGCGCACATGGAAAGTCGCAATATTACCAAGGAAAATGCTTGAGGTGTGTTACAATAATCACAAATTTTACTAGCGGATGGTGTGCAGATGAAAGTACGAACCTGGGAACCGCATCTGCATGTAGGCTCTACGGCATTTCTGTAATTGTGTGGGAGATGTTTGTAAGTCTTGAAGTTTTTTCCTTATCTTCGCTGATCATCACGTCTCAGTTCGAAGCGGGACTCGTCATTGAAGACAGTTCTACTCCAGCCGATGAGATTCCAGACCCAAGACGTGTCCGGAGACTCACCGGACAGCATTAGTGTCACCTTCCATACGGCCTGACAACCATAACTGATAGTTCTCGGATGCCATTTCTTTTCATTTCAGAACCCCTATGGTTGTCATTCCCAGAACGCTTACAACACAGCGGTACGTCGACGATATTCTACGCCCCGTTTCTGTTGCCATCTTGGACTTTTATTTCAGCAAGATAATGCCAGCCCGCACACGGCGAGACTTTCTACAGCTTGTCTTCGTGCTGGCCAAACACTGCGTTGGCCAGCAAGGTGGTCTGCTCTATCCCAAATTCAGAACGTTTGGAACATTATGAGCAACACCATCCAGCCAGCTCGGGATTTTGACGATCTAACGTGCGGATTGGACAGAATTTAGCACGATATCCTTCAGGAGTACATCCAACAACTCTGTCAATCGATGTCAAGCTGAACAACTGCTTGCATAACGGTCAGAGGTGGACCAACGCGTTATTCACTTGCTCAGTTTGCGAGGTTCTTTCCCTTGAGTAAATTATCCAGTTTTTCTGAAACTGTAATCATTTATTTGTCTGTACATGTACATGACATCTACCGATTTCTTTCCCATTCAGATGATTCCTTAGTGGTGTTCTTTTTTTATCTTAAAATGTATAAGAATTCTATAGCGCCTCTATGTTACCAGTATTGTAAAATTTCTGCTTTCTCATCAGCCTGAATGGAACTGGATAACTCGTCAGGAAAGTACGATGAAATATGTAGAGGCCGGCCCTTGTGACCGAGCGGTTATAGGCGCTTCAGTCCGGAACCACGCGGCTGCTACGGTCGCAGGTTCGAATCCTGCCTCGGGCATGGATGTGTGTGATGTCCTTAGGTTAGTTAGGTTTAAGTAGTTCTAAGTCGAGGGGACTGATGACCTCAGATGTTAAGTCCCATGGTGCTTAGAGACATTTGCATTTGAAATACATAGAACTTCTTATCTGTCAAGATACATGTAGCCTAATTTACGTCTTCGCGTAATGCTGTCATTACTAAACAAGGAATTTTAATTCACATTAACGTTCGAGTTTTTGTAACGTAAGATACCTAAGATGCTGGACGAGCACATCTCTTTCTGCCGTTACAAAGGCGAGAGGAAACCTGGCAAGAGGCACCCTTGTTTATACCCAAACCTCCAGCATATGGTTTCTAATTCTGCTACATGATACTGTTGGGGAACATTAGCTGCAATATGCACTGTGGTCACTCCTGGAAATGGAAAAAAGAACACATTGACACCGGTGTGTCAGACCCACCATACTTGCTCCGGACACTGCGAGAGGGCTGTACAAGCAATGATCACACGCACGGCACAGCGGACACACCAGGAACCGCGGTGTTGGCCGTCGAATGGCGCTAGCTGCTCAGCATTTGTGCACCGCCGCCGTCAGTGTCAGCCAGTTTGCCGTGGCATACGGAGCTCCATCACAGTCTTTAACACTGGTAGCATGCCGCGACAGCGTGGACGTGAACCGTATGTGCAGTTGACGGACTTTGAGCGAGGGCGTATAGTGGGCATGCGGGAGGCCGGGTGGACGTACCGCCGAATTGCTCAACACGTGGGGCGTGAGGTCTCCACAGTACATCGATGTTGTCGCCAGTGGTCGGCGGAAGGTGCACGTGCCCGTCGACCTGGGACCGGACCGCAGCGACGCACGGATGCACGCCAAGACCGTAGGATCCTACGCAGTGCCGTAGGGGACCGCACCGCCACTTCCCAGCAAATTAGGGACACTGTTGCTCCTGGGGTATCGGCGAGGACCATTCGCAACCGTCTCCATGAAGCTGGGCTACGGTCCCGCACACCGTTAGGCCGTCTTCCGCTCACGCCCCAACATCGTGCAGCCCGCCTCCAGTGGTGTCGCGACAGGCGTGAATGGAGGGACGAATGGAGACGTGTCGTCTTCAGCGATGAGAGTCGCTTCTGCCTTGGTGCCAATGATGGTCGTATGCGTGTTTGGCGCCGTGCAGGTGAGCGCCACAATCAGGACTGCATACGACCGAGGCACACAGGGCCAACACCCGGCATCATGGTGTGGGGAGCGATCTCCTACACTGGCCGTACACCACTGGTGATCGTCGAGGGGACACTGAATAGTGCACGGTACATCCAAACCGTCATCGAACCCATCGTTCTACCATTCCTAGACCGGCAAGGGAACTTGCTGTTCCAACAGGACAATGCACGTCCGCATGTATCCCGTGCCACCCAACGTGCTCTAGAAGGTGTAAGTCAACTACCCTGGCCAGCAAGATCTCCGGATCTGTCCCCCATTGAGCATGTTTGGGACTGGATGAAGCGTCGTCTCACGCGGTCTGCACGTCCAGCACGAACGCTGGTCCAACTGAGGCGCCAGGTGGAAATGGCATGGCAAGCCGTTCCACAGGACTACATCCAGCATCTCTACGATCGTCTCCATGGGAGAATAGCAGCCTGCATTGCTGCGAAAGGTGGATATACACTGTACTAGTGCCGACATTGTGCATGCTATGTTGCCTGTGTCTATGTGCCTGTGGTTCTGTCAGTGTGATCATGTGATGTATCTGACCCCAGGAATGTGTCAATAAAGTTTCCCCTTCCTGGGACAATGAATTCACGGTGTTCTTATTTCAATTTCCAGGAGTGTAAAACGGACAAGAACATGTTTTGCAGTGCTCCCTCCATAATAACCATAAACCAGAGTCGAGTGCTGAAATGACGGTTAGCCAAGCCATGCAGGGGCGCAGCTGTCTGTTTTCGACTGCGCATTCTCTGATGTGATGTCACCCCTAGCGATACTGTGGGTACTACGTTTCTCACAGCACCAGGTCAGTATTATTCTTTGAAAGCACGTGTAAAGTTTAGGGCAAGCAACATGGCGAATTCTTTATTTTCATCATGACAGCGAGACAATGGCGAGTTCTGTAGATGATCTGCTAAAGAGACCCATTTCCGGTAGACCTTTGGAGGAGGTAATGAGTAGAAGCATGCAGATGTCCCTTTTGGTTCCTAGAATATTTTGCCTGAGTGTTTCGTAGGAAAAGGTAAAAGCCTCTCTAAGGTGTTATGTGTAAAGCATGAGAAATTTTTGAGCAGCACTTGACATGTCGGTTTTGTGGCCCAGTGGTCAAATGCACTGACTGGTACTTTGTAAATTTGGGTTCAATTCCTGCAACTACTATCAATTTCTTTCCATTTTATTTTACTCTTGCAATGTTAAACGATTAATTATAAAATTTAAATATATTTGAACAGTTCAATTTATGTATATAAAGTTAATATATTCATTGTAGTTGCGATTACTATCCTTGTAAGTCCAAAGGCTATAGGTGGTGGTTCAATGGCTCTGAGCACTATGCGACTTAACTTCTGAGGTCATCAGTCGCCTAGAACTTAGAACGAATTAAACCTAACTAACCTAAGGACATCACACACATCCATGCCCGAGGCACGATTCGAACCTGCGACCGTAGCGGTCGCGCGGTTCCAGACTGTAGCGCCTAGAACCGCTCGGCCACTGCGGCCGGCGACTCCTATCATTACTTTAATTTCTGTAGAACATTCGTCGTCCAGTATGTGGTCCCATTAATCAAATGTTCTCATATGCAATGGCATACCTGTTAGGTACTCACTACGATTGTATCTCGGTTAGTAGTCAACGATATGCTACAGCGTCGAAGGGTTTTCGAATACCAAAGGCAACCAAAACAACTGTGAAACTTCCTGGCAGCTTAAAACTGTGCTGGACCGAGACTCGAGTCCAGGTCATCGCCTTTTCGTGGGAACGCTCTAGCGACTCAGCTATACGGGAACGACTGACGACCTGTCCTCGCAGCTTTACTTCCGCCGGTACCTCTCCCCTGCTTTCCAAACGTTCTCCTTTATAACGTGGGACTAGCACTTCCTGGAGAAAGGATTTTTGAGAAATGGTTTAGCCATAGCCTAGCGGATTGTTTCCAGAATTAATTTTCACTCCGCAGTGGATTGAGCGATGAGAGTTTGTGAGGACAGGTCATGAATATGTCTGAATAGCTCAGTCGGTAGAGCGTTGCCGGCACATAGTTTTAATTTACTGGGAAGTTAAAATTGATTCTGGAATTACTTGTTTACTTGGAAGAAGAGAGAACGAGAGAGTGTGTGGGCGGGTCGCCAGTGTGTGGTGTGTGTTGGTGTTGCAGCGCTGGAACGGGTGCAGGCAGAGTGCCGCTCCGAGTGTGACAGTCCCGCCTCTTGCAGCTCTGGCCGCAGCCCGCCGCCGCCTCCCTCCGAAGGACTCGGCCGCAGGCGCAGGTAGGCACTCACTGCCCTGGCGCCAGGATAACTCCGAGCAGCTTACTGGCAAGTCAGATGGCGCCGATGCTACAGCCTCAGTTACCAACATTGATCCATTTACCATGTTAACAACGCGACGGCTGGTGCTTGCCACAAGGATTCGCTACACATATTGTGCACCCGCGCAGGACGCTATCCTCTTGTTGCGCCCGTCGTGCCTTTGACAGTGGACATCTCGTGTCACATGGTGCTGATAGTACAGTCTGATCTACACATCGACTCATTTACTACACTAGCAGTGCTGTGACCAATGTCAGCCGCAAGGACTTCGCTATCTATGTTTTGCATGCACAGGAGACACACTTCTCTTACCGTGTCTCTCTCCTGTCTGACAGAGGAGACATCGTGGAGCGACCACAGTAAGCACTTCTTGCAGTTTGAGCTGCTGTATTCGCTCTAATTAGGGGAGGTAAAATGAAGTTTGATAACACCACAACAAACTAGTACAAGGGCATACTGAAAAGTGATGTCTCTGAATTTTTTACGTGAAAACTTTTAAAGCTTTTTAAATAAATCAAACTTTATTAAAATTTTACATATTTATTCTTCATGTCTACATATTTTCTTCTCTACATAGACACACTGGCGACAAACACATTTCTCCCAGCGACAGACCAGTTTGTTGATACCGTCACTGTAGCATGTTTGATTTTGTTGATGGAGCCACAACCTCAACCCTGTATATATCCCTTCATCACTGTTAAAGTGAAGTCCTTGAAGGTATTTATAAGTTTTGAAAACAGGTGAAAATCGGATGGTGCCAAGTCGGGACTGTATTGATGATGACCGATGACAGTGAATCCAAGGCGCGTGGTTGTTGCAGATGTTGCAGAGCTCGCTTTACGTTCTGGCATTGTCTTGGTGAAGGAGAGAGTGCTCCATGTGTGGACAGACTTTTCGAATTCGTGCTTTCAGTTTTCTGAGCTGTTTCTCACGCACTGACATAATTACGTGCACGTCGTCATGTTACACTTTACATTTCAGAGCCTTCTAGTGGCAGGTGTTTGCAATTTGCGCCACCGAAGCGAGAAAGTCGACCAAATAATACGCATGACATATAATACCTCAACTGATATTGAGAAAAGAATAAAAAATTCGGAGACATTACTTTTCAGAACGCCCTGGTAAATACAAAGTGCCTTTGATCCTCCCTGGAATCAGAGAATTGTGCATCTACAGGGTGTGCGAGCAATGTATTCGTTTTCTGCCCGTAAGAGAGACAGAATAAATTCTGTTTATTTAGCTCTCTAAGCCACGCATCACATTCTTCGATTGCAGTCCTGGTAACTTCATTCATTAGTCCAATTATTTCACGGTACCTTACATTTCTGATGATAAATGATAGATTTAGATCTCATGGAAAATTTTATTTGATGACGTTCTAACTGTATTCTGTGAAATCTATTTCCCTGGTTCGCTGCTCAGTGGTTTGCCTCGATCGTTTCCTCAAAGTTCGTTTACCACCTTTTTGGAAGTTCTTGGGACCCAGATGAGACTGGAGTGATTGAGACGTACACGAACCATGAGTTTCGCCATGCGCTTTGATATCCTGAATTCGCCACTAGCTTTATGAAGCCACTAAGAGAAGAGTACGAGTCCATTCGGAACTTCTCCTATGCCTACAGAGACAGACAAAGTAGGTAGTATTCAGGTTGGCTCCAAGGCATGTATAAATTCAGGGCGATGAAGGGAGGAACATTAGGGTTTAGCGATCCATCAACGACGACGCCATTAGAGTTTGACGATCTGCTCGGATTGTGGATGGAAGAGGAAGGATGCGTAAGGATATCGGCCGATTACTTATGAAAGGAACCATTCTCGCATTGAACTTAAGTGATTTAGGGCAACCTGAAGACGGGTACATATATATGTATAAACCTTGCTTCTAAAATTAATAAAAATCAACTAAGAGTATTCTCTTCTTCCTACAGAATAAATTCAGGTCAGAAAGGGTAAAGCGTGTTCAGAATGTATGCTAACGAAAAATCAATACATGAAACAAAATAATGTAAATGATTACTTGTTTGTATTGAGAAGAACCCCCCACCTGAAAGTCGTAAGCTACAAATCTCCTTAAATGTCTAAATTCAGCAACTTTTCTAGACGGATAATAGCGACCTTTAGGGATGAAAATGTCAGAAAGTTGATTTACTTCTCTTGTTATCGTTCACCGCCTTATTATACCAGTATACTCTGGGGCACTCTTCATTTAGGAAGAAAGTGTTTGTGTCATGGTAGAGTGTAATAATGGCAAAATGTGGTGTGCCGTTCACCACTTTAGAACCTCTTGCAGATGGCGCATTGAGAAGTTTTGGATGTTGACAAGGTCTGGCGCAATTAAGTGTAGAGAAAGTTTAAAGGAATGTGAGGGAAAACGTTTGAAAAGTTCAAAATTTATAATCGTTTTGGGTTAGGATATTGTTGTAAACCTGAGGGATTAGGTAAACTTTCCCTCCTTTAGAAGGAACTGTATATCAAACTAAAATTCGGAAGGCGTTTACATTTAGTGTCACCTTCCAAAATAGAACACAAGGACATTGTAAAATTGTGTATTGTCGTGTCACCAAAGAATACTCTTAAGCCTATTAGTACGTGGGCTACATGTATTTGTACACCAGAAGCAATGCAGTCTGCTCCGTCCTTCCACCTGGGTGGGAACTTACTCGCCGAAGGTTAGTATTACAAACTAAGCGCAGTTAGTTTCTCCGACCCCTGATTGCTGACCCACACTTTCAGCCATTCATCCACAAGTATGACTGACTAAAGAGAACAGCAGATTGTACCGCGCTAGGTAACGTGCATGTTTCCTCGGCTGCTGGGCCCAGGTGGTAAGACACTGGTCACACATTTTGGAGGTAGGTGGCTCAAATGCCCGTTCTGCCGTCCAGAGGTACTTTCCCACAGACATCTTGAGTCGAAGATCAAATATTGCCTTATCCTTCAGCAGTCACAACTTATGGTTCGTCTCCAATGACCTCGACGTCGACAGGATGTTAATCCGCAGTCTTCCTTCCACCGTTTCCCTGAGTACATACATGCCCCACAAGCAATCAGAATATCACCTCCTTGCGCTGACTCTGTTAGCAGAATAAGAAGTTCTGAACAGACTGGGACGGTCTCTCTATTGGCTACGTGAGGCTAATGTTTAGCTTGAAGTGCGTTCAAGAAGTCAAAGTGCTTGGCGTATGTAATGGCTCACATAAGACCCATTCACTCCAGTATCCCCAGCGCTGCTCGTTCCTCCACAGTGAATTCATTCCGTAAACGCATTTTGAGAACATGATCCAGATCTGGTAGATCATGATAAAGATCGGGTAGCTGCATCAAGAGACGGGCCTCTAAGAATAAACTGCGTATCATCAAGTTTTTGCGGAATGTGTAGTTTTTACCAGATATAAATCGCACGATTGTGTTTGTAGACAGAGCAATTATCGTGGAACAAGTCAACTTAATAAAATCACCGCAGGTTGATTTGAAAGCAGTATTCCTCTCTATCCAAATCGCAAACTGAAATTATGCTTTTACACGTTTCTCAGTATCAATAAGCGAATCAATAATAAAAAAAATAATAAATGATGGGTCCACCCTTAGTTTAATGTGACGGCTAAGCCGAGGTCACTGTCATTATTTCACGTGAGGACACTCACGAGAAAGCACGAGACTTGGTTGCACGAGCTGCTCTGGTACTCTTCTTTAGATTTTGCAGGAAATTACACACCATCCAACACTTCGGAAATAGAGCCCATTGCCTCAAACACCACGTCACCTCGTAAAGTAATATTTAATGATGTTTCAATCAGTTAAGAAACTAAATAATTTGAGATTTTATCCTTCAGTTACGATATTTAAAAAAAACTGTCCCTCGTACTTTAATTTTGTCTCTCAGATTTGTCTTTCTAGCATGATAAAAAAAAAAAAACAAAGACAAAACTGGATCCTCCCTGGCTAGAAATTTGGTTTAAAGATCAAAATACATGATAAGTGAAGGACAGTTTAAAATGTGATGTGGCGTTTTCGCAGCCACTTTGGATGCGCAGCAATCGGTTTGTGATGCTAATGGCTAAATTATTGCCCAAGAATGTCTCCGAATAGAAGTACAGGTGTTTCAAAATGATTCATCGGATTTCATAAGACCATAATTCTATACGAGCGAAGACAGAAACTGGCGGTATTTTTTAACTAACCCATAGCACTATAAAGTTTTTATTTTCAAAAGAACCATCTGATCTTAAAAGGCCTTATCTCTTACACGCATGCAGATATAACCTTGGGATACTTTTACAATTATGTTTAGGATCAAAGTTTTCATTTACCTTTTCAATATTCTCTCCACCAAACTCATCAAAAACTTCCAGCTGATAATCAAACACATCCCATACTGTTGAGGGTATGTCTCCAGTTATTGCATTCACTGCTTTTGCTATGAGGTGTTGCAGCTGACCCAAAGTTGCTGGAAGGGAAGTCTTTCACAAAACAAAGTAGCACACCATGAGGTCAGGCCAGCTTTGTGGCCAATGGGGCACTGCTAGATCCGTGTCCATCGTTCCGTTTTATCCGTCGTTGAGGCAGCAAGTTGTTAAGAAATGCTCTTACATGTAGATCACAGCACGGTGGTGCTCCATGTATTGTTGAAAAATGAACTTTTCAGTATATTCTCGCAGCCGTGGAAAAAGCCCGATCGCCAAAATATGCAGGTACCTTTTTTTCTTTTTGTGACATGTTGTATCCAAAAAACCGGATCGTCTTTGGCTATTTTTTCTTCTGGAGTGGCAAGGTGTGAGAAATGGGTTTACTTTATTGTGTATTCACTTTCAAAGGGCTTGGGCTCTCTGTGGGTCCTTACGTCCTTTGAGGATGTTGGTTAGGTCGTCGTGCGAGTAACTGACAGTAACTGTTTACAAGTAAAACACCGAATAACGGAGGATTGCATCATGTTTGATGGTCGTGTGGGGATGCAATAATGGCTCGAGGCACCTTGTATTTGTGCCAGTGTTGTGGTAGGGCCAGGCCTACATTCGCAAATTGGCGGACATTTCCCCGATACTCGTCTAATTTGTGAAAAATACGAGTTGCCTGGTCTTTTATCTTCTCAGTGATATATTTTTCTACAGTCAGCTCGTGTATTTCTCTCGTCCTGGCGCACCGTGGATCGCCTAGACTCCACTTCAAACGCCTGTTCTGTAGTGGTTGCAAACTGCGTATATTAGTCACATGTTGTTCCCCACAACGTCAAGCCTTACAGCAGGGAGGATTGTATCGTTGCTCTATAAAGTTATAATTTCGTTGACGGATTTAGATTCCTGCTCATGAAAAACGGCGTGAGTGCTCGGACCATCTTCATAATATTCAGTTTTTTATCTTGTATGTGTGGGGTAAAAGTCATCCCTTTATCCAATATCACTCCCAGGTATTTCGTGATCGTAGTCCAGGATATTAGCTGTCCGTTGATGGCAAGTCGCGTTCTCAGTTCCGGCCGTTTCTTCGTAAACAGTATTGCTGCACTCTTCTTAGGGTTTAGGGTGATTTTATTGCTCACTGCCCATTGTTCGGTGACGACAAGCTGTCGCTGCATCCTGTTGACAAGTTGTTCGATGTTCCTTCCAGAGGTTAGGAAGTTCAGGTACCTGATCCCTGAACAAGCGTGCAATTCAACCAGCTGACCCATGCAGACCGCTATCGGCAACTTCATGAATCGCCAACAAAATTAAAAGTTTTACAAAATCTTAATCATCATTGCTGCTTAAATCCAATGCGTCTTTCTCGAAACACCTTGCGAACTGTGATGTGTTTGTAGACTTTGTGGGAACTTCTCAACGACTTGGCCATTAAACGTCGGATAGTGACCTTCCTCAATACTAAAATGTACTGTCGTTCTAAAGGCTGTCCTAGTTCTTGAGGTCATCGCGCTTGTTCCATGTTTCATTAACTGCGAAGTCATGTGTCAGCAAGTCTCTCTTATTTCCATTGCTTGCCTAGAAAGTTGTGCAGAGGAATGACCTTGTGCTCTTTTGTTCGCAAACCGCTTCCTTGCAGACATCTTGTGTTATGCGCGAATCTTCAGGCGACGGTGTGTTGCCTAGATTCTCTAAGGCAATGAAGCGGTTATCAGCAGTAACATCAGCGCAATACGTCTTACTTCTCTCGAGTGTACTGCAAAGGCGGTAATTTCTGTACGGTGAATTGATGATCAGCCCTTCTTGAACTTATGTGGCCGCTTTCATCTTCTCTAGCCATTTATGGCTTCTGTATCCCACAATGAGCGGCGAAAATAGCACAAGCGTCGCGCTTTTATATGCTACTTTATCCTTCAGCCACACAGGACCGTGATACATCCTCTAATAAAGTGTCTTTACGGAACAGAGGACTGTTTCATATAGTAATGACAATTTCCTTGTCCTTTCCGTTTATCTGTACCTCAAAGCTTTTTTCGGACCCCTTCATTACTTAATGGCGTTGTTGGATATCTTACGTTTCCCGAATTTTTAGATTTAAACTTATTAATGTTCACTGTTGAATCCCATTTAATACGTTATATTTTCAGATCCATGTTCCATTACCGCAGTTTAAATTTTTCGTGTTTACCCTGAATCACTTGAGACAAATGTCCGAATATCATCCTCCAAAAGGCCAGAGCCCATTTCTGTCTCGACCTTGTCCAGTTACGCTAGCGGTCTGTTTCTAATGACCTCCAAGTCGATAGAGAAATGGGTTTACTTTATTGTGTATTCACTTTCAAAGGGCTTGGGCTCTCTGTGGGTCCTTACGTCCTTTGAGGATGTTGGTTAGGTCGTCGTGCGAGTAACTGACAGTAACTGTTTACAAGTAAAACACCGAATAACGGAGGATTGCATCATGTTTGATGGTCGTGTGGGGATGCAATAATGGCTCGAGGCACCTTGTATTTGTGCCAGTGTTGTGGTAGGGCCAGGCCTACATTCGCAAATTGGCGGACATTTCCCCGATACTCGTCTAATTTGTGAAAAATACGAGTTGCCTGGTCTTTTATCTTCTCAGTGATATATTTTTCTACAGTCAGCTCGTGTATTTCTCTCGTCCTGGCGCACCGTGGATCGCCTAGACTCCACTTCAAACGCCTGTTCTGTAGTGGTTGCAAACAGTCTAACCTCTTTGCTTCCCATCTTTCTTTCTTTTTAATGTTCAGTTTTCTAACCAACAGCTAATTTTTCCTCTGATCCTCTCTGTCACCTGTTCACTGCAATCAGGTTATCGGTGTAGTTCGTTGTTCTCTCCCATTTCGTCACACTTGCATGTTTCGGCATGTCTCCATACTTTACTTATCAAAATTGCAACACAGAAGTTTCAAATTAGTCTTAAAGGTAGCTACAGCCCGTCCCTGTTACTAGTAGCAGTTTTTCCCTCGGGCTCTGCGCTTCTTAAAATAGCAAGGCATCGGCACATGCGGATAAAAGGTCACAACTCAGAAGTTCCTGTGAGGTGTAAGGTGGCTTAATGACACATATCACATTGCGGCCAAATTCCACCACAATTCTGCCTAGCGCCACCGTGGACGTATTACAGGATGGGAAGCTCGTCACACTCCTTACTCAAATTTCAGCCCTTCTTTTTACGCCTCTGTGATGGAGATCAGAACCGCGACGCTCAGCGTCGAAACTATGCTATTTCCTTATGGGTGGTCGAGGAAAAAGTTTGAGACGCACCGCCGCTCGGTATCGACACGAAAAGGCCCCAGGGGGTGGCATAAATGGCGTCAATGAAACCACTCCTCAACTTCGGGTGTTGACTGCTAGACATTTTGCGGTTGAAAGCGATGAGGGACAGGGCGACGTTCTTGACCACCTTTGACACTGCTAAAACTCTGCGGACGATTCAACCTTGCTCCAAGGACATCGTGAGCCTGCAACGCCACTGAAGATGACGTCAACCGTTTGAAGTGTAGCTCGAACGAACTTTTATTCTGGTGTACAGTGTGGAACCACTAGGAATCGTTCAAAAGCATTCGAAAAAAATTTCAGCGTGATCCAAAGAAGCAAAGGGTGTTTATGACTTTTCAGCCATCCTGTTTCACGTCCTCCTGTGACATGATTACGGGTGGACACGACACTGACACATGCGTAAAATAAAATGTCAGAGAGTCCTTGAAGGCGCCCCCAATTGGGCAACACCCTTGGAGCCCTCCACATACCTTTGTTACGCACGTTAAAAATGTACCTGTACAGAGACAGCCAACCATTGATTCCTAGGCGCCGGTGTGAGAGACAACCATTTCGACGCCTCAAATGAGTGGCGCTACGTCGCTATACAACTCCTGCTGGCCGTATGCGAAATGCGAGGGATGTTGACAGGCATGCCTGCCACGCCAGCTCCTAGAAATCAGCGACTAGCTGTGTACGAACATTTTGAAAATGCCCAGCATCGATGTGTGGGTGGCACCAAGGATGTTGCCGAACTGGTTCTGCGAACCGTCGTTTTCGACAGCGAAGTGTGTCGAAATGGACTCCCTAAAGGAAAGGGTGGCTTCATTGGCGCTCTTTATGCCACCTCTTGGAGCTTTTTCGTGTTGATTCCAAGTGACGATATGACTGAAAGATTTTCCTCGGTGACCCTAAAGAAAACAGGGTAATTCCAACGCTGGGTGTCGCGGTTTCTGACCCCCATCGCAGAGGCGTCAAAAGAAGGGGTCTAATGTGGGTAAGAGGAGCGGTGGAGGCTGTGATGGAAATGCTGTGTGGCTAGGGCCTCCCGTCGGGTAGACCGTTCGCCTGGTGCAAGTCTTTCGATTTGACGCCACTTCGGCGACTTGCGTGTCGATTGGGATGAAATGATGGTGATACGGACAACACAACACCCAGTCCCTGAGCGGAGAAAATCTCCGACCATGCCGGGAATCGAACCCGGGCCGTTAGGTATGACATTCCGTCGCGCTGACCGCTTTTTTTTTGTTTTTTTTTGTTTTTGTTTTTAGTAGGTCAGGGGGCAGAGTGGGCAGGGGTCGTACTTGGAGGCCTGGCCACGGTGTCCCCGTCTCCTGACAGGATAAGGGAGAGGCAGCAGGAAGGAAACATTGATATTGTAATATATATTTTTTTTAGTAACAATAATATTTTATTTATTCATTTAATTGTAATGTCCCAAAAGAAAAATCATATATAAAAAAGAAGGGAAATAAATATAGGCCCGAAGTGACATCCTCGTCACTTCACTGGGAGTAAATCCTATCCCTCGAAACAACGTAAACCTGGGACTCCCCACCGCTTCGGGGGGTTATGAAACAAGCTGCCTAGAAAGTTCACAAAATGCGTTTTATATTTAGAGTGGCGTCTGATGATTTCGTGTTGTTCTAGTAGATAATGCCAATAGTCCATGCCCGATATCAAGGTCCGCGAGAGCACGTAGTGCGATGCGTGTCCTCCAATCCATCGGATTGCCGATGTTTTTTGGTGACGGGAAAAAGACAGGGTCAGGGAAAAATATAGCGTCCGTCGTGATCGTGGATTCGTCGGTGCGTCGGAGGAGGGCCGTGATGCGTTGCGTCAGCCGCCAAACATCCTTTGCCTCACCGCACTGCAGAGAATGTTCGTCGGTGTCCTGCATGCCACATATAAGGCAGAGCGGGGAATCTACCATGCGAATGTCGTACAATCGTTGGCGGTTGACTGTCTTGCGGTTGATTAGTGTATACCATGACGATCGCGCTGCTGTGGTGAGGAGAGGTGTGTGGACAGCTCGCCAAATCTGTCGCCAGTTTCGTGTTGGGTATTTAAGTTCGACAACGTTGCTGCCATGATGACGCCGCAAGTATCGATATATTTCACGGGTAGTGGGGATTCTGGTAGAAGGTATCTGTAACTGAACATAACTAAAATCAACAAAAAATCGCGCGACGTGAGAAAACGAGGGCGAGATGGTGCCTACTGCTACCAGTGGTTCAAAGGACGTGGGAAGAAGCACATCCAGGATGGCCGACGTGATGGCGTGTTGCCGCTGGTTCCAAGTTCGTAGCGTCGCTCGCAGGTATAGAGCGAGAGCCTTGTTCCGCACATCCGTGAGGTTAAGTCCTCCAGAGTGGTATGGGAGAGTTAAAGTCTCGTATTTGATCTTAAACAACATTCCTTGGCTGACATAGTATCCAAAGGCCGCCATTAATCTGTCAGCGAGACCATGTGGCATTGGCAGTACCTGTGCCAAGTGCGGCAGTCGCGAGGCCAGGTGAACATTAGTGTAGTCCACCCTTTGGAGCAGGTCGTGCGTTCGGAGTGAATTGTTGCGTATGTGCAGTCGGACGTTCTGGAGGAGACGTCGATAGCTCGCCGCCGCTGATTGCCGTAGCGATCGGGTGAACAAGACACCTAAGCATCGCAAGATGTCCACCGTCGTAAACGGACTTCGCAGAGCGTCCAGCCCTCGACCGATGTGCATGATCTTGGTTTTACTCATGTTGACCCTGCTTCCCGCAGCTACCCCGTACGTAGTAAGAAGGGTAACCACCTGACTTACTTCGTTCTCCGACCGGACGAGTATCATCAAGCCGTCGGCATATGCACGACACGTGAAGGAGCTCGCACGGAGTCGGACGCCTGTTAGAGTCCGTCTAAGAGTCTGCATCAATGGTTCGAGCGCTATTGTAAACATTATCATCGACAAGGGACATCCTTGCCTAACTGAGCTGCGAACAGGAATCATTCCTACCTCCCTGCCATTGACTCTCACCGTCGAAGAAGCGCCGCGAAGGAGGCGCATGAGGACGGTAATAAAATACTGTGGTATCGCCATGCGTCGCATGGTCGAGTCAAGGAAATCATGGTTGATCCTGTCAAAGCCACGATCAAAATCCACCGATACGAACGCCGCTCGCATGCGACAAGCTTCCGTCAGGGAAATTACGTCACGGTATTCGCCGAGGATAGAATGTATGTTGCTCCGAACCCCTAGACAAGCCTGGTCTGGTGGTATTGTTTTGGATATTACAATCTTGAGCTTTGCCGCCAACATTCGCGCAAAGATCTTATAGTCAGTATTGAGCATCGTGAGCGGTCTAAATTGATGGGCGCTGTCACTCGCTGTCGATTTCGGTATTGGTATAAGCAGTCCCGCCATGAACTGCGACGGAACATCCGTGTCAGGGCTCAATAACTCGTTATACATCAATACCAACTGGGACATCATTAAATCCGCAAATGCGCGGTAAAATTCGAGTGTCAACCCATCCGGCCCAGGGGATTTATGCACCGCACCCTTCACAAGTGCGCCCCGGATGTCATCTTCCGTTAGGGGTGCCAATAGCACCTCTGCATCCGGACCATCCACCTCCGTTTGCATCTGTCGCAAAATTTCTTCTTCTGTCCGATTGTCCGTCGGCGTCCCAGTGAAAAGGAGGCGGTAATGCTCCAGAAACTCAGCAGCAATGGCCTGTTGTGACGTCAAGGGCTGACCATCGTCATCATGGAGGTCTGTGATTAGGGATCGGCGATTACGCGCATGTCCCTTGGACACATGATGCATGCCAATACGTTCTCCATCGACGTTGTCCAAGCACCGAGCACGGATCGAAAGTCCCTCCAGTCGACGTCTCGTGATCGATAAAAAGCAGGCCTGAATGCGATGGACTTCCGCTTGACGTTCGGGCGATGGGGCCCTGGAGGACAGGTCGCGGAGCACCATGTAGTAACAGTCAAGTGTATCTCGGAGCCATTTCGCTTTTTCCTTGCCATACGTTATGAGAGCTCTTCGTATCGCCGGTTTTGCACACTGCAGCCACCACGAAAGAACCGTACGGTGCAGCGGCAGACGGCGAGTGCAAGTCTGCCATGTTTCTTCGATCCGCTGGCGACATTCGAGATCCACCAATAAGGAGGAATTAAGTTTCCAGGAACTACGACTCCGCCAGACCCGCTGCCGTGGGAGGGTTAACGTGCATAAATACGCAAGGTGATCCGTAAAAGCTGTGGGCCAACGTTCAGCAGCCAACACGTGATCTCTTAATCCGTCAGAAACATAAATCCGAACCAGCCTGCTCGCCGAGTGGCTAGTAAAATACGTGTAGCCCTCTCGCTGCCCATGGATCTTTTGCCACGTGTCCATAAGGGCCATGTCCCGGCAGATCGTGTTCAATGCGTGGCAGGAGCTGAAATTAGGAGTTTGATCCTTCGGTGTGAGTACACAGTTAAAATCCCCCCCTACCAAGATGTGGTCATACCTCCCATGGAATAGGGGGGCAATCTCCTCCGAGTAGAAACGTGCACGCGCCTGTCGATTGTCAGATCCGGAGGGTGCATAGATATTGACGATACGAATGCCGTTCACGGTCATAGCCAAACCCCGAGCCGAAGGAAGGTAATCGAGGTCACACATCGGAATCCCTTCCCGGACTAGTATCGCTGTACCACGTCCTCCATCTGGAGTCGGCGCTAGATAAGTGTTGTATCCATGCACGTCGGGAAAAGCAGCATTGAAGGTTTCCTGCATCAGCAGAATATCAACGTCTGTGGCGTAAATCATGTCCCGGAGAAGTTGCATCTTTGCAAGCGAACGTGCGGTGTTAATGTTCACTGTGCCCACCTTATATGCTTGGTCCGTTGTCGTTGTCATGCTCGTGTCACGTCATTGTGAACTCCAAGGGCTTTAGTCCACTATTCGTGCTCAGAGGGGTGCCCGCCAACGGGCTGCCCTCCTTCGTTGTCGTTCCGTGGTGTGCATCCTGTAGGTGAGTGGTCATCATTTGGGGGTGGCAATTCCTGTAGGTCTTCGACTGGTTCCGCCCAGTCGCAGTGGTCATCCATCCGAGAAACGTCCTCTGATGTATTTCGACGTGGCTGCCGGGACATTGGTGTCCCTGACTCCTTCGTCGGCAGCGCTGGGTCAGTCGGTGTCAATGAAGAGGGACCATCTAAAAGGCAGGACATCCGGTCACCATCGGACGGAATCCTGTCAGCGTCCTCTGAAGACACGTGTTCTGTGTCAGACAGTTCTTCGGCTAGGATACCTTCAGTGTCCCCTAGGCTAGGGGGGGACGTGTCACCCGAACTATGGCGACGCTTTTTGCGACGCTTCGGCGATCGCTGTTTGCGTGCCCTGCCCTCTGCTGCCTCACTGTGTTCGTCGGTCGTTCGTTGGTCCGTTGCCGGCGCCACCGTCTGGACCTCCACTTCCACGTCTCTTGCTACATGTGAGTTTCCGGAAGGTTCCTCCCTCAACTGTCGTGACATGGGTGCAGGGACATTCTCCGAGTCACCTCCATGCTCCCGTAACTCGGTCTGCTCTTGCATAAACACGTCCTTGTCACGCTCCGAACTTGGCAACACTTCCCGGCGGGCCACCGACACGTACGTCATCGGCAGTTGCGTGAGAACTTCTCGCTGTGACGCTTCTCCACGTGGCAGTTGCACGACGCGGCGTTGTATGCACTCCGAGCGGATATGTCCTTCTCCACCACAGCCAGCACAGGTGCGTGGCTGGCCATCGTAGATCACAATAGCTCGACATCCGCCAATGTATAAATAAGACGGGATATGTTTAGTAAGGACGATCCGCACCTGTCGCACGCCGTTTAGCACAGGATAGGTATTAAAACTAGCCCAGCGTTCAGGCGTATGACTAAGTACCGTTCCATATGGTCGCTGCGATTCAGTAACCATCGATTCTGGCACCTCAAACGGCAATTCAAAGATCCGAATGACCCTCACACCCAATCCTGAAGGAGCTACTGTTACATCGCTGATATGGCCATCAGAGTGTCGAAATTTAAATCCTCTTTGAGCAGCGGAGAGAGTTCTTTCACACGCAGCTTCATCGGTCATCTTTACGTACATTGTACTGCTTACAATGGACAGGTGTATTCCAATTATGTCTGCAGCAGGTAAACGAACTTCTTCCCTCAAAAAACGCTCTATTTAGAAAGCTTTGGGTCTGGCAAATTCGTTGTCGAACGTAAATTGGAGCGTAGTCTTTCGAAAATTGTGTGTCATGGCGATCGAGTCAGACAACAACACGCGCGAGTACCGGCGGTGTAAACACTTCCTCGTTCACGCGCGCCCGCGGCCGGGACAGCAGGTCCGTGCCGCGCCACTGCCTAAAGCAGACTGTGTTGCTGACCACTCAGCTACCAGGGGAGGACGGTGGACGTTGTGATTTACGTCCCATTGTGTGACTGGTCCACAGTGGCGTTGGGCATAATTGAGGTGAAATTTGGTGCCAATATGACAGTGTTAAACCACCGTACACTCACATGAACTTCTGAGCTATGGCCTTTCTTTCACATGTTTCGACACGCTTCTGTCTGAAGCGTTGTTGAGATCGAGAGTGATATCGCATGGCCACATGCTTCTGTACTACTGCAGAGAAATTTGAGACAAAAATCAAAGTTCTGCGTCTCAGTGTGATAATTGCGAGTCTTAGAAAAAGTGACTCTTAACTGTGTTGCAGTGTAGAACGGAAACGTCCTTCGGCGTTGTGAACACTTTCACTTTCACAACGTAGACTGCTAACCATTGTAATAGCAATACCACGGAGGACGTCATAGACGAAATTTTGCTTACAGTGAGTATAGAGTGCAGTAGCAACATCAAATGATTAAATTTGTTGGTGATGTGGGATTATATGGGGTTTTATTACACGGGGCTACCACCTGTGGCAGCAACAGTGGCCTTAACCCGGCTGGCCATCGAGTCTAACTGACCTTACATGACATAAAGGTACGCCACTGAATACTGTTTCAGTTCGGTGCCAGAGTTGTGAGTGGCGAGTGGTGACGGCCAGTACCTCAGCAGCCCATGACCAGACGATCCAAGTGGCTGGTAAATTTGGAGTACCTGACTTCCATGGAAACAGTCGAATACCATTTACATCGAGGTAGAACAGGGCAGCACAGGCAATATGTGGTCTCGCATACCTTGTTGAAAGATGACTTCATCTAAACCTCAAATACAGGGCACAGCCACGGACCTTAATAAGTCAGAAATATCACGGCTACTGTCTAAATTACCGGCCATGCGAAAAATAGATGATGGTGTTGTGTATGTAATAGCACCCCATACCACAGTGTGGACAGTGTCTTGAAAGGAGGATATAAGATGAACATCAACAAAAGCAAAACGAAGATAATGGAATGCAGCCGAATTAAATCAGGTGATGCTAAGGGAATTGGATTAGGAAATGGGACACTTAAAGTGGTAAACGAGTTTTGCCATTGGGCAGCAAAATTACTGATGATGGTCGAAGTAGAGAGGATATAAAATATAGACTGGCAATGGAAAGAGAAGTATTTCTAAAAAAGAGAAGTCTGTTTACATAGAATATACATTTAAGTGTCAGGAAGTCTTTTCTGAAAGTATTTGTACGGAGTGTGTAGCGTCTTGTACATCAGGG
Organism: Schistocerca piceifrons; assembly: GCF_021461385.2. Taxonomy (NCBI): domain Eukaryota; kingdom Metazoa; phylum Arthropoda; class Insecta; order Orthoptera; family Acrididae; genus Schistocerca; species Schistocerca piceifrons. Next base: position 620,323,357 of record NC_060139.1, on the reverse strand, counting down.
AAGCAAGGGAGAGGATGTTGTTATGGGTGGCCAGTATCCTCTTTCTACAACACAAATGCACACGTGGATTGATATGGTTGTTTATTTACATGAACATTTACTTAACTTCAATATATTCTGTGTGTTTTGGCACAGGCTAATCAGTAATAGTCCTCTTGCAGACAATATCAGTAATTTTGCTATTACAAACTTTAGTCTTACTACTGGTGAAGTACAAGTCCTGCTGTGGTCACTAATCTGGTCGCTATGAACTGTCGAAGCCTGTGATGAACTATGTCCACTCCGCGAGTGTACTGACAGATGCCATCTGGATGAATGAGTCAACGAGTTGAGTCCAAGCGATTGAGCGACGCCTCGTGGTCAGCGGCGGCGGCCTAAATGCATGCTGTGGAGAGGGCGTTGGTGGAGTGTTTCTTGTGGTGTGTCTCTGGCCTCTCCCGTCATAGGCGCGCTTGATCCGGCGCCTAATATCGATCTTCGCGCTTCATCTTTTCCGACCGGTGTGCCAGCACAGAGTGTAGCCATGTATGGAAGTGAAACATGGGCGATTAACAGCTTAGATAAGAAGAGAATGGAAGCTTTTGAAATGTGGTGTGAATGCTGAAGGTTAGACAGGTGTAGATCACGTAACAAAAGAGGAGCTACTGAATAAAACTGGGGAGAAAAGAGATTTGTGGCACAACATCACTAAAAGAACGGATCGGTTGGTAGGACACATTCTGAGAGATCAAGGGATCACCAGTTTAGTACTGGACAGAAAAGTGTGTGTGTGTGTGGGGGGGGGGGGCAGGTAAAAATCGTAGTAGAGGGAGACCAAGAGATGAATACAGCAAGCAGATACAGAAGGATGTAGATTGCAGTAGTTACTCAGAGATAAAGAGGCTTGCCCAGGACAGAGTGCCGGCCGGGGTGGCCGAGCGGTTCTAGGTGCCACAGTCTGGAACCGCGCGACCGCTACGGTCGCAGGTTCGAATCCTGCCTCAGAACCTGCGAGGCGTTGAATACAGCCATTCTGAACTCATCGAATCCACATTCGCGTGGCAGTCGTGGGATTCCAACCAACGCGATCAGTGGTATCGCGGAACGATAAAGAGCTGTCTTGACAGACAATCTAATTCCGCCTCTTGCTAATAGTCTTTCTCCTTTTCACACAAGACATAATAACACAACTTCCTCACAACAGTTCATTGAAAGAACTCAACTGTTAAACATTTTCTTACACCTACTTACTTTGAACAGTTTCGCTGGAGTGCTAGTCATTTTCTTATCTAGGCATGTATAAGGGGCGATCAAAAACTTTCCGTTCACAGGCTGTACAGCCGAAAATCGGTATGCTGATCAGGCAAAATCGCCATGAGCATTGAGACAACCATTCCACCGACGTACCAGGTCGAAGGTACCTGTTTGATAAAACACCGTGTCCTGTTGCATGAAGAACTACGTAACGGCCTGCTGCACATCGTCGACCGACAGGAATTGTCGGCCCTTCAGTGCCTTCTTTAAGGGACCGAAGGGGTGAAATCGCATGGGGAGAGATCAGGTCTACAGGGCAGGTGTTGAAGTGTATTCCACTTGATTCAGGTTAACTGCTGCATTATGACATTTTTGCGATATGAGGACGTGCGTTATCGTGACCAGCACGGAACTTAGCGCACCATTCCACAAAGGTGGTTTCCGACAGACATGCTGGCCCGTATATTTTCTCCAAAGGATGTCTACCAGTGTTTGTCTAGAGGAGGAGGAGGAGGAGGAGGAGGAGGAGATTAGTGTTTAAAGTCCCATCGACGACAAGGTCATTAGAGATGGAGCACAAGCTCGGATTAGGAAAGGATGGGGAAGGAAAGCGTTCATGTCCTTTCGAAGGAACCACCCGTGCATTTGCCTTAAGCGTTTTATGGAATCACGGAAAACCTAAATCAGGATGGCCAAATGCGGATTTGGATCATCGTCGTCCCGTTTGCAGGTCCACTGCGCTACCTCTCTCGGTTTGTCCTCCGGCAGCCAAGAAAAGAATGACAGCACGTTGGCAATAAAGTCACCATAGTTCACATTTCCACATTTACTGCACGGAGGTCGAAAAGACCTGTATGCCACACTTGCGTACATGTCAGTGCTTATACACGCGCATCGTAGTCACGCTACGGTGCTTACACACTGCAGCAACGCCCCCAAACAGAAACTTTTTGAACCCTTCTCGTAAAACATTTAACGCCAAATTGAAGTTCGTTGCATGTCGTCTTCACACTGTCACAATTTTAGTGGCTACTAGTGTTGAATTACACCAATAGCTTTAAGAAAATGTGATAATGGAAAATGAAAAGAATAAACAACTTGAGGTAGAGCTTAAAAATGTTAACGTTACCTCCACTAGGTTTACTGTGCTCTTAGTTCAGTGTAACGAAGAAGCCGTTTTCTGCACTACGAAAGCAACAATCTGGAAACATCTGTTCTTGTCCACTCCATGTGGGCAATGTTTCTGAAGTCAAAGAAAGCTGATTTTAGTATCACCGTGTTAACATTGTTTCAGGAGCGTCGATACGGGCGCATCCGGCTCCGACTACCCACAACAGAATTCCTGAGTCATCGCAGTCATGCAGACCGGCAACGACTCGACAACACGCGTGTTTCCAGTCCTCACTGTACATATGTGTATATAAATGTTTTTGTATTACACTTCCTTATAAACTCCGATAAGCACTATTGGAGGAACAATCACTACATACTGTGCCATCCTCAGATTCTCCAAGGTATGTGGTTATAAATTAAAACTGAACAGTGAAGCCATGTATCTTTACAGTATTGGTCATAATGGAAAAGTGATGTTCGTAGCTGTCAAAAGAGCAATTACGTTGCAGCTGAGCGTATCAGTCATTGCAAGTTCCTATGCCTGCTCATCGTCCAAAAAACACAGAATTTTCCTACAGATTATGTTCTGTCCAACACAGTTATCTTGTACTGGCGATTTAATAGACTGCTGTCAACGACAGCAGGCTATTTACATGACTGATTTCGGCATATTAATTTAAACTTCTCAGACGTTTTTTCGCAGAAGATTTTTCTGTAAATTGCTACAGTTTCGCACTATCATGTAAACACAAAACTTTGGTACACTAACTTACACGTCTACATTAAAATTTGCATTGTGTCAAATTATATTTCATTACAATGTACTCACGTATAAACTTCATAATTATTGACACACAAACGAACTCTGAAGAAGAGAATGTCTGAATCTTGTAATATTTATTCTATAAATATGCACTGATGGCAAAAAACTAGAAAACTATCCTCATAACTACAAATACAGTCTAGTATTTTTTGTATTTGCCTCCACTCTATCACGTTACAAGAGATTTTGTTAAAATTATTTTTATTTTCAAATGCAGTCACATAAACTTTTTAGATAAGGATTATCCTCACATTTAAAAATAAAAAATAAAACTTTCGTGTAATTTGGCATATCTCATGTAAAATACTTTCACTTATATGAAATAATGACGTAATAAAAATACTTATGACAATGTGCTGTACAGCAAGACCACGTGTTGTCGTTACCTTAAAACGTACTGTGCTAGACATTATCTAACAGCAAAGAATAGTAATAGCCACACAAAAAGCCATTTCGTAGTGGGTAAGAAGAGACAAAATATTCGACAAAAATACATGTTGTATCATGTCCTGCACTACTACATAAAACATCAGATCTAAATTTTCATTCCTCATTTTCTTGGTTAATTACTTCTTAATCTTTAAATATAATAAGAGTTTAGAAAATATTGGTTCAGTACTGGATAAGAGCCACTAGAGATCGCTGCCACTTTAATCTCCTCACGATTTGTTTGCTTTGTAGTACGTCAGTCTCGTACGTTCCCGCAGTAACGGAGTGCTGCTGCTTCTTTCACTTACATCACATCGAAGACGCGTCGTGGCGTAGGTACACAGAAGTGCCAAAGAAACTGTTCCAGGCACGCGTATTCAAACACAGAGATAGGTAAACAGGCAGAATACGGCGCTGCGGTCGCAGCGCTTATATTAGACAACAGGTGTCTGGTGCACTTGTTAGATCGGTTACTGCTGCTACAATGGCGAGTTTGAATGTGGTGTTATAATCGGCGCACGAGCAATGGAACACAGCAACTCCGAGGTAGCGATGAAGTGGCGATTTTCACATACAAGTGTACCGTGAACATCAGCAATCCGGTAAAACATCACATCTCCGACATCGCTGTGGCCGGAAAAAGATCCTGCAAGAACGGGGCCAACGACGACTCATGAGAATCGTTCAACGTGACGAAAGTGCAAGCCTTCCGCAGATTGCTGCAGATTTCAATGCTGGGCCATCGACAAGTGTCAGCGTGTGAACCATTCAACGAAACATCGATATGGGCTTTCGGAGCCGAAGGCCCATTCTTGTACTCTTGATGACTGCACGACACAAAGCTTTACGCCTCGCTTGAGCCTGTCTACACCGACATTGGGCTGACGACGACTGGAAACATGTTGCCCGGTCGAACGAGTCTTGTTTCAAATTGTATGGAGTGGATTGACGTTTACGGGCGTGGAAACAACCTCATGAATCCATGGAACCTGCATGTCACCAGGGGACTGTTCAAGCTTGTGGAGGCTCTGTAATGGTGTGGGGCATCTGGAGTTGGGATAATATGGGACCCCTGATACTTCTAGATACGACTCTGACAGGTAACACGTACGTAAGCATCCTGTTTGATCACCTGCATTAATTCATGTCCATTGGTCATTCCGGTTGACTTGGGCAATTCCAGCAGGACAATGCGACACCGATACGACCAGAAATGCTACAGAGTGACTCCAGGAACACTCTTCTGAGTTTAAACACTTCCGCTGGGCACCAAACTCTCCAAACATGAACATGATTGAGCATATCAGGGATGCCTTGCAACGTGCTGTTCAGAAGCGATCACCCCTGCGGATTTATGGACAGCACTGCAGGATTCATGGTGTTAATTCCCTCCAGCACTACTTCAGACATTAGGCCAGTCCACGCCACGTCGTGCTGCGGCGTCTTTGCGTGCTCGCGGGGGCCCTACACGATATTAGACAGGTGTACCAGTTTCTTTAACTTCAGTGTATAAGTGCGCCCCACGAACTGGGCTGCTACTTGCAGCAGGTCGTCATCATCTGCACTGAAACAAGCGCCCATAATGAATTCATCTCGTTCATTCAGTAACTTATCCGGCTCCTTAAAGTTTTCTGTGTAGATTTTCAGCTTATCCTTAGTGTCCACGTAATGTTACCTGTCTGCCTGCATACGAGATCTTGATTCTCAATCAATATTTCTACTGTTATATTTTCAGTCTGTAGTGAAAAGGTGTCATTATGATCTCTCCATTGGCAGCAGATTCCGGAATAGTCCCCCATGCGGGTCTCCAGGAGAGGACGGCCAAGGGAGGGGTGATCTTGAGGAAAAGATTGAATAACTAACGAGAGGATAACGTTCTACGAGTCGGGGCGTGGAAGGTCAGAAGTTTACACGTGGTAGGGAAGCTAGTAAATCTGAAAACGAACGTGCAAAGGCCCAGTCTAGGTATCATTTTCAGTAACTGTTTTTGAAAAATGTCGATGTGAAGAAATAGTAACTAGTGTGTTATTTCTTCACATCGGAAATCTTGTTATTCCATTCACACCGCCACCACCCAGTGCAATCGGACTACTTCTTTGTGCCACCTGCACTTGCTTCACACAGTCAGAGAGAAAGATTGGACGTGATGAAAACTAAAGAAGTACTAAAACTGCTTCACACAGTGAAAGTAAAATTATATTCTACTACAATTTCAAAAGAAGAATTTCAAATAATTACAGAAAATAGAGAAAAACTATAATAATATAAAATAAAAATATGAGCACTCGATATCCCCCTTTTCAATGTCGATAATTCGATACATGGAGGAAGTTAAGGCATATATAGATTGATATATTTGGAAAAAATATCGATATGTCGTTATTTCACTAGCAACCTTCTATGGACCCCAAATTCGAGCCCTGTGATTACTTTCCCACTAAGTTGGAAAGACGCATCATCACTAAACACGATGCGTCGTGCAAAGTGTTATCGTTGACAATAGTATTACGAAGCTCGTTAGGAAATGTCGAACATTTGCGTTTGTCGTTATGACGGACAGCCTGTAACAGATGTAACTTGTGCGGGTCCATAACCAATCGGGGTTTCACAACTCACTAAATTGTTGTTGTAGGTAGTTTTAATTCCCGACTGGCACGACGAGTAGGTTTTGTAAGACTACGCTAGGAAGTGCACATTTGGGTCTGCAAACTGTCGATACCATGTGCGAATATTCCATCCATACGGAGGATCAGTTTGGCATCTCAGCCTTAAACGTCTTTGCACTGTTATCACGGAATTACACTTCGCAAACTCGAGATCTCAAAATGATTTCTGGTGCGGAGTAGCCATTTTGCAACATGTAACGGTAGCCAAGCAAACAGAAGAGAACCAACAGCTAGAGGTAATGAATGCAAACTAGATAATGTGTTCATTCCTCCAATAAACGACCCATGGCGCAGCAGTCGATATATTTGACAACATGATACTTAGTAATACATATGTTCCTTTTGAAATTGCCTGTAGCAAGCTTTTAAAATCAGGAGATGAGGTGCAAAATTCTAAGCCTGGCAGAAATATGACAACGATACAAAATAAAATTCCTGTGTAAGGAAAAGCTTGAATAGGTTGTCACCATAAAATTCGTCTTTTTGGACGACTGGTCGTCAACATTTCGTACAACGATAATGAATGGTTTTGAGGAGTCTGATATTTCACTTTCAACAGTAGAGAAATTGATGACTAAATTAAAACGTCACCAATTTTTCTTGAAGATTATCCACGGGAAGGATCTCTCAGAACTATAGCCACTGATAAAAACACTGAGAAAATGTACAATATGGCACTGAATCATCGGTAGTTAAAGTTCTCTGAAACAATTTCTCCTGAATTTCGAAAATACACAATGACCTTCCTTCAAGATAACGCATGTGCCAAAAAAAAAAAAAAAAAAAAAAATACCGTCTTAGTATTGGTAAAATTAAAGGATATGGAGTAAAAGTTGAAGCCTGTGACTTCCACTTATTAACACATTTACAGAAAACTGTGGTCAGAAAAGTCTTGAGATCAACGAAGAGGTTATTGCAGTCTTAGATGAGTGTTTTTTAGACGTTTCAGCGAGAAACGTCGGAGAAAGTGCATAGAAGGGGCTACATCAAAAGCATATTTTGTCCTAAAATATAGTGTCTTACACAGCTAAATTTTCATGTTGGTGACTTTCAGGGTAAAACTGTGTCACAAGTCGCTGAAAATCATCGGAGATATTTACGGTTAACGAGATAACAAGAGGCTGTAAAATTCCGAAGAATTCTACGCAGACTTTTAAAGGGTTTTTACGGACATATTACTAAAGACGTTAAGAAGTTTAATTGTTTGGAATGCAGGAAAGATGTCGGCTTGTCGATGTATGTGTGAAGACTGGCTTGATGCAGCTCTCCACGCCAGTTCGTCCTTTGTAAGGCTCTTCATCTCTGCATAACTACAGCAACCTGCATACACCTGCGCCTGTTTACTTTTCATCTCTTGATCTCCCTCAACAATTTTTACCGTTACATTTCCCTCTAACACCAAAAGACGATATCTTGATGCCTCAGCATGTGTCTTATCAACCGATCCTTTCTTCCAGAGAAGTTGTGCCATAAATTTTATTTCCCCCTCCCCCAACTGTATATTCAATACCTCCTCACTAGTTACGCGATCTACCCATCAAATTTTCAGGATTCTTCTGTAGTACCACTTTGCAAAAGCTTCTATTTTCTCCATATCGAAATTACTTATCGTCCATGTTTCAAAATGGTTCAAATGGCTCTGAGCACTATGGAACTTAACAGCTGTGGTCATCAGTCCCCTAGAACTTAGAACTACTTAAACCTAACTAACCTAAGGACGTCACACACATCCATGCCCGAGGCAGGATTCGAACCTGCGACCGTAGCAGTCACGCGGTTCGGGACTGAGCGCCTAGAACCGCACGGCCACCACGGCTGGCCGTCTATGTTTCACTTTTGTACGAGGTTACAATCCAGACAAATACATTCGGAAAACACTTCCTAATACTTAAATTTACAATAAATGTTACCAAGTTCTTCTTGTTCAGGATGATTTTCTTGCTATAGCCGTTCTGAATTTTATGTCCTTACTACTTCGGTCATTTTACTGCCCGAAGACCAAAATTCATGTACTACTTTTAGCATCTCATTTCCGAGACTAATTCCATTGGCATCGTCTGATTTAATTCGACTGTGTTCCATTACCATTGTTTTACTTTTATAACCTTTTTTAGACATTATACATTCCTCTCAACTGCTGTTCAAAGTCCCTTCCCCTCTGTGACAGTATTACAATGTCATCAGCAAACCTCAAAGTTTTTATTTCTTCTGTCTGAACTTTAATTCTTTCTCCGAATTTCTTCTTGGTTTCCTCCACAACTTGCTCAATGTACAGACTGAACAATATTAGGGATTTTTTTCTCTCCCTCCTCAGCTACAGCTTGTCTTCTATGTCCTTCATCTCTATAACTGCAGTCTGGTTTCTGTACAAGTTGTGGAAAAGTCTTCGCTCCTAGGATTTTACCCTTCACTTCCAAGGTAATACGTAGGGTCAGCGTTTTCTGGCGTGTTCTTACATTCCTCCTGAATTGGGATCTTGAGCTTCCACCTATTTTTTTCTATTGTTCTGTAAATAATTCGTGTCAGTATTTTACAAAAATGACATGAAACTGGTAGTTCGGTACTATCCACATCTCTCAGCATCTGCTTTCTTAGCAACTGGAATTATTACATTCTTCTTCAAATATATCTTGCACTCCAGGTGGAATAATTCTCTCGTGGCTGGCTCTCCGAAGTGATATCAAAAGTTCTGAGGGATATCGTCTAATCCGGGGCCCTTGTTTCGACTTATATCTTTCAGCGCTCCATCAAATTCTTCTCGCAATATCATATCTCCCATCTCATTTTCAGCGGTATCGACGGTGGCTTTGCCGACCGGCCACGACGCGTCGGTAGTCGCGCAAATTGTCGCGGAACATAAAAAGACTGCAAGCCACGCTCTCTCGCCGCCTTCGAATGGATGACGCCACGGACGTCTCGGGAAACGCCGTCTGCGCTTCGACTCACTGCATGCAAATGTAACCCTCCGCACGTCTTTTTAAGATGCCGCACAACGGGCTCCGCCACCAGGACATGTCGGAGGAGTTTCAGTGACAACAGAAGGATCTAGTACAACGCTACTCATCTGATAACAACTAGCAAATGACTGTACCTGGCAACCGCTGGCAGTGATCCCCAGTATTGATCTGTGACAATGTGGAACAGTTACTATCAAAGATATAAAAGCTATATATAAATACATCTTTCTTGTAAATAATATAAACAAATATCATCATGTTTTAACCATTTAATAAATGTTGATATTCGTAGAGCTGATTTTCTTTTCTCTGAAGGTCTCTACAATTTTCCTATAGGCGATATCTATTTTCCTCTAGTTATACCTGCTCCTATAGCTTTGTATTTGTCCTCTAGTAATTCTTGCTTAGCCATTTTGCTATTACTGTAATCTCATGTTTTAGACATCTTATTTCCTTTGGCCTGTTTCATTTGTTCCAATTTTATACTCTCTCCTTTCGTCAGTTAAATTCAATATCTCGTGTGATATCTAAGGATTTCTAGTTGGCCTTGTCTCTTTACCTATTTGATCCTGCGCTGCATTGACTATTTCCTGTCTCAAAGCTATTAGTTCCCCAGATTCAGTCAATCTTTGCCTAATACTCCCTTTGAAACTCTCAAAAACGTCTGGTTCTTCCAATTTATCTAGGCCCCATCTCTTCCTAAATTCCTATCTTTTTGCAATTTCTTCAGTTTTAATCTGCAGTCATAGCCAAAACATTAATTCGACATCTGCCCTGGATATTTCTTGTAGTTTAAAATCTGCTACCGAAATCTGTGTCTTACCGTTATATAATCAAACACATTTCAGCGTCTCCAGGTCTCTTCCACGAGAACAACCCTCTCACATGATTCCTAAACCAAGTGTTAGCGATGATTAAATTATGCTTTGTATAAAATTCTGCCAGGTGTGTTCCTGTATCATTCCTTTACCCCAGCCCATGTTCTTCTACTATTTTTCCGTGTTGTCCTTTCCCTACTGTCGAATTCCAGTCCCCCATCACAAACAAATATTCCTCTCTTCAATATCAGAAAAATTTATTTTATTTAATCTTCAAACTCTTCTCGTCTATGGAGCTGGTTGGCGTATGAAATTGTACTATTGTGGTGACTGTTGGTTTCATTTCTAGTTTGGATATGATAATCCGTTCATTACTCTGTTTTCGGTATTTCGACCGCCTTCGTATTTCTTATTCGGTATCACGCCTAGCCCTCTATTACTCCTATTTGACTTTCTGTTGTAACCCTGTAATGGCTCGACCTGAAGTCTCGCTCTTCCTGAAACAGCACTTCACTAATTCCCAATGTAACTAATTTTATCCTATACAATTCACACATTCAGTTCTATAATCTACAAGTTTCCAATGAACATTAGTGAAACGTAAACTTTTTTGTTTAGTGTCCACAACGGCGGCCTTTAGGTGTCGATGATGGGGTCTGCAATAAATTCCTCTCCTGTGCCAACCTCTTCATCTCAGAGTAGCACTTGCTTCCAACATACTCAATTATTTGTTGGATAAGTTGCAATATATGTCTTCCCCTACAGTTTTTACCCTCTACAGCTCCCTCTTGTACCACAGAAGTTATTAGAGTTATTCCCTGATGTCTTATCACATCATCTTCCTATCATCCTCTCCCTTCTTCTTGTCAACGTTTTCTATTTGTCGCTTTCTTCGGCAGAGAACCTCCTTTATCTTATCAGTCCATCCAATTTCCAACAACCTTCTAAGATACCGCACCTCAATCGCTTCGATCCTCTTTCATTTCGACTTTTTTACTCTCCATGACTCACCACCATTCAATGCTGTGCTCCAAACGTACACTGTCAGAAGTTTGTTCTTCAAATTAAGGCCTATATTTGATAATAGTAAACTTCTTTTGGCGATGGGTGGCCTCTTTGCCTGTCCTAGTCTGCTTTTTATATCTCCTTGTTTCGTCCACCTTGAGTTACTGTTCCTTCAAAGTTTGTCGAAATCTTTCACTTCATGTACTTAGGGGCCCCCTATTTTAATTTTAAGTTTATCTCTAATTTAAGTTTATCGCTAATCTCATCTCTGCTACTCTTCATTACGTTCGTTTTTATTCTGTATACCGACAATCGATACTCTGTGCTCATCACTCTGTTCATTCCTTCCAACATGTCTCATAATTCTTATTCTTTTTCAGTGGATATAACAATGTAATCAGTGAATCTTATCAGTGATATCCTTTCACCCTGAATTTTATTGCCTCTCATGAGCCTGTATTATATTTCCGACAGTGGTTCTCCTATATGTAGATTGAAGAGGAGTGAAAGACAGAATAACTTACACTCATTTTGACCCAAGCACTTTTTGACCTCTTATGTAAAGATAATCCTAAGCAAATAGGGAGCATCAAAATGGTTAAGGGACTAATGACCACAAGGTGGCAGTAGCGAATCAGAACATCGTAACATCCAAATACACCAGAAACAAATGCAGACATATCTATTTAAAAAAGCAGATAAAAATTCCCTTGACGCCTTCCTAAGACAAAGTTTCCATTCCTTGCCAACTATATTAGTGTAGGTCAGATGTGGCTTGAATTCAAAGAAATAATATCGACAGCAACTAAGAGATTTATTTCGAATCACTTAATAAATGATGCTACTGATCTCCCATGGTACACAAAATAAGTCAGAACACTGTTTGCAGAAGTAACGGGGAAAAGCATGCCAAATTTAAAAGAACGCGTAGTCTGTTAGATTGGCGACGTTTTCCTGAAGCTCGAAATTTAGCACGGAATTCAGTGCGAGATACTTTTAATAGGTTCCACAACGAAACTCTGTCTCAAAGTCTGGCAGAAAATACAAAAAGATTTTTCTCGTATATGATGTACAGCCGTGGTAATAGACAATCAATGTCATCACTGCGCGTTAACGATGGTAATGTTACCTGTGACATGGCCACTAAAGCGGAGTTACTAAACACAGCCTTCCGAAATTCCTTCACCAAAGAAGACGAAGTAAATATTCCAGAAATCTAATTAAGAACAGTCTCTAATATGTGTAACAAAGAGGTAGGTTTCCTCGGCGTTACGAAGCAGCTTAAATCGCTCAATAAAGGCAAGTCTTCCGGTTCAGTTAGGTCACCCCCCCCCCCTCCCCCCGTGAACCGTGGACCTTGCCGTTGGTGGGGAGGCTTGCGTGCCTCAGCGATACAGATAGCCGGTACGGTGCAACCACAACGGAGAGGTATCTGTTGAGAGGCCAGACAAACGTGTGGTTGCTGAAGAGGGGCAGCAGCCCTTTCAATAGTTACAGAAGCAACAGTCTGGACCACTGAATTATCTGGCATTGTAACACCAACTAAACTAGCCTTGCTGTGTTGGTACTGCGAACGGCAGAAAGCAAGGCGAAACTACAGACGTAATTTTTCCCGAGAGCATGCAGCTCTACTGTATGGTTAAATGGTGATGTTATTCTCTTGGGTAAAATATTCCGGAGGTAAAATAACCCACAGTCGGATCTCCGGGCGGGAACTACTCAGGAGGATGTCGTTATCAGGAGAAACAAAACTGGCGTTCTACGTATGGGAGAGTGGAATGTCAGATCCCTTAAATGGGCAATTAGGTCAGAAAATTTTAAAAGGGGACTGGATAGGTTGAAGTTAGATATAGTGTGAATTAGTTAAGTTCGGTAGCAGGAGGAACGGGACTTGTGGTCAGGTGAATATAAGGTTACAAATACAAAATCAAGTAGGCATAATGAGGAGTAGGTTTAATAACGAATAAAAAAATAGGAACGTGGATAAGCTACTATGAACAGCATAGCGAACGCATTATTGTAGCCAAGATAGACACGAAGCCCACACCCACCACAGTAGTACAGGTTCATATGCCAACTAGTTGTGCAGATGAGGAGGAGATTGAGGAAATTTATAATGAGATAAGAGAAATTATTCCGATACTTAAGGGAGACGAAAATTTAATAGTCATGCGGTACTGGAATTCGATAGTAGGAAAAGGGAGAGAAGGAAAAATAGTAGGTGAATATGGACTGGAGGAAAGGAATGATAGAAGAAGCCGGCAGGTAGAATTGTGCACAGAGAATAATTTAATAATCACTGACACTTGGTTTAAGAATCATGAAAGAAGGCTGTATACGTGAAAGAGACCTGGAGAAACCGGAAGATTTCAGATTGATTGTATAATAGTAAGACAGAGATTCCTGAACCAGATTGTAGAACATTTCCAGGGGCAGATGTGGACTCAGATCACAATTTATTGGTTATGAATTGAAGATTAAAACTGAAGAAACTGCAAAAAGGCAGGAATTTAAGGAGATGGGATTTGGATAAACTGAAAGAACCAGAGATTGCACAGAGTTTCAGAGGGAGCGTTAGGGAACGATTGACAAGGACAGGAGGAAGGAATACTGTAGAAGAAGAGTGGGTAGCTTTGAAAGTTGAAATAGTAAAGGCAGGAAAGGATCAAGTAGGCAAAAAGACGAGGGCTAGTAGAAATCCTTGAGTAACAGAATAGGTATTGAATTTAATCAATGAAACGAGAAAATATAAAAAGGTATTAAATGAAGCAGGGGAAAGGGAACACAAAAGTCTAAAAGATGATATCGACAGGAAGTGCAAAATGGCTAAGCAGGAATAGCGAGAGGACAAACGCAAGGATGTAGAAGCGTATATCAGTAGGGGTCAGATAGTTGCTGCCTAGATTGGATTCCGGAGAAATGTAGGAACGCGCTAGGCAATATTGGGCCTAAGACTTCTCATAGAAGATACGTTAAGGAAAGGCAAACTTATGTTTATAGCATTTGTAGACTTGGAGGAAGCTTTTGAGCGAAATACTCTCTTTCAAATTCTAAAGGTGGCAGCGGTAAAATACAGGGCCAAAGGCTATTTACAATATTTACAGAAACCAGGTGGCAGTTATGAGTCGAGACGCGCGAAAGAGTGGCAGTGGTTGAAAAGAGAGGGAGCTACGGTTGTAACCTATACCCCATGTTATTAAGTCTGTATATTGAGTAAGCAGGAAAGGAAACAAAAGAAAAATCTAGAGTAGGAATTAAAGTCCAGGGAGAAGAAATAAAAACTTCGAGGTTTGCCGGTGACATTGTAATTCTGTCAGAGACAGCAAAGGACTTGGAATAGCAGTTGAACGGAATGGAAAGTGTCTTGAAAGAAGAATACAAGATGAACATCAACAAAAGCAAACCGAGGTTAATGACATAAGGTCGAATTAAATCAGGTTATGCTGAGGAAATTAGATTAGGAAATGAGACACTTAATGTAGTAGATGAGTTTTGATATTTGGTAAGGAAAATAACTGGTGATGATCGAAGTACGGAGGATATAAAATGTAGACTGGCAATGGAAAAAAAAGCGTTTCTGAAGAAGTGAAATTTGTTAACATCGAGTGTAGATTCAAGTGTCAGGAAGTCCTTTCTGAAAGAATTTGTATGGAGTGTAGCCACATATGGAAGTGAAACATGGACGATAAACAGTTTGGGCAAGAAGAGAATAGAAGCTTCTGAAATGTGGTGCTACAGATGAATGCTGGAGATTAGATAGGTGGATCACGTAACTAATGAAGAGGTATTGAATAGAGTTAGGGAGAAGAGAACTTCGTGGTACAACCTGACTAGAAGAAGGGATCGGTTGGTAGGACACATTCTGAGGCATCAAGAGATGGGGGAAAACGAGAGAAGAATACAGTAAGCAGATTCGAAAGGATATAGGTGCAGTACTTACTCAGAAATGAATAGGCTCGCACAGGATAGAGTAGTACCTTTGTATTGAAGACCGCAACAACAACACACCGGTTAGGTTCCTTCCAGAGTATGCTGATACAATAGCTCTATGCTTAGAATCATACACAATCGCTCCCTCGACGAAAGATCCGTCCCTAAAGATTGGAAAGTTGCACGCATCGCATCAATACTCAAAAAAGGAAATAGGAGTAATCCGCTGAATAAGAGACCCATATCACTGACGTCTCTTTGCAGCAGGATTTTGGAACATATACATGCTCAAACGTCATGAATTACCTATCACGTTCAAACTTCTGACATTCCACGCTCCAATTCGTAGAACGTTGGCGATTCCATCTTTTCCCCATAGTCAAATCATCCTTCGCGGTCCCTCTAGGAGATCCGAGTGGAAAGATTAACGTGACACATTTTCCGGTGAGTGTACATTATGTTCCTTTCATGCAGTAGTTTCCACTGCCGTCTGCGTCCTCATGCCATTGATCATTGCTGATACTTCCCTCTTATCAGGGCAGTTTCCCACTCATCATGGGTATGATGTTGCCCTGAAATTCTGTTCTCCCGTCACTCTCTTTGATAGGATCGTTGCCTGAACGAGAGCAACTCTTTGCACTGGAAGTTTTCGGCTGCAGTTGCTGATGATTTTTATTTAAAAATAATCAGTGGCTGATACCACGTGTGGGACACGGGACGTTTTGATCACTAGTCAAATACGCTTCTACCAGACTACTGGATCTGAGTTATAGAGTCGAAAAATATACAGCTACGGAGGTAGTCATTTACTGTACAACGGGTTGCGAGTGTTTCTGTCTGCCCATCGAGACTGTATACAGTCACAGGGGCGTGAGACAGACAAAAGGAAACGTTTTAACTCACCATATCTTACGAGGGATTTGCATACCGACTGTATGAGGAGACGCCGACCGCAGCGTTGTCATTATTACCATGATTTATTACGAACCTAGCTAATTAGATGCAGATGCTGTAACTACTTGGAGTAGCCGGAGGAAAATGTTGCTAATAAAGCAGTAGCAACTGTACTGTTTCTGATATTATCTTGGTATTTGTAGCCAGTGTTCCTACACTTCATATCCGACATATCTCCCACTGTAATGAATGACCGGTCGGGTTGAAACTGCTAGTAGAGTGTGTCGACTTTGGCATGTGACGTCGTACAATCACAAACAGAAATAGAACAGAACACTGACAATATTTGTTTTACTTGTATACTAGATTAGCGCCCGCTCCCCCGCTCGTGTCTACTGTATGGTCTGCACAGATTTTTTTTCTTTAATCGCATTTTCATGTTGTTCATAAATTGCAACATCTTCTAAATCTTTCACACTGGTTAAGGTTATACACAAAAAAAATGTTTTGCATCACCTCGGTTCCGCTAGTTCCGGAACCTGTACAGAAAATTAGAATAGAGATCAAATCAAACATCATTTCCGCTTTTTTTATTGCTCATGAAAACCACACATTGCATGTTGTACCATCATTCAGCGAGACCTTCATAGGTGGTGGTCCAGATTGCTGTACACACCTGTACCTCTAATAACCAGTAGCACGTCCTCGTGCATTGATGCATTCCTGTATTCGTCGTAGCATGCCATCCACAAGTCCATCAAGGCACTGTTGTCCTACTCCTCAACAGCGATTCGGCGTGGATCCCTCAGAGTAGTTGTAGGGTCACCTCGTCCATTAACAGCCCATTTCAATCTATCGCAGGCATGTTCTATGGAGTACATGTCTGTAGAACATGGTGGCCACTCTAGTCAAGCGATGTCGTTATCCTGAAGGAAGTCATTCACAAGATGTACACTATGTGGGCGCGAATTGTCGTCCATGAAGACGAATGACTCGCCAATATGCTGCCGATATGGTTGCACTCTCGGTCGGAGGATAGCATTCGCGTATCGTACAGCCGTTACGGCGCCTTCCATAATCACCAGCGGCGTACGTCGGTCCCACATAATGCCACCCCAAAACAGCAGGGAACCTCCACCTTGCTGCACTCGCTGGACAGTGTGTCTAAGGCTTTCTAGCCTGACCGGGTTGCCTTCAAACACGTTTCCGACGATTGTCTGGTTGAAGGCATGTGCGATACTCATGATGTCAATCCTGAGTGGCCCATTCGGCATGTTGTTGGGCCCATCTGTACCGCACTGCACGGTGTCTTGGTTGCAAAGATGGACCTCTCTATGGACGTCGGAAGTGAAGTTGCGAATCATGCAGCCTATTGCTCACTGTTTGAGTCGTAACACGACGTCCTGTGGCTGCACGAAAAGCATTATTCAACATGGTGGCGTTGCTGACGGGGTTCCTCCGAGCCATAATCAGTAGGTAGCGGTCATCCACTGCAGTAGTAGCCCTTGGGCGGCCTGAGCGAGGCTTGTCTTCGACAGTTCCTGTCTCTTTTTATCTCCTCCATTTCCGAACAACATCGCTTTGTAATTCTTCATGCTTTCCTGGCGATCTGTTGACATCTTGGATATTCGGAAATCCAGCCGGATGTTCGCGTCGTTCTCGCACGATATTTCAACAGCGTGCCTCGCTGTCTTCTTCAGGTGCTACCTGAGACTGATCCTTGGGTCGATCGAGTCCAGTATTTATGCCTGGGAGGAGCTGGGCGTTCCCTAATCGGTCCGCGCCGGGTCGAGTGTTCCATCTGTGGTCCGCGCCCGCCAGACTCGGCTTCAATGGACCCCTCCAGTCGCAGATGTTCCGACTGCCGTCGGCGCCCGTTCTGGCCGTCCTCAACGGACGTGGTTATCATCTGAGGTGTGTCAGACCTGGTCTGAGATGTTGAGTAATCTATCTCCTGACTGTTACTATGATTTCCACTTCTGTTTCGTGCTGGGCGCTCCCTAATCGGTCCGCGCCGCGTCGTGTGTTCCGTCTGAGGTCGGCGCCCGCCAGACGCGGCTACACTGTCCCTCTCTGGTCGCTGGTGTTCCCTCCGCCGTCCGCGCCCGGCCTGGCCGTCTTCTGAAGTCGAGTTCATGATCTGGGGTGTGTCAGATCTGGTCACCAATGCCAGACACCTTGTCTCACGGCTGTTCTCTCGGTCTCCACTTCTATTTCTTGTAGAATCCCGGAGTGTCCTGCGTTGAGTTTTCACAAGCTCCAGCGCTGGATTCCAGGCAGTGCTGATTTGGTAAATACCAAATCGCACGGACAGACCAACTTGGGGTGGCGGCACTGCTCGTTTTGTCAAGCGCTCCATCCGGCACTACGCTGTCCGGCCGCCCACCACGCAGTTCATCGAAGCGACGGCGGTCCTTGTCGACACCCACACAGGACCGATCACGTTTATCTCCGTGTACCGCAGTCCGCGCCGCGTCTTGGACCTGGAAGATGCTCGAGCTCTCCTCCGCCATCCTGGGAAACTCTTCATCGCTGGGGATCTGAATTCCAAGCATGCCGCCTGGAATTCCCTGAAAACTAACAAAAGCGGCCGCCGACTCCTCCAGGTTCTCGAGGAAGTTAATGCCTATGCCTGCGGCCCCGAGGAGCCTACGTGCTACCCGTCGTCTGGCAGGCCGGATGTGCTTGACATCGCCATTACCAAGGGCCTCCCGCAATTCCTCGACGCTGAGGTGATTCACGAGCTCAACTCGAATCATCTGCCTGTCTTCTTTCGTTTGCAAGTCGCCCCGGACCATACCCCAGGCCGCCTCAACTTACGCCGGACTAATTGGACTCGCTTCCGCGACCACGTGGACTACGCCGTCTCCGTCATGGCCGCCGACGGGAACGTCGCTGAAGATTCCATTGACCACCTTACGGCTGCCATCCGTGATGCGCTGCATGCCTCCACCCCACCGCCGAGGCCTCCCGCTCTTCGGACGCCTGATCTGCCGCAACATGTCCTCGATATGATCCGCACTCGCAACAGATTAAACCGGGAATGGCGGGTCACTCGTGATGTTAACTTGAAGAGGCGGATCAACCAGTTACGTCGAGATATAAAGGCGGGGATCGCTGACCATCGCAACCTGCTCTGAGCGAGCAAACTTCGGTCTTTCACGCCGGATCCTTTAGGCTGGCAGTCCCTCCGGCAGCTGACGAACCGGCGCTCCAGAATGCCGCCCCTCTCAGTCGATGGCCGGACGGCTTATAGCCCGGCAGACAAAGCCAACATGATAGCGGACGTGTTCGAGCGGAACCTTCGTCCCCTGCAGGATCGGGTGGACCCCCAGCGTGTTGACACCATCTGTGGCGACGTCGCTGCCCTCCTTCGCTCCGCCGATGTCGACGATGACGGACAAGTCCCCCGTATCACCCCGGAGGAAGTCCTGGAAGGCGTCCGGCAACTTCCAGCATCAAAAGCTCCTGGCCAGGATGACATCACAGGCCGGATCCTGAAGCACCTCCCCTGGTCTGCGGTCGTCCACCTGGCGACCTTCTTCAACTGGGTGCTTACCTCTGCAGTCTACCCCCGGGCCTGGAAGCACTCCATTGTCGTCGCGGTGCCTAAGCCGGGGAAAAACAGGGCGTCACCCCCCAGTTACCGCCCCATTAGTCTCCTGCCACATGTGAGCAAATTATTCGAGCGCCTCCTCCTCCGACGGCTCCAGCGGATCATTCAACATCAAGCCCTATTGCCGCCAGAGCAATTTGGCTTTCGGCCCGGACACTCTACCGCCCAGCAAGTCCTTCGTGTGGTAGAGTACATCGCCACAGCTTTCAACCGGCGGGAGTTCTGTGGGGCTGTCTTCCTTGATGTTCAGAAAGCCTTCGACAGCGTATGGCATGAGGATCTGCTGTGGAAACTTCACCGCTTCAGCTTCCCGGTCCACCTGGTGAAGCTTCTCGCCACTTATCTTCGGGACCGCACCTTTTGTGTTAAGGTGGGTGACGCGCTCTCCACGGCACGCCACGTTGCTGCAGGGGTTCCCCAGGGCTCCGTCCTTGGGCCCGTGTTGTACACCATCTTCACGTCTGACCTTCCAACGGTGCCTCGTGTGGAGAAGGCCGTCTATGCGGATGACACGGTGATCTACTCTCGCAGCCGGTGGACAGAGGTCTTAGTTCCCCGACTACAGAGTGCCTGCAACGCCTTGGAAGACTGGGCTGCCAAATGGCGTATTGGCTTCAATCCCACTAAGACGCAGGCCATCATTTTCACGTGGAAGAGGTCGATGCCCCGCCGCCAGCTGCGACTTTGCAATACCGACCTCCCATGGCAGGTGACGGTGAAATACCTTGGCGTCCTCCTGGACAGGAAGCTGACTTGGAGGCTCCATATTGAAGATGTCCGGGCTAAAATCAACTGCCGTCTGGGTGCTCTCTACCCTATGTTAAATGAGCATTCCGCCTTATCTGTAGCGAATGGTGTCCTTATCTTCCGGCTCTACCTTCGCCCGATTTTCGACTACGCCTGTGAGGTCTGGGACGTGCAGCCCCCACGTATCTTCACCGGCTGCAGACGCTGCAAAACAATATCCTGCGTCGGATTTATCATGTTCCTGCGCGTTTCCCGCATCGCTACCTACATGACGCCGCCGACGAGTTGGAGGTCGTGCAGCGCCATCAAGTCATCGCCCGTCGATTTCATGCTAAGCTGGAGTCTTCGATTAACCCCCTCATCAGGCGACTGGGGGAACCAAACCCACAGCGCGGGCCGCATAGGCGACCCCTCGCACTGCTCGACCTTTAGCGTTGCCGGGGCAACGCCCCCCTCCGTTCATCTCTGGAAATTAGACGTTCCCACCTACCATGCCTTATCGCGTTGTTGACCGTCTAGGCATGGTGGAACTACGGACAACACGGGCCGTGTATTTTCTTTCTGGCGGAATGACTGGAACTGATCGGCTGACAGACCCCCTCCGTCTAATAGGCGCTGCTCATGCATGGTTGTTAACATCTTTTGACGGGTTTAGTTGCATTTCTGAACAGTGAAAGGGACTATGTCTGTGATACAGTATTCACATTCAAAGTCTCTTTTCAGGTTTTCTGGGAACCGGGGTGTTGCAAAACTTTTTTTGATGTGTGTAGAAGCATGTACTTCTGATCGAAAATCGATTCAGGTAGCTCCAGTCGGAGGTCTTTGTTAATCCATCCTTTTCAGTTCTAGTGGTGATAATTCCATAGAAACTTTCATCCCTTAACATACACGTATTTCTTCAGAAGTCAAATACCGGTTTTCAAAGATGTAGCTTTAAAAATGTTTTGATAAAATGAAACATTTTCATGAAAATGTTATCCCAAATTTCACCCTCTTAGAGGTTGAATTCCCAAAAAACACTGAAATATGAATTTTTTAATTTCCAACCGAGAAGTCAAATACAAATATTCAGAGATTTAATATCAAAAACGCTTTCTTAATGAAATATTTGCACAAAACTTCATTCTCTATTTTAGGCCCTTATGGGCTGAATTTACAAAAACACTGAGACCCGTACTTTTCATTTCTAACAGAGAAATATATATAAATTTTCATAAATTTAACTTTAAAATGTTTTCATAATGAAGTATTTTCACAAAAATTTTCATCCCTTATTGCACCCCCTTAGGGGATGAACTGACAAAAACACTGAAACACTTACTTTTCTTATTTGTAACCGAGAATTCAAATACCAACTTCCATAGATGTGGTTTTAAAAATGCTTTAGTAATATTCTAATTATGGTTTGTTTAAAAAACTTTCACCCACTGTTTAACCCCTTAATGGTTCAGTTTCCAAAAATGTCGAACGAAGTAATTTTTTTATTTCTGAGCGAGAAACCAAACACCAATTTCGTAGCTATTGCTACGAAATTGCCTTAATAGTGACATACGTTCAGAGGACATTTTCTCCCCTATTTCAACCCCTTGGGTGTGGAATTTCGAATAATCCCTTATTATACGATACCTACAGAATAAGAGCAACACCTCTCCGAATTTCACATTTTATCTTTAGTGGTTTGCACTGGGCGATGACGAGACAATGGACCATTCAGACCCTATTTCACCCGCTTAGGGGTGGAATTTCGAAAAAATTCCGTCTAAGTAATGCCTAGAATGTAAGATCAACACAATCTCCAAATTTCAAGTTTCTATCCTTTGCGATTTTGTCTGGCCGATGATGAGTCTATCAGTTAGGACACTTCCTTTTATATGTAGATATTATTTTTCGAAATGTAGGGTGTGGCGGCGGACTTACCTGTTGCGTGGACAGACGTCTATAAACATAGGATGAAAACTAACAGCATGGTTGTGAGGTAACGAAGCCAACGAATGTGATGTCTTCGGAATGTCTAGAAATCTTGCTACGGCGCATATGTGATACATATTGGATTTCAATGAGTGGTTCTCCCCCGTCATTTTGATGTCGTCATGAGTCAAATTGTGAAACTGAATAGTTTGGAATCACCAACGAGATCATCCACTGAACTGTAACGTCGCAGGCAATGGCGGATTATGACAGAGCAGCGGCCGTCTCAGCTCTATCGTCAGAAAGGTAAGTGTTGTCAGTAAATGGCATCATTTCCAGATATTTTCACTCTGCTGATCTGAAACTTCCTTACAGATCAAAACTGTGTGCCGCGCTGCGACTCGAACCTTGCACCATTACCATTCGCTGACAAACGCTCTGCCCAGTGAGCTATGCCGGCACCACTCACGGCCCACCCTCAGCACTTAACTTCCACCTTAGCTCTCTCCTAGCTCCCAAACGTCACAGAAGTTGTCGTACATACCTTGCGGAACAAGCACCGCTGGAAGAAAGGATAATGCAGGCAATTGGCATAGCCACCGCTCAGGGGACGCGCTTTACGGTGCCCCATGTGACGGGAAAGGGCGTTTGAAAAGCGTATCTATTTCCATGTCTTTCGGTGTGTTACCCACTCCCCATCAACTTAACGTCTATCATGCGGCAGGTACAGAATGTTTCGTCACTTAAAATATACGTTATCGATATTACAGAACAGAATACATACGATTTTCCACATATTTTCATCTATTTCACCATATATTAACCTCGATAACGAAGTATTTTTGTACTTCGACACTATTTGGGGGGTGACAAGCAAAGCTGAACATATCCAAATTGTACATCAAATGAAATAAAAAACGAAACGGTACATATAGGTTAAGCAGAATCTAAACACATGACGCAATTTTAGCAAATTCGTACATATCTTGTAATAAAAACCTGTGAGAATAAATGGTCGAGAGCAAACACGAACCTGTTAAGATATACATTTCTTGTAAAGAAGAACTAGTCCGTTACGACCAATAGGCACTGATTAAAGTCACGTGATTTCCATTCCAGCCACGGACAGCTGCTGGCATCAGTTTGGGCTCCTGTGCTGATCCGAAATGGCTTTAGCCTTATTGCATTTTTTAATATCTGTTGATTTTAACGATAAGCCTCTGGTAAAACTTGTCTGTTATGATTTTGGGGCACTATCAAGAACAATATCGTGCTTCCTACTCCCATGTATTTTCTTGAAATATATGATTACCCTTACTTGCTGATCGTGTTTTCGGCAGAGTAGAGAAACTTCTATACAACAGGACAACAACTGCAAAAAAAAGGGTAATATAATGACATCTACCAGTCAGTGGGTGATGTAAGGAACCTTGGTGAATATTGGAGAGTACGGAGGTGAAATGAAACGAATTTTCATTTAAAGTAAAATGCTCATATTAACGTGGGGACAACTGCATTCTATAGTCCCAGGGAGATGAACAGGAGCGGAAGTCTCTCCTGAAACACGGATGGACCACTATGAAGCTCTTCTCTCAGTCGCGAACTGAAGTACTTCTCAACCATGTAGCACAGATGACAAGAAGAAGGATGTTGACTGCTCAAAATTATTTTCGGAGGAGACTGGCGAAATCAAGAGGAGTTAAGCTGGTATAAATCCATCATTGACGATATATCCGTAATGTTCAACACAGAGATAAAGCAAATTGCTTGTAATTGTTTATGTTGAAGTCGAACAGGAACCTCAAAGAACCTCCCCAACAATTGGTAACACCATTGTGCATCACAATATGCTGTCATGACGATTTGAAAAATTTAAATAATTGTGAAGCAACAATAAAATCAGAACCTTTGGTAAAATACTGAAAAGGAATGTGAACGTTATAGTTGTCAACTTATGTTCTCTCCATGACAGCATATACTAAATTTGTTGTGTTAGTTACTGGGAATCAGCACCGACACAAACGAGGAAGGAGAGAAGTTACGATGGCTGGTCGTAGCAAACCAAAATGATTTGTATAAAAGATAGATTAATAGAACATTTTATTTCTATTAAGGGAAGAAACATAACTTCTAGTTATGAAGTGACGTCCTGTGCCTCCTACATGCAATTAACTACGTACACTATTATGACTAAGTATCATCTTCCTATTACTCATTATTGATGCTATCGAAGTCTGCGATCGAACTGGGCCCCTCCAGCAATGCGCGGTTTGTTAAGTCAGTGTTCACACGGGGCCCCGGGGTCTGTCTTCCTGGAGGTGTCGCACTGGCCGCTCTTTCCATTCTCGCGCGGGTCGGCGCCTTCTTAATGCCGTTTCGCAGCGCTGTGCTGGTCGGTGTGCAGTCGATGCTTTAGAACTGCGCTCAATTGTTACAAATACGTAATATGATACAGAGTAGCAATAACTATACAATAAGATGTAAGTTATATATACTAAGATGATATTTGTTCTTTTGGACACACACACACACACACACACACACACATATATATATATATATATATATATATATATATATATATATATATATATATATATATAAGGCTCACCAGCCACTTGACCATCTTCTTCTTCTGTGCGTATGTACAAACAGTGCCCGAACTCTTACGGGAATCGGCAACGCGCAGCGAGTAATGAGTATAATGGGCGGGGGCACTCCGAATGTAGTGCGGGACAATACGTTGAGAATGTGGGTTTCGAGGGAGGCGTGCCAAAGATAAATCCGTGCAGTCGCGCTATCCTCTGTGTCCTCGGTGGCTCAAATGGAGGCCAACACGGTAGCTCAGCGTGTTCGGTCAGAGGGTAAGCTGCCCTCTGTAATAAAAAAACTGAGTTAATCGACCAACGACGAACTGAAACGGATGTCTCACGACGTCCACCCGTAGCAGATGCAACGAGCGTAAACGAACAAAATGAGATTAAAAATAAAAAAATAAAAATAAAAAAAAGAAAGAAAGATGGATAGAGCGTCTGCCATGTAAGCAGGAGATGCCGGGTTCGCATCCCGGTCGGGGCACACATTTTCATCTGTCCCCGTTGACGTATGTCAACGCCTGTAAGCAGCTAAGGGTGTTCATTTCATTGTAAGATGCAAGTTAGTCTGAAAAAAAAATGCTTTGAAAATCATTCAAAGGCGAACGTGTCTATGCGGTTCATGTAATTGAGAACGTGTCCACATTTAAATAGACTTTTTAAAGGAAGATTTTCGTTGTAGATTACATTTAAAGACATGAACCACATGTCTTCCACAACAGTTAAGGTGTTTGAACTGCAATACGTTATTTTCATTAATATGTATGCCTGAAGTAAGTTTTATGTTGATTGTGAAAACTGCATTTAGTGGACATGTTCGTCTTTGTATTTCACCTCCCCATTTGTGGTTGTCATTATACATCCTAAGGAGCTGCAGGACAAATCTATGGCAGCATGTTACTGGGCCATCACATGACGCGCGCAGAGTGATCGATGAATAAGCAAATTAATTTCTAGCAACGAAATCTTTATTTTCATTGATAGAATCAGAGCACGTATTGTTATCTACTCTGCCGAAAATGTAAATTGTTACACGATGAGCAACTTGACCGTTCGCTACCAGACTGATGCTCCAGTATTTCCATGCACGTGAGGTACTGAAACGTCCCTTAGAAAAATTATCGAGTTACTGTGCTGGTAAACCCCTTACGTTATTTGATTTTCAAACAGCTGAGCAGAACTGAACGTACTCAGTGTTGTGGACTGACAAAGCAGCCAGTCCACAGTGACGGGTAGCCGAAAGAAAGGCACGCGTACTCACACACGCCGACTGGCGTGATTTCTGGAACAGGATAAGTAGTGAATTCTAATAAGAAAAGTATGCAGCTCCTCGAATACTTAACTTTTATTCTTTGTTGGTTTACAACGTTCTTCTTGTTGAGACATTTCATACGATAACTATCAAACTATGTAAGGCTAATGGAGCCTTGCTAGGTCGTAGCCATGGACTTAGCTGAAGGCTATTCTAACTGTCTCTCGGCAACTGAGAGAAAGGCTTCGGCAGTGTAGTCGCTAGCAAAGTCGTCGTACAACTGGGGCGAGTGCTCTATCGTATCTCGAGACCTGCCTTGTGGTGGCGCTCCGTCTGCGATCACACAGTGGCGACACGCGGGTCCGACATGTACTAAATGGACCGCGGCCGATTTAAGCTACCACCTAGCAAGTGTGGTGTCTGGCGGTGACACCACACTTAGACATTTCGCTCTTTACTTATTCTCATCAACACTAAACTGACACACAATAATTTTAGCGCAACGCAATCTGACTTTCAAAAATCCCTACAAAAGAATTGCCCTGACTAACAATAACCTATACCTTTCATGAATCACTTACCTCACAAAAATCTTCGTTACTCGAACTACTGCAATATAGCGAGCGCCTTTCATGAATCACTTACCTCACAAAAATCTTCGTTACTCGAACTACTGCAATACTGCGAGCGCCACTACTGCCAGCTAAATATAAGATTCTAACTACTGAAGGGACTAACTACTGATAGGCATAGTTAGCAAATGAAAGATTTTGATAAAGAGCAAACAATGTATTTACCTTAATAGTGTTCAAAGTCATAATATATATATTAGTTCATGACATCCAGTCTTACAAATTTACTGTCTCTGATGGACACACGTCCAGATCATCCGCTCTCAAAACTCCGCCATCTCTCTCCCCACATCCACCACTGCTGGCGGCTCACCTCCAACTGCGCAACGCTACGCGCTGTTCACATGCAGCTGCCCAACACTACAATAGCAAACAACAATGCAAACCAACCACAGACTGCACACAGCACAGCCAGTGATTTTCATACAGAGCGCTACGTGGCGTTACCAATAAAAAAACCTAAACAGCCTACTTACAGTACGACCATAAAAATTTCATCCTTATGCGAACTGATTTTCGTTGTAGTAAAAAGGTATTCCTGCGGATGAAGAGTGGTACCGCAATGTTATAATTAAAGTGCAGCTTTTCACAGAGGACCTGTGTGGGCTGTAATTATCGTATGGCAGCGAAACTTGGTAGATATGCTACTACTTTAAGGCAGATCCGATTTACCCTGGAAAAAAGTTTATTTCAGTTGTGGCTATTAGATACAAGTCTGGCGCTGTAAACCGACTGTATGACGGTGTGACATCCACACTGTCATTTGACATGCCGCAACGTGATTGAACAGCACGGCTATCAAGAAGAGAGACCGTGCACTGTTAGTGAAACTGTGGGAACGGCAGCAGTTACAGTGCTGCTTTGAGAGACTATCGCCGACTGAAACATCTAAGGAGAGACCCAATAAAATTAAATGGTTTAAAGAAGGTGATGATGAAATTCGAAAACACCTGTGATCTTGGTGTGGCACCTGCTAGAGGAAGGCGTCCTATCCCTGTGGAAGTTACTGACGAGACTGCTTGCGTTGATTGACTGTTGCGTCGGTTCTTAATAGAATATTTTAAACATTATTAATGAAACAAACACAACACTGGTGTAGTATTCTACAGTATTTATTATTTGTTATACGAATTACTTCGTGCAACATATAATAAATACTGTAGAACATTACTCCAGACGAGATACTGTTGCTGTAACTGAGCATGCAGCATGTACCCCGTGTAGTCCCAAAGCTCGTGCAATGCCACGAGAATTGTGCTTCCCATGGTGAACAGTACGTATAGTTTTGCGGTTTATATTATACTACTACTCGTATGCGTTCTACATAGTATAGCGAATGAAACCTGATGACCCGCAGCAACGTTTTGAATTTGCTCTTAGGTTTCTGGCACAGATCGAAGTTGCCGACGTGTAGCTGGGCAATATTCTATGGAGCGAGGAGGCACATTTTACATCACCGGGTGCACTAAACACACAGAACTGCCGAATTTGGGGTACTGTTGAACCACGTTTTGTGCTCGTCATATGTGACTGCGTGATGTGGATTCACAAGCTGCTTTAGTCTCGGTACATTCGTCTTTGTAGAGATTACACCCAGTACACACCTGTGAGGTGTACGGTGATGTCTGGACGTTGTCAAGACCTCCTTGTAAAGTGTTTGATTCCTGCTTTGGAAGAGCACAGCTGTTTTATGCAATAGGGGGCAGCACGTCATGTCGCTCCACAGTGAAAGATCTGCTTATTGCAGTCTTCCACCAACAGGTTATTATCTCCTGAGGTTTTCCAGGTGCATGGCCTGCTTCATCACCTGATGAGATTCCATATGACTTTTGGTTCTGGAGATATCTGAATGAAAGCGTTTGCTATGGATTCGTTCGGCCTCTACCTGATCTGGAGGGCAGTATACAAGAGCACGTTGCTCAGATTCCATCGGAACCTTTGCGAACAATTGTCGATGACGTAGTTTTACGGATGCAACATGTCGTCGACGTCTCCGGTGCTCATACTGAACAAACTGTGTAAGCGCTGGTTAGTAATGAAATTAACATTATGCTTTTCTCAATTGTTTGACCTTTTCTGTCCATGTTCCGCTCCTAATCCAGTACGTATGGAAACATTTCTATACGTGTTTCTTGCATTCACAGAAGCAGATTTCAATCTGGTGGCAACAATTGTACCTAATTTGTTTTCCAGCGTAAATGGTTTCGCATTAACGCATTAGAATATCTGGCCAAGTTTCGCTGCGATACGATAATTACAGCCCACTCTGGACGTCTGTGAGTAGCTGCACTTCAATGATAACCACCCAGTACGTGATGGTTATTGGGTTCGTCTAACGTTAATGGATCTTTTCAGGTGGAGAATGGAGCACGTATGCCCAGGGAACGTACACTTACTATTTATCGCGATCTATCGAACTGAGAAAGACAGAATAATTGGCAAGAGGGAGACACTTGGCTATAGTGCAATGACTGCACAGTGACTGTGGTGACAAGATGGGTTCAGGATAAAAATGTGGCAAGAAGAGCAGCACGGGTCATTCCAGAAGGACTACGAAACGAGAAGGTCGTAAGGCTGTTCGATTGGCTCTGACGAATAAGTGAATGACAAGGGCAGAGTAATCCAAGCAGCCGGCCGGTGTGGCCGAGCGGTTCTAGGTGCGTCAGTCTGGAACCGCGCGACCGCTACGCTTGCAGGTTCGAATCCTGCCTCGGGCATGGATGTGTGTGATGTCCTTAGGTTACTTAGGTTTAAGTAGTTCTAAGTTCTAGGGGACTGATGACCTCAGATGTAAAGCCCCATAGTGCTCAGAGCCATTTGAACCATTTAATCCAGGCAGGTAATCAAGGCAGAGTGCCACCACGAATCTTATTGGTAGTCGAGTGGAGATCTAGAGTTTCTCTCCGACGTTTACCGCACCACAGGTAGCAGAGGCTTGCATGGTTTTCTATTTATGTCGATCAGATCAACGTCGAGTAAGTAGACGAGCTAGTTAGCGATCAGAAGAAACAGCGATTCTCGAAACTAATACTTCTCCAATTCCTGAAATCAACGTTTGGGGCAAGAGGATTGACTGCAGATTGTAGAAGTAGCATGTCTGGATTGCGATGCGAAGACGGATACATACATACTAGCCTTCAGGCAAGAATTCTCATGAAATGACACAGCAAGTGTTTCAGGCATGACAAGATGACATTCGGAGGCTGTTCTCTTCTATGCCACAATGAACGCAATATTCGTGCCCCTGGGAGTGTCATCCTGTGCTGATGATGGACATAGACATCAGTTACGACTGGATTGGAAGTTAAGTCACTCAATACCTGTTATGAACATTTCCACGAACTAAGATAAATTTCTGACCCACAGTTCATACTGTAACACTTTTCTTTTTGGTGTAACTAACGTGACAACATTACGGATTGCATATGCAAGTAGTGTCATAGCCAGCGACACAGACTAGCGCCACGTGATGTCATGAATTAGGAGCGCATGACGGTTGAAGAAATATAACATCATCAGTATTTGTGATGCTGTAGTTGTACTGTCTGGTCTTTTTTCAAGCAAAAAAAAAAAAAAAAAAAAACACTCCAGTGATTACCATTTCCGTTATGGTGAAGTGTGAAATACACGTTTTATAGCTGCTGGCAGATAAGAAATCGCACTCATTTTCGTAACTTTCAAATGGCTCTGAGCACTATGGGACACATCTGAGGTCATCAGTCCCCTAGAACTTAGACCTACTTAAACCTAACTAACCTAAGGACATCACACACATCCATGCCCGAGGCAATTTTCGAACCTGCCACTGCAGCGGTCACGTGGTTCCAGACTGAAGCGCCTAGAACCGCTCGGCCACACAGCCCGACCTCGTAACTTTCAAGGAAGCTGCCATTTCCTCAGATCCGGTACCAGCTGTGAACATTTGCTGTGCCCACTGTGCACAGATTTTGAGGCAGTCCTGACACTGCAAGACTCTTTCACTATTAGCTGCTGGCCGCTGTGACCGAGCGGTTCTAGGCGCTTCATTTTGTAACCGCGCGACCGCTACGGTCGCAGGTTCGAATCCTGCCTCGGGCATGGATGTGTGTGATGTCCTTAGGTTAGTTAAGTTTAAGTGGTTCTAAGTTCTAGAGGACTGATGACTTCAGATGTTAAGTCCCATAGTGCTCAAAGCCATTTGAATCATTTTGAACAAACAGCTGTTCGTGACATGCAAATTGATCTCTTCCCTAGTTACCGAGCGAGGGGAAACATCAGGGTAAAATTGCTCATCAGGTCATCCTTTTTTAGATTTCCCATTATCTCCTTCATGCACATAACCACAAATGCCGGACTATTTCCTTTGTAAACGGCGCGGACGATTTCCTTGCCCATCTTTGTCCAGTTCTCTGTCTCTTAAGTTTTCAGCAGCAACGAGTGGTTGGACCCTCGTATTCCTCGCTTTCTTCATTTTCCTTCAATAATCGTCATGCGGGCGATTCTGTTTAGCAACACGGATCCCCTAATTTCAGTCTATACATGTTTTGGAAATGTTTTCTCCGTACATAAACATCGCTTCGGCAAGACTCTATGTCTACAATATCTCAACCATAGACAGCAGCAAGTCGGCGATGAATGCCACATGGATCAACGACGTCTTGTGCTTCAAAATCCATAGGATTTTCAATCGCCCCTTTGTCGTATGTCATCATACTCCTAATGAGGATAACTTTACGATTGATTAGCCCTTGATAGGCCTCTCCTTTTTACGAGCCATAAAGAAATATGGCCGAACACCATGAAACAACTATACAAGGGTCAATTTGCAAACGTTCTTTACCTTACCAGTGACCCACATTTCCTAAATATATGTCGGTTCCATACCTACTGTTTTCTGTTGTTAACTGGTAATTACAGAAGTTCACAAGGTTTAGCTATCAAAGAAAGAAGACATCGCAGTACAATGGTTTGCTGAGTGTCAGGACACTGAATCAATGCATTTTACACGACACAGTCTTCAATTAGTTTGATGAGACTTTGTCACAAACAGCAATAACAAAACAATTCTTATCTAAGTGAAACAAGTATAATGTGTTAACTGTCGCAGACTTTATATACGTAGCAATGGAGGCAGCTACGGACAGAACGCGACGTCGTTGTTGTATTATATTCTTTAGAATAATTCGTTCGGCATCTCGCCTCTGGGGAACATATACTTTCTGCTGCATGTAACCCTGAAAGTTCATTTATAGATTCTCACAAAAGTCTTGAAGCTGAAACTCCACAAAGCTCACACTAACAGCACGGTAAGCAATATTTTTGAAAAAAGAGGCACTTGAAACAAGGCAAACTAACGCTGCCCGCTTTATTGGTGTATTTGTGAACATTGTAGCAAAAGTACTTTGGTCATCGAGAGCTGTTGTTCCCTGTGTCATCACTGCGTACGAAGTTCAGAGGTAAACTGCAAAAATGAAAAGGTTGCTGACAGACATGAGGGTGGGGGGGGGGGGGGGGCTAAGAGAGATAGTCATAAAGTTTTAATGAACGCCTCGAAAAAATAAACTCAGGTAAATAATTTCGTGTTTGTTTGCAAGTACATGCCCGTAGTTCAGGTAAGCATTGACCTTTCCGTGCCACAGTACTGTAGTACACCGCCAGATAGGTTCCCAGGAGTCCGGGAAGTGTGGTGAGCGTTGTTGTTTGATGTTTATTTTAGTCGTGGAGCAAATGACAACCAAACAACGTATCCAAGTGATAAAAAATTATTACGAAAAATCAGTGAAAGTCCTATGGCAACCGTTCATGATACTCAGATGTAATGCTGCCCCAAACGAATCATCAGTTCGGAAGTTGATCCGGGAGTTTGAGACCACGGATTCGGTTTCAAACTTTAAGAAAACAGGACGACCGCGTTCTGTTCGAACACAGGAAAACATTGCTCTCGTGCGTGACAACGTGACCGTAAACCCCGACGAGCTCAACAATTGAATTTGTCACCAAGTTCACTGCATGAAGTTCTTTCAAAAGATCTGAAAATGCATGCGTACAAGATTCAACTAACATAAGAGTTGAAGCCTACAGATCATGGAAAGAGACATCGATTTGTTCAATGGAACTTGGCTCGACAAGCGGAGAACGAGAACTTCACAAAAAGAATAATTTTCTCAGATAAGGCGCACTTCCACCTCAGGGGGTACGTCAATAACAAGAACTGCAGAATTTGGGTTAAGAAAAATCCGCAGTGACTGTGGAAGATTCGATGCATCCACAACGCACCACTGTATGGTATGACTTCTGGGCAGAAGAAGTGATCGGCCTGTACTTTTTTTGAAAATGATGAGGGAGCTGCCGTCACTGTGAACGGCGACGTTTACCGAAACATGCTTTCTGCTTGGATTTTCCTTCTTATTGATGAAAATGACGAGGTTTAACAAGATGACGCGACATGTCATACATCCAGTGAAACGATTGCTGTGCTGAATGAAAAATTTCCCCAAAACGTTTTGCTTGGCAATCAGGAATGGCCTGCCAGATCATGCGATCTTATGCCTTGGGACTTTTTTGTAGGGATTTGTGAAATCAAAAGTATACGTGAACAAACGACAAACAATCCACCGACTGAAGGATGAAATTAAAAGGGTTATTAACGGCATCCCACCAAATGTTTGTGAAAGCGTCATCGAGAACTTCAATGAACGCGTTGCTCGTTGCCGTGCGGCCTTGAGTGGTCATAAGGAGGATATAATTTTTCATACATAAATGGAACAAGTTACTTAATGTGTATATAAAGCAACATTACACTTTCATTAAACTTTGTATGTTCCATAGCACTTTAATATTCGTCCCCACTTCCCGGACACCCTCTAGAAATGCACAGTCTGTCTGTCCTTTGTCAGTGGACCGTGTCATTTTGTTTTGGATCTCTGGTGGCGTGCTACGATACTGTGGCGCAGAGATTTCAATGTTTACTGGGACTACAGGCCTGTATCGGCAAACAAACAAAAACATAAGTTTAATTTTTCGAGGACTGTTCATCCTAATAACCACAAAGATGACAGCTGCAGTTTATACGTGTATAGAAAACACCGAGTCCGCCATAACATTGTGAGGGAAAATACATAATCAAAATAGTCATGATAGAGTTAATAACACAAAACCACTGTGAACATCGAGAATGTCAAGAAGACAGTTCAGCAAGCACGTAACTTGGACTGCCGACAGTGAAGTACCTGCGATATGGCCCGACGAGTCTAATTAATGTCGTTCACTATTAGAGAAGTGTTACATTTGGAGAAGAGCAGAAGTGTGCGACAGTGAGTCCCCTTCCATCCGTCAAGTATGGTGGATGTTCTGTAATTTATTTGGCTGTCATGCTGTGTTTTTCTGTAGGTGATGTGTCCACACAGAAAGGAAAGATGAGAAGTAAGTTCTACGAAACCACTTTCGTTTATCATCATCATTCAATGATGCGTTGTTTCCAAAACGGATCTCTTCTAGGAGTACTACACCCCGCACCCACTCGGTCGAAAATATTTTAGATATATTTGTTGTGGACGAAGATAAAATCGAACTTCCCTTTATGCCACAAGCGCAATCGTGTAGCTAGTGTAGTATGTATCGGCAAAAACAAGAAAGGGCCTTTATCCTTCACTAGAAAACCTTAATTTTAGTAATAACCAGTACACACCCGATTCGTTAAAGGGTCGAAATCCCGTGTGTAAAACAGCTTCAAACGTCTGCTTTACAAATGAGTTAATCTGTTAAAGTATCTGATATTGAGAATGCTAGCTAGAACAACTTTAGAGAAGATTTGAAATTATACTTAAAATTGATTGGAAGTCGCTAGTGTTCTCATTACCAAACACCGGATGACTTTCTCAGCAATTTGCGCTTCATTTTAAGCAAAGCCTAGTTTTTCATGGGCTTAAATGTTTATGACGTAGCATCTCATGACCTACGTGTCATACAATGATAAATTTTGCGGGTACATTCAGTGGCATATATGGATATCGTCTGTAAAATATCTTGCGAATAAAGTTAACAGCATAGAAGATGTAAATTAAAACGTCATGCCGGATACTGAAGTTTTACTGCGTGAGCAGAGAAAATGTAAGCGACAGATGTTTTGCCTTTCATCGTTTTGTTGTGAGAATCAACGAGAAAAAGTGTCGCAAAGGTTTGAAATTACGTATGAAGTATGTTCTAAGTCATTAAGTGTTCTCATTCTCAGATACTGGATAATAACAGCCGGGTAATGCGCGCGTCGTGTGTGACTCTGCCATAAGACACATTATATAGACAGTTTCCAACAGTAGTATTTGTCTTACTGTGTTAATCCTACTACATAAGATTATACCTCTTAATTAGTAGGTTATGACAACATTTTAAATTTTTTAATTATGTCACTAATTATATGGAAAATTGAAAATCAAATTTTGTTGCCTAGGAAGCCGTTAGATAGTCAACCTGCAATTGGGACGTGTACTACACTGAAGAGCCAAAGAAACTGGTATATGCATGAGTATTCAAATACAGAGATATGTAATACGGCAGAATACGGCGCTGCGGTAAGCAATATCTATATAAGACAAAAAGTGTATGGCGTAGTAGTTAGAGGTTACTGCCGCTACAATATCAAAATTTGAGGTTGAACGTGGTGTTATGGTCGGCAAAAGAGCGATGGGACACGGCATCTCCAAGGTTTCGATTAAATGGGGATTTTCCCGTACGGCCATTTCACGATGTACCACGAATATCAGGATTCCAGTAAAACATTAAATCTCCGACATCGCTGCGCTGGAAAAAGATCCTGCAAGATCTGGACCAACGACGACTGAAGAGAATCGTTCAACGTGACAGAAGCGCAAACCTTCCGCAAATTGCTACAGGTTTCAATTCTGGGCCATAAAAGAGTATCAGCGTGTGAACCATTCAACGAAACATCATCGATATGGGCTTTCGGAGCCGAAGGTCTACTAGTGCACCCTTGATGACTGCACTACACAAAGCTTTACGCCTCGCCTCGGCCCGTCAACACCGACATTGGACTATTGATGACTGGAGACATGTTGCCTAGTCGGACGAGTCTCGTTTCAGATTGTATCGAGCGGATGGACGTGTATGGGTATGGAGACAACCTCGTTAATGCATGGATCCTGCATGTCAGCAAGCTGGTGGATGCTCTGTAATAGTGTGGGGCGTGTGCAGTTGGAGTGATATGGGACCCCTGACACGTCCACATACGACTGTGACACGTGACACGTACATAAGCGTCCTGTCTGATCACTTGCATCCATTCATGTCTATTATGCATTCCAACGGACTTGGGCAATTCCAGCAGGACATTGTGACATCCCTCATGTCCATAATTGTTACAAAGTAGCTCCAGGAACAGTCTTATGAGTTTAAACGCTTCCACTGCCCACCAAACTCCCCAGACACGAACATTATTGAGCATATCTGGGATGCCTTGCAATGTGCTGTTCAGAAGAGATCTCTGTCCCCTTGTACTGTTACGGATTTATGGACACCCCTGTAGGATTCATGGTGTCATTTCCCTCCAGCACTGCTTCAGACATTAGTCGAGTCCAAGCCACGTCGTGTTGCGCACTTCCGCGTTCTCG
This sequence comes from Schistocerca piceifrons, assembly GCF_021461385.2. Lineage (NCBI taxonomy): Eukaryota > Metazoa > Arthropoda > Insecta > Orthoptera > Acrididae > Schistocerca > Schistocerca piceifrons. The sequence continues at coordinate 620,287,138 of NC_060139.1, read as the reverse complement.
CGGGGGCCCTACACGATGTTAGGCAAGTGTACCAGTTTCTTTGGCTCTTCAGTGTATGAACCACGCACCGGGTTAGTCGTTTGGTGGTACATATCTCTTTGAAAGGGAACTGAAACAGCACTGAACTCTACTCAGGATCCTAGCGAAAGATCTATCAGAAAATCGTAGAGAGTTTGCTTCGTACATAAGACAACGAATGGGTCCAAACCTTACTTTCAATCTGTAGCGGATCCCTCTGGTGTTGAAAATTTAGACAACAGCAGACAGAAAGCGGACATTTTAAATTCTGCATTAAAAAACGTATTTTCTGTACCAGTTTTTGACTGCCACACAGGCCCACGAAGGAGAGTACCAGTATTAGCAATACCGGTATTTATAAGGCTCTGACGAATTCCAGTTAGATTTAACATCGAATACCCTGTGAATTAGCCTCTTTCCTAGCTCATACGCTAGTATGCAAAACGTAAGGAGGAAATTAATTTTCACTTGAAGTGTTACTGCCAAGTACATAGCTCGATGAAATTGGGACTATACATAGAAAGAATTGATAGAGTCTAGTTAAGAAGGTAACTGAAATAAGTACGCAATGAGATGAACGGAAATGAAATTTTTGTACAAAGACAGTAATATTACGCTGATGTCAACGTGATTTATGATGGCCCCTGGACATTACAAAGGGCGCGACGTGGTTCTTAATGGGGTGTGTGATCACCGTGGACAGCAGCGCATGCTCTGCAACGTACTTCCATGCTGGCCACATGGTTGATAACGAGTTCTTGTGATAGAGCGTTCCATTCCTCCAGCAGTGCGGCTGACAAAAGCTGGATGGCCGTTACTGCATGTGGACGAACTGTAGTACTTGCTCCCAACGTATCCCGCACGAGCGCGATGGGATTTAAGTAGGGGGAACGGTCAGACCAGACTCATTCAAGACCTCCTCTAGCGCTCTTGGATGCGGTGGCGCCCTGACGTCGATAAAAATGAGGTCAGGGTCGAACGCACCTCTGAAAAGCCGGACAGGGGAAAGACCTGGAGTGTCACAATAACGTTGATCGGCGAGAGTATCGTGCTCAAATTGAGGTCAGTACGCCCATACAACGTTATGCCTCCCTGCAGTATAGCACCTGGGCCACCAAACGATCAGGTTCGACAACGTTGCTGGGTGCGTTAGGGCTCCTGCCATATGAGGGAACGTCCGGCACTCGATGTAGTCGACCTCGTGCAAATAACAGATGCAAGCGAATAGGATATGCTACGGTCGTAGGTTCGAATCCTGCCACGGGCATGGATGTGTGTGCTGTCCTTAGGTTAGTTAGGTTTAAGTAGTTCTAACTCTAGGGGACTGATGACCTCAGATGTTAAGTCCCATAATGCTCAGAGCCATTTAAACCATTTTCGAATAGGATAGGTAGATTCCGTCTTCCCGGATTTCCGAAAGGCTTTCGACATCGTATCGAATCGTTGACTTCTACCCATGATACCAACTTACGGAGTGCTTTCCCAAATATGTGATTAGTTCGAGGAATGTGTGACTCGAACAAAGAGAAAGAACTGGATAATACCTGACACAACGTTAGTGGTGAAAATCTTGCACACGTCACATTGTATGGACCTATTCTGTTGAAAGGATCCTGGGTAAATGCAGAGCACCTATCAAGAGGGTCGCTTTCAAGACGCTAGCGCAACCAGTTCTAGAGTATTTACTGTTTCATTGTTAGGGAGTTCCAGTCAAGAAGCGAAGAAAGCGTGACAACAGACATCTGACTGTTTAAGATAGGCACTATAAAGCGAGCCTCTAATGTTCGGGAAATTGCAGTGGTAGTCGCTGGAAGAAAGACGGCGTAGTTCTCGTGTGAAGTTGTTGGGTAGATTTAGAGAACCTGTGTTCTAAGAATACCATACGACCTTCATGCTGTCATCATCGTATATCACGTATAGGTATGATGGAAATGAGATAAGAGAGATTAGGGCACGCGCAGATCCATGAAAACATTTTCCCCTCATTTTATATGCGAATGGAATAGGAAAAAATCGATAATATTGGTTCTATGTATCCTCCGCCAAGCAGTGTACAGTGGACTATGCGATACAGGGGAGTCCCAGGAGGAATGGTCAGTATTCAAGGATATAACAGGAACGATCATTCGAGGCAGAAAAGTCTCGTAAACATGGGCTCTGAAGTACATACGTTAAGAGCTACGAGCACTTGTTCAGTAGAACAGGCAAGGCAGACACCGACTTGTTAAAACCCATACCGGTATTTTAGTTCTGAATAACCGGTTCGAATCCTGCCTCGGGCATGGATGTGTGTGATGTCCTTAGGTTAGTTAGGTTTAAGTAGTTCTAAGTTCTAGGGGACTGATGACCTCCGATGTTAAGTCTCATAGTGCTCATAGCCATTCTGAACCATTCTGAATAACCGGTGTCTTTTGGACTAGGTTTTTACAGTTTTTTTTTCATTTTTGACTAATAACTGAGAAAAAGAACTGGCACATCAATTTACTGTAACAGCAAAGGCAACATTTTTGGTTATTAAATGAAACTTCTTTAACAAGCGGGTATTGTTTATTCGTAAAATTTCCATTGCTTTGAAATATTGGGAAAAGCGATCAGCGCTATTTCAATAACAACTACCACAGTTAGGAACTAACAACAAAGGCATGACATATCTCTATAACATGGCTGCGGCAATGACGACCTGTAGCCATGTGGAGTATCCTACTACATGGCATGTGTGTACGGGCAGTGTGCAAGACTTGCTCCCACCTGGTCTAAATATTTGTTTCTCATTGTCGTCCTCACACAGTGATAGTTATATTGCAGAATGGCATCAACCCTAGTTTGGAAAATTCGGAATCAGTATTAAAGAAACGATCATTCGAAGCAGAAAAATCAAGTAAACATGGGCTCTAAAATCCAATCCTTAAGAGCTATGAGCACTTGTTGAGTAGAAGAGGGATGGAAAACACCTATACCGGTGACCTCTTGGGATGTTGGGTGTTCTGCCGGATATCAGCGTCGTACTTGCACGATATTTCGGTAGCGTAAGGCCACAGGCATAAATGCAGGACCAGGTCCACTCGAGGAGTAGTCTCAGGTCGCACCTGATGAAGGTAACGAGTTCCGCTACCGAAATATCGTGCAAGTACGACGCTGATATCCGGCAGAACACCCGACAACCCAAGAGGTCATTAGATCGCCGGTAAAGCCTGAAGAGTTACAGCTATACCGGTATTTTAGTTCAGTGCTCTATTTGCCTCAAAAAAATAAAAATGAGAGGAGACACATCAAACTTGCGATATCATATAAGGAGGAAAAATCCACAGTCTCCGCTGGAAGAGAAGGTAAATGCGATAAATATATCCATAGTTTTACTGACATGCATAAACTTGGGATAATAACTGAATCCTTTATTTTGTGGTTGCTTCAGGGCAAAAAATTTATACCGTCCAGAAGTGACGATTCAGATAAGTCATTAATTTGTGACATTTCGCTCTCGTTGTTGCCACGCGCTTCTCTTACACCTTCGCCATCTTAGCCGGAGACAATGAGACGGATTTCTGTCACAGTCTACACACCATATCGATTGAGATCTCATTCTTTCACCATCATTAGAATTTTTCAGTCTTTGTTCAGAGTCACTTTTATTACCACTATAATAGCAATGAAAACCGAAAATAGGTTATTTCAGAAATCAGTTATTTTGAGATCTTTTAACAGATTAGAGACGAAAAAACGGGTATGACCGAAGACTGGTTGTTTCAGCGATAACCGCTTTCCCTACAGCAGAAGAGAAGTGTTGCACAGTAGCGAAGATGAAGAAGTGCTCATAGCTCTTCAGGTGTGCATTTTAGACTATTTTGCTTCGAATGATCGTTCCTGTCGCAATACCGAACACTGACCAACCTGTACATGCAGATGTAGACATAGATCTGCTTCGATCGGGATGTTTATGATGTCGCCGTATTAAAAGAGCGTTTTGCTCAACGCCTGTAGCTTTTCCTGCTGTCGAGGGTTGAGGGAGACGCTCCGTCTACAAAAACGCGCCCCGTAAGGACGCAGGGTGAGCGTTGACAGAGCGCTCTGGTGGCGTACGTCGGAAGCGGCGGAACGACGGCAGCGGCGGCGGCGGCGACCGGGGCCGAGGCAGACAGACGTCTGTCGGCGGCCGGCGAAGGCGGGTGGAGCTCAGCAGTCGACACTCCCACGGTTCCGAGTTCGAGACCTCGCGACGGCACGCCAGGTACGTGCGCGCTGCGTGCCGCCTAGCGCCGCCCCACCTCTCATAGCAAACATCGGAGCCTCCCGACTGTCAAACACGCACTATCCTATCATTGTAGAGCTGATGTTCTTGCAACTATTCAATAAGAACAACGATTGGGGCTCCATGAACGCAAGTTACATGCCTTTAACATTCGGAGTGTGTTCGCCGCAGGAGCCTCTTAGTACGGTTGGGACCGGTAAAAATACCACAGCATGTGGTAGCTGTATACTTTTATTAATGACGGTCGGGATTTACAATGAAATGGAAACATTAAACTGGAACAATTCGTCTGTAGTAGTTTCATACATGGCAACACTGGCATATCACCAATAATAGAATAAGACAGGAACTATGATATTTCGAGTATACAAAATAAAGACATGGTAAATTGTATTGACCATGTAGACTGCATATATTTTTGATGTGAGCAGTTTCAGTTCCATCAAATCATCTTCGAATACGAAGTGTCACCTACTAGAGTAATCTATCAATTTCTATAGGAAATGTCTGAGTATCCGTCAATGTAGCGTGTTGGAAGCGGCATGTCGGCTACAAGAACAACCCGCCAATTTCTATAAGCAACATGTGTGTAAAGACGTAGACGACAAACTAAGACCTGAAGATGGTTCCATTGAAATAAAAGGGGCAATAACATTAGAAATATATACAATCTAGACGGACGATACAAATTTTTACACAAGTATTGATTGGTGTTTCCTCCACAAAACAAAAAATATGTTAAACTTGTAAGAAAAGCGTTTTATTATTGTGTATCTCTGATGTATGTAACAACCGAACCCTATCCAACCGACGAACAATCTGAAGGGATCAGGACCCGTTGAGATTCAATGTTCTGGATAGTAAGGGTCTCTTGTGTCCGAACTGAAGGAAGCCGGGCTACTTCACTAAGATTTCACCCCTTTCTGAGTGTCACTTTCTTGCTTTTTTGCGGATTTAGGGATAGAATAATTTGAATATTGAACTGACGATTCAGAACCACTCAGAAAAATCTGTATCTACTGCCAGGGGGGATATTACCTATGGTTTGCACGAGACAATCTTCCGTGGTATGGAAACTATGGACTTGATATTGAATATTTTTTACTGATTTAAAAGCCTTTGTGTATTTTTGAGTTTGACAGATAACGGGCAACAGCAGTAGGAACACGTAATAATTTATTCCGGATTACTCCCATCTTGTAGAAGCTCCTGTTTGCAACTAACAACTAAATATCAGACTCGTGATATTGGAAAAATAAATACTTCGTGAGAATTTTCAGTTTACTCTAAAAGTTGAGTGTATTTCCTTTAATCAGTGGACAGATTTGGTATAGTACCGGGTTTCTTTGTTCCAGATGTATTCATTATGTTTTCCGAATGTTGACTCTGAAACCTTGTATTTTGTAAAAGTTAGTTGACTTGTAAGCACCTCATTATCAGACGAGACAACACGCTCGAGTGTTTGGGTTAAGACCTTTGGAATGAGTTGCAGTCAAAGGAACAGCTGAAAAATTAAGGAGATATCGTATCGTGCCTCTTGCTGTTTGTTGCAGTAGTAGCCGGGACAAAGAATTAGGAGCTATGCAAGAGGACGACGGCTCGACTAGATAGAAGACATACTTTGAAAGTGGAAAAGAGCAAACATATGCATATTCGTCACACAAACTTAATTAATCTATTAATTTATTCTTCTGCTACAAATACATAGCGGCTGCTCTAGACCAGAGTTTTTGATGGTTTTTTTTAAATGATGTACAATTCAAACTACACTTCTGTTTGGCCCATCTCTTATCACATGTGAGTATTATAAGACAATCCAGAACTCAGTGTCTATTGTCTGTCAGTGACGTTCTCAGATACACGAGCATTATATTCAATCAGGAGTTCCATTTTGTTGTCTATACAGTGTAATGGTTTTCCTAGCTTTTAGTGTTTAGGATAGGAAATAGTTGATACCCCATTAAGAAGATTGAAAAATTAAATTTTTTCGATGTTAGTAAACCCGAGATGCTGATCAGAATTTTTTTCTTGTCTTCTAATTCCGAACGAGTAACAACTCAGTGATTGTTGTTATCCTTCAAGTAAATTATTGCGTTTTTTGACAATGCATTGATAAATATTACGGCACTGGAAACACTTTTTTCCTGCTTCTCTCCTTTTCCAAGCACCCTTATTTGAAACATATAACCGAGCAGCGTGGCTTTGCGTTCAAGGGACTGAATTCACTAGCGGGAGGAGCAGGGTTCAAATATCTGTACAGTTTAAGTGTCCTGTTGTTTCCCTACACTGATCAGTGCAAAAGCCGGAAGAGCTGCTTTGGAAAGAACGGGGCGAATTTCCGTCCCTATCTTTGTATTAGAGCATACTAGCATATCGTCCACTGCTTCGCTCGCGTAGACCGTGTAACCTGCACAATTATTTTTGTTTTTGTTTAATCGAATTTGCATATTGTTCACAAAATACAAAGTCTGCTAAACTTTGCACGCTAATTAAAGCCGCCAGAAGCGTGGACTTCGCAGATTTTATTTCCGACCAAAGAAGCGATTCCTATCGCTGGAGCCGGCAGTTTTTGTTAATCTTGCTCTATGACTTCTTGTGGTGACACTTCCACAGAAACTTGCATCTCGTAACAGGTATTTCTTTAGAAGTCAAATACCATTGTAATTCAACGAAATTTTTCATGAAAATTTTCATCCCCTACTTCAGTAGATTAGGGGTTGAATTTCCAAAAACACTGAAAAATGTATTTTTTAAATTTCTGAGCGAGAAGTCAATAATCAGTTTTCATAGACGTAGCTTTAAAAATGTTTTAGTAGTACCCCTTTAATAATGATTTATTTGCAAAAAACACTTTCTCCCACTATTTTATCCTCTTAGTAGTTGAATTTCCAAAAATGGTGAAGCACATATTGTTTTATTTTTGACCGAGAAACCATATAACAATTTTCGTAGTTCTTGCTTCAGAATTGCCTTAATGGCGACATACTTTCAAAAAACCTTTATCCCCTTTTTCCCCCTCTCAGGGATGGGATGTCGAAATATTCCTTCTTAAACGGTGCCTACAGTGTAATATCAACAGAATCTCCAAATTTAAGGTTTCTGTGTTTCGCCTGGGCGATGATGAGTGAGCCAGTCAGGACATTTCATTTTATATTTAGAGATCCTCTGTCTTTAATTATCTCTTCCTAGACGAGCGTTAAATTCTAGTCTTTCTTCTTCCTTCGTCACTTGAAACAGGTTTTACTTAACCACAACATCGGTTCGTTTGTCAAAGATCTCTTCTTCACGTTGTGCATCTAGCACGAAAACGTTGGAAAAGTAACGAAGAATAACACTTCTACAATACATAAGTATTCGTTTAGAAACAAAATTGTACCATTTCAGAGGAGCTGCAGGCAACTGATTACCTTTGTTGTGTATGCCTGAGAAAATAGCTAGTAACCAGAAGTCCAGTAAGTGACAAAGCCTCCAGCACACTCATGCGAGCTAAATGAAATACAAAAGCCAAAAATATTGCTCGACGCAGTAACTTATTTTGATAGTGGAGCAGATCTGGGTGTAATGTAGCTTTCCATATAGAACATTGCAAACGGGAAGTCATTTCAAATTGCAACAGGGTGTGCAAAGGAAAAGAACCTAGCCTTTAGCGAGAATTCGTGCTTGTACTCTCGTGAGCAGATTTAGGAAGAACATGGGAACATGTAACACAATTCGAACTTCGCGCTTTCGTACGGTGATCAGTGTTTCGCCTCTGAGACGCATCATTCTGTCGTGAAGGACTCATCAGAGGTGGTGCAGAGCGGGAGGAGGTCATGAAGAGAGAGTGTAATTTATCGTTATAGTGTGATATTTGATACAGAGAGCTGGTGAGACAGCGTTTCAAGGCAGCATGTAACAGGTAGGCAGGAGACATAGTACTGACCTTCCTGTTCAGAGGATGTCCTTCCGGCGTGAAATGGTTGAAGATGATGAATTATTCCCCTTCCAACAGGTGCTTCTTATTTAACGATGAACTAAATCTGCAAGCAATCGCTCGAAATGGATAAAATATTTTGAGAGAGGGGTACTTCCCGTATGGATCATGTAGAAACAGAGTTTTTACCTTCAAAAGTCTGTGAGTTTGTCTCAAAAAAGCAGAATTAATGTTTTATCCTGGAATACAAGTGAAAAGTAAGTGCAAAACAAAACATAACAAAACTGACCATATTCACTTGATGCACAGCCTATCTTTTAGAGTGGCACAATGTAATTACTCAACGATTGATTGTACCATAACGCCACAAACTAGTTTTCGTGGCTTGATAATGCATAGCCAGCAATGTCTTGTTGGTGGAAAAAAATTCGTTTCCATATTTCACTAACAATGGGAATATGGGAATACAGATGGCGATGTGAAGTTTCTGCTCCCCAGTAAGTGTCACACTGTCTTGCGATGAGTTCCACATCTCCCCACAGTTTCCACATGGAATGAACCTACAGCATAGTGATGCCTGTACTCGTGCCTCGAAGAAGGACGTCGAGCTCTGAGGTCCCGTTACTCCTAGTTAATCAGTTTTCGTGATCCCTGGATCATATTCGTGATATCTTGGTATGATGTGGAATGTGACAGCTGATATACAAAAATAGCACACGCTTACGGTGGTTATGTGTACTTGTTGACCATAAAAACCAGTGGTTTGTATTTCTGTTGGTACTTCTAATCTACATTTAAACCGATTAATTGTGACCAAGTCATACAACTAAAAATACATACATATTGCAAATACATCTCCTTCTTAATCACTGGACCGATTTCAACCCAACTTGCTACACTTATCCCTACTGTCAGGCAACAATCGCTGGACGAAGCCGAGGGGGTGATGGGGGGGGGGGGGGGGAGGAGAGGGGTAAGAATTATCTATCTGTCATAGTTTCTGACGTTGTAAACAATGAGGTGCGTGAAAAACAGCGCCATCATTCGTGATGTTTAAATTGATTACTTCTTTGGTATTAACTCTATTCACAATATATTTCTCAGACAGTATCCATTTATGCCGCTGAATTTACCTATGCAATATATCATTGTATGCACATTGTTCAAGAGATATGATGCTATAAAAATGTGTGAAAAAATGCCCGATCATGCATGAAGTTTAGTAAGCATTTATTCTTTACTGCTGAGACACTCCAGTCGAGACAACTTAAGGACACCCCTGTCAGCTGGCAGTGACAACTTTCAACCATCGAAGCGCAGACGACCGTATATAGAGCTATGAAGAAGCATTGCCATGGACACGTTTACAAACTCGCGTTGTACACACGAGAAACAGCTGTGCACATGATACAGAAACTGTCCGGGATCATTTCACATCGAGCTTAATGCATAATTTCAAAGGTGTTTCCACGAATACACGAAGATGAATTTTTTTCGATATTACACTACAAATACATTTCATTTTCTTGTTTCTCGTTTCTAGTAGAAATATGCCAAATGAATACGTGGGCAATGCCAACTTTGTCGGGTAGTCTTATATAATGTTCGAAAATACAATGCACAACAAAATTAAAGGATAACTTATCGAAATCTCGTATGTGTCTCCAACTGCGACGCATGCTTGAAATATAGTTCAAAGGTGGCTACCACGTTCCTCTGTAACGGTACAAAAGAATGGCGGTCTGCGACGTTACCCTCGCGCTCAGCGACGCTTCAGACAGCAAGGTGTCGACACATTCTCAAACGTTCCTGTCACATTGGCATCAAATATCACCACAATTCTGTCCAATTACATCATGGATGTGTCACACTATGGGAAGGTCGTCATACGCTCTCTTAACCATATTTAGCCCCTTCTTGTGATGGCTCTGCAATGGAAGTCACAACGGCGGCACTAGCATTGAAATCATGCCGAGTTTTTATGTATGGCCGAGGAGAACATTTCGGACACACCGCCGGTCATACTCGACGTGAGAATCCCTCAGGAGGTGGCTTAAAAGACATCAGTGAAACAACCCCTTCGCTTGGGGCGTTGATTCCTGCCATTTTGCAGAAGAAAATTTAAGTTGCAATTCGGTGTGCACACTGCTGATCCCCCGGACGATTCAACCTTACTCAAAGGACATTGGGAGGTTGCAACCCCATTGAACATGTTCTGACCCTAGAACCGCAATTTTTAGTATGATGTATATCGTCGAACCACTAGAGGTTGTTCAAAACGATTCGACCAACTTTGAACATGATCCGAAGAAGTAAAGGATGTTTATGCTTTTTCAGCCCCCGTTCAGCACACTCGTGTGGCGTAATGACGGGGGACACACCACAGGAGGACTGCAAAAGGAAAGCAGCCTTGTTGCTTCGGATCACGTTCTAATTTCGTCGCATGGTTTTGAATAGTCTCTTCCGGTTCCATGCTGTACACTAGAGAAAAAGCTGGGGTGCGGTACACTCTAAATGGGTGCGACCACGTTCACGGCGGTTGTAGCCCATCTTATCTTTATAGAAGGGTTAAATTGTCCAGCGTCGAATCAAGGGCCGGCCGGGGTGGCCGAGCGGTTCCAGGCGCTACAGTCTGGAGCCGCGCGACCGCTACGGTCGCAGGTTCGAATCCTGCCTCGGGCATGGATGTGTGTGATGTCCTTAGGTTAGTTAGGTTTAAGTAGTTCTAAGTTCTAGGGGACTGATGACCTCAGAAGTTAAGTCCCATAGTGCTCAGAGCCATTTGAACCATCTTTCGAATCAAGGCCCCAAGTGGAAGGGCATTTTCATTCACGCCATTTATGCCACCTCCTTAGAGCTTTTCGTGTCGATTCGGAGCGGCATTGTGTCTGAAATGTTTTCCGCGGCTACCCATAAGAAAACCGCTTGATTTGAATGCTGGGTGTCGCGGTTCTGCTCTCCATCGCAGGTGCGTGGTAAGAAGTGGTGAAATGTGGGTAAGAGTGAGTGTGACGACATTCCCATCGAGTGAGAACTCCAAGGTGGCGTCGGACAGGATTTTGATGAAATTTTGTGTCAGTGTGACTTCATTAATCCATATTACACTCCACATGAACTGTGGGCTCTGGCCTTTTTTCCGCGCGTGTAAACACCTTGCTGTCTGAAGCGTCGCCAACACCGAGGATGACGTCGCAGAGCACCACGCTTTTGCACCACTACAGAGGAAGGTTGTTGCAAATTTTAAACCAAATTTCCAAATTATGCGTTGCATTGGGACACAATTACGGGGCTCAGGAAAAAAATGTTTCTTCAGTTTCTTGTGCAGTATAGTTATACATTGTTTTTCTTTAATCGGAGACATTGCGAGAGTTTATTTTTATTTTAAGTTGCCTCATTTCCCATTTCCAGCTCAGAGTAGTATGCGAACGCCCCCCCCGCCCCGCCCCCGAGAGTTTGTTTTTATTTTAAGTTGCCTCATTGTTATTTTCAGCTAGGAGTAGTTTGGAACCACTCCCCTCCCCCCCCCCCCCCCTCTCCGACTTGTTAAATATTCTTTTTATCTGTAGAATAACTTAATTTTTTCTAAAACGAGAGGTTTACAATTCAGATCTTTTAAGGTAAATATAACGCACATTATATGATAAGTATCTTGTTACAGGAGACCTTTTGGATAACGAATAATAAGCGTCTTTTAAATACATGCCGGCCGGTGTGGCCGTGCGGTTCTAGGCGCTTCAGTCTGGAACCGCGTGACCGATACGGTCGCAGGTTCGAATCCTGCCTCGGGCATGGATGTTTGTGACGTCCTTAGGTTAGTTAGGTTTAAGTAGTTCTAAGTTCTAGGGGACTGATGACCACAGATCTTAAGTCCCATAGTGCTCAGAGCCATTTGAACCATTTTTTTTAAATACATACATATATAGGTCATTGATGTAAACTTCTGCGCATTGTTATTCCTTGAATGCGTGGCTGGCGCAGACGACTCTTTGCCGCCTTTGACTGCTTTTCCGGTCAAGAATCCAAGTACTTCAACTCTCTTGGACCAGGCGGAATACCTCACGTAAAGAATAAAATACAAAAAACAGGACTTGTCCCCTAACAAATCTTCTTACATATTAATTATAACTTTATATTCCGAATTATTATTCTGGATAGCAAAAAATGTATATAGGTCTTCTACACTACTGGCCATTAAAATTGCTACACCAAGAAGAAATGCAGATGATAAACGGGTATTCATTGGACAAATATATTATGCTAGAACTGACATGTGATTAAATTTTCACGCAATTTGGGTGCATAGATCCTGAGAAATCAGTACCCAGAACAACCACCTCTGGCTGTAATAACGGCCTTGATACGGCTGGACATTGAGTCAAACAGAACTTGGATGGCGTGTACAGGTATAGCTGCCCATGCAGCTTCAACACGATACCACAGCTCATCAAGAGTAGTGACTGGCGTATTGTGACGAGACAGTTTCTCGGCCACCATTGACGAGACGTTTTCAATTGGTGAGAGATCTGGAGAATGTGCTGGCCAGGAAAGCAGTCGAACATTTTCTGTATCCAGAAAGGCCCGTACAGAACCTGCAACATGCGATCGTGCATTATCCAGCTGAAATGTAGGGTTTCGCAGGGATCGAATGAAGGGTAGAGCCACGGGTCGTAACACATCTGAAATGTAACGTACACTGTTCAAAGTGCCGTCAACGCGAACAAGAGGTGACCAGGACGTGTAACCAATGGCATCCCATACCGTCACGCCGGGTGATACGCCAGTATGGCGATGACGAATACATTCCATTCACCTATCCCTTTCTTCAACAATACAGGCGCAACATTAGACTCTAAAAGCACTTGGGATAGTCCATACAGGAAGGACACGCAGCCCACAAAGTGGTGTCCAGTGCAAGGCTTGCTCTCAATTGTGTACCATAGAAAATAATACAAGCAAGAGGCATGTACGAGGTGCAAACCTTCTGGTTGGTCCAGACCGCTCCTGTCGCACGGTTTTGCGTGACTTTTCCTTCAAGGTCTTCTGCTGCTCCGAATTCTGCTTTTTCTTTACTCGCCAGATACTACAAAAACGTATACTAAGTATAAAAACGGGACGATAAAAATGAATTTGCGTGTAAGAAGTGAGGAATCTATGTCTAACTTTCAACATGTCTTTTTTAACTTACAAGGTCATACATCGAAAGCCGCTACAGAAATCATCTTTTGCAGTTCCGTGTATACCCCACAGCTCTTTGGTGGTAGGATATGGAAACAATGAAATGGCACCTCAAGTACTATCTTACTTCTCAGAATAATAATATATTAGCTAATTTAATTTCTGACGAATATCCAGTGAAATTTGGTCAAATCCAGATTCGTCATTGCTGTGTTGTGACACTAACCGTTATGGGAAATCAGGGAGTCCATCCGAACATGCTGAATTCTTCTGAGGACGTTGAGCTTGTCATTGAAGCCTAGACATATGTCTACAGCTTATCACAGACAGCACCATAGATCTGGACTACTTACGTTCACTTAGAGTGTAACAGAAAACTTCTATCTTCCCTCCCTCCCTCTCTCTCTCTCTTACAAAGTGAGATGTCACTTTCACATGTCAAACTTGTCCAGTTGTGTCCAATTGACTAAGGAAGTCAGTAAATAGTGTACTGGTCGTTACTGCAATCTGAATGTCTTCAAATTACGGTTCAATAATAAAATTTTCCTTTTGAATTCATCTTTTGAAAGCAGGATCCAGAGATACCGGAGAAAACTAAGAGACTTCTTGATGCAACGGTGTGGTATGTCATGTTTGTTTAGCGAGGCCATAAGGGGCATCAAAAAGAATTTGTGACAGGGCTGAGGATTTGTTGGTTGTGAGAACGGAGAGTGTTATTTTCGACGGAGAATTGTCGAAAGAGGCAGTCCTAACTTGCGATGCGCCCCAGGGTTGGGTGTTGGGGGCCTTGCTCTTTATATTGTAAGTTAATGACCTGGCAGACAATATTAACAGTAACATCAGTTATCTATACTGAAGTACTTCGTGCAAGGAAATTGCGCAAATATGCAGGCAGACCTTGATAACATGGTTCAAATGGCTCTGAACACTATGGGACTGAACATCTGAGGTCATGAGACCCCTAGAACATAGAACTAGTTAAACCTAACTAACCTACGGACATTACACACATCCATGCCCGAGGCAGGATTCGAACCTACGACAGTAGCGGTCACGCGGTTCCAGACTGAAGCGCCTGGAACAGCTCGGCCACAGCGGCCGGCCTTTGATAAGATTTCAAAGTGGTGCAATTTGGCAACATGCTTTAAATGTACAAAATGTAAAATTGTGTATCTCACAACCCGCACGAAAATCAGTCAATTCCTGCAAATGTTCTTTGGGATTCCATTTCTGACAAGTCGAAATGTGTTAGTAAAACGCCGAAAATCGGACATCCTGTGTAAGCGGACCAACGTGATACAACTGTAGGACGGCACATGTGCACTAATATGGTCACAAACCGCAACTGGGGATGCTTCACAAATAAAAAGAAGTGAAACGTGTATGGCACAATACAAACATTTCATTTAGTTGCATTAGACGAACCATATGTCCAACCATATAGAACAACTAGTGATAGAAAACATAAAGAAATGACGATCATACGAATGTGTGGGTGTAACAATTTCGTTTGATATGAAATGGAATAATAGCATAAGAACAGTTGTAGGTACGACACGTGGCAGACTCGGGTTTAATGGGAAGATACTGAACAACTACAAGCTGTCTACAAAGGAGACAGCTAAAAAAACACTTGTGCGTCCCACGCTAGAATGTTGTGTGTGGGACATCTATCCAACATAATTAAAAGTATATGGTCACATTATTTTGACCAAAGTGAGAGGGTGACAAGATACTGCGAAACATCAACTGACAAACGCTTGGGGTTCAGTCAAAAGCCTGCTTACAAAGTTTCGCGAACCAGCAGTATGTGACAATCCCCTATGTAGCGTTCCCGTAAGGGTAGCGGACACGAGACGAGAGCAATTACAGGCTGCACAGAGGCGTTTCAGTAGTCTACAATCCGTCGCTGCGTACGCAACTGGAGCGGGAAGGAATCCTATCACGTGGTACAACGGTAAATGCCCTCTGAACCTCACAGTATGCATGTAAATGTAGAAGTACATTTAAGCGAGAACGTCTACACTCTTCATGGTCTGGGACTTCCTTTCTGGAGCTAACCTGAAGCTGCGAATATGCTAGTCTCCAGTACGTCTGCTAGTGACTGGCGGATACCAAGGACAACGAATTCTCGTCGGCCGACTAAAACACAGCGTATGATGATGGTAACTTTTGTTGCTTATGGCAGCCTGAGCAGGGGGCCCTCGGGAGGTGCCATTCGAGGCTTTTTTTTTTTTTTCGTTCAGGATACAGGCCGGAGCAACTTAACACAGCTGGGTAGATAACACAAACACACTCTCGCGCAGTTGCGCGATCATATCTCAACATAACTTTTTTCATCAGGGTGCAAGAGGAAGTCTACTGTATGATTCTCGAGCACAGCAGTTATGTAGTAATGTGCCGGTTAAGTGTGACAGATCTACCCGTGACGAAGACGACCTTGGTTGCTGCAGTATAGCTGAAGAATCTAGAGGTTCCCTATTGTCTGCCTCATCAACAGCTCGTTCGCATGCATGCCATCACGTCCAGTGAAGGTCTGTTCAACCGTGTCATTATTATTTCTCCAGGTACAGTGGAATGTAGGTCACAAAGACAATCAAGGCTATAAAGAGAGACAGAATCTAAAGCGCTTCCACAGACTGCTGATGATCGTCAAGTATGCTTATTGTTGCGACCAACTAGGTTAAGATCCGTGCCGAGCAGTCAGGGAGTGATATTTACATCAAAATAACTAGTGGCGTCTTGAAATAGGAGAAACTCAGCCTATCTGAAACGAAGCGTCCCAAAGGGATATTTTACAAATATTTTCCACAGAACCAATAGTATGGACCTTAGCAACTCGGATGTTCCCACCGTTTTCGACGACAGCGAGAAACGTGCGTACAGTCTGCACTGGGTGTGATTGGTACCATAAACCGGACATTTTTGTTAAAAGAGAAATAATGTCCCACAATGTTATAGTTGGTAGTACTAGTCAAAACCAAAAATAAATAAATAACAAAAAATTTCAGCTATCAAAAAGTTGTCAAGGTATGGACAATTTTAATTATGATGAGAACAATCAATACCCAATGTTGTGATTGCCTTCCTTATGGCGTTTGTGGCTCATTTCTTTTTGGCTGTGCGGCACTTTAGTCTTCTGGTTGTGTCGCCAGATGTCACAAAACAGTCTCAAAACAGTCTCCTACATCAGCTATTCTGTACGTACCACTCCATTTTCTACGCCTCGTACGAGACAATACCTAATATACTCGTTCAATGACGGGTGGATTGTACGGGGAGAACCACTAGCACAGCCTTTCCGACCAGCTGACCTTAAGCCTAAGATTTCTGCCTCTGGGGCCAGTGGTGTATTCCACGACCATCGACAAATTGTACACGTTATAGGAGCGCGTGTCCCTTGCCGGTGAACAAATATGAGTGCACCACGTACGTTCGCTCGAGTGATTCTTTGAGGAAGAGAGCTGAATGATTTTTCATAGTGATTAATAACTTTGATGAGTATTTCCTGTAGTGTTAGTAAGCAGGCAGCTTGCATACTATAGAATGGCCGATATCTCAACAGGAATAGCCAATATCTCAACAATTATTGCATTTTTTTAAAATTATCTAAAAGAGCGAATGCTGTACAAGTTATCTAATGCATAGAACGGCATAGACTGAAAAATCATGAACAACTGTAAAGAAAGTGTTCTATTCTCTACACATACCTCGAACTGTGTCAAAAAGTGGAATGGCTATGTGATGCCCTGAAACTGTTACTAGAAAGTAACCTCGCACTGTAGTCCAAACAAATGTTTAGCACAACAAACCCTGTATCGTCTGAAACTCGTGGTCCAGTTCAGCGGTGAACTTAACCTTTTTAAGTGAAAGAAAAAACAATTCCTGTTGTTACTTGTAGTGTGACTAGCGTAATATTTTGCTAACACGTGAGATTGTATCAAGTCTATGGAGAGGAAATGCAGCAAATTTCTTACTTGGTTTGAACACAATAATAAAGAAACTTCTCTGAATACTTTTATAATCAAAAAACAAATAGCAAAAGGATTCATCGTTCTTAAAATGCTTGACCAGTGGCTGAAGGCTCACAAATGGGTGTGCACGTGATACTTACAACATAATGTGTTCAAGGTGATGAAAAATTGAGATTAAGCAAAC
Source organism: Schistocerca piceifrons (assembly GCF_021461385.2). Lineage (NCBI taxonomy): Eukaryota > Metazoa > Arthropoda > Insecta > Orthoptera > Acrididae > Schistocerca > Schistocerca piceifrons. The sequence continues at coordinate 620,269,628 of NC_060139.1, read as the reverse complement.
ATCTGAACTATGTGGGAAAGAAAGACGAGCAAAAAGAACATTTGTATTATCGACCAACCATATCGTAAATTCTGATACGAATACATGGCATGCCATCACTAACTATCCACTTACGAGGGTTGGAACTTCAACAGTGGCAACTATTTGATCACAACTGATACAAAAGAGTTACACGTTTGCACCTGTTACTGTCGTTCAAAGTAGTCACCAGCGTTGTGTAGAACCCGTTGCCAGCGATGTGGAAGGCATAGTATACCGTTAGAAAAGCCTGTTCTATTGATGGTGCGAATGGAGCGGTCTAAAGTTATGGTGATTCTCGTATACGACTGTGATGGTGTTATCCTAACGTATTGCGTTCTTCCACGACAGACCGTCAATGTACAGTATTACTGTTCGTTTTTGGAGCATCACCTGCGACCAGCTTTGCGAAAGAAGCGGCGCCACTTTCTGCGCAACCCACCCATCACTTTGCACGACAATGCGCGGGCGCATTCAGCGCAAACTGTAGCTGCTCTGTTCGGTCGATGGGACTGGGAAGTACTGTACCATCCAATGTACTCCCCGGACTTAAGTCCTTGTGACTTTGATTTGATTCCGCAGATGAAGGAACCACTTCGTGGCATTCGCTTCAGAACTGTTTCAGAAATTCGATAGGCAGCAGACCGCTCCATTCGCACCATCAACAGAACAGGCTCTGCTAACGGTATACTATGCCTTCCACATTGCCAGCAATTGGTTGTACACAACGCTGGTGACTACTTTGAAGGACAGTAACAGTTACAAACATGTAACTCTTTTGTATCGGTTGTGAATAAATAGTTGCCACTATTTAAGTTCCAAAGGCAACGGCCTTGCCGCAGTGGATACACCGGTTCCAGTCAGATCACCGAAGTTAAGCGCTGTCGGGCGCAGCCGACACTTGGATGGGTGACCATCCGGGCCGCCATGTGCTGTTGCCATTTTTCGGGGTGCACTCAGCCTCGTGATGCCAATTGAGGAGCTACTCGACCGAATAGTAGCAGCTCCGGTCAAAGAAAACCATCTTAACGACCGGGAGAGCGGTGTGCTGACCACACGCCCCTCCTATCCGCATCCTCATCTGAGGATGACACGGCAGTCGGATGGGCCCGATGGGCCACTTGTGGCCTGATGACGGAGTGCCTCTGCCTCATTTAAGTTCCAACCATCGTATCTAAGCTGGGAATTTTATCAGATTGTCAAGTTATTTTCTGGTAGTGGTTAACAAAAGATAACAGCAGACATGAAAAGTTATGGCGCCGTCAAACACAGAAATTCTCGCCTTCTTGCACGAAAATTTGGCTGAAGGCTGTTTTGCAAAGAGCTTAATGATACTGAGAATCTTTTTACAAATTCAAATACATGCGACGCAGTCGACAGCACCTAAACAACGAACACATCCTCCTCCTTCGGACGCCGAATCTAAAGCACAAAGTATTTACCTGCCACTGAGTCAGAGAAAGCTAAAGACTCGTCTCGACCATCTTAATTGGGCGAAGTGAAGTCGAATGCGCACGGCCCAGTCCCAAACATCTTCCAGATTCATGTGTGGCGGTGGTGTAGGACATGTCTCTGCATTTTGGAGACATCGTTTTCTAGAGCTGTAAAAGCAGCGATATATGCAGGATGTTTCATAATTACATCGACAAACCTCTAGGGGATATACAAGGTGTCTTGGGGAGCAAAATGAGGATAGGAACCTGTACCTGGAAACGTCACCCAACAACGCTATAGAGCGTCGAAGTTGTAGGTGCCATTGCCTGTGTGTGGATTTATATATAGGGTGATTCGGTGATGATGTTACAAATTTTCGTTGATGAAGGAGAAGGGTAAGTGTTTCAATGTGAGATAAGAAACCCTCGTTCGTAAACGAACGAGTCGAAAATTATAAGTGAAAGTCGTTCTGATACCTCTGACAGTGGAACACATGCAACAGTACTGTTGTTGCTAAGACTGAAGGGTAGGCGACCCTCAGAGGTGGTAGTAAGGACCAAAACAAGTAAAAATGTCCAGTAAATACGGGCTCTACAACCTGAAGAGCTATTAGCAGTTGTTCAGTAGAAGAGTTGTATTTTCACAGTAGCTAAGATGAACAAATTTTCGTAGCTCTTAACGTATGCATTTTAGAGTTCATATTTACTGCACATTCGTTTTCTTGTTTGGGTGCATACTAAAACCTTGAAAGTTACTTACAATAAAATCTTAGCAACAACAGTACTTGTAAATGTGTTTCACTATCGGAGGTATCAGAACGATTTTCGCTTGCAAATTTCGACTCGTTGATTTCCGGGCTAGTGTCCCTCACCTCAAATTAGCACATTACTTTTCTCGATGATCCCTTGTAGTATCATCACCTTATCACCCAGTATACACATACATATACAGATGCCGACTCCAGTAGCTTCGGCGCTCTGTAGGGTCGTTGGATGATGTTTCTGGACGGGTTCCAATCCGCATTTTGTTTATCGACACGTCTTCTACATCCCCTGGAAGTTTCTCGGTGTACTTTTGAAACACCTTGTACGTGATGCATCAGTTCGTAGTGTTTTTCCATGAGTTTAATAAACGTAACAGAGACACATAAGAGAGACATAACAGAGACTTAAGTCATCAATAATATATTTCCCTTCTCAGTTTACAACAGTTTGCTACCTCTGAGGTAACGTTTTGATTCCGCGACTGTAGAAATCACGTGGTTTAATGGCTCAGAATTCCTCGGGGCATGTCCGGAGCGCATTCTCATCCGGAAAGGAAGTTCTTTGAAGGTTGTTCGAAAGAGAGAGGAAAAGGTGAAAGTCTGAGGGCGCAAGATCAGTTGAGTAAAGTGGTTGCGGCATGACTTCCCAATCCAAGTGCTGTATGGTGTTTTTTGTCAGTCTACAAGAACGCACGCAGGCGTTGTCGTCGGGTAGCATCACTTCACTTCGTGGTCGTTGTTGTTGGATTGCATCTGTAAGACGTCTCAGCTGTTGACAATAAATGTCAACAGTGATGGTCACACCTCGGGAAAGCGATTCGTAGTACACCATACCGTCGCTGTTCCACCAGATACATAACATTATGTTTTGTGGATGCGCACAGGTCTTTATATGGAGAGCTGCTGCTTTGTTTGGGCTCAGCCAATCACTTCTTTTCCTTAAGTTAGCATGAAGACATCATTTCTTGTCACCAGTAACGATACAGGGTAGGAATAGTCGGTGTTATTCACGAGCCAACTGATGACGAGCGAGCAGAGACGCACATGCAGCCACCCGTTGATTTCTATGATTTTGACTTGGAGCATGAGGTACCCATACATTCTATTTCTCGATCTTCGACGCTGGAATGACCACAGTTCATCACATGTGCCAGTTCTCGAGTACACTGACGTGTATCATTGTGGATTAATGCTTTTGAACGATCTTCATCCAATCCCCGAATGTCTTCCTGAACGTGGAGAGCCACTAGTGTCAAAACGATCCTGCTTAAAACGAGAAAATCATTTTGTTGCCGTACTCTGTCCTGTGGTATTATGCCATACGCAGCGCAAATGTTACTGATTGCCTCCGATGCTGTCACACCTCTACAGAACCCAGTCAGAAGGATATCTGTAAATGATGAAATGACAATATGTTAACTCAAGTAACAACAGTGAACTACAAATAAAAAATGAAAATCGATAAATAAACTCATAGGAACCGGAATACGAACATGAAAACAAACATTTTACGAACTTATGCAGCAACCTAATATTTTTTATTTTAAAATAAATACAGCAGTGATGAAGTTCAATACTGTATCCACAACCGCCTTTTATCTTGATATATGCTTACTGAACTATTTTTCTAGTTTTGACCAGTACTCTCTCCGGTAACGATATGGGGCTTTTTTTTCTGAAAACCATTTATAAAAGTTCTCCTCCGTAGTTGCCGGCACGGTATCTCCGCGTGTTCGATTAGTGAGCTGGCCATTCTGTGTATTAAAAAACGAAGTGTTGTTTTGAAAGACCGAATGTGAAAGATGTTATGCGACAAACGCAAAGAACCAGTGACGAAGAAACAGATCGAAAGACAAAAAGTAGCTGAGTGATCAGTATGCCTGATTCTCATGCAGAGCACGCGAGTTAGAATCCCGGTACTGATAGGCATTTTCGTTTGGTGGGAGGGCTGTAACGGCGTGCAGTGAGGCTCGCGATGCCAAGTGAGAAGTTACTTGAATGAGAAGCAGCGGCTCGAAGGTCTGAAAAGTCGACAACCGGCCAGGAGAGGAGTGCGCTGACCCCGTGCATCTCCAACCGCACCCGCGTGACGCCTTACGGCAGAATACGACACCGCGGAGAACCGGCGTCGCTGGGTCCTCAGCGCGTTATCACGGGGTTCATTACGAGTTTCGACAGTAATGTATTTTGAGGGCTGCGCGATGCCGACACGGTCGTAGCAGAGTGAGAGGATTAAGTACTCCTCTTGCCGATGGTTTGGAAGTTATGCGCATGTCATGTGAGCTTCGGTGGGGTCCTGGACCACCCATTGTCTGGACAGAGCTTGTACTTGCGTGGAGAAGACTGGCTCAAAGATGCCGCCGTACCTCACCGCTCAAAAGCGCCGGTCAACGCATTTCCTGCCGAGCGTGCGTGCGCCGCCTTTGTGTGTACAGCCACAACTCGCTTGCAGCCACAGACTGCGCACGCCCCCACCTGCGACAGTCGGGGCAGCGGCGCACTGTGCAGCTCGCATGGGGTGTATCAGGCTCTGTCCGCGACGGTACTTAAAAGCGAGAAGAAAAGAAACCGGTACTGATATTGTATTGCCTACACCAGTTTGTTTTCCTTCCTGCAAATGTGTCAGGGTTCTGTGAATAATTTCAAAATAATTAAATTTAGAAAAGGCAAGAAATACACACTAGCAAGGAATGCACGAGGTAAAACGAACTTTCAAGAAACATTATTGGTTGAAAACAGCCTTGCTTGCAATTTTAGTTTTTTATTTTTCAACTACGGGTATCACCTTATTTAGGCATCTTCAGGTCGATCTTAATTTGGTATTTCTTAGAACGATCCCTTAGACAGCGTAGCCAAAGGGCATCGTCAAATACATTTGGCCAACATCGCCTTCGTTAAACTCAGTAAAAACTGTCTAGATGGACATGAGTGACTCCAAGACCTGCATACCGCGTTCCCGTTCACAGGAGCGAGTAATAGAACGGGAACGCGTTATGCAGGTCTTGGAGTCACTCACGTCCATTTAGAGAGTTTATACTGAGTTTAACGAAGGCGATGTATTTGACGATGCCCTTTGGCTACACTGTCTAAAGGATCGTTCTAAGAAATGCCAAATTAAGATCAACCTGAAGATGCCTAAACAAGGGGAAGCCCGTAGCTGAAAAATAAAAAAACTAAAATTGCAACCAAGACTGTTTTCAACCAATACTGTTAAGCACTGGTTTGCTGTATGCCACAGTTGGACTGGAAGAATTTCAAGAAACATTTTTATAGACAAAAATATATATCTTGCGATCAGAAAAATACTTATCAAAAAATATTTGTCACTTCGATATATAAGGAGGCGAATAGTAGATCTGACAGTGCATCCAGGCAGTCATCTTCGAATCATCAGTCACTGAACGTAACAGAACACAAGCTTCTTTTCCTTCAACGTTTATATGTCATGGTCGCATCAGTCAATGTCGGCTAGTAACCTACACACGATTTTAAAGTTATGCACGCCAAACGAAGAAATTAGTCAGCCCCAGGAGATACCACCCTAAAACAGTGTGGCACCACCTCTAGACTTGATAAACGGACATCATTCGGCGAAGAAGGGAGTCCACAACGTTCTTCAGGTCTGTCACGTCCAGAAGACCTACCAAATTGCAAGGATGTTGATTGCTACGTTTCAGCCGCTGTCCTGGGCAATCCCAGAAATTTCTGCGCTCTTACGATCGGACAATATACCAGACACGTCAATGTGCGATAGGGTGCCTGAGTGTTTGTGCATTCTTGTGAACACTTCAGTTAAAACTTCCCTGCTGAGATGCCGTGAACTGTGTATAAAACTATTCCCTGATACTTTGTCTCCGACTGCGGTAGACATCTTCGGAGGTAAAGGGACAGGAGCTAACTATACACATCTACCACGGTCTCTCAGCCCGGCAGTTTTAACTGAAGTAAGCACCGTGATAGCCTACGACGGGAGTTCACTAAGTAATGCAATACTTTTTTTTATGAAAGCAGGTTGGTTTTATTCAGGATTTCAGTAAAGCATAGCATTCCCCACTCTTTCGGCTGCAAACCCTATTTCTCAACACATTCAATGCCACGACCTTTACTGGGTGGGCCTGTATGCCCCCACATGGTGCCACTCCACGGGTCGACGTCGGAACGGAGCCAACGTCTTGCCGCATCAATAACCTCCCCATCATCCACGTACTGCTTCTCACCGAGTGCATTCTTCATTGGACCAAACAGATGGAAGTAGGAAAATGCGAGATTCGGGATGTAAGATGGATCAAAAGGAACAGTCCAATGAAGTTTTGTGAACTCCTCTCGCACGCACACACTTATGTGAGGCTTGCGTTATCATGGAGGATGAGAAGTTCGGTTGCATTTTTGCCGCGACCATCATACTGAAGTTGTTTCTTCAGTTTCCTGAGGGAAGCACAGAAGAGTTGATCGTTGCATCATGATGGGGTACGTCAAACAGAATAACCCCTTCACGGTCCCACCCCAGCTGTGCACCTAGGTGTTTGGGATCCGTCGACCACCTCGAATGAGAATGTCCGCACGTTCGAACATCGCAGGAGTGACAGCTATGTGCGGCTGGCTGGCACGCAGGAGGTCAGACAGGTTTGCGCGACTTTGTCTGCTGGCGGCGCTGACACACTCGTCCACCGGTTGGGGTACTCAAAGGTGTGTGCCCACCGGATTCCCCGCTGCCTAACAGACGTCCATAAAGAGCAGCGGAAGATCATCTGTACGGAATTGATTGCGCGTTGCGATGCAGATAGTGACAATTTTTTTGTCGAACATCTTCACGAACATGAGTTCATCTCTTTGAATCGGAAACAAAACCGTAATCCACGGAGTGGCGCCACACCACTTCTCCTCCGAAGAAAAAGTTCAAAGCCACAACCTCGCCGGTAAAGTCATGATGAGTGTCTTCTGGGACTCTGAAGGGGTTATCCTGTGTGATGTCCTACCTCATGGTGCAACGATAACTCTGAAGCGTATCCTGCTACCCTCAGGAAAATGAAGAAGCTGCTTCAGTGTGTTCGTCGACACAAAAATGCAAACGAACTTCTCATCCTCCATGCGAACGAAAGGCCTCACACAAGCCTGTGTGCACCAGAGAGGATCTCAAAAAAATGGTTCAAATGGCTCTGAGCACTATGGGACTCAACTGCTGAGGTCATTAGTCCCCTAGAACTTAGAACTAGTTAAACATAACTAACCTAAGGACATCACAAACATCCATGCCCGAGGCAGGATTCGAACCTGCGACCGTAGCGGTCTTGCGGTTCCAAACTGCAGCGCCTTTAACCGCACGGCCACTTCGGCCGGCAGAGAGGATCTCACAAAACTTCACTGGACTCTTCTCCCCCACCCACCTTGCAATCCGAATCTCGCACTTTCCGACTTCCATCTGTTTGGCCCAGTGAAGGCTGCACTCAGCGGGAAGCAGTACGTGGATGATGCTGAGGTTATTGATGAAGCAAGACTTTGGCTCCGACGTCGACCACTAGGGTGATACCATGCAGTTATTCGGGCCCTCCCAATAAGGTGGCGTAAGGCAGTCGCTTTGAAACGATATGTGTTGAAAAATAGGTTTTTGTAGCCAAAAGAGTGGGGAAAAATATGGTGTGTTGAAATCCTGAATAACACCAACATGCTTTCAGAAAAAAAAAATGTGTTGCATTACTCACCGAACGCCCCTCGTAGCAACAAAAAACCACTCTTCAGCGGTTAATGATGAATTGCACAGAGTAGCTGGAGATTGTAATGGTTCTTTATTTACGTGACCATTACGGCACTCCGACCCCAGTTCTCGATACCAGTAATATAGTACTACTTTTCTGCGAAGTAACAAACATATTTTTGTGACAATATTCACATTTGGTTTTATTAATGTATAGGTACTCCGATGTATCGATATATTACAGTGCTATGATTCTTGTGTGTATTCATTTCTGTGAGACTGTCATAATCTTTGACTTACTTGTAACCGTTTTGGTGCGAATGCGCACAGAGCAGTCTTTGTTTCACTTTGCAGAAGTTAAGTTGTTATTTCGCTTTGTAAAAGAACAGTCAAGTCTTGTGTTTGGTTAAAGTGAAAATTAAATATATGAAGATTGATACAAAACTGTTTTCTTGATGATGTGACAATTAAGAAGAAGCATATGTGAATTTACAATAATAAAAATGTGGATCGTGAACACCAAGTCAAAAATTATTTCTACCATATCATTGTTCTGATCTGGGATTGTTTGATCATTAAGAATTTCCTGAAAAATGCATTTGTTAGGTCTTGAAATATTGCTAAAATACAAATCTGGACCTTCTATCAGTCAAAGTGGAATCACCCTAGAATCAACAAGATGAGCCATAACAACTTCCACGAAATCTACGTGTGAATCCATTCAAGAAAAGTGCCAAAATTAATGACTTTTTTACAGTGACTTCATTATTTCCATTCTGACTATACCATCCACAGTCAATAACTTTGTTGTTGCCCGATAAAGCGAACATACGCTGCGTGAGAAACATTATTAATCTGATTTCTAACCTACTTTGCAAGTGGTGGTATTGTTAGAAGATGTATACAGAGACATAAATACATTATTGTTACTGAGAGAAAACCTGTTGTTCCCCGACGTGCGTATGAACTATTAAAGCAGTCGGTCGCTTCTTGCCTCATTATACAACACTGCGGCCTTTTACTTGGAACGCAGTTGTTAACTGGTGGGCTGTATGGTAAAGCGAAGCGCAGCAATTCCTCTGCGCCAGGAATTTCAGATTACAGTTACATGAGGCGGTGCGGCGCTTATGTTCAGCTTCCTCATCCTGCTGAAGGGAAAAACAGATGCTCAGTCGAGCCGACGGCCGGAGATATTAAAGCAGGACAGGGGCGGCCGTGCCTCCGTAATGAGGCTTGCCGGAAGCGCACTGCCGGCTCGCACACAAACGCACACGACACACATATTGATCTGCTTAATTCATGTTCGTGATGGGGGCATCGACTTGCGTCTCACGTAACTCCAGTTGATCTAGTTGTCTTGCTCCTAGTGGTTGACCGTTAACGCATGAAGTGCTTAACACGCTGGCGCAAAGGCACACAAAGAAAGTCGATCCATCGATGCTGATGTTGTGTGTAAAAACTGCCAGAAGACATCTATTGAACTTTATCCAAAGGAAACACAACCTGAAAACGTTATTTAATGTAAAATGTAAAGCTGTCATCATATTTACGGTTTTTGAAGCCATTTTGACTATTTTTCGACAGTCGCTGTCTCAAGAAATATGGTAAGGCTTTTTAAATTACTGCTACCAGTCACGAACTTTGTCAACTATTGTTGGCCGAACGGTTCTAGGGGCTACAGTCTGGAACCGCGCGGCCGCTACTGTCGCAGGTTCGAATCCTGCCTCGGGCATGGATGTGTGTGATGTCCTTAGGTTAGTTAGGTTTAAGTAGTTCTAAGTTGGAGGGGACTGATGACCTCAGATATTAAGTCCCATAGTGCTCAGAGCCATTTGAACCATTTTGAATTCAACTATTGTATTACTTATTTATTTAGCGACATGTTTCCAGGAACTACCTCATCTTCAGGCTAAATGACGTTACAAAAACCATTTTGACACTACAGATTTGTTTTTGTGATCGTGTTTCCAAGTTACTGTTACGATAGTGAAAATTTGTGAACAGTGATCAAGAAAGCCAAGAGAGCAACGGAAATGGAAACACCTCAGCGCATCACAACGAGACTGCCACGCCAGAAGAACAAACCACAGCATTTATGGTTCAAGTGGCTCTAAGCACTATGGGACTTAACATCTGAGGTCATCAGTCCCCTGGATCTAGAACTACTTAAACCTAAGTAACCTAAGGACAGCACACACATCCATGCCCGAGGCAGGATTCGAACCTGCGACCGTAGCAGCAGCGCGGTTTCGGACTAAAGCGCCTAGAACCGCTCAGCCACATCGGCCGGCCCAACATTTATGAAAAGACTATGTAACGTCAGTATGACCTTACTGTAAAATTGTTTTTGTAATGCCATTTAGCCTGAAGATGACGTAGTTCCTCTAAACATGTCGCTAAATAAATAAGTAATACAATAGTTAACAAAGTTTGTGACTGGTACCGGTAATTTAAAAAACCTTTACAAACTTTATCGTTGGTTTCAACACCACAGTGCTTTGTATATTTATTTCTCTGTAACTTGCATTTTTATCTGTATTTTCTTTCTATGGCGATTTTGCACATTTCTGTGGTTTTTGCTTGAATTTTTTTGTAGCTGATCCTTAGTTTTTATTGATGTCCTTATGTGATTTTACCTTAATTTTATATATTTCATTCATTTGATTTCTTTGACAATTTTGTAAATGATCATGCTCGTGAGTTCATTCAAATTCTATATTTTGCACTCACCTGTCTTACATTCTGCATAAGATAAAATGTTTAGTCATCTTGCGGCTGAAGCTCTTTTGTCCGTGTTTGCTTCAACAATACGTAAGTATATATACATAATGTTTGGTTTATCATAAATGGTTTCTGATTGACACATGTTTTTCTTATCTCTATATTGCGTCAATTTTTCGTTTGATAAAAAAAAAATGACTGAAATGCGCTTACATGGCAGGGACGCTCCTTGCTCACTTTTTTTCTGGTGAAGGCAAGGCTATCAAACTTCTCCATGTGAGCTGTTCCATTGATCTTGGAAAGTAGCCTTCGGTTTCGCTACGATTCTTAACGACTCAAATATTCTGTATGACGCTTGGAGAGAAAGGTAAACAAGAGAGTGCGTGATATTCAGTGGTCTTTCTCAGTGGCATCTCAACGTCAAAGGAGATTGTCTTTTTTTAATTCCAAATTCATAAATATGTTCTGTATGTATCTGTGTAATCCATTACCATGCATTCATGTCACTTCTTTCCTGTCCCCACTGTCGTCTGCTATTATGAACGTGTGGTTTGTCTTTTGCTGGCACTACCGGTTTTCCTAGTTGCCAGGAGGTTTCATTGAATATTAAGGACAATTTAGCCAACCTTTGTGTACAGCTTTGAATACGGCTACGTTCGGCCAGAGTGGCATTACTGGTCACTGGTCAGCATCCAGTGCGAGGCTGCTACAGGTAGAAAACGCTTATGCTCTCTGAGCCCTTCCGGGTTGCTGCGTAGACCACGAGGGCAGGTTAGTTTCACTCTTCCATAGGACGCCGGTGAGTAAGGGTGATGTGAGTAGTATCTCTAGTTGCTAAGTTGAAATATGTAACAGCTTTGTTTCAGTTTCTAGTAGTCACCCTGGTGTGTGGCATTGATAATCATGCCGCACCCACTCTTTCAGTCAGGGAACGGTATTAGTTTCATTAGTATTCAGTTTGTTCGATGAGATCTTTTGTGCAATTGCAACTTGGGGTGGAAGAGTGGTGCCGTCACGCGGTGTAAAGTTTTATCCAGTTTCGTGTACATCATGTAAGAATGTGTCGTGTGCTTTGTGGAATACTGTGTTAAATTTTGTTTACTTTAGCTTTCAGTTTGTACTGTGCAGCGCCAGGTCTGTTCCTATGTAAACCACGAGGCTCCAATTCGACGTGAACACCTCTAGTGTTCGAACTGAATCTTCATTTTCATTGGGGAGTAGATGCACTCACGTTGGTAAATTTATTTACAAAATTACTGAGTTGTATGGAATTTCGAAAGTTTTTGTTCTCTGAAGTTGACCATTAAAGCCAGGTGGAGTGGGGAAACTTTCTTCTAAATTCTATCTTTTGCTGTGTGGGTGATCAGTGCGAACGTGGTATGTGTGATCCTGCTGAAGATGATACGCCCCTGCTTTCTGAGTTGACTTATCCATCCTACAGCTGAACATGAGTTCCAAACCACTGTACAGCTAGGAATTTTTTACATCAAGAAATGATGTCACAGGCGGAAGAAGTGGTAAGTGACACTATAACTTCCCAGGGATCGAATTCCAGACCACTGGATCCGTATTTCCAGTACTGTCTTAGAAATGCGCAGCTTCACAAAAGAATTCAACACGATGAGAAAATTCTTCTTGGGGAGTTAAGCTGCCTCTGCAAATGATTAAGAGCTGTAAAATTAAACCATGGTAGTATAAACCGACACAACAGAACACACTAGGAGGCTGCCATCAGCTAGAATAAGGTAAACTACTTGACAAAAAAGAAAGGCGCTCCAAAGGGCACGAGGAAACGGAATGAAACTTCACGGACTAACAGAGTAAATTATGTCAGTAATTAAAGAATACTTAAGTTTACAAAGAACTTGCCAGTAGGGCTGACTAATAAGTATGATGTTGCTCCCCCTGTTACCTGCAAACAAGCGCTAATTCGGTTCGGAAGATGATAATGACGTTTGGGTTGTGGAGCGTTCAACGACGCTCCCATACAAATTCCCAATCTTTTCACTGCCCAGTCTGGCCTTTTTCCCGAATTATGATGAAATTATGAGGAGAACACAAATATCCTGTCCCCAGGCTATAAAAATGCCGGACCCGGCTATGAATCGAACCTGGGACCCCACGATCAAGAGGCAGCAATGCCAACCACTAGACCACGACCTGCGGACTCGGTCCGGAAGTGTCTCATAAAGTTGTTATGTGCTCCCCTAAGGCGAAGTGGCCCACAACTGTTGTAACTGGTTCTTGAAGTCCTGTTGTTGTTGTGATCTTCAGTCCTGAGACTGGTTTGATGCAGCTCTCCATGCTACTCTATCCTGTGCAAGCTTCTTCATCTCCCAGTACCTACTGCAACCTACATCCATCTGAATCTGCTTAGTGTATTCATCTCTTGGTCTCCCTCTACGATTTTTACCCTCCACGCTGCCCTCCAATACTAAATTGGTGATCCCTTGATGCCTCAGAACATGTCCTACCAACCGATCCCTTCTTCTGGTCAAGTTGTGCCACAAACTTCTCTTCTCCCCAATCCTATTCAATACTTCCTCATTAGTTATGTGATCTACCCATCTAATCTTCAGCATTCTTCTGTAGCACCACATTTCGAAAGCTTCTATTCTCTTCTTGTCCAAACTATTTATCGTCCATATTTCACTTCCATACATGGCTACACTAAATACAAATACTTTCAGAAATGACTTCCTGACACTTAAATCTATACTCGATGTTAACAAATTTCTCTTCTTCAGAAACGCTTTCCTTGCCATTGCCAGTCTACATTTTATATCCTCTCTACTTCGACCATCATCAGTTATTTTGCTCCCCAAATAGCATAACTCCTTTACTACTTTAAGTGTCATTTCCTAATCTAATTCCCTCAGCATCACCCGACTTAATTCGACTACATTCCATTATCCTCGTTTTGCTTTTGTTAATATTCATCTTATATCCTCCTTTCAAGACACTGTCCATTCCATCTTGAAGTTCTGGGTACTGGTAATAGGACGATGCTTCCGGTCATCTGTCACACACATGTCCTATCAGGGACAAATCTGGGGATCTTGTTGGCCACTAGACTTCCTCAGAATCACGGAGACAGATCATAGAAGCACGTTCCGTGACCCCACGGTACCGTCACATGAGAGGCAATGCATGAGGAGACAGGATGTCTGTACCATTGTGCCTTGACAGTTTCATCAATTACAGCCAGCCGTGACCTCAAGCCATACTAAATGGCTCCCAACACCATGACCCCAGGGAGTAGCAGCGCTGTGCCTCTCCAAAATGCTGAAAAGATGGCGCCTCTCCCCAGGTCGCCGCCTTGCTCTCGGATGATGGCCATCTGGGTTCGTACAAAATCACGTTTCATCACTAGACACAATGCGACGACCCACAGTGAGATCCCCTTCAGTTCTGTAAGCTGTTGATAACGCTGTCACACACGAGACGCGTCATCTCCACGTCCTTCACAGCGATCACTCGACATCTGATGCTAAGTGACCTTTACATGCGCTATCAGATCTGACAACAACATTAATGCGAACAACATTAATGCACTGTGTTGGGCATTCTATCTACAGCAGTGACTTGCTATTCTAATGTGTATTCACCGATGGTGTGTATGTGTACATTCGACTACGGCTTCTGGGTGCTTCACTTTTAAATCAGGCAGTGCTTTTTGCGTATCAGAAAGTAGAATCTGGCAAGTGTCGATGTGTTACTGGAATACTGCTTGTGAGGTAGCCACCGTCCATTGGTACTTACCTTACAGTCATAAAAGAATTATCGCGTCACAGTAAGCCACTGTAGTCTTCTTATCTTGCCTGGAGTCATTCTGCATATCATCACCATAACCCTGTTCTGAAAAGTATGTGATTTATTATAGAGGGATTTATCACTGGAACAGAGGGAAGGCTTTGATAGCTGATGGAGTGGTGGCCGATGGAACTCCTGTTAGGTTATTCGGATATCATTTTTTTGTTTTGTGTTATGAAGCACCACTAGAACGTGTAATTCTCAAATAAAGTGCTCAGAGAAAGTTTTGCACGGTGGGACTGTCTGTGACATATGGGCTTAGTGTCTAGGGAAGCAGGGAATGAAAGAATACATTTAATAAAAAACGCTTTACTGTGAAATCAGAACAAGTCACTAATGAAAACAGAGACAGTCTGCTATGAAAAGAGCTTCTTTATATATTTGTAATATCAAAATCTGCTGCTGGGTAATGTTCAGTACTGTGTTGCTACATGCTGTGCGTTGGTACACTGTAAAACGTTTGGATCTCCCTTGCCTGCTATGATGGTCGACACATTGCTCTACAGCCCGTGCAGAATACCGTGGCCAATAGATGCGCAGACGGTACGGCATTTGTGGGGAGAGTGGTAGTGGTGAGGGTGGCAGGAAGGTGCTGTACGGAAAATGCCAAATGCTGGAGGGAAGTGCCGTTCTAAACTGAAGTCTACACTTATTTGTAAATATTAAGTGGGGCACCTATACACCCACACTTGCAGGTGATCATTCAAAATGATCTATTTTGGTTAACACCTAAAATGAATTCCGCCGAAAATGCAGCGATTTAATATCGTCTGCGTTGGGAACCATTTGAAACTTTCAGAGAAGAGACGTGAGTGACGAATTTTGAGTAAAATCTACACATTTCTCTTGTTACCACGTTAAAATTTGCTTCTTTTGCCAAAACACAGTGGAGTTTACACAGTCTCATCTCGCTAACATGTTGTGTATGCGCAATTGCGAGAGAATTCTGAAACAGTGGAGGAACTGAGGAAAATAAAGGTCAGTATCTTATAAAAAGGAACATCAACGGAACAAAATAAATGTGCAATGTCGTCACTTTTGTTGTTCCAAAACCTATAGCACTTCTTGTTTCACCAGCATCGAAAAAGTCTATCGTTATTGGAATATCACGGTAGATAATGAAGTTTTGCATAATAGCCATACGGCAAAATACTCCCCTCTTTGTCTGCTATCATCTGCCAGAATCTTATTTCGATATCTCAAACCGTTTATGAAATATAAGGAATGTTGTGCATATTTCACACTGGCTTTTATCGCTGGTGCGGCGGGATCGCAAATGAGTATGCTACGACAGATCAGTTTTCTCGACATTGTTAACAGATAGGGACCTCCACCCAAGTCTAAAGAAAACTTCAATATGTTAGCTAAATTTCATATGCAGCAATATATTAAGTGATATGCACCGAATGCAAAATCACTGCGACACTTACTTTTCACTGAAAACTATTTGAATTTCACGCAGTGTCTTACTTCCATGTAAATATCGCAATAACTATGACCATTAACGAAGTGATGGGCACACCATCATGAATCTGATATGTAAAGCTACAAGTAAAGCAAAAAAGAAGTTTCGTTTACCGAATAGTTTCTGTAAAATCGTTTGAGAAAGACTGCAGGGCGTGCGCCTCAATTCTGTCGTCGCTGACCGGCCTAAAGATGTCAGACACTGCTGGCCTCCCCTTCTGAACAAATGAATGAGCTCGCTCAACGCTTGGGACAAAAATTTGTCACTGAACATCAGCCACCGTATCCTGCGCGGACCCTACGAGTCTGCCCCACTGTTCGAAGGTGGTACCCAATGTGTGAGGAGGGCTGCTACGACCATGCACGGCAAGTTCCAGCTGATCCCGGTCACGCTCAGTCTGGTTCACGACAGTAGAGACTGCAGGCCATTCTATTCGGTCCCTGCCTCTATGCTTGCGAGGACAGGAAGTTGTTCGTACATTATCGTCTTGAGGAACGAACTCACTTCAGAAATGTTGACCGTACGACTGGACGCTAGGATGGAGGATCCTGTTGCGAGGAGGCTCGGCCCTCAAATTACCCTCTGTAGATATGCGAGATGTCTGACATTCTTAACAGTATCGGACCAAAATGCGACTGAGCCATCTCCCTGCTCAACCCAAGGGAGTGCCTTCTAAAGCGTACGTTGGCGCCTCGCTGCCTCCGTGAAAATCAGACGTCAGAGAACGCATGCAGTTTTCGCTGAACAGAACCCGGAGCCACTGACAGCGGTTGAATCTTCGCATGAAGCGCACCCAGATGAAAAGGGAATTTACCGTGGGGACAGTCCCTGTTGCCGTAAAATGACAAAGGCACGCCACCTAAACTTGAAATTACCCTTGAGTCTGTTAACAGATTATTATGGTTATTATGTTCACAAGTGGACATACAACGTAATATACTGAACTGCACTGATAGTGTAACTTCACTTTTACCTTCACTACACAGCAGTTTGTTGTGGTCAAAATACTATTCTGAATGAAGAGTCCAACCAAGTAAAAACACAATTTTTTTGAGCATTTCCTAGGCTTCAGTCTAATTGATGGAGAAGCAACAATGTCCTTTAAAGTAATGATCAGTTGGACTTGGAACGTTTAACTTCAGCAGTCTCACATTGCCTGTCACGTCAAGCTACATCTACAAAGGAATATAAAATAATGAAGAGAAGATTAGGGCTTAAAATTCCGCTGAGGAAGAGATTGTTGGGGATGGACGATAAGCTCTCACTGAGGAAAGGTGGTAAAGAAATCGGCCATGTCTTCTGAAAAGAAATCATCTCCGTAGCCTCCTTAAGCCAGTTATGGAAACTCGGACAGATTTGACCCCGCCCCTCACGAAGCTGAATCCACTGGATTACACACTGCGTTGCCTCGTTTGAGTACTGCTTGCGCTCACCTTTGTCACTGTAATCAAGGGCAGATGTACCTCCCGTTCCGTACAAATATCGTTAGGAACGCTGACCAAGTGTAGAGCTACTAAAGACTATGGCAGAATACGATTGCTGTGTATGCCACAGGTAGACCACAACTTGGCGATGACGACCATGCGAGGTCTACCTAAAAGGTAGATAGCCACCAAATACGGCATGAACTCAGTGTGCTGAGACTGTACAGACTGATCCAGAAATCCACCGACAAAATTGTTGTTCAGATTATTCAGGGATATTTTCTGGAGAATTTTCGTAGTAATGTAATGAATATTCTATGACTAAACTTAGGCTTACTGCTGGGTGTCATTGTTAACATACAACTAATACTGCCAGTAAAAGAAACCGTAATGAAGTGGGTGGAACTCGCAACAAGGACGTGTATGTGTTACAGGACACAAGCAGTCAGGTCTTATAGAAAGGAGAGGGTAACCATTGACCATAATTTGTTATTTGTGAACCTACAAGAAATTATTTTCTAAAACAGAACAAGGTACAACCATCAATGTTTTCTTTTCTATCAAAAAAGAAAAAATATTAAAGATCAGTTTTAAGAAAAATTATTAAACTCCAAATGCCAGATGTTAAACAGTTTCAACATGCTTCACACTTCTAAAAGGATTACAGAAGAGCAAACGTATTAAACATTAATAAATTACTACTGACCATGCGGACGTCAGATCGGGACTCAAGTCCACTGGCAACACAACAGACTCCAGGCGTAGACCACGGCTACCAGCTCCTAGCGTCAAAGAGGCAAGTGGAGTAAATTGACCGCTACAACATGTCCGGGTGGTTATAATTAAACTTTACCTATTTAACATTCATAAAACAGAAACTAATTACTGTACGAGTACCAAACTTGGTAGCATTAATCTCCAGAATATGGTGTGAATGATTTCCATGCGTCACAGCGCCACTGTCCAGTTCCAATTATGGCCACCATGTACCGTGATCAGTCACTGCGAATCATAGTCTTGTTAACGAGGCAACATGAGCTTGGACAAAAGGAGTAGGGCATTATTGGTGAAGCTCTGTTATCGAAACAACAGTAACACTGCAGCTGCACTTCGAAAATTAGTGCATTTTGCCCAAAGATTATTGCTGACGTATGTCAAAATACCTCCATAGTTGTTCAGACTTCTACAAAAACTTGATACTAAACAACAGCGTGATGGCTCACACAAATATAGTTGATTCTCATTTCCCTGGCAGAGGAATCGAAAGCTATGACGGTGTTTGATACGGACTGGAACATGTATGAATTTATTCGAGTCCCTTTCGGGTTGTCCACTGGAGGTACGATCCTTTCCCGTTTGCTCGATTCTGTTTTAAGAGATATCAAGTTCCAATTTGTTTATAATTACCTGGATGACGTCGTCAATTACAGCAAGACTTTTTCCCAGTATCTGGAGCACCTCCTCCAGGTACTGTCGAGGTTGGGGAAGGCGGGGTTAACTGTGAAACACTCACAAGTTAAATTAGTGCGGTCAGAGATCTCTTTTTTGGGTCATTTAATTTCGGCTCATATGGTTTGTGTGTTTCGGGAATAGCAGCCGTGTTGCTGCAGCAACAGGACAGAGAGCGTAGCCCTACTGTTTGTGCGTCAGACGCTATAACGACCGCAGGGGTCAGGTATTCGAGGTACGAGCTTGAGGCCCCCACAGTCCTATTCGGGACAGAAAAACTGTGAAATTTATTTGGAGCACCGTTTAGTTTAGAAACTGGCAACCAGGATCTCTCATGGGTCCTAGAGCGCTACTTCGTGACGGGGAAAATTGCGAGGTGGTTCAAAATGGCTCAAATGGCTCTGAGCACTATGGGACCTATCAGCTGTGGTCATCAGTCCCCTAGAACTTAGAACTACTTAAACCTAACTAACCTAAGGACATCACACACATCCATGCCCGAGGCAGGATTCGAACCTGCGACCGTAGCAGTCGCGCGGTTCCGAACTGAGCGCCTAGAATCGCTCGGCCACCACGGCCGGCTGTGAGGTGGACGGAGCGTCTTTTTGCATTCATGTTCTCAGTAAAGCATATAAGGGACAGCGAAAACGTCGTTGCTGCCGCACTAAGCTGTATGTTTGAGTTGGGTGATGAGAAAATTTCATTTCCTAGAGTGTCCGACCAAGGAGGCACTATTAGTGCACCCTTGGCTTGATGTGCCGGAGTTGTTTGGTGAACTTAGTCAGCAACAAGATCCCGACTCTAGGTTGTCACATATTAAACAGCGTATTCAGTCTGGGGAGGAAGTGCTCGGATACCAGTTTAAAAAAGGAATTTTGTGTTTGAAAACCAAGGGTGATGGTCAGTGGAAAATTTGCCTGGAGATCTCTTTCCCTCTGTCTTTAAACATTGCCATCAGTTGCTGTTAGATGTAAATTTAGGCATTTATAAAATCAAACACCAGATCAAGCGACATGTGACCTGATCCTCACTCTGTAAAGATATAAGCAGGATGGTTGGCCAGTGCCGAGAAGCAAGTTCAGGCTGTAAGGGCAGATTGCTGCATTCCACCCATTCCAAATGTCCCATAGAATGTCTTTTGATTGATTCTGTCAGCTCCTTTACCCAGATTCTGGTGGGTTACCGCTACATTTTTGTTGTAGCGGATCGCTTTTTGCGTTGTGTGTGGTTGATGCCGAGCGGAGGGGTAATTACGGGGGCCAGAACTAAACATCTTAGTAACTCCCGCTAGCGATAACGCTCCAGCGTTCCGGGAATTCCGTAGGTTTTGTTTTTGGCATGGGATCCATCAACCTATTACCCCCTATTACCCTTAACCGTCTTTCGAGGAGAGGGTTAATAGGAACTTGAGAGCTGCACTTTTTACTTACGACTCGGAGGCGCAGTCGAAGAGGGACCGTTCCCTACCATGATTGGACTTTGCTTTTAACACAGTGTGGCATTAAGTTCATCGAGCTGTTCCGGCGTCCTTAGTATCCACCCATCTTGTAAACTTGAACTGTCCAACCCATGGGAAATAGCGGACTTGCTTCCTGATCAGGTGACTCCTGAAGCTCTTAAGGACAACTGGCGGATGGCGAGAGTGAACATTGCGAGATTCCATCAAAGGGAAGTGACACTCTACGACCGTGGGCGACGGCCTGCCAGTTTCAAGGTATGAGACATGGTTTACATTCGCAGCCTAGGATCCCGTGACAAAAGGGTCAAGGTATTGGATAAATTTATGCCGGGTTGTGTGGGTCTGTGGGGCACCCTTGAGGTCTCTGCTCCAGTCACGCTAAGAGTGAAAAACGAGGCATCTGACCATGTGCAAAGGGTACATATGTCAGGTTAAACCTGCTAATATTAACTGATATGTTTTTGTTTTCCCTTACTGGCCCTTCTCCCTGAGAGTTCAGTTAACAGGGGGAAGGCTGAGCCGTGCTGCGAGGTCGATAGCTAGCGCCCGGCTAGTCGATCACTTTCTTTGCCGGTTCAACGTCTTTGGTCTCTCTGAGTGGTAGGAAGAAAGGAGTGGAGCGAGCGAGACAGAGGAGGCCGAAGCTGGCGGGGTGGTAATGGTATCTGGATGAGCATACATGCTTCTTGGGGAGCAACTGGTCAGTCAGAAACAGATGAGCTGTTTTCTAACAATTTCGTTGTGCTCATCAGAGGCTGGTATAAGAACGAAATGTTGTTAGCCATCTGGGAGTTGAAGAAATGTTTGGCTCTACTGACATATACTAACTCATAGTTTTCAACACTCTGCACATCTATAATCTGCCATGGTTGTCCTATATTAACTAGGAAATAACTGTAGCAAATGAACAGTAGGAAAGCATATGTATACACTCCAAAATACTATGATAAATGTAAATGGAATTGGACGTGTATTTCACACCCGCCACAGTTTGCTTTTAAATGAACATCTACTAACCAAGAAAGTGCTTTGTATAATAGCAAACAAACGTATTAAATGCACAGAAAATAACTTTAGGATGGTATCAATACTCTCTCTACAATTCTTTTTTAGTTTATGTGTGGGGACTAACTGTGCTGACAAAGTTCAAAGTGAATTGCGTGTTAACATCAGATCCTTAAGATATAAGGTAGATGATCTTGGCGTTCTACTAGGACAAAGCAAAAATCTAATTATTAACGAACACTGGCTAAATGAGAATGAATAGGCTTGGTTGAGGTCCTGGACGGTAAAATATCTTGCCCCGGCAAATCTTATGAAACAATGGTACAGATCGGGCATCGGTACTGATTATAGTACCACCTTGTCATTCAATACACTAAAATCAACAACGGGTCTACCCCTCCTCCAATGGGCTTTCTTCACAAGAAAAATGGGGTGAATCATTAGATGAAATGATTAGTAGGATAACTTCTTCGGCCAACATTTTCACTATTGCCTGGTGCAACGCCTTCATTTTCGGTGGTGGCAGGCGGCAGGGAGTTTGGCTAACTGGAACCTGATCCGTCAATTCGATCCTGTATTCGATCGTATTCGTCAGCGCCCACACTTGATGTGCCTGCTCAACCGAGAAACTTCCCATACCTAGCCGCCGAATGGACCAATGGGCATGTCGGCAAAAGGTAAATCTTACGGAGAACGCGATCTTAAAACGAAACTGCCCTTGGTCATAATCCAAGACAACGCCGATCCTCCTAATAAAATCACAATCCTCAGGAAATCGACATTCAGACCATTGATGATCATTGCTGGAAGAAGCCAGCAAAAATCACCCAAGCAACAATAAACACGCAATGAGCCGAGGGTGGTAGTTGATGCATGCTATCTGTGCAACAAGCGGTTAGCACGTGTGAACTGCCCAAACTTACAGATAGCATGATGTCTGAGCTCAACATGGACACCGAATCACCAGAATCAAGAAAACACACAGGTTCGTGATTAATAAACGCGCGAGCGCAAGGGAGGGGATACAAACGCGAGGAAAAGAGGCTGGGCCGCGGCGTCTATTTGTCCTGTGGCGTCAGCTGTTTTGCGCCGATTTAGATTTCATGTGACATGAGAGGGCAAAATGCCCCGGCTCCTCACAATGGAAAGATCATCCCTTACTGTGAGTGACGTTATTAGGAGCTATAGTCCTATCACGGGGAGAACGCCCGGCTTCCCTCACACGTTCACGTCTAGGGTTCGCCTGAGCAATCCCAATGACATTAGAGACCAGACGCTCTAAGTGTTAATACGTGGCAGGCCTTTCTGGAAACAAAACCCGGGAGCGGTCATCTTCATTGATGCTGTGCACAGTGGTAGACACTACCGCTGCCTCCGAAAGTTGCACGTCGAATGCAAGGGCGCCAGTACCCTCTTCCCACATGTAATCAATAAGGGGTTCCCCAACCTAATGTACTCGTAAGACCCGAGCTGAAGGATCATGGAGTGGAGCTCAAGCAAATCACGCTTACGGACCAGGACACTGCTCACCATTTCAGCTAAAGAACCCTTACACAGGATAACCTCGAGTGGACACTTTACACGTTCCATCACTGCTGGAGCCACAGCAGTGTGGGGTCGGCCGGCACGCGGTAGATCTGAGAGGTTTGTGCGCCCTTGTTGCGATGATGACAGATGGCTTTCCCAACGACCCACCGTGTTTTTGTTCACTGTCAGGTCTCCGTAGACAACCTAAAAGTGTCTATCAATATCTGCGATGCTCTCGTTCTCCTCCCAGAGAAACTCAGTTCTCTGCTTGGAACGCACCTTCGTTACAGACGCCATGTTGAAAGGTATGTATAGCGCCACCACATATAGGAATCTCATGAAACTATATTGGCTGAAATGGGAATATTCTACGATGACCAACAACATATTTCGTAGTTTTTCAGCTTAAATTATCCCGAAAAAATGTGTTGCATTACTTCCTGAACGCCCCTCGCAACATACCTCTTGCGAATGTGGCTTAGTAAAGCTTTTCAGGAAGTACCACAAATTTGTACACGGCACTCAGCATATGACATATTAGAATCAATATTGTGTGTCAAATAAGCTGTATTTCATTACGTTCGAAAGAATCCAACGATCTTACGCTGACTGTAAAGATTGATGAACGAGAGAAATCTCAGCATAACATTAATCGTACAGCTATCAGTCTGAGCCTATCTCTTACACGTCCTTGGTAGTCGGAAGTTTCTGTTGCCGATGGTGCTAGAATAGCGGTGAATGTATTTTGTAGTAACTTAGCTTAGCTGTTGAATAACATATTTCGGAAGCCAGTTGCTATGTGTGCACTGAGGTGCGTGCGCCACATTTTGCTGTCGCAGGAGCAGCCAGTACTGCAACGGAGCCGTCGCAGCAGTCAAAGCGCGCGATAAGGCGGCGGGGCGGCGCGCGGTTCATCTTTGCCTTCGGCCCGCGCCTCGCCGGCTGATAGTAGCCGTGTACTCGCGATCCGTAACTCTCGCCCGCGCGCGTGTGCGCTGCATGTGCAACAGCCGCACGCATGCGCGCGGCGCTCAAGTGTTACTGCGCATTCATACATATACACTCCTGGAAATTGAAATAAGAACACCGTGAATTCATTGTCCCAGGAAGGGGAAACTTTATTGACACATTCCTGGGGTCAGATACATCACATGATCACACTGACAGAACCACAGGCACATAGACACAGGCAACATAGCATGCACAATGTCGGCACTAGTACAGTGTATATCCACCTTTCGCAGCAATGTAGGCTGCTATTCTCCCATGGAGACGATCGTAGAGATGCTGGATGTAGTCCTGTGGAACGGCTTGCCATGCCATTTCCACCTGGCGCCTCAGCTGGACCAGCGTTCGTGCTGGACGTGCAGACCGCGTGAGACGACGCTTAATCCAGTCCCAAACATGCTCAATGGGGGACAGATCCGGGGATCTTGCTGGCCAGGGTAGTTGACTTACACCTTCTAGAGCACGTTGGGTGGCACGGGATACATGCGGACGTGCATTGTTCTGTTGGAACAGCAAGTTCCCTTGCCGGTCTAGGAATGGTAGAACGATGGGTTCGATGACGGTTTGGATGTACCGTGCACTATTCAGTGTCCCCTCGACGATCACCAGTGGTGTACGGTCAGTGTAGGAGATCGCTCCCCACACCATGATGCCGGGTGTTGGCCCTGTGTGCCTCGGTCGTATGCAGTCCTGATTGTGGCGCTCACCTGCACGGCGCCAAACACGCATACGACCATCATTGGCACCAAGGCAGAAGCGACTCTCATCGCTGAAGACGACACGTCTCCATTCGTCCCTCCATTCACGCCTGTCGCGACACCACTGGAGGCGGGCTGCACGATGTTGGGGCGTGAGCGGAAGACGGCCTAACGGTGTGCGGGACCGTAGCCCAGCTTCATGGAGACGGTTGCGAATGGTCCTCGCCGATACCCCAGGAGCAACAGTGTCCCTAATTTGCTGGGAAGTGGCGGTGCGGTCCCCTACGGCACTGCGTAGGATCCTACGGTCTTGGCGTGCATCCGTGAGTCGCTGCGGTCCGGTCCCAGGTCGACGGGCACGCGCACCTTCCGCCGACCACTGGCGACAACATCGATGTACTGTGGAGACCTCACGCCCCACGTGTTGAGCAATTCGGCGGTACGTCCACCCGGCCTCCCGCATGCCCACTATACGCCCTCGCTCAAAGTCCGTCAACTGCACATACGGTTCACGTCCACGCTGTCGCGGCATGCTACCAGTGTTAAAGACTGCGATGGAGCTCCGTATGCCACGGCAAACTGGCTGACACTGACGGCGGCGGTGCACAAATGCTGCGCAGCTAGCGCCATTCGACGGCCAACACCGCGGTTCCTGGTGTGTCCGCTGTGCCGTGCGTGTGACCATTGCTTGTACAGCCCTCTCGCAGTGTCCGGAGCAAGTATGGTGGGTCTGACACACCGGTGTCAATGTGTTCTTTTTTCCATTTCCAGGAGTGTATTATTTTATACTCCGCAAGCCACGTTAGGGTATGTGGCGGAGGGTATTTTGGGTGTCACTATCATACAGCCCCCTTTCCCTGTTCCATCTGCGAAAGGTGCACGGGAAGCTAAACTGTTGGTAAGATACCGTACGAGGTCTAATATTACAGATTTTCTATCATATTCCTTTCTCGAGAGATTCGCTATCTACACTGTCCAGCCACTTAATGTGACCATCTGTCAAAAGCCTGAATAACCATCTTTCGAAGCGCGGAAGTGAAGGAAGAGAGTCAGCGACGTTGGTTCAAATCGCTCTGAGCACTATGGGACTTAACATCTGAGGTCATCAGTCCCCTAGAACTTAGAACTTCTTAAACCTAACTAACCTAAGGACATCATACAGAACCATGCCTGAGGCAGGATTCGAACCTGCGACTGTAGCAGCAGCTTGGCTCCGGACTGAAGCGCCTAGAACCTCTCGGCCACAACGGCCAGCTGTCAGCGAGGTGCGGACAGGGATGTGGAGCCATGCCAACTCCAGTGCCGTGGCCATCTGCGATATGTACTCGGTTCAGGATCCATTGCGCGAACAGCCCAGCCGAGCTGATCCCACAGATTCTCTATTGGGTATAAATCTGTGTTATTTTGTGGACAGGGGTGTACGGTAAATTGATGCTGGTGCTGTCCGTCTCCGGTAGCTGAGTGGTCAGCGCGACAGACTGTCAATCCTAAGGGCCCGTGTTCGATTCCCGGCTGGGTCGGACATTTTCTCCGCTCAGGGGCTGGGTGTTGTGTTGTTCTAATCATCATCGCGTCATCCCCATCGACGCGCAAGTCGCCGAAGTGGCGTCAAATCGAAAGACTTGCACCAGGCGAGCGGTCTACCCGACGGGAGGCCCTCGTCACACGCCATTATTATTATTATTATCCTGGTGCTCTTGAAACTACACTCTTAGATTGCAATCTGTGAGACACGTCGCATTGTCCTGCTTGTAGATGGCATTGGGCTGAGAAAACAACAAACTGCATGTAGGGGTGGACATGGTCCTCAAAGACAGATGCGTATTTGTGTTGACCGAATGTGCCTACCAGAATAACAAGACAAGCCAGGTAATGCCATGAAAATATTTCCCACACCATAAAGCTCCCTCCTACGGCTTGAACCTTCACGATGATTGTTCCAGGGCCATACACACCAACTACCATCTCTCTGCCGGAGTATAAACCGCGCTGCACCCGAAGAGATCACCTATCACCTCTC
The DNA here is from genome assembly GCF_021461385.2 of Schistocerca piceifrons. Classification (NCBI taxonomy): domain Eukaryota; kingdom Metazoa; phylum Arthropoda; class Insecta; order Orthoptera; family Acrididae; genus Schistocerca; species Schistocerca piceifrons. Next base: position 620,243,132 of record NC_060139.1, on the reverse strand, counting down.
AGCAGACGTCCAGTTGCGATATTGGCACGCAAATTCCTGCCTTCGTCGTAGTTGAACAGCAGTCAGCACAGGTGCCAATATGCAGGAACGTTTATTGCACGCTCATTGAAGAGTGACTGTTTGTAGCCCCTAGGTTCACCTGGGTGGTCAATGGCTCAAGAGTTGCACATCTACCTGCCCGTGTACATCTCTGCAGCTGACGCTCTCACCCCTATCGTCTATGGACCGCAGTGCACTACATACAGTTGCCTAGGCGCCGGTTTTGAATAGTCCCATTTGTCATGTACGGCATACTTTAACCATGGTGGCACGCGAACAGTTTACTAACTTTGACGTTTCGGAAATGCTTCCATCCTTGGATGTCGTCTGCGCCACCCCCTTACCCCCTTTCCCTCGAAACACTTGATACACCCCCCATTTCTAGCGGTGCCACCACCCGTCTGTGAATGATTGTTGCTTGTTGGCTCGAATATTGGCGGTGGTCACATTAATATGAACAGACCCTGTAATGAAAAGTATAATGCGGAATTGATTCGGATCTCGAATCTTCCGACTTCCATTTGCTTGGCCCAATGGAGGATGCACTCCACGGGAAGCAGTACGTCGATTATGGGGAAGTTATTGACGCAGCAAGACTTTGGCTCCGAATCTCACCAGTAGAGTGGTACCATTAGCATCAGGGAAAGCTTCAAGGCCATCATAATCTGCATGATTGCCCCAAACAACAGCCAAGGTCAGCCATGTACTGCCTCCAAATACAGCTTGTACATCACAGGTTAACTCCATTCGTAGTCCACGAAAAACATTAGGGGCACCCATAGGCTGTTGCTTATTAAACTGTCCACTCAAATCATTGTCTATTGCTCTTAGAGTCTTGCAGACTGGAGCACTATCCCGCCAGCGACGACGATAACCGCGTCGGAGAGGCATTGCTGAGGTGGCGTGAGACTGTAGCTTTGAACGGAGCTCATATTGACAAACAGGGTTTCCTAGCCAAAAGAGTGGGGAATAATATGGTGTACGTCGAGCCCCGAACAAAACCAACCCGGTTTAAGAAAAAAAAGCGTTGCATTGTTTATTGAACGCTCCTTGTACATTAGCATGGGTTATATTACTAAACCTAGCCACTAGATGTTACTACAGGCGGCCCGCCAGTATGAAAAGAGACGGACAGTATTGTGTTGACAATACAGAAGCAGTAACAGCAGAATGACTCGATGAGTAGAGCTCATTGACTTCCAACGTGAACTAGTCATTGGTTGTCACATGAGTAACAAATAATCTTGCGAACTGAAACCTTTCTGAACCTGCCAAGACTTACTGTTGGTGATGTGATTGTGAAGTGAAATGCGATGGAACTGTACCAGACCAGGCCAGGCAGACGGAAAGGAACCGTCATGCGTTGCAGAGGATTGCAATGATGTGAAGTGATGAATCACCCTGTACCACATGGAAACAAAATGGGAAGGTTTAGATTTAACGAATGTCGGAAGGACGTTACGCGCCATCATTTGTAGTGCCAACGGTGAAATATGGAGTGGGTGGATTACAGCATGAGTGTATTTGTCGTGGTTAGGGTGTGGTCCCCTTATTGGGCTTAATGAAAAACGCTAAACCCAGAAGGATAAGAACACATTTTACAGCACTGTGTACTGCGTACAGCAGAGGAACAGTTCGGAGACGACGATGTTTGTATGAGCGTGGCAACGTCCCCTGTCAGACAGCAGCATCTGTGAAGCAGTGGATTGTGCAAAACAACATTTCTGAAACGGAATGGCTTGCCTAGAGTCTGGATCTGAACCAATGCAATACCTCAAGCATGAGTTAGAACGTCGGCTTCAGACTCCAGCGTCCAATATCTCTAACTTATCTCGTTTCGGCTCCTGAGGATGAATGGCCTGCCATTCCTCCATAGACATCTCATTGAAGCGTACCCATCTGAGTTCAAGCCGCCATAAAGGCAACGCTTAGACACACCTTATGTTGATGCCCACTAATAGGTGTACAGATAATTTTGATCAGAGGAGGTAACATGTCGCTTGAATCTCCTTGGGAGATACGCTCTTGAAATTTCAATAGTAAATCTCTTCGTGATGTGCTTGTTCAGCCTGTGCCTAGAGTTACAAGAGAATTTACGTACGAGAAGATCTCGTACTTGCTAACCGAATCCATCACGAACCTCGTTCCTCTCTTCTGTCTCTTCTATTACTCTTTTCCGTTATGGGATTCAAGCTGACAACCAATACTCAAGAAATGCTCGAACGAGGATTTGGGATTTGGTAACCTACCTGTTTTGTGGGTGATTTACGTTTTCTTTTCTTCCCTGAATCCCAGTCTGTCATCTGCTTTTCCCACAACTAGCACTATGTGTTCCTTTCGCTTTAGATCGGTCTAGATGTATATTCATAGATATTTACGGTTGATACTGTTCCCAGAGACGGGCCGTTAGTCGTGTAGTAGAACAGTAGTTGACTTTTTCGCCTATGTGTGTGTAGTACCTCACACTTATTAATTCTGAGTATCAGTGGCCAGTCCCTGCACAAAACGTCGATCCTCTCCAGGTCTTCCTGCATTTCGCTACAGTTTTCTGTCATTGCGACTTTCCTGTATGCAGTGGCATTATTCGCGAATAGTATCTTGTAACCTCCGATAATATGCCCCAGATCATTTATATATGTCGCGAATATTAGCGGTCCTACAGCACTCTTCGGAGAAAGCCAGAAGGTGCTACTATATCTAATGATTGCGTTTGTTAAGAACAAAGTGTTATTGAACATGGTGTTAAAAAAGTGAGGAACTGAAAATTAAGCGCGAACAGTTCGTATTAGTTGGTTCAAATGGCTCTGAGCACTATGGGGCTTAACATCTGAGGTCATCAGTCCCCTAGAGCTTAGAACTACTTAAACCTAACTAACCTAAGGACATCACACACATCCATGCCCGAGGCAGGATTCGAACCTGCTACCGTAGCGGTCGCACGGTTCCAGACTGAAGCACCTAGAACCGCTCGGCCACCTAGGCCGGCAGTTCGATTTAGTGTCGTTTGGTTATAAATGTAGTGTTTGCCGTAAGGGACACATAGAAAAAGACATCAAAGTGTTACATTCACACATACATATCGTATTGCCTAAATCTGCCACCTCACATGTTTCTGAAACGATAAAAAATGTGAAAAATGCGGTTGTCCAGGGATGCACCTATCTCAGGGGCTCACACAATAGGCAGATCTGAGCAGCCATAAATGTAAACAAACATCAATTTCAACACAAAGGTACGTTTTCTTAAGTGCCACATGTATATTTTTTTCTACGGAAATGAAAACTTGAAGCTCAATTAGTGACGGTAGATTTGTTTTCACTGTTGTAAACCCCATATCTTCTGAAATACGTAGACTGTAAATGATGCCTACGGCTCCAAAGTTTCTGCCATATGCGCAGATCAAGGGTTGCCTATACCAGGCTTCAGAACAGCGCAGGCAATCCGCATTACGGCATTTCGGCAGAAACTGTAGCACCATTTCCTTTATTTAAAGTGTAAGTACTCCAGACGGCATAAGGATTACGGCAGTGAAACCAAGTCTGCCATCACTAATTCTACCTCTAGTTTTCATTTCGGTTGAAAAAAACTTACATGTATCACTTAAAAAACCTAACTTTGTGTTGAAAATGACGTTTGTTTACTTGTGAAGATTTTTTTTACCACCCAACAAACTCAATGAACGAACTATCCGTGAATCCCAAAGTACAGATCGATATCTTACGAGACAGGGACTTCAGCCTGACCTGGACCATACACGTCCACCACATTAACAATTCGCGATCTATAACACATTTTCGAGATGGCTTTCCCTCCCGCTTACACAAATCACATCCTTGTTTTCAGACTACCAGTTAAGGTTTCCGATAGGCTGCAGTAAAGCAGCTCACTCAGCGACGGGGCTCAAAGCTCTCTTCTCGCTGATCGACCACAGCTTTTATCCTATATCGTACGGATATCTCTGCTCAGTATAACAACTTAACATTTTACGAAAATTTTATTTTTGTAGTTTCAGTTGCACAACATAAATCCTTGACGACCATTTTAGATTATTTATAATAATCGTCTTGACATTAGCAATATCCATCTCGCTTCAGTGAAGGTCGTACATATCAAGTAGAGTAATGGATATCTTGGTGCTGCATTTGCTAGAGTGCTGTAAATTTTGATGTTTCAAAATACAAGGCTTTTTATGCTCTTTTCTTCCTCCTACAACCTCATGACTGCCAGTGCCGGCACTTGAGACATCAGATTCACACTCTGTAGGCGGCACTGTCGTACTGAAAACGGTGTGTTGGCGTGCTTCCTCCTCTCCATGCGTTATCAACAACTCTACAAACTACACCATTTCATTTACAGCCCATGTTAGCAAACATAAACATTCATAAGCGGACAATACCATCGTTGATACTACATACATCAAAAAAAGTTTTGCATCACCTCGGTTTCGAGAGTTCCAGAACCTGTACAGAAAATTGGAATAGAGATCAACATAAACATCATTTCCGCCCTTTTTATTTATAATGAAAACCACACATTGCGTGTTGTACAACATGCAGCGAGACCTTCAGAGGTGATGCTCCAGACTGCTGTACACACCGGTACCTCTAATACCCAGTAACACGTCCTCTTGCATTGATGCGTGCCTGTATTCGTCGTGGCATACTATCCACAAGTTCATCAAGGCACTGTTGGTCCAGATTGTCCCACTCCTCAACGGCGATTCGGCCTAGATCCCTCAGCGTGGTTAGTGGGTCACGTCCATAAACAGCCCTTTTCAATATCCACAGTCAACATCTATCTTCAGGAGTTCTGAGAACCGGGTGATGCAAAACTGTTTTTGATGTGTGTATAATGTGAGCTGTAAATGAAGTGGCATAGTTTGTCTAGCTAATGATACCAGATAGTAAGAAGGAACATACCAACACTCCTATTGCAAATGGTAGCGGCTCCAACAGTGTGATTAGATCTGCAGCCCCAAGCCCCATCTTTGTCAGCCGTGATGTGAAAGAAGGAAAAGAGCAACTTCTTCATTCAAGCTGTCTAAAAAGTACTCTGGTGCATCTTGATTATTGATCTGAAGATGAACATTGTATATGAACGAAACTAGTCAACAATCATTTAAGCAATGCAGCTGGTACTTTAAAAATAAAATTTGCGCTCTAATATCCTGGCACAGGAGGCCATACATGCGGAGCGTTTAATAAGTAAAGTAACACATTTATTTCTCGACCAATTTCGGTGAAAAAATTCCGACTTTGCTGTGGGGCATCAATAACATCCCCACATCAGCCCCTATAGTTTCATGAAGTTCTGATAAGTGGCAGCGCTATACGTAGCCTTCAAAATGGCATCTGTAATGGAAGTGCGTTCCAAGCTGAGAGCTGTCTTTGAGTTTCTTTTGGCGGAAAACCAGAGCAACGCAGATATTCACAGGCGCTTGCAGAATGTCTATGGAGACCTAGCAGTGAACAAAAGCACGGTGAGTCTTTGAGCGTGGCAACAAGGTCCTGCAAAACTTTCTCATCTGCCCAGCAGTTCGGATCTTGCACCTTCCGATTTCTATCCGTTTGGCCCAGTGAAGGATGTTCTCCGCGGGAAGAAGTACGTGGATGAAGCGGAGGTTACTGATGCAGCAAGACGTAGGTCCGATGTCGACTAGTATGTTTTCAGTTGTTATTTGTTTACACAACCAGGTTCGGCATCTCATTAATTCCATCTTCAGGCCCCTATGCACACCATGTATAGAGAATCAGATATATCGATGCTTGCATAACCGGAGCCATCAATAGCTGGATTCCGTGAATTTTTCGTAGAGTGTGTTCTTCGAAGAATTGACAACAACTTGGATTGCTGCCAAATCTTCGAAGAAAACAATCCACCAAAAATTGACGGAATCCAACTATTTATGGCTCCGGTCAAGCAGCATCGATGTATATGATTATCTATACATCGTGTGCATAGGGGCCTGAAGATGACACTAATGACATGCCTAAACTGGTCGTGTAAATAAATAAAAAATTCTGTAAATATACGTCTGTTTGGTATGCTTCTTTGGTAAATATCCATCTGTGCCCTCTCAATGCTACCGTCTGAATCACACTGGCATGATACCCCTTCAGCCGCGTGCCTCTAGTTGCATTCCACTCTGTGATGACGTGAACAGCATGCAGATGTTGACAGTAACAAATCATCCGTCTTTCACGTAATCATTGGAGGAATGCAATACTCTTTGGAACAACACCTTTTCTTTATGGTACCTTTATAACTAAACAGCTAGATCAGAGAGGCAATGAGTTCAGGAGCAGATTCAGACATTTACATATAGAGAATTTTTGATCATTTGTGCATCAGTAAAAATGTGAGGCAATATCTGAGTTCCTGAGGATATGGTCACTGTTCGTGGTTGTAAAAATACTGTTTCTATTTAGGTGGAATAACGACTCCAGTATCTCCTGCCCACAGTGCAGTCCTACAAAGGCCCGAAAATGCCAGAAAAAATACCGTGATAACTAAAGCATCAGGTTTTTTTATCTACTTTCGAGGTTAAGTTGCGTCCACTCTTTCTGCTCAATCACATTTTGCATGGTTGGAGCTACTTATAAAGTTATAGAACAGCTTCACGAACATTGTTCAGAGGAGAGTCATACATAGACTCGAATAAAACAGATATACTCAGGTCTTCAAATATATGTACAATTAAAGTACAACAACTGAATAATAATGATAATCGAACTTAAAAGGCGACAAAGGCGTCTTAAATCGTCAAAAATGAATACGAGAAGAAATCAGGCAGACATTACTCTGATAATTGAATAAAAAGGAGTTTACAGGTAACAATAATCGTTAGATAATGAAGAGAATATGAGAGAGAAACGGACAAGTAATGATGAAGCGGCAGCAGAGTATTGTGGCGTTACCTGAGCAGCACTGTTGGTCGGTTTCGAGGCTCGGAGATGACCGTGCGAACGTGTTACCGTCGTTAAATCAGCCAACATGTTTTTGGACTCACGAATAATAAAATGAGTGGAATTGATGCTTATCGGTTGTTTTCCATATTCTTCTAAAGTTTCAGTACTTCCTGAAACTTCCACTAACATGGTGCCTAACTCGCAGGTCCGTGTGGCCATACCGATAGCAGCAGCAGTTAAAAACGTGAGGGTGGCTGGTCTCTGTGAGTCCTGTTTAAAGACTGGCATCTCAAGGAAAACAGTTGATGACGAAAGCTGAATGACGAACTGATTCTTTTTCCGGTAAGTTCTTAAGGTACTCTTCTGTAATATTAGGTTGCTAGGTTCTGGCGGTATTTTACTACGAATTTCACCTTTCAGCGCAAATTCCTCCTTGTGAAGGTGAGTTACTTCTCACAAAACTTTAGTTTCAACGGAGCTCGCCATCCTGGCGGTAATTTATAGCTTAGTAATGCCAGTAGTTATTGAGCTGCAGGGGAAAAGTTCCCCGATACCCGAATTATCGTCACCACTCTGCCCCCTCCGGAACAAATATAAAATACTATAATTTCAATATTTAACACGATAATATTGTTTTCCGATTTAACTTTAAATTTTTGTTACTTCTTCTCCTTGTTTCTACGTGTAATTTAATTAAATGCATGATATGCCCGCCGGCCAGTGTGGCTGAGCGGTTAAAGGCGCTTCAGTCTGGAACCGCACGACCGCTACGGTCGCAGGTTCGAATCCTGCCTCGGGCATGGATGTGCGTGATGTCCTTAGGTTAGTTAAGTTTAAGTAGTTCTAGGTTCTAGGGGACTGATGACCTCAGATGTTAAGTCCCTTAGTGCTCAGAGCCATTTGGACCATTTACGATATGGCTGCCCCTTCAGGGTGCACTTATGATGTGCTTGCGAGTGATCAGTCGTTGTTGATTCCATTTTTTTGCAAAATATTTCGACGACCTTGACAGTCGTCTTCTGCAGGTACTTTGAGTTCTTTTGTTTCGTGTACTCGCCGCTGAGACACCAACCAGACACTGAAGTATCGTTGGTGTCTCGCTACCATTTGTTGTTCTACTGCCTGCACCCTCTAGCTCTACGATACTCATTTGTTTTTCGGAGCCCGCATTATTATGCCATGAAACACTCATCGTCTCAGCATTTTCCAGCTCTTATGGAATAGTCTGCGGCCACTTAAGAAATTGAGTGTCAGATACCAAGACCTGCTTGAATAGAAATTTCCGTTCGGTTTTCCGATATCTGTCTTTCGATAGACTCCTGAATTACCCTTCCCGATAAAATGTTACGTTTTGTCCACGAAACTGGTCTCATCGTACTTCATTTGATGATTATACTCGAAACAGAGCTCCGCAACAGTTGATTCCCTCAGCTGTTTTAGTTACGTGTGTCGTTGATCTTGTTTGAACCTCTCCTCGACTTTTGTAATAATCTGCCCCGCACATGTCATGCCACATATGCCTGGATTGCAGTACTTCTTAGGCTTTCTGGGACTTAACTCGTCTTTCACATTAAAAAAGGACTTTTTATCTTTGGAGCGAAATACAGTGGATATCACGTTTATATAGAAATCTACCGATCTTTCTGGAGACTGGATGGGCTTAACTTATGTAAATGATTCTTGGCTTTTTCTTTCTCAGCACAAGGCGTTATTAATACTGCTTGCAACGGTCTCTCGATTTGACGATCTGAGTACCCATTCCTTCGAAACATTATTTGTTTAATTAAGTTCTCCTTGTCTCAAAGCGTTCGAGCTCGGTGGACCAGAGTGTATGGCACGGTATTTCTGCGGATCGGAAGGTGATGGCTCGAGACGCTGAACAAACGTCACGGTTTGCGAGTTTTCTATATGCATTACGACTCGTGGAACTTACGTTATTCTCTTAACTAACACTTAATTCCATCGTGAATTTGTTGTTGCGGTGGACAGAGTTTGAGTGTTCCTTGTGGCCACGCCACAAGCGAGTCGTCCACGTATCGGTAGAAACACTTTGAGTTGAACCTCGTGGATTTTAGCGTGTTTGCTTCAAAGTTTTCCACGTTCAGCTTCGCCACGACAGGTGATAAACTACCCGCGGCAGTGCCTGAAGAAGACGGATGGGTCAGTAACCGAAATACTGCGCAGCAAAATGGAATCGACAACTCGGCTAATCACGAAAAGCACACAACTAATGAAGCCCGCCTAGGAAACCCGAGAGATCACACATTGGCTTGTTAGGTGCCACAGCAAACTGGAAATCCAGTACCCTGTGCCTCGCGTTATCGATGAAATTCTATCGGAGACGGAAGCCTTTGGCGTTCAGTGACCGCACCGCGTCACGATTTGCAGCGCATTCATTATTTCGCCGGGGGCGACCATTGAAGAGCGGCAGCCCGCGAGCGCTGGGCGAGGCACTAATTGAAAGCGCCCTCGTAAACAAGCGATAGGCCGGCGCCGCCTTGACCTCCGCCAGACTCGGTTCGCCTGTTAAAACCCCTGTTATCTAACCCGTCATGGCAAATGTCACGCGAGCGACAGCATTGATATACCGTCATTTCACAACGCAAGCACCAAGTTCAGAAGGGTGCTCGGCCAAAAGAGTGTAATACACGAAGGCTCTCATGGCCAGTGTTTGCATCTTCGGGAGAATTTTGTTACTCGGGCATGACGCCGTGATGTAAGGCATGTTTCTGCATATATCGTTTCGTCTCCTAATGCTAACGACATCATCAGGTGCTGAAAAGAGTCAGTACTTTCAAACTAAAATAAGCTCAGCCAGCCTAACTGTTGGGACATATCCACGCAAGAGTCGGGTCGTGACGTCACAGGACCGCTTCCTAACAAGGGAACCTCCCCATCGCACCCCCCTCAGATTTAGTAATAAGTTGGTACAGTGGATAGGCCTTGAAAGACTGAACACAGGTCAATCGAGAAAACAGGAAGAAGTTGTGTGGAACCATGAAAAAAATAAGCAAAATATACAAACTGAGTAGTCCATGGGCAAGATAGGTAACATCAAGGATAGCGTCAGCTCAAGAGCGCCATGGTCCCGTGGTTAGCGTGAGCAGCTGAGGAACGAGAGGTCCTTGGTTCAAATCTTCCTTCGAGTGAAAAGTTCGATTTTTTTACTTTCAGACAATTCATTTGTTGCAGTTTATGTGACAAACTCTTATGTTTTCATCACTTTTTTGGGAGTGATTATCACATCCACAAGAAAACCTAAATCGGGCAAGGTACAAGAATCTTTTTACCCGTTCGCCAAGTGTACAAGTTAGGTGGATCGACAACATATTCCTGTCATGTAGCGCACATGCCGTATAGAATATATCAGACGTGTTTTCCTGTGGAGGAATCGGTTGACCTATGACCCTGCGATCAAATGTTTTCGGTTCCCATTGGAGAGGCACGTCCTTTTGTCTACTAATCGGTTTTGCGGTGCGGTCGCAAAACACAGACACTAAACTTATTACAGTGAACAGAGACGTCAATGAACGAACGGACAGATCATAACTTTGCGAAAATAAAGAATGTAAACTTTTCACTCGAGGGAAGACTTGAACCAAATACCTCTCGTTCGGCAGCTGCTCACGCTAACCACGGGACCACGGCACTCTTGAGCTTAGAATATCCTTGATGTTGCCTATCTTGCGCATGGACTACTCAGTTTGTCTAATTTGCTTTTTTTTCATAGTTCCACACAACTTCTTCCTGTTTTCTCTATTGATCTGTGTTCAGTTTTTCAAGGCCTATCCACTGTGCCAACATATAACTAAATCTGAGGGGGCTGCGATGGGGAGGTTTCCTTGTAAGATGGCGTAGTCGCGCCGACCGGTGTTATGGAGCTTGTAGTGCGACAGAGTTGGCGCTGTTTCTTCATGTAGCAGCAAGGCCCACAATTTATTCAATTTGAGTCCTTCTTCTGTTAAAGTTGTTTTTGTGCTTTTGAATTTCTGTTGTCTGTGTATGTCCTAGCATAGTAATGATTGGACATTGATAAAAAGAAGTGAAATAAAACCAGGCGCATGTGTAGTGAAATGATTTGTCTAAAACTAAGAAATAAAACGGATTAGAGAAACATTTGATGCGCCTTTAACTGGTGGTCGGAATAATGTACAGCAAATGAGGTAGCGACTGAGAATTTAAAATTCATTGTTTAACTTAGCATCTGTCCGCACCCGGTAGCTGAGTGGTCAGCGCGACAGAATGTCAATCCTAAGGGCCCGGGTTCGATTTCCGGCTGGGTCGGAGATTTTCTACGCTCAGGGACTGGGTTTTGTGTTGTCCTAATCATCGTCATTTCATCCCCATCGACGAAGTGGCGTCAAATCGAAAGACTTGCCCCGACGGGAGGCCCTAGTCATTCGACATTTACATTTAACTTAGCATCTTAGAATTTTACAGAGTTCTAGAGAATATTTGTCTTGTGGAATTGTACTCACTAGTGTCCTTAAGCCATTAACGTACGAGCTTCTTAGTAACTGTACATGTTTTCGAGCAACATTCAAAGACACGTCGACTGTTTCGCTAATGTGTTTTTATTTATCACTTCTAGAGAAATCATTTCACAGTATATTCGATCGCTTTTTTTAGTTATTTATTTTTTTGTTATCAAGTTTTGTTCAGAAAGAATGAAATATAATGTACTTAAATATGAATCGGTATTCTGTTATTACTAAGAGAATATATATCAAGAGAAAGCAGAAAGGTTTAAATTTATGCTGTCATTTCATACTTTTTGATACTTCACACAGCTAGCAGCAGGTGTTCATGAAATATTTCAATTTTCGCTCAGATCACTAATTAAATTTTACTTAATTACCCTGATTACTTTCAAGCAATTAAATCTTTCTCTGCAAATCTAGACGTCAGGTCGTTCAATTTGATACCTCATTTGTCCGTTACCCATTGTTCGATTGGCTTGTTTTATTTATGTTCGAACATTTGACCAAAAGACTGCAAAGGGTCATTCAAAATTCCTATTACATCCTTCTAAAGGTTGTAGAGGGGATTTAGTACATGAAATTTTGATGAGGAAGCGATGTTCAAAAACGTTCCGTTTGGATATAAAATATGTGTGAGGATCGGATCACTTTCATAGCTCCCACTTCACGGTATGCACACAAGTTGAGAAGAGGGCGTCGTTGTCAATTCCTGTCGTTACTATGACATCACGTAACGCCTTCGTCTGACTACAACAACAGCTGCGAGAAGATGGTGCGTTCGAGACGCTGAAGTGGTGCACTCTCGACTTTGAAGAGGACGTCCTTCGTCGCGTAGAAGAGAACCCGAGGACAAGTATAGCATGTAAGTCAGCGGGAGATTTGAAACTGATCTTAAATCCAAATGGTACATTTTTCAGACTTGGCTTCTTTATCAAGACTATATGTACTAAGTTCTGCCTGCAACCCCTAGAAGCCTGTAATAGGAATTTTGAATCATCCTGTAGTCTCAAAGAAACGAATCTGATGACTCTCTGAGCCACAGCCAAATGCGCGTACGACAAAAATCACCAATAATCCACCAAAATGTCTCCCACATCTTTGCCATAAAATATTCCGTAACACACTCAAAGAATTACAACAACTACGAAAATAGGTCGGTCTAGTAACATTTCCTTTCCAGTCGTACTGCTGCTTTACGAATCCCAAGTTTCGAGGTATTACACCTTGACTTTCAAATATGAGTCTCGTTCAAACGACTAAGAATACTTTTTATCCATTAAAGGACGTCCTCGACCAGGCCGTGAAGATCCAAGGCTTATACATCGGCCACGTCATGCGGATGTGGTATGGAGGGGCAAGTGATCAGCATACCGCTCTCCCAACCATTTGGCGGACTTTCCATACCGCGGAGTCACTACTACTCGGTCAACTAGCTCCTCAGTCGACATCACGAAGCTGATTGCTCCATTTACCGAGGCTAAATCCTTGTCAGTGCGGGGAACCGAAATTTCAAATCTTAGGTCATCAGTTCCCTAGACTTAGAAGTACTAAAACCTAATTAACCTAAGAACATCAAACACATCCATTCGCGAGGCAGGATTGGAAACTGCGACCGCAGCAGCAGCGCGGTTCCGGACTGAAGCGCCTAGAATCACCCGGCCACAGCGGCTGGCACGGGGAATCGAACCGGGGTCATCCGCATGGCAGCCATCTACACTGGCCACTCAGCAATGGCGTCATTAAAGTCTTCAATCCACGAAGGTGACTTGCAACAGACGTCAAATGAGCACTAAGTATACAAAATGCTTAGATATGTAAATGATTAATATTTCAGCGTTACCACACGAAGTACGTGGGAGTAACGACATTTACATCCTGCATTTTAGGAAACAATACGCAGCGGGTTTCTCATGAGAGAATCGAATTTGAAAGTCGGTTGTTACACCCCTTGCGTCAGATGGTTCTAATGGCTCTAAGCACTATGTGACTTAACATCTGAGGTCATCAGTCCCCTAGACATAGAACTACTTAAACCTAACTAACCTAAGGACATCACACAAATCCATGCCCGATGCAGGATTAGAACCTGCGACCGTAGCACCTTGCGTCAGAAAATGGGCTTCTTTGCAACAGGAGAGGTGTGCAGGAGGACAGTGCGACAACTTGCGGAGCAGCACAGGCTGCCAGCGGCACGGCTACCACATCTGCGGCTTCCCTGGGCGCCGCACCGACGGGGGTGCGCCCAGTGACAACACCGATTCGGCACAAGAGTGGCACCGCGTCGTCTTTCCAGACGAGTCCCGTTTCTGCGCACAGTATGCACATACGGAAGCTGCGAGGAGAATGAAAGTTGCTGGGTTAGGTTTGTCATCAATATAAGGGTCCATCATCTGGAAATGTGGTGTGGGATGTTATTGTTTAAACTGCGCGACCATCTCTGATTCCCATAGCTGGTAATTTGGGTAACAGCTTTCTGACGTGTTAGTGTCGGTGGCTGTGTAATATCTTCGTGGTATCCGTTCGTCTTTCAATAAGAAAACGGTACTTCACATGTTCCTTGTGCTGTCCTGCCCAACATCGCCACAATGGGTGATCGACCGTTTCCTTGGGCTAAACGTTCCCAGTGAAAACATTCGGCTATGGGCAGGTGGTGCCAACAGGCTTTCACGCCACCACGCCAGACACTACAAGTGATGAACCTGTAGAAATTAGAAATATCAGTAGCCACACTTTTTATAGAATATACTCATTACGCGAACAGCTTCGACTCTACGTTAGTGTCATCTTCAGGACCCTGTGATAACTGAAGGGTAATATCCAACCCTCGGACAGGTACCAAGAATATTCACTGCTCTCATTGATTTCATGGAACAGTGTGTATCTCACAGCAACATTATTTGCTAGATGTGTTGCACCATTCAGTATACTTAGGGACCTGAAGATGACACTAATCTAGTGTCGAAACTGGTCGCGTAATTAATATATTTCATAAAAAGTATGACTCTTGGTATTATTTTTTCTACAAGTTTATGACCAGCCGCAGTCCAACGTCTACTTCAGTGACTGATAATCTCCAACAACTGATTAAATCTGGCAAAGATCTGAAACAGCATGGAACGACGTACCCGTGTAAGTCATCCCGGTGCAGTTCGACACTGTGCCCACCTGGGTCAGAGCAATTGTGGCTGCCAAAGGAGGCAGCATTCAGTACTTAATTTCGCACGTGCTGCGCATCCAAGTGTCCGCGGTCTAGAGATGCCGGTACGATAGCTCAGTGTGTTAGGTCAGAGAGCTGGCTGGTCTCTGTAGTAAAAAAAACTGAGTGAAGGAATCAACAACGTACTTCGATGGACGTCATGTGACGTCCGCTGCGACCAAATACAACGGACAATAACGAACAATTTGCAAAAACAAAACAAAAAACACAAAAAATTGGTAGCGATTTTGTTTGGTAATCAGAATGTTCTCGGTCCCGGGTTCCAAACCCGCCACCGTTTAGTTTTCGCTTAATAATCAGCATTGGCAGCCGAAGACTTCCGGCATCACAAGACACCCTCATTCTGCCAACGGTCTATCAAAGAGAGAGGAGGAGCGGTCAGAGGTTCGGGGCACTCTCTTGTCCTTTGGGTGAGAAACTGCTCCTAAAGGCGGAAGAATCAGCAGTGATCAATTGAAGAATCAGCGATGATCGACGGCATGAGGATGCAGAAGACAATGGAAACTACTGCATTAAAGACACATACTGTTATCTACAGGACATGTGGCCTTTAACTGAAAAAGTGTCATGATGATCTCTCCATTGACAAAAGATTCCGGAATAGTCCCCCGTTCGGATATGCGGGAGGGGACTGCAGAGGAGGAGGTGACCTAGAGAAAAAGATTGAATAATTAACGAAAGGATAACGTTCTACGAGTCGGGGCATGGAATGTCAGAACCTTGAATGTGGTAGGCAAGCTAGAAATCTGAAAAGGGAAATCCAAAGGCTCAGTCTAGATATAGTAGGGTCAGTGAAGTGAAGTGGCAAGAAGACAAGATTTCTGATCACATGAGTATAGGGTAATATCAACAGCAGCAGAAAATGGTATAACGGGAGTAGGATTCGTTATGAATAGGAAGGTAGGGCAGAGAGTGCGCTACTGTGAACAGTTCAGTGGTAGGGTTGTTCTTATCGCAATCGACAGCAAACGAACATCGATAACGATATTTCAGGTATACATGTCGACGTCGCAAGCTCAAGATGAAGAGATAGAGAAAGAATATGAAGATATTGAAAGGGTAGTACAGTACGCAAAGGGAGGTGAAAGTTTGATATAAGTCCGGTGACATACCGCATGACTTTCGAAAAAATATCATCCACGCAATTCCCGAAGACTGCAAGAGCCGACAAATGAAAGAATTATCGCACAACAGCTCAACCATCCAAGTTGCTGACAAGAGTACTATACAGACGAATGGAAAAGAAAATTGAGGATGTGCTTTAGAAAAGGTAAAGGCACCAGAGAGGCAATTCTGACGTTGTGGTTGATAATGGAAGCAAGATTAAAGAGAAATCAAGACACACTCACAGGATTCGTCGACCTGAAAAAGAGCTCGACAATATAAAATGTTTCAAGACGTTCGAAATTCTCAGAAAAACAGGGTTAAGCTGCAAGGAGAGACGGATAATTTACACCATGTACAAGAGCGAAAGAGGGAATAATAAGAGCGGACGACCAAGAATGAAGCGCTCGGATTAAAAAGGGTGTAAGACAGTAATGTAATCTTTCGCCCATACTGTTCAATGTGTACATCGAAGAAGCAATAATAGAAATAAAAGAAAGGTTCACGTGTGGAATTAAAATTCAAGGTGAAAAGGTAGTGCCGGCTGGTGTGGCCGATCAGTTCTAGGCGCTTCAGTCTGGAACCGCGCGACCGCTACGGTCGCAGGTTCGAACCCTGAAACGGGCATGGATGTGTGTGATGTCCTTAGGTTAGTTAGGTTTAAGTAGTTCTAAGTTCTAGTGGACTGATGACCTCAGATGTTAAGTCCCATAGTGCTCAGAGCCATTTGAACCATTTTGAAAAAATAGTGATACGATTCGCTAATGACATTGCTATCCTGAGTGAATGTGAAGAAGAATTACATGATCTGCTGAATGGAATGAACAATCTAATGAGTACAGAATGTAGATTGAGAGTAACTCGAAGAAAGACGAAAGTAATGAGAAGTAAGAGAATGAGAACAGCGAGAAACTTAACATCAAGATTGATGGTCACGAAGTAGATGAAGTTGAGGAATTCTACTACCTAGGCAGCAAAATAACCAATGACGGACGGAGGAAGGAGGGCATCAAAAGCAGACAAGCACTGGCAATAAGCGCATTCCTGGCCAAGTGAAGTCTACTAGTATCAAACATAGGTCTTAATTTCAGGAAGAAATTTCTGAGAATGTACGTCCGGAGCACAGTGTTGTATGGTAGTAAAACACGGACTGTGTGAAAACCGAAACAAAAGAGAATCGAAGCATCTGAGAGGTGGTGCTATACACGAATGTGGAAAATTAGGTGGACTGATAAGGTAAGGCATGAGGAGGTTCTGCGCAGAATCGGAGGGGAGAGGAATTTCTGGTGGGCCGCATCAAAGCAGTCAGAATACTGATGTCGACCCCTTCCCCCCCCCCCCCCCCCCCCTCAAATAGCCTTCAAATCACCGACAAATTTAATCATTCATTATTCGTGCTATAGTATGTAAACTCAGTAAGAATAATATCCTTATGTGCAGTTCTAATTGGCCTGCAGTGTACTTGTCAAACAGATAAATTTAATTTTTCAAAGCAATCACGACAAGACTTTTAGCACATACCTTGTTCATAAAAGTATTTTGGCTCAAATGCTTTAAAGCTTCAGTTCTTCAATAAAGCCTCATTCGAGCGCAACCAGCTGGCCATCCGAAACACTACTCAGTCACAAGGCGACAGGTATAGCTCGTATGGAAGACAGTTGCGCGCTGCGCAACTTGGGGCTCCACTGACTCTTGTATCGTTTGTATCGCGTCGTGGTTTTTCTTGTTACAAACTGACTCTATCGGTAAAACGTTCGGGTCAGCTGACAATCTCTACGAACGATTTCGAAGTATCGACAAACATGAAATACTCTCCGTTTGTCAGAAAGTAGCACAGAGAGTCTAATAAACAGTATGGTCATCACTTTTTAGTAAAATTTTGACAACGTGGCTATATGTCATGTTTCCATTGCGTGCTACGAATCTTGCTTTGCCGTGTTCGATAGCGAAAATTATTTCGAGCAGTTAGTTCATGAGCCCATACGAATAGTAAACGGTTGTGAAAACACACTTGACCTCTTAGCAACAAATAATCCTAATTTAATAACGAGCATCAAAACCGATTCAGGGATTAGTTAAAACAGGGTTGTCGTAGCGAGACTGAATATCGTAATCCCCAAATCCTCGAAAAATAAGCGAAAAATATATCTATTCAAAAAAGCAGATAAAAATTCACTTGACGCCTTCCTAGGAGACAATCTCCACTCATTCCAAATTAATAATATAAGTGTAGACCAGATGTGGCTTAAATTAAAAGAAATAGTATCGGCAGCAATTGAGAGATTTATATCAAATAAATTAACATACGACAGAGCTGATCCTCCTTGGTATACAAAACGGGTTAGAATACCGTTGCAGAAACAACGAAACAAACATGCCAAATTTAAACAGACGCAAAATCCCCAAGATTGGTGATCTTTTACAGAAGCTCGAAATTTAGCGCGAACTTCAATGCGAGATGCCTATAACAGTTTCCACAACGAAACTTTGTCTAGAAACCTGGCAGAAAATCCAAAGAGATTCTGGTCGTATGTGAAGTATGTTAGCGGCAAGAAACAATCAATGCCTTCTCTGCGCGATAGCAATGGAGATACTATCCAAGACAGTGTTGCCAAAGCAGAGTTACTAAACACAGCCTTCCGAAATGCCTTCACAAAAGAAGACGGAGTAAATATTCCAGAATTCGAATCGAGAACAGCTGCCAACATGAGTAACGTAGAAGTAAATATCTTCGGAGTAGTGAAGCAACTTAAATTAATTAATAAAAGCAAGTCTTCTGGTCCAGACTGTATATCAATTAGGTTCCTTTCGGAGTATGCTGATGCATTAGCTCCACATTTAACAATTATATACAACCGTTCGCTCGACGAAAGATCCGTACCTAAAGACTGGGAAGATGCACAGGTCACACTAAAATTCAAGAAAGGTAGTAGGAGCAATCCACTAAATTACAGACCTATATCGTTAACATCGATATGCAGCAGGATTTTAGAACATATATTGTGTTCAAACATTATCAATTACCTCGAAGAAAACGGTCTATTGACACATACTCAACATGGGTTTAGAAAACATCGTTCCTGTGAAACAAAACTAGCTTTTTATTCACACGAAGTGTTGAGTGCTATTAACAAGGTATTTCAGATCGATTCCGTATTTCTGGATTTCCGGAAGGCTTTTGACACTCTACCACACAAGCGGCTCACGGTGAAATTGCGTACTTATGGAATATCGTCTCAGTTATGTGACTGGATTTGCAATTTCCTGTGAGAGAGGTCACAGTTCGTAGTAATTGACGGAAAGTCATCGAGTAAAACAAAAGTGATTTCTGGCGTTCCCCAAGGCAGTGTTATAGGCCCTTTGCTGTTCCTTATCTATATAAACGATTTGAGAGACAATCTGAGCACCGGCTTCGGTTGTTTGCAGATGACGCTGTCGTTTATCGACTAATAAAGTCATCAGAAGATCAAAACAAGCTGCAAAACGATTTAGAAAAGTGGCAGTTGACCCTAAATAATGAAAAGTGTGAGGTCATCCACATGAGTGCTAAAAGAAACTCGTTAAACTTCGGTTACACGATAAACAAGTCTAATCCAAAAGCCGTAAACTCAACTAAATACCTAGGTGTTACAGATACGAACAACTTAAATTGGAAGGAACACACAGAAAATGTTGTGGGGAAGGCTAACCAAAGACTGCGTTTTATTAGCAGGACACTTAGAAAATGTAACAGACCTACTAAGGAGACTGCCTACACTCCGCTTATCCGTCCTCTTTTAGAATACTGCTGCGCGCTGTGGGATCCTTACCAGATAGGACTGACTACTCCGTACAGTACAAAGAAGGGCAGCACGTTTTGTATTATCGCGAAATGTGGGTGAGAGTGTCACTGAAATAGTACAGAGATTCATTAAAAGAAAGGCGTTTTTCGTTGCGACGGAATCTTCTCACGAAATTACCATCATCAGCTTTCTCCTCCGCATGCGTAAATATTGTGTTGACACCGACCTACATAAGGAGGAACGATCACCACGATAAAATAAGGAAAATCAGAGCTCGTACGGAAAGCTATAGGTGTTCATTCTTTCCGAGCGCTATACGAGATTGGAATAACAGGGAATTGTGAGGGCGGTTCGATGATCCCTCTGCCAGGCACTTAAATGTGATTTGCCGAGTATCCATGTAGATGTTTACAATTATCAGCAGTCGAATATCGGCGATGATGGGCCGAGGCGAGGCGTATAGCTTTGTTTCGTGCAGTCATCAGGGTACACGAGTGGGCCTTTGGCTCCGAAAGCCTGCATCGATTTTCATTGAATGGTTCACACGCTGACACTTGTTGATAGCCCAGCATTGAAATCTACAGCAATTTGTGGATGGTTTGCACTTCTGTCACGCTGAACGATTCTCTTCAGTCTTCGTTGGTACCGTTCTTGAAGGATCTTTTTTCGGCAGCATCGATGTCGGAGACTTGATGTTTTGCCGGATTCCCGATATTCACGGTACACTCGTGAAATGATCGTACGGGAAAATCCCAACTTCATCGCTACCTCGGAGAGGCTGTGTTCCATCGCTCGTGCGCCGACTATAAAACCACGTTCAGACTGAGTTAAATTTTGATTACCTGCCATTGTAGCAGCAATAAGCGTTCTGACAACCGCGGCAGATACTTGTCTTACGTAGGCGTTGCCGACCGCAGGGCCGTATTCAGCCTGTTTGCATATCTCTGTATTTGAATACGCATGCCTGTACCAGTTTCTTTGGAGCTTCAGTGTATATCCGCCACCTATTGCACCCATTCACTTCTGGCAACTTTTATCTGAATCGCTTTACTGGCCACAAAGAAAGATGCGATATTGCCATTATCCATTTACATGCAAAACTGCATTCCACACATTAACTGCCAAATTAAAAACTACATACCCAGAAAGTCGACATTAGCAGCCTGCACTCTACGCAGAAATACGAGGGTTGTCCAGAAAGTAAGTTCCGATCGGTCGCGAAATGGAAACCACAGTGAAAACGAGAAACGTTTCATTTGCAACAGTTAGGTACACCTTCCACCTACTTCTCTATATAGTCGCCGCTCCGACTTCGAGTTTTGTACTAGTGTTGTATCAACTTTCCAATATGCTCGTCATAGAAAGCAGCCGCCTGTGCTTTCGGCCAGTTATCTGCACTGGTCTGCAGCTCGTTGTCTGTGGAAATATTTTGTCTTCATAGCCAGCGGTTCTTGTGAGCAGAGATGATACTCAGGTGGAGCCAATTACGGACTGTATTGTGGGTATCAAACACTTCTCATCGGAAACGCTGCAGGAGCGTCTTCATTACCCCTGCAGTGTGCGGCGAAGAATTGGCATGAAGAAGGAAATGCTAGACAGTTGTGTTATGTGGGCTGCATGACACAGGCGAAATCTCTAACCAGGCCCTCATACTTGGCGGGTGACGCTATTCCCTATGCATCTTTACGTGCTCACTATTCACTCAAACCTGAAAAGAGCGACGCGACACGATCGACGGGCATACTAGAGACACTGCCCAACACATCCGTGCAAATCTTTACCAGATTTTCCCAGTGGTTCCCATTTCGCGACCGATCGTAATTTACTTTCTGGACAACCCTCGTAGTAGTATGAAGATAAAAGCAAATTATTACACTACCAAGCAAGCGTACGGTCTGTTGCTGGAAGTCTGTTAATTTTTAATGGACCTCCAGTCGCCCAACGCGGCTACTGTGAGTGGGTACAGGCTGTGGTCCTGACAGACACGGAGGCGTGGCCAATCACATTCAGTGGGAACTGCATCCTGAGATACTGAACACTACGAGATGGGTACTACGTTTCGTGTTAGGTGATCGAAAACATGTTTTATTGGCGTCAGGCCGATTGATTTGGTAGATTACTGAAGAGCGGCAATATTGCAGTGACATTCCTGTGATACGCAGGACGGGCAATGCTTTATAATGGTCTCTCATATATTATGGTAATCGGGTGCTACATCGCATTTCGTAGCACCTCAGCGAACATGTGACAGACGCTAACCCTGACGCTGCCACGGCCGTCTCTGGAGCGTGTAAGGAACACGGCTATGTCTCCGGAAACAGCCTTGATCACTGCGTTACGGATCACAGAATACACTATCTGACTGTTTTCCGGAAATCGTTTTAAACGCTTAATTATGTCATTCTATGTACATAATACGCTCTTTCACCCCATGAATTTCAGTATTTTTTTTTTTTTTTTTTAAAGACGGAAATCGAATTCTAACACTTTGAAATCCCGCTAAAGCGCTCCATTTGAGCCATGTGGTGCCTTTGACGTCACCGGTTAGCAAGCTGCTGCTGCTGTCGTAGAACTCAATCCAGGAAAAGTTTTGTTTTGGAATTTTGTTTCGAAAAACTTGTTACAAATGCGTGAAGTACCACTTTGTACAAATACATCTACAAAAAGGCCTGAAAAATTGTTTTTGAGTGTTACAAAGAATGAAAAGACGGGTGAAATACGGTTGTAACTTGTTCGTAGAGATCCAAATGGGACGCTGTTTATTTTTGTAACGATCATTTTTATGTAAGTAAATACTCCATACGAGCGCGTTATCGCTTATAGCGTAATATGCAGCATGCTGACCTACTAATGCAATGTTCCTAAAATTGAGCCCCATTAGGTGCTATTTTTCGCTTAATACTACTGTTTTTCTCCAATTTATTTTATCCGTAATACAGTTATGTAGTAGCTTTAAATCCTTTATTACATTACATTTTAATAATCATTTATTAGCTTTATTTTACGCCCGATCAGTCTGAGATGAATCACAAGAGTGGCGTTAAGAATCTGTATTTCATGTCTGAGAAACCATTTAACAATTTCCGACCACATTATTCTTCTCAAATCAGTCGTAGAGACATAATTTGGCCACCTTCAACTGTCTCCATTGAGCCTGTTACGATTTCGACAAACAGAAAGATTGATTACTGCTTGGAACCTACCAGGAAATGTAATAAGGCCAGGGCATTGCGATGAATGAAAGCTGGTCCTGCTTAAGAACTTTTAAATCATAGTGTTTTAGCAGCAGTTAAGAACGCAGTAGAACAACAGGTATTTAATGTTCTGCTGCATCAACTGCATATTTTCCTCTGCAGATTTTCTTGACCGTGAGAGAAATTCATCCTAGTTCGGTCGCCTAGTGTGTAGACTGCCGTTTCGTCGTCACGGACCGGTCTCCGGTACGACACAGCAAGGGAATGGAGGCAATACTGGCTGCTGAATAATCACCATCCTCTCATCACTGATTTTGATCCTTCGATACCGGTGGAAGGAATGCAAATGCCCAGAAGAACTTGGTGCAGACTTAATCGTGTGAGGACCAACCACGGCAGGTGTAAGGCCACTCTCCACAAATGGAAACTCAATGGTGACCAACGACGCGACTGTGGTGCATAAGAACAAACAATCCCTCACCTGATCTTCGAATGTCCTGCGAGGAGGTTTGAAGGAGACTGGATGGAGATCATGAATGCTACTTCACGTGCTGTTCAGTGAGTGACCTGCTTAGATGTGGACTTGTAATAGCTGCAATGGCTGCCTCCCTAATCTTTCGGATTATTGTTGTTTTCAATCAATCATTTAATAATATATTTGTAATTCGTTTATTATATTAATTAATAATATGTGTGCAGTTTTACTCTGTAGATGCCATACGCTAAATAAATAAATAAATAACTGCATATTTTATAGACATAAATTCCCGCAGTTTAAATTAACGACCTGGAGGAACAGATAAACTACCTTGTATGAAGTTGTTGAACGCAAACACGATAATGCTAGGCAGTTCCCCACTAGTGTTGAGAAAACCACAGTAATTAACAACCAGAATTATCTTCTGAATAAATTATTTCCACTGTGTTATTTTCCAAAAACTGTCACGTAACCTGTTTAATAATCCAGTATGCGTATCTGACTAATAAATCAAATCAAAACACTTACGCTGCATAAAAGCTGTAAGCAATAGTAAAAAATACCAAAGATTGCAATTTCAATTAACTCTGTCTTTTCCTTTTGGTATGGTGAAGGAGTCATGTAATTGTGGCAACTTTGGGGTTAGCTGGCTGGTGAAAGGGAAGAGTCACTTGGTGGAACCGCACAAGTTGTAAAGATGTGTCCACTGAAAACCACAGCCTCGTGCAGATAAAGCAGGTGAGAGCCTTCTGCCGACCAAGGACGGTAAGAGGGACCACCAAGGATGGCCAGCCCTTTATATAGATTTATTGTGCTTGAAGTGTAAAGAAACCATTTGAGCAAAGATAGAGATTTGGAGGACGCGATAAAACATGAGACCTCGAATGTGGGACCAGCTGTTAGATCACAGTCCAGCTGCAATGTTCAAAGGTTAGGAGATCTGTGATTGGTTCTTAATAATTATATTGCTAGTTTGAGGGAGAGTTCTTGTGTGTGTGTGTGTGTGTGTGTGTGTGTGTGTGTGTGTGTGTATCTCTATGAATACATCGCCTTTGGTTGACACTAGAAATCTGTTACATAGTAGGAGATTCTCGTCTTCTCCCCCGCACCAAGAAATTTTTTTATTAAATTATCGTTGGTCGGTACACGCAATGTCTGCTGCAACGGGCCGGGGAGATTCTGCTTCCGGCCGAACCAGCTACATTTTGTGCAGGAGGGTAAGAAGGCTGTAGAAGGCATTTTCTCTCCGGGCATCACAGATTTCTCCATAGGTCATTGTAGAGAGCAGCAGAGCAAGATGTCTTCAACTTAGAGCAGAATTCAGATTCCACGGCTGAACTTAAAATGGTTCAAATGGCTCTGAGCACTATGGGACTTAACATCTGTGGTCATCAGTCCCCTAGAACTTAGACCTACTTCAACCTAACTAACCTAAGGACATCAAACACATCCATGCCCGAGGCAGGATTCGAACCTGCTACTGTAGCAGTCGCGCGGTTCCGGACTGAGCGCCTAGAACCGCTAGACCACCGCGGCCGGCGGCTGAACTTAGATTCTCAGCTCCTACTGCAGCCATCTTCTACTCTCATACATCGTTAGAGTGGTAAGCATGGACTGTATTTTCATCCACTGAGATGAGGCGAGTGCGAAGTCATCTATTTTGCATTAGGGTTTCCTTTTGTTGATGTAAGTTTCACAGCCAGCTAGCGGCACCAACCACTCACTTAGGCGAGAGGACTTGTGTTTGTTCTTGCTTTTCTGGGACTTTTCTTAATTCATTAACATTTTCTGCAATCGTTGGTGATATTTGTGCACAGTTATACAGGGTGAAGAAAAATTCGCGCACTCGGACTGTGCAGTGCGATTCCTCACATACTATCAATACAAAATGTCTCTCACAAAATTTCGCCCTTCGTACATTTCCGGCAGTAAATGGACGTTAAAGATTAGCAATCTACTTCACTCAGCATACAGCTTATAGTAGTTGGCGCCATGGATATCCTTTTGCGTTAGCGTGCAGGAGGTCAAGGGCTCGATTCTGTTTCGAGGCATTTTTATTTTTAGTCGATAAATGTAGTCTACATGGTACGGTATCTAGTGTCTTAATAGCCATATAGCGTTTACAGTGGGTCTTCTACAAAACATTTGCACATGCGTACTACGGAAACAGAAATCGAAGCACAATCGTTTTCACTGGCAGCTTTTAAAAAAGCCTTTTACACGTCATGGACGGAAATATTTCACATCACTGCACCCACTAGATTTCAAACCTGTTTTCTGCATCCCATCGATTAGTACCAACTATTATTCTTGCCACGTTCAGGTCCGTTACAGTTCGTTATGGCCATACGTCACCAGTAGGGCTAGCAACGTGCTTTGCAAATAATTTCCAAACATGTACTATGCAAAAGTCGGATCATGTGGTTTAAGAAACGGTGTATTATAGGGCAAGATGAAACTGGCAAATAAAAACAATTACGCCTCGATCCAGAATCTGCAACCTCCTGCATGCTAACCCACAGTGCTATCCACTGCACTAACGGCATAGCACTGACTTTACTTGCTGACAGAGGTAACTGGCGTACATGTGATTTAGTGTTGCCACATTGCCAATCTTTAACATCCATTTATTGCTGGAAACACGCGCAGGACGAAATTTTGAGACAGACATTTCTGTATTGCTAGTAAGTGAGGAATTATGCTGCGAAGTCCGAGTGCGAGAATTTTTTTTTTTCGCACTGTATATCGTTTCTGTCATGTCTCCCTTGTGTGCTTAATAATTGATTATATTCTTGAGTCAGTGGAAAAAATATTTTTGATGTCTTTTACCAATAAATCAGATTGTTATAGTGACTGCTAGCTTTCTTTCGAAATTTGATGTATCCCGCTGTAAATATGCTTATGTGAGGTGCGGTACCCATACTTCTATGCTTAATTGGGACACCCGCGGAAATTTCATCAGATAAGCCGTCATCTGTTGCACGAGGAGTACGATAAACTGCTCAGTTGGCACCTTACAATGTGAATGCTGAACAATTAACTGTTACTTTACAGAATAGACATTCTCGAAAGAGAGGTCATTAGAAAAATAATGACTGTAGAACAAACAACAGACGTATGGAAAATAAGATGTGACGAGAACTACCAAAAAGAACAGAAAACAGCAGAAGCAGTGGCAAGCCATAGCTTAATCTTCTTTAGACACCTCAGCCAGAACTAGCATACCTGTGGTTGCGCGAAAAGAAATCAGCAGTAGCATGGATTACAGAAATAAGAATAGACCTAGAAAGAAAAATGTCAAAGAACTGGAAATAACAGAAAGAAACAGTTTAAGACTAAAATACTACATTCAAAAGACTTACAAAGCAGGAAAATAAAGAATCAGGAACAACGTCGCTGGGAGAATAATGGACACAATATGGAACGAAGATGAAGGGATATTTTAAAAGTATGAAACAACAACAAAGCTCATGGAATCAATATAAGAAATAAAAAACAATCATCGCTTACTTTGAGCCATAAAGGTGTCCATAATTCAAGAACGCACGTTTTAAGTAACTCACCAACAAACCACATCAGTGACTTAGGGAATCAGCTCACAACACATAGAACTGACGGGTTGCTGTGCAACTACAATTGGTCTACAGAGGTCCGAAATTTGAGCGAAGCCGGCAATTATTATCAGGACAAATCCGACAATAGACTGCAATAAAAATGTTATTATATCCATAAAAAAGCTGAAGTACTAAAACTCTTCAATTTAAGTGGAGCGTGGAGGATTTACTGAGGCCAACTCCTTTTACTCCATTGACGAATTCCCTAGTAGAACCAATTAATGCACATACATTATTAATAATATCAACTAATGTGAGTATTAAGTAAAATGTTAATTCTGCACATCTTCAGTGCAGTAGTGTGATAAATGTAAATAAGTGTTGTAAACAGATTTTCCGTTTGATGTTGCATGGCTATAATAGCCTAAGAATTATCGTATTCGCATGAAGTATTGAGTGCTATTGACAAGGGATTTCAGATCGGTTCCGTATTTCTGGATTTCGGGAAGGCTTTTGACACTGAACCACACAAGCGGCTTGTAGTGAAATTGCGTGCGTATGGATATAGTCTCAGTTATGTGACTGGATTTGTGATTTCATGTCAGAGAAGTCACAGTTCGTAGTAATTGACGAAAAGTCATCGAGTAAAACAGAAGTGATTTCTGGCATTCCGCAAGGTAGTGTTATAGGCCCTTTGCTGTTCCTTATCTATATTATCTATATAATCTGAGCTGCCGGATTAGGATGTTTGCAGATGACGCTGTCGTTTACAGACTAATAAAGTCATCAGAAGATCAAACCAAATTGCAAAACGATTTAGAAGAAATATCTGAATGGTGCGAAAATTGGCAGTTAACCCTAAATAACGAAAAGTGTGAGGTCATCCACATGAGTGATAAAAGGAATTCGTTAAACTTCGGTTACACGATAAATCAGTCAAATCTAAAGGCCGTAAATTCAACTAAATACCTAGGAATTACAATTACGAACAACTTAAATTGGAAGGAACACATAGAAAATGTGCCAAAGACTACGTTGTAGTGGCAGGACACTTAGAAAATGTAACAGATCTGCTAAGGAGAATGCCTATACTACGCTTGTCCGTCCTCTTTTAGAATACTGCTGCGCGGTGTGGGATCCTTACTAGATAGGACTGACGGAGTACATCAAAAAAGTACAAAGAAGGGCAGCACGTTTTGTATTATCGCGAAATATGGGTGAGAGTGTCACTGAAATGATACAAGGTTTGGGCTGGATATCATTAAAAGAAAGGCGTTTTCCGTTTCGATGGAATCTTCTCACGAAATTCCAATCACGAACTTTCTCCTCCGAATGCGAGAATATTTTGTTGACACCCACCCACTTAGGGAGAAACGATCACCACGATATAATAAGGGAAATCAGAGCTCGTACGGAAAGATACAGGTGTTCGTGCTTTCCGCACGCTATACGAGATTGGAATAACAGAGAATTGTGAAGGTGGTTCGATGAACCCTCTGCTAGGCACTTAAATGTGATTTGCAGAGTACAGATGTAGATGATGTTACACCCCTCAAGAAAAGTGACTGAAGTCGAAAAACGGCAATTTTTAGTTTATGTCACTGGAAAATGCTTGTGAAATGCCCCAACGTACACGAAAAGCGTCGCATTTCTATCTCACAGTTTGTCAACTTGAGAGAAGTTGTGTTTGTGTTGTTGCAGGCTGTTTCATGATCCACAATGGCAAGAATAGTGTCGCTTCGGCATTGCTACTACCAGGTGTGCATGGCCGGCCGCTGTGGCCGAGCGGTTCTAGGTGCTTCAGTCCAGAACCGCGCTGCTGCTACGGTCGCAGGTTCGAATCCTGCCTTGGGCATGGATGCGTGTGATGTCCTTAAGTTAGTTAGGTTTAAGTAGTTCTATGTCTACGGGACTGATGACCACAGATGTTAAGTCCCGTAGTGCTTTGAGCCATCTGAACCAGGTGTGCATGGGTCATTCAGTAATAGCGCTGATTCTGAGTTGTGACACTTTTCATGTATAAGGTACGTTGAATATAATTTTTAAAATAATTGAGCATTACAATTTCTATGTTTATACATTTTCTTTACCTTGAATTACAATGTCTTTAAAACATGCTTGCATTTCTGAGGAACATTGTAATGTGAGTTACAGAAACAGTCTGAACACAAACATTGTAATAATAATTGACATAGACAACAGAAGAAAAAATTCATAATGGGAATGTACTTCTTTGCTGTGCACAAATTTAAGACCGAATCGAACTCACACAAGTTTTTGATTACGGA
This sequence comes from Schistocerca piceifrons, assembly GCF_021461385.2. Classification (NCBI taxonomy): domain Eukaryota; kingdom Metazoa; phylum Arthropoda; class Insecta; order Orthoptera; family Acrididae; genus Schistocerca; species Schistocerca piceifrons. The sequence goes on along the minus strand of NC_060139.1, from coordinate 620,214,087 downwards.
AACACCCAAAACGAAGGACAATGTTCCGTCCGCCATAGAGAAATCAATTAAGCAAGTGCCTAAAAGCAGGTACCATCTATATTCCCAATGATTAAGTCGAATTACTTTAACCTACAAGAAAAACAGGAAATCCGTAAAAAGTAACAAATCTGAGTCATCAGAACTATGTGGACTTGAAAACACACTCACAGATGGTAGGGTCAAACTATAACGAAACGCCAAACAATTAAATGAACAAAAGCAGTGACATAAAAGTACTCAAAGTGAAGAAGTGTGACCCAAGCATTCTTTTTTATGAAAATCACATAGGAGCAAAAAGAATATGCACTGATCATCATCAGCAGCACCAGGAGAAAAAAAAATATGATTCTGTAATGTAATGTGTTGCAGCGTTCAAGGAAAAGATGAAAATTTCTACCATAAAGGAAACTCATATAGAATCCATTTCTCTGCGAAATGTATTCCTACACCATAAAGACCCATTTATGAGACCTTTTTTCGTAAATTGTGTTTCTTTAATTGTACCTAATTGAGGTTCCTTAGTAAACTGTATTAATTTTCATAAATTTGTATTTTTCTAATTAAACCATTTCAACTGGTTTTTCATTTTTAATCCTAAGTACTAATTTTGCCTGATGGAAGATCGATTATCGTATAATAATACGGTAAGTTAAAATTACCTTGGGTGGAAAGTGGCAAAAGTATTCCATGGGACCTCCTAAGAAAAACACTCTCAAGTATTCTATTTTTTAGTTGTATTATGGTTCTTGCCGGGGTGTGATATGTAGCCGGCCGCGGTGGTCTTGCGGTTCTAGGCGCTACAGTCTGGAACCGCGGGACTGCTACGGTAGCAGGTTCGAATCCTGCCGGGGGCATGGATGTGTGTGATGTCCTTAGGTTAGTTAGGTTTAAGTAGTTCTAAGTTCTAGGGGACTGATGACCTAAGATGTTAAGTCCCATGGTGCTCAGAACCATTTGTGATATGTACCTGAGTGTATTATAAACTTACATGTTCTTTGACATGGTTGTTATTACCGCTTAAATGAAAATGTTTAAGATTTTTTATTTATTCGGCGTCCATGAGGTCCATTTCACGTAGGCTCTGAGGAAGGAACACTCCTGTTCTTGGAAACTGAAACCTTCCTGTAATTACACCGTAATAGAAACATAAACAAGGTTCAGGGACTCCAGCGGACACGTGTGTAAACACTGCTCCACTCTCTGAGTCATGCGCTTTCGCGCATGTTGACTGCACCAGCTGCGGACGTTGAACTCAAATTACACACTCGACGCGCTCCGCGCTTCTGACACGCTAGGTATTAATAACAAACATCGGTTTTTTCTCCCTTCGTGTTTGTATTTCTGCGTTTGTACGCGCGAGAACTTGTTTATGCGTGACGTATCGTACCGGCTGTGCTTGAACTTTGCCTTACAGATCGAGGCGACTGGTACTGTCACACAACTGATATCTGGTCATTACACGAACCCCCACGGTGAAATAAAAAAGTGAAAATAAAGCAGGATCTGTGAGTGACCAGTTCCTGGGTTTCAAATCATCACAGGTTTCTGACTACCATTTCATCACCCTGTATTCTTCGTCCTATTGTGATTTTTGTACAATTATGAAGACCTCATTCGTCAGCCAAGACAGTTTTCCTTTTCCGTAAGGAACTGGCCGCTGTCACAATTGGTGTGGAATATGGACAACACGTGTGCAATATCCCGCAGTAATGTAACCAAGCGTCGTCATACGTTCCTACACTATGTGGTCAAAAGTATCCGGACATCTGGCTGAAAATGACTTACAAGCTCGTGGTGCCCTCCATCGGTAATGCTGGAATTCAGTATGGCGTTGGCCTACCCTTATCCTTGATGACAGCTTCCACTCTCGCAGGCATACGTTCAATCAGGTGCTGGAAGGTTTCTTTGGGAATGGCAGCCCATTCTTCACCGAATGCCGCACTAAGGAGAGGGATCTATGTCGGCCGGTGGGGCCGGGGACGAAGTCGGCATTCCAAAACATCCCTAAGGTGTTCTATAGCATTCAGGTCAGGACTCTGTGCAAGCCAGTCCATTACAGGGATGCTATTGTCGTGTAACCACTCCGCCACGGGTGCTCAATCGTGTTAAAAGATGCAATCACCATCCCCGAATTGCTCTTCAACAGTGGGAAGCAAGAAGATGCTTAAAACAACAATGTAGGCCTGTGCCGTGATAGTGCCACGCAAAACAACAAAGGGTGCAAGCCCCCTTTCCATGAAAAACACGACCACACCATAATACCACCGCCTCCGAATTGGCACTACACACGCTGGCAGATGACGTTCACCGGGCATTCGCCATACCCACACCCTGTTATCAGATCGCCACATTGTGCACCGTGATTCGACACTCCACACAACGTTTTTCCACTGTTCAATCGTCCAATGTTTACGCTCCTAACACCAAGCTAGGCGTCGTTTGGCATTTACCGGAGTGATGCGTGGCTTATGCGCAGCCTCTCGACCAGGAAATCCAAGTTTTCTCACCTCCCGCCTAACTGTCAGTACTTGCACTGGATCCTGATGCAGTTTGGAATTCCTGCGTGATGGTCTGGATAGATGTCTGTTTATTACACATTACGACCGTCTTCAACTGTCGGTGGTCTCTGTCAGTCAGCAGACTAGGTCGGCTTATACACTTTTGTGCTGTACGAGTCCCTTCATGTTTCCACTTCACTACCACATCAGAAACAGTAGACCTAGGGACGTTTAGGATTGTGGAAACCTCGCGTACACAGGTATGACACAAGTGACATCCAATCACCCGACCATGTTCGATGTCCGTGAGTTTCGCGAAGCGCCCCATTCTGCTCTCTCACGATGTCTAATGACTACTGACGTCGCTGATATGAAGTACCTAGCTGTAGGTGGTAGCACAATGAACCTAATATGAAAACCGTATGTTTTTAGGGTTGTCCGGATACTTTTGATCACATACTGTATTTAACTTGGACTGACGGTGATTGCATTTTGTCTAATCGGACTGATAAGATCTAGTGTTCTCACATACATAAGGATAGAAAGCAGTGTATTGAAATGATGCATCCATAAAACTCTTCATTATTTCAAATCACATTGGATAAAAACGGTCCCAACACGCTGGTTAGAGCTCGTCATCTCCGCAAATTTTGCTTACTTATTAAGAAACGATAATGGTTTGAAATACTATAAGCAATAAACAAAGAAACACGAAACTTCAACATTTATTCACTACAGTAATATTTGTTAAAACCGCTAAGGTTTTAAATCGTTTCTGATGTTTATGTGACAACAGTTAGTCAATGAGTAGAAATCAAACATGTGAAATTTAGATAGAATGATCTCATTATGTTACCTCATATCAATGTGTACTTCAAGTATATACATATATTTCACACTTTAATTACAATTAAGCAGAAACATGCAAGGTGTACCTGGTTTTAAACTTTAATTATAATTGTTCGGAACCATGCAAGCCTTTATAATAAACTTCACTAACCGTGATTTCAGTACTGACATTTCTGAAAAGTTAAAACCCATCAACGCTGTCACAACGCCATTACAGTGAAACATTGAAGTAAAAAACACGAATATGTATACATGATAGTAAACACAGTAATAAATCACAATTGAGCAGTAAGTACCCAGCAAAACGTCTGAAATATTACTAAATGAAATTGTAATTTGCAGATTATATTAATGAGAGGTGTTGAAATATTATTCGAGTGCGTTAGTTAGTTTAGTGATACAACTTTGGAATTTTAGGGAACAGGTGCAGAATAGTAACACTACAGTGATTCTAGGTAAATTTGAACGTATATTAACATAATATTTTCGCTGATCCACGTCCCAATGAATCACTACTGGAAACGTATACACTACCTTGGTATACTGAAGACAAGGTTCAGACAGTCCTGATTTGTGGCACTGGTACTGTAGTGTAGCAAGTGCAAATAGTGCTCAGATGGTAGTCTTTGGCTGAAGACTGCCAGCTGATGAATATCGTTACTGAAGACGTTAAGTCGATTTTATCGCGATCCCTTACCGCCAGACTTCCAGTGGACTTTGCTGTAAGTCTGCATAACGCTGCGACATCAGAGACTCTGACTTCCACGTCCGTTCGCTCGGGCAGCTCATAGCAGACTTCCGCCAGTTTCGCGAGCTTGGGTTTGTGAGTTCAGGATATAACTTATCAAGGAAGCATTTCACTTACGCTGAAAAGCGTTCTGTGCGAATCTGGATATCCTGATTATAATTGATTCCATTATATTAACTCTTTATTTATTTCATTATTTAATATAAATAATTTTATTGTATTTATTATCTTAATATTCAGGGTGATTATAATTAACGTTAAACTTCCAAAACGCTGTAGAATGACGTCAAATTGCATCAGAATATTATCGGAGAAGGGGGAAAACGTATGGTAAAAGAAAAAAATAGTGTGAAAACTGATCAATAGATGGCGCTATATGTGTCAGAATACATAAATGAAAACACCTGTCATGCGTACGACCCATTGAAGTTGGTATACACATTCCGGGTACGTGTCTTTTCCTCCCTTCGCGCCGGCCGGAGTGGCCGAGCGGTTCTAGGCGCTACAGTCTGGAACCGCGCGACTGCTACGGTCGCAGATTCGAATCCTGCCTCGGGCATGGATGTGTGTGATGTCCTTAGGTTAGATAGGTTTAAGTAGTTCTAAGTTCTAGGGGACTGATGACCACAGCAGTTAAGTCCCATAGTGCTCAGAGCCTCCCTTCGCCTCTTCGACGTTCGCCATAACTGTCTCTATGAAGGATCGCGCTCTACTTGTAAAGCTGTATTACATGAATGATGACTGTGCGCACGTTGCTCTGCAGAAGTTCCGGACACTGAAGGGTTTGAAAAAAAGGCATTGGTCCGATGAGTGCCATGGGTCTGCGGAAAATGATTCGAAAATTATAAAAGACGTGTTCTTTTGGTGTGCAACCTGGTACTGGGAGGAAACGAATTGAGTCGACGTCAGTAAGAGCAGTGGCCACAGCGATGCACGAAGAGGCGAGTGGTGGTGAGCAAACGTGTAGTGTACGAAGAATTGCCCGAACATTGGACATCCCCGAGAGCACGGTGCGTAAAATCCAACGAAACATTCTTCTTTGCTATCCATTCACAATTACCCATGTGCACAAGTTGCTTCCTGTTGGCCTGCCAACAAGAGAGACCTTTGCTTTAGAATTTCTTGCTCGCTTGGAAGTGGACAATGATTGGCCATGGAAGATGTTGTGGACAAACGAAGCCCACTTCCATGTGACAGGATATATCAATGCACAGAATTGTCGAATATAGGCAACGGAAAATTCACACGCAAATCAGCCAGTACCACTTCATCCTGAAAAGGTCACTGTGTGGTGCGGATTTACGGCATCATTTATCATAGGGCCATATTTTTTCGAAGAGACAGGTGCTTCTGGTCCTGTTACCTGTATCGTCACTGGTAAGCAGTTGTTGTTGTTGTGGTCTTCAGTCCTGAGACTGGTTTGATGCAGCTCTCCATGCTACTCTATCCTGTGCAAGCTTCTTCATCTCCCAGTACCCACTGCAACCTACATCCTTCTGAATCTGCTTAGTGTATTCATCTCTTGGTCTCCCTCTACGATTTTTACCCTCCACGCTGCCCCCCAATGCTAAATTTGTGATCCCTTTATGCCTCAAAACATGTCCTACCAACCGATCCCTTCTTCTAGTCAAGTTGTGCCACAAACTTCTCTTCTCCCCAATCCTATTCAATACGTCCTCATTACTTACGTGATCTACCCACCTTATCTTCAGCATTCTTCTGTAGCACCACATTTCGAAAGCTTCTATTCTCTTCTTGTCCAAACTGGTTATTGTCCATGTTTCACTTCCATACATGGCTACACTCCATACAAATACTTTCAGAAACGACTTCCTAACACTTAAATCTATACTCGATGTTAACAAATTTCTCTTCTTCAGAAACGCTTTCCTTGCCATTGTCAGTCTACATTTTATATCCTCTCTACTTCGACCATCATCAGTTATTTTGCTCCCTAAATAGCAAAACTCCTTTACTACTTTAAGTGTCTCATTTCCTAATCTAATCCCCTCAGCATCACCCGATTTAATTTGACTACATTCCATTATCCTCGTTTTGCTTTTGTTGATGTTCATCTTATATCCTCCTTTCAAGACACTGTCCATTCCGTTCAACTGCTCTTCCAAGTCCTTTGCTGTCTCTGACAGAATTACAATGTCATCGGCGAACCTCAAAGTTTTTACTTCTTCTCCATGAATTTTAATACCTACTCCGAATTTTTCTTTTGTTTCCTTTGCTGCTTGCTCAATATACAGATTGAATAACATCGGGGAGAGGCTATAACCCTGTCTCACTCCTTTCCCAACCACTGCTTCCCTTTCATGCCCCTCGACTCTTATAACTGCCATCTGGTTTCTGTACAAATTGTAAATAGCCTTTCGCTCCCTGCATTTTACCCCTGCCACCTTCAGAATTTGAAAGAGAGTATTCCAGTTAATGTTGTCAAAAGCTTTCTCTAAGTCTGCGAATGCTAGAAACGTAGGTTTGCCTTTTCTTAATCTTTCTTCTAAGATAAGTCGTAAGGTTAGTATGCATGGTAAGCACCATGAGTGTCTTTTGCGCATCCACGTCATTCCAGATCTCCAATAGCGTGGATGTGTGGATGGGAACATTTTTATGGAAAATGGCGCACCTCAGCACATTGAAAATCCAGTTAAGCTGCTGCTGAAGCGCCATTTCGGAAATGCTAGAATTGTCAGCCGCCATTTCCCTACAGTCTGGCCGTCCCGATCACCTGATCTTAATCCGTTTGACTTCTGGCTGTGGGGCTATCTGAGAACTGTTGTGTTCATTGTTCCAATTGCAAACTTAGCTACATTGAAGGCACGCATTGCACAACACATTCTGAACGTGACCGCGGAAACACTTCAATCAGTTGTGGAACACGCTGTTTATCTATTTCAACTTATTGCAAAAATCGATGGACAGCATACTGAACATGTTTTGCGCCAGTCACAGGGAAATTAATAATCCGATCTGATTTTGATGGATGCTTTTTAAGCGGTTTTTGGCCTAAAGCCAATTAAAAACAGACTTTTCCCATCCGATGTGATGTGACCAACGTAACTAACAGTATCACACCTGAACACCCATGCACACTGAGTAGTGCAGTTTGCTTAACGTCAAAAGTACACCTTAGGTATTGTATGATTGCTTTGTCATTTGTAGTCCACCACTACTAAATTATGATGATTACAGCGCAATCTATTGCTACATTTTGTAACTATTTATTTTTCTTCTGCCATACGTTTTACCCCTTCTCCGATAATATTCCGTTGCAGTTTGACGTCATTCTGACCAGTGTTGTTATTTCTAAAGCGGTTTGAAGGTTTAATTATAATCACCCTGTATTTTGTAGATTTTATTTTTTGTGTTGTAGTTTATTGGTAATATAAGTGGGTTCTTAAATATTTACTTAAGTTTATTAAAGTAAATCTTCTTTATTGTATGTTTTGTAAATGGCTTTATCAAAATCTCTTCGTTGTGGGGATCTTCTATCCCCACACGTCGTATTAATTACTATTTTGGGGTTTCTGAGCTTTTTTTTTAGTTTTTTTCCATACTGAACAGCGACAGTCTTGCAGTAACAGGTTAGTTAGGTTTAAGTAGTTCTAAATCTAGGGGATTGATGACCTCAGATGTTAGGTCCCGTAGTGCTTAGAGCCATTTGAACCATTTTTTGAAAACACACTTGAAAGAAGTAGGAGACTAGGTTGTCGGAAGACAAAATTTTTGACGAATCCAGGGGAAGCGCATCGCAGCTATTGCAGAGACATAGTAGGCAGTATGTTTTCCTGGAGCGCTGCTTTAGTATTTGGCAACTTCTTCACGTGACCCAGACGGAAGCGTGGAAGGAATTCCGAAGCATGCTGCTCAGATCGTAACATATATATACGGCGCATAAAAACCTGTAACTGAAACGCCGGGAACCGTTGGGAGAAAGACATTGTTTTCTTCTGAAAAGCTGTCGGGTAAATCTAGAAAACAGTATTCGAGGTAAGTGATGTAACAGTCCTGCAGTTACCGTCACATTTCTGTCATAAGGATAATCATAATCGATTCGGAGTTGTTATTGCACATATAGGAGACAAACAGGGCGCCATTTTTATACTCTCTCCGTTGACGACTAGAGAGGAAGTGGCTCATGTTGGTTGGAGGTATTAGGGGCCATCAGAAAGTTACCGCTCTTAGGTCATACAGCCGAGAATCGATATGCTAATCAGCAAAAATCGCCCTGAGCATTGAAGTAATCATCCCAGTGACGCACCAGGTTGCCGGCCGTTGTGGCCGAGCGGTTCTAGGTGCTTCAGTCCGAAACCGCGCTGCTGCTACGGTCGCAGGTTCGAATCCTGCCTCGGGCATGGATGTGTGTGATGTCCTTAGGTTAGTTAGGTTTAAGTAGTTCTAAGTATAGCGGACTGCTGACCTCAGATGTTAAATCCCATAGTGCTTAGAGCTATTTGGACCATTTTTGAACGTATCAGGTTAAAAATACCTGTTTGTATGTACGCCGTGTCCTGCTGCATGAAGAAGTCCGTAACTGCCTGCTGCACTCACTCGCCCGACAGGTATCGTTGATCCTTCAGGGCATGTTTTAAGGACTCGTAGGCTTGATAATGACATGAAGGGAGATCAGGACTATATGGTCGGGGAGAGGGAGAGGGGGGGGGGGGGGAGAGTGATCGAGTATCTCCCAATTGAATTGGAGAAACTTCTGCGTTAGGACATTTGCGATATGGGAGTGCGTTATCATGATCCAGCAGCACTCCCGGTCGCAATCACGGTATTCGACAGGTCCCGAATGTACTGCCTTCCAGAAAAGTTCTCACGCTTGAATTATTCTCGGGACCGAGAGCTGACTCAAACCCCCGAAATGGAAAACTCTGAGATATTTAGTGAGTCATGCAACGTATATTTGAAAGACAGATAAGAGGCCATAGGAGAGGAGTGTAGGAAGTTATCTGGTCGCGTATAATTGTCTAGGTAAAACTAAGTTAATTGTTGGATTTTTAACCGGCAACCCGACTCTGCTGTGACAGTTCTAGAGTCATTCAAAGAATGTCTACGTTCAGAAGCGTGTAAATACCCAGATCTTGTATTGCTAGTTGGAGACGACTTTAATATCTGTGAATTCATTGCAGGGTATACAGACAGACAGACATGCGAAGTGCTTTTGAAACCGTTTTCTGAAAACTGTCTTGAGCAGCTAGTTCGGCAGCCCACACGCAATGGAAAATTATTAGACCTCGTAGCTACAAATAGGTCGGACCTTATCGTCAACGTCAGTATAGAAATAGGTATTAGAGATCATGATGTTATTATAGCAACTTTGGTTAAGTTAATAAATCAGTTAAGAAAGCTAGGAGAGTGTTTCTGCTATTGAGAACACATAAACAGTTGTTAGTATCTCACTTAGACAGTGAATCGAAATCACTTAGTTGCAATAGGATATACGTAGAGGAATTGTGGGCAAAGTTTTACCAGAGTATAAGTAGTAGTCTGGAGAATGATGTGGCTAGCAAGTGGATTAAGGACGGGAAAGACACAAATAAGTTAGATAACGAGATTCGGAAACTGCTGAGGAAGCGAAGACTATTGCGCTCTCAGTTCAAAAAAGAACGCGCAAATGACGACAAGCATAGGTCAGTAGAGATTCATGCGTATGTGGAAAGATCTATGCACGAAGGATACTACAGCTACCACTGTCATACTGTTGTGCACATAGTTCTGCGTAGTCAGCGCTTATACAACTTTCCCACTAGAGCGCGCCCCGCTAAGCACAACAGCACAGGCCCAGCGCTCGTCCGTCTCCACACTTCGAGATGGTGCTGCCATAGAGACGGACCAAATTCTGCTTCCACCGATCCGCGTATTAATATGTAACGCAGCCAATGAGATTGCTGCTAACGTAGAACCTTTTCTCCGCGCGGATCACACTCGCGCAGTGATACATGAACGCGCGAGGTAATATAAAGAGTGTACAGACCTCCGATTAGTCAGTCCACATTTATCTCCACCAGTCTGTACCAGTCTGCATTTGTCTGTACCAGACTGCATTAGTCTGTACTAGTCTGTACGAGTTCTACATTTGTCTGTACCAGTCTATAGTCAAGTTTCAGTCTGCGCCTAATAAGATTACCATATTCCTGTCCATAGCCATGAAGATACATTAGACACTTTTGTCAAGTATCAGAGATACATGTGAGAATAAGACTAACGTACTAATACCAAAGGAACTTCAGATTGTCACTTGTAAATAGCATCCAGAACCAAGTTAAGTAATTTTTATGCTTGTTATTATTTTAATAAGTGTGTGTGAAAATTAATCAAGTTCTGTTTAAAGTTGGTTACCGTCAACCTGCTACTCTAAGCATACAAGTGGCATTTCTATCGTCTGACCTAACGGTAGAAGATAAACACGCCACGATGAGACCACGAGACATATTGCTGACACTCGCGTACTTCGTTAGAGCGACAAGTCAAATAATCTGATGGTGTGTGTACTGAACGTCTTACAGTACGCACACCACACATGCCTTAGCAAAGGATCTGGCACAGAACCCGAGAAAATTTTGGTCTTACATATAGTCGCTAAGTGGGTCTAAGGTTTCCGTTCAGTTACTTGTTGAGCAGTCCGGTGTGTCCGTTGAAGATACCAATACGAAAGCCGAAATTTTAAATTTCACGTTCAAGAAATCCTTCACACAGGTCAATCGTAAAAACTTACCGTTGTCTGACCATCGTACGGACTTTCCTTTGGATGACATAATAATAAGCATCCGTGGCATAGAGAAACAACTGAAGGAATTAAGAAAAATAAGTCAGCAGGTCTGGAAGGAATCCCAGTTCGGTCTTTCAAAGCGTACTCTACAGCTTTAGCACCTTACTTAGCTTGCTCTTATCGCAAATCTCTCGCCAATCGCAAAGTCCCAAGACATTGGAAAAAAGCGCAAATGACTCCTTCGTATAAAAACGGCAAAAGAAGAGAGCCGCAAAATTACAGATCAATATCCGTAATATCGGTTTTTTGCAGAATCCTTAAACATTTCTCAGTTCGAATAAATAAATTTTCTTGAGAACGAGAAGTTAATGTTCCCGAAGCATGGTTTTAGAAGGCATCGCTGGTGCGAAACTCAGCTTACCCTTTTCTCACATGATATACTGCGAACTATGGATGAAGAGCAAAAGGCACATTCCATTTTCTCGATTTACGGAAAGCGTTTGATAAGGTGCGCTAGTGCAGGCTATTAAAGAAGGTACAAGCATATGGAATAGGTTTACAGATGTGTGAGTGGCTCGAACCCCTCCTGAGTTATAGAACCCAGTACGTTGTCCTGCCGGCCGGGGTGGCCGAGCGGTTCTAGGCGCTACGTAGCAGGTTCGAATCCTGCCTCGGGCATGGATGTGTGTGATTTCCTTAGGTTAGTTAGGTTTAAGTAGTTCTGAGTTCTGGGGGACTGATGACCTCACAAAAATCCATAGTGCTCAGAGCCATTTTTGAACGCTGTCCTCGACGGCGAGTGGTCGCCAGAGACCAAGGCATCGTGAGGAGTGTCCCAGGGAAGTGTGCAAGGACCGCTATTATTCTCTATAAATGATTTGGCGGTTGTTTCCTGATGATACTGTGGTGTATAGGAAAGTGTCGAAGTTACGTGACTGTAGGAAAATACAAGATTACTTAGACAGAATTTCTAATTAATGTGATGAATGACAGCTACCTCTAAATGTAGAAAAACGTAAGTTAATGCGGATAGAAGGAAGAACAAACCTGTAATGTTCAGATACAGTACTAGTAGTGTCCTGCTTGATACAGTCACGCCTTTTAAACATATGGGCGTAGAGTTGCAAAGCGATATGAAACAGAATGAGCGAGTGACGATTGTGGTAGGAAAGGCAAATGGTCAACTTCAGTTTATTGAGAGAATTATAGGAAAGTGTGGTTCACCTGTAAAAGAGACAGCATATAGGACACTGGTGCGATCTATTCTTGAGTACTGCGCCAGGTCGGATGGAAGTAAGACGCAGTTCAGAGGCGGGGTGTTGGATTTGTTACTGGAAGGTTCGAACAACACGCAAGTGTTACGGAGGTGCTTCGGAACTCAAGTGGGAGAGAACCGGCATTTGAAACTGAATGCAGAACCATTCTGTTGCCTCCAACATACATTGCACATAACGATCACGAAGGTATGAGAAATTAGGGCTCATATGGAGGCATAGAGACAGTCATTTTTCCCTCGTTATGTTTGCGAATGGAACGGGAAAGGAAACGACTAGCAGTAGTGGGGGCTACCGTCCGCCACGCACAGTACGGTGGATTGCGGAGAGTATATGTAGATGTGTATGCTGCCTCATACAGATTCTTCTTTCTCCGATGGATACCTACCGGCGTTTGTCCTTTGGCAGACAAGAAAAGAATAACTGGTCATTGGTCCTGTTTGAATACATTTAGTAATGACGTAACTACAGCTCACGTTTCCGTATTTACCGCGCGCACGTCGGAAAGACAGACTACCACACTGATCCCTTGGCTACACGTCGGTGCTTACATATCCACAGCGTGGTTTCGTTACGTCGAATATTCGCTTCAGCAACGCTCTCAGACCGAAATTTTTTGATCGCTCCTTGTACTTTCCGCTGTGCCCTCTACCGCGTCTTGTGGAGAGTATAAATGGAAAAATTTGAAATTTGTGGTAAGGTCTTATGGGGCCAAACTGCTGAGGTCATCGGTACCTAAGCTTACACACTACTTAATCTAACTAAACTAACTTACGCTAAGGACGACACACACACCCATGTCCGAGGAAGGACTCGAGCCTCCGACGGCGGTAACCGCGCGGACCGTGACAAGACGCCCTAGACCGCGCGGCTAGCCCGCGCGGCGTATAAGTGGATGTAGATAAACCTCCAGCAACCACACAGTCCATAAACCCCTCTTATTTGCATATTTAACGAACATTACTTTAATTCCCACTAGCCTCAGAACAACTCATCTCCCACGCTACTGCTCAGTATGTCAAACCACCCACTGAAACAGGAGGGTTGGAACAGAGCTATGAATATGGAGGATTTGTTCAACCCACGGAAAATATTACTTTAAACTTAGAAGTTGTAGTGAAGAAATTTTATTTTACACCAGAGTCTGATTTTATGTTATTGAGTACTAAGAAATGTATATGTCTCACCAACTAAAGATATTGGTTCGATACGCAGATACGCAGACGAAGTGTATGTCATTCAGTAAACAGATAATATCCAACTTATATTTCCGTTGTCTTTAAGTCTTATCTTATTTCAGGTTTCTTTCAATTTTTGTTGTAATTATTTCTCATCGTATGGGAGATTTACTATAAGTCACATCCAGCTAGATCACTGTAGACGATAAGAAAACACAGGTTTCGCATGTTGCTTCATTGAAAGAACCACTCCACCATTTAATGGCAGTGATTTAGTACAGGTTCAGGAACGCTACATCAAGACTGAGGTCGAGGTCCTTACGGAGGAGTACAATATGTGGTTCAAATGGCTCTGAGCACTATGGGACTTAACATCTGAGGTCATCAGTCCCCTAGAACTTAGAACTACTTAAACCTAACTAACCTGAGGACATCACATACATCCATGCCCGAGGCAGGATTCGAACCTGCGACCGTAGAAGTCGAGCGGTTCCAGACTGAAGCGCCTAGAACCGCTCGGTCACAGCGGCCGGCTACAATATTTGGTAGCTACGCCACTTCGCCCGATACACTCATATTTTCAGTGTAGAAATCACACATTTACAACTACTATTATTTTTTCTTAGGTATATTTAAATTTAAGAGAATGATACTCCACTGGCGCACTCTGGCTTAAATTATAGTAAGTTTAAGACAGAAAAATTATTCTTACTGATATACACTAAGGTAAAAAAGGTCATGGGATACCTCCTATTATCGCGTCGGACCTCGTTTTGCCCAGCGTAATTCAGCAACTCGACGTGTTATGGACTCAACAAGTCGTTGGAAGTCCCCTGCAGAAATATTGAGCCATGCTGCCGCTATAGCGATTCATAATTGCGAAAGTGTTGCCGGTGCAGGATTTTGTGAACGAACTGATCTCTCGGCCCATACATGTTCGACAGGATTCATGTCAGGCGATATGGGTGGCCAAATCATTCGTTCGAATTGCCCAGAATGTTCTTCAATTTAACAGCGAACGATTGTGGCCCGGTCATATGTTTGGAAAAATAAAGTCCTTGTATGGCTACAGATGGCCTCCAAGTAGCCGAATATAAACATTCCCAGTCAATGATCGGTTCATGACCAGAGGATCCAGTCCTGTCCATGTAAACACAGCCCACCCCACAATGGAGCCACCATCAGTTTGCATAGTGCCTCTTTTGGCATCTTGGGTCCATGACTTCGATGGGTCTGCGCCACACTCGCGACTCATTTTACAAGACCACGGTTTTCGAGTCATCTACGGTCCAACCGATATCGTCAAGAGCCCAGAAGAGGCGCTGCAAGCGATTTCGTGCTGTTAGCAAAGGCAATCGCTTCGGTCATCTGGTGCCACAGCCCATTAGCTCCAAATTTTGCCGCTCTGTCCTGAAGGATACGTTCATCGTACGTTCCACATTGCTTTCTGTGGTTATTTCACACAGTGATGCTTGTCTGTTAGTATTACAACTCCATGCAAACGCAGCTGCTCTCCGTCGCTAAGTGAAGGCCGTCGGCCATTGCATTGTCCGTGGTGTTAGGTAATGCCTGAAATGTGGTATTCTCGGCACACTCTTGACACTGTGGATCTTGGAATACTGAATTCCTTAACGATTTCCAAAAAGTACCGTTCCGCGTTTATAGTATGTTAATTCTGGTCGTGCGCGCAAGATCAAGTCGAACACCTTTCCACATGAATCACCGGAGAACAAATGACAGCCTGTCCAATGCACTGCCCCTTTTAGACCTTGGGTACCGTCATTTGTGAGTGTGCATATCGCTAGCGCATGACTTTCGTCACCTACTTTTTTTTTCTTTTTTTTTTTTTTTTAGCACTGTGGGACTTAACTTCTGAGGTCATCAGTAGAACTTAGAACTACTTAAACCTAACTAAGCTAAGGACATCACATACATCCATTCCCGAGGCAGGATTCGAACCTGCGACCGTAGCGGTTGCGCGGTTCCAGGCTGTAGCGCCTAGAACCGCTCGGCCACTCCGGCCGGCTCGTCCCCTACTGCAGGAGACTGCCATCCAAAGAAACGAATACTCCCGTTTCTGTTTGAATAAGCCATCGTCTTACATGTTACAAATGTCTTATGAAACGTAAACTTACTCTTTATTTTTGTATACAAAAACGAAAATTAATCTCTTACTATCCACGGTTCTTTTTACATCATACTACAGACATCGTATTCTATCCAAACCGTGAAGACTGGTCTCTGAAACGTGGGGAATGGAATGAAATGACTTAAATTTAAGAAAGATTACAATATTTAGAACAAACATTAATTTAGACATAATACATTAACTTTAATGTTTTTTGAAGAAAATCTTCACTGAACAGAAAGAGTTGTGCAAGCAAATTCTGCAATTCAATATGAAGATCCAATGCATGACTGCTTGTTGAATACAGGTGTACCCATGTACCCATGTATCTGACTCCTTTGGGCACCAATGTTAAATCCTGAAATACTTGTAATGTTTTTTTTAACCATATAATGACCCTGACCTCATAAAAAAAATTTTTTAAAAAAAAGAAATCCTTTATTGAGACACTAAGCTGAAATAGATTAATTGAGACATTTTTCACGAATTTTAATAAGTTTAAATTATTTTGATAAGAACCAAAATGTTTCCTACTAAAACTGACTAAGACAATCAGATTCATTTCTGTGAACTCACTGAGTATAAAACACCAATGGCAAGACTTCGATGCACTGCTGCAAATATTTAGTGCACCAGTGACCAACCAGACCGAGGCTGCAATTGAATCTTCCTACTTAAAATATCCTCAATGTGCCACGCCCCTTAAACCAGATTCTGCTTAACACAGGATGCTAAGTGAATATAGCTACACAACTGGCTTGTGGTTAGCTTTCCACCTACTTCTGTTTGAGATGGGCAAAATAATACACACACACACTCTTTCAAAATAACGCATCTGAATTTCTTCCGTAACAACAACTATTTAAAAGGTCAACTGTTTGCTATAGGAGACGTCTGTGTTGATACTAACGATGGTTATGTCAGGTATGTTGTGGGACTAAGAGCGAGTAAACCACTGAGAAATATAGGGTCAGTTCTAGTGTCCAATAGAATCCGACAATTATCTGAATTATCAGTGTACATCGGTAGATTCGTACTTAGTAAGATATCCTGAATCAAGTTTATAATAAACATTGCCTCTTAAAAATCTGTTGTGTATCAAAATGCGAAGTTAGGCATGAACCGAGTTATCGTAGTATCAAAACGAAACTTCTAGCAATGATTGAAAAAAAGCATTAACGAGTTAAAATGAGATTCGAAGTGGATAGAGAGTGAACGTTATAATGGGATATTTTCGTGATGTTACACGTTAAATCTTGTTGTTTCTAAACAAAAGTGATACTTTCTTCTAATGGAGGTAAATATATTCAAAGAGTAATTAATATGATTGTTAATCATTTCAACTAAACGTAACGTTACACGCAAGCTCTAATGCTTAGACAGACCCTGTTATGTGGTATGATTACAAATTCTAACTGCGAAAGTTTTATGCTGATTATGAATTGCTACGCAATTAAATTATGTTCGTTTCTTTTCTTAAGTAATACAGAACGCAGTTCTGTAGTCTTTTCCAACGCCTGCGTCTTATATAAAATGCAGTTTTTACCTGTTGCCAAACACAGTTGTTCACTGCGTAGAAAACGCTGGAATATTCATCTGTCTCACCTGTCGTCATACTGGCGGAATTAAATGTACTTTTATCCCAGCATTCTGCATCTGTTTTTGACAGTCGATGGACCACAGAAATATGGTGGTTGTTATCTTGTCAATAGTAAAGCTAATTAGAAAAAGCACAATTTCTGCTGCTGCTCCGACACACCGTCTCGTGGTTGAATCCAATCTTGGAAACTATTTCTGAATCGGATGCACAACTGGATTATGCCGTCTTTAATTTTGTAGATACGATTTTATAGTATAACAGTGGACGACTGCTAACTATATGTTTTCAAATGGCGAAACGTGTCTTTTATAGGCCTTCACTAATTATTTCATGGTTTGGTCCTTCCCCTGATTAAGCTAACTTTTGAAACGTTCCACAATTCAATACACAAACAATAACTGTCGCCTTCCATTCGTAACAGAGTCGATATTTCTGTCAAAAGTAACACGAAAAACAGCTTGGTATACTGCTAAGAATTCTCTTGACGAATCTGCTTCTGGTTTTATGCTGCTTGATGTATTCATCGGCTCTGTCTCCCGATGTCTTTTGCGTTGAATCTTGAAACATTTTCTTTCTTGTAATCCTTTATCTTCGCTTCTCTTCTTTTTCTTTAAAGCTTTCACTTCTTCCAATTTTCTCTTCTGCGATTTTCAGAACTAGTTCTCCACTCAAAAAATTCCGGTAAACTATTGCAACAATAGCGAAGCAGTCGTGTTCTATAAAGTTCTGAGTTCTTCTTGCCTCCCTGTGTTATTACTGCGTTCTCTGTCTTCTTACACAATCTCTGTGACCTTGAGCTTCTTCACATTCAAGCGCCACTAAAACCACTCTACCATTCACAAAAATAATTAATTTTTCACTCATTAACTCCGCTCTGCCACCCATCCGTCCTCGCACATCCGAGTCAAATTTTTTCACAGATAAAACGTTCCCTACCGGCTCGACGCTTCAGAATATGCATGTAATTGCATTGACGGAATAGTATTAAAACTTTTTACCTTACATTATCACTTCAGTCCGGAACTGCGTGACTGCTACGGTCGTAGGTTCGAATCCTGCCTCGGGCATGGATGTGTGTGATGTCCTTAGGTTAGTTAGGTTTAAGTAGTTCTAAGTTCTAGGAGACTGATGACCTCAGATGTTGAGTCCCATAGTGCTCAGAGCCATTTGAGCCTTACATTCTCATCTACACTACACTAAGACATGAAATAAATAAAATAAATTAAAAATGGTTGGCTAAGGACAAATTTACTTACATTCTTGCCAAATATTAGACTGGCAAGATGTTGTTATCTGATTAAAGAAGAGGCTGAGAGTATTCCCACTGTAGTCCCCGATTCTTTAAAGAGCCGAACTCCCATATGTAAAACAGCTTTAAACGCCTGACTACCTTAGAAGTGAGTTAATGTCTTAAGTATCTGACTTATGCACGTAATCGAGAAAAAATTAGGACATATTTCAAAGTACCTGTTCTTAAAGTTCTTTGGAAGTCACTAAGTGCTTCCATTATAAAATACTGGATGAGTAGGGTTTGGGCAATTTGGGCGTTACTTTAAGCAAAAGCTAGGTTTCCCCGCGTCTTAGCGTAAAGAAATTTACCATTTTTCTGGCGGGAAGGGGGGGGGGGGGCAGAGTACCATTCCACCATGCGGCCAGATTGCGAAAGTATCGTCGAGACAGAGAAACCAGCACTTTAGCTTCAGCTATGCGGAATGGAGTGGTGATTCCTCCAACGCTTCCATAGTGAGGTATACTTGCGTTCCCCCAATAACGTTGCATGAAGGCTACTGGCAATCATGGCTGAAACGTCGATACATCATTTCTACAACCTGACGCATTCTGCCACTGAGAACGAATTACATTGATGCAACCCATTATTTTTTTTTTAACAAAAGAGAGTTGGTAACGGTAAGGTACACTGCTGAATATATGACGTATTCAGATAGCAAAGATGTTGCCAAAATACCAAATTTTTGAAGAACAGTCTTCACCATGCTCTATAACTAATACCACCTATATTATCCATTGTGGTTGGAGAACACCGAGGCTGTTATCGTAATTTACACTGTATGCAATACTGCAACCAGCTACAAGTTTTCTTGAAATGATTTTACTCTACCATTACTAATTTCAGGCTTGAGCTCATCGTCAGATTGTAGCGTCAACTTCTTGCCTGTTTTACATTTTCGTCCTAAAATATGATACAGTTTTTGTGATTCATAGCTTACTGAAGACTTTTCATTTTAGGACGCAAGTGTAAAATGAAAGCTCTTTTGTAAATTATGCGTCACAAAAATTTTGTTTCATTTTAGGACACAAATGTAAAGCAGGCGAAGAAGTCAACCCTGCCATCTGACGATGAGCTCAGACCCGAAATTAGTAATGGTAGAGTAAAATCATTCGAGAAAATTTGTAGCTGGTTGCAGTATTTCATACAGTGTAATATTAACTATTCATATAACACGGTTTCGTTTTGAGAAAATATTACCCTGTAAGCTGGTTTTCACAAAAACGTAATTTCTGAGCTTACTCTCTTCTGCCTAGTTTCAAAGTTTTTTATTTTGAAATCACATACAGATATACTCACGCATACTGTAGCTTTACCTGAATGAAGTCCCTTCATTAATTCAAGTGGGTTTTTCAATTCGTGTTGCGGTCTATCTGTAGACCTAAAATCTTATCGGTACCTGTTTCCTGTGTTTCATTGTTTGAATAGACTATCGACATAGCTTGTGAAGTTCTATGAGAGTTACAGAACTCAATGTTTTGAAATAGGGACTTTTGCTAAATGTTTTATGCTTAACTAACGACCCGCCGCAATTCCGCACGAGTAGCAATAAGTACTGACCCGACGACTTGTTTATAATAGTTACAGATATATAAAAACTCTCCTCTTAAAAGAAGAAGTCTATTAGTGAAAACCATGTCAAAATTCCTACAGTAGTTCCTGAGATTAACCTTCACATACAAGCAGAAAGAAGCGACGAGGGATTTTAATTTATAATACATACAGAGGGACCTTAATTTATAATACATATAGAGGGACTTCAATTTTTAAGACGTATAGACTGTTCACTATTCAGTAAAATGGCAAAACGCAGTTCTTCGGATTGTGTAGTATGAACTAAAAGCATCATTTCTCCTTTTTATCAATGACTTACTGTCAGTGAGTGATGTTACTGTGAAATGAGCCAACACATAACTTGTAGATCCGTTCTTAAATAATTTTGGGATCAGCTGAGACGATATTTGCGTTTCTGGGAAACATGGAAGTTAATGGGACAGCTGATTTGTTTTTATAAGCAGTAGGCCTAAGTTAAATGTTCAAATGTGTGTGAATTCCTAAGGGGTCAAATTGCTAAGGCCATCGGTCCCTAGGCTGACACACTACTTAAACTCACTTACGCTAAGAACAACACACACACCCATGCCCGAGGGAGGACTCGAACCTCCGGCGGGAGGGGACGCGCAATCCGTGACATGGCGCCTCAAATCGCGCGCTCACTCCGCGCAGCGCCTATGTTAAATTCCCCTCATTCTATTCTCGTTGTGATACGTGGACACGAACTATATCTTTCTTCGAGTAATACAAATAGGGCTACAGTAGATTCTTACGTTGCATTCTCTAAATTGCATGAAATAATCAGCGTCGTTGTTTGTGTCTACTTATTGATGGCGCACAAAGCCCCATACTGTTGTCACGTGAGGATAATGCAACTTTTATCCGTAGCATATCCCTTGAAGTATTTAAATTTCCCCCTTAGCCTAGCCTCACCGATGTCTCATACGTTTGGGCTGTACTTGCGAATAAATCGATCAAACGTTGCGTAAGCGCCTACTCCCGCTATTGACCTTGAGTGATCGATTCAACCAACGTAGCGTCCCATCGTTACTCTTATCTTTCTCTGTCGCACAATTCATATTAGGTACGAATCGTAACACTACTACTACAATTTCCTTATATTTTTATATTCAGAAAGGGTCACAATTTCCATTCCCCTGCATCTAAATCCAAGCATTTCTGTCAGATAACGGTCATGCGTCTTATTGCTATGTGGACAAAGTAGTTCATAACAAGTGAAGTTATTTATAATCATTTACGTAGAAACTGATTACTGTGATATGTGACTCTTTTAAATGATTTGTGAGTGTTGATAACTGTCAACTCAAAATTCTGATCTATTAGACATAGAGCTATTCTCACAACTGAATCAACACCCACGGGTGCATGTTTGATTTTTGAGGCTTTTCGGTGTGTTTGAGTGAGTTTATGTTTCTGCACAACATTTCGACAACTGCTTTAGTTGACTTCTTCAGGCTGTGGGAGGATATCTTGAATTCGGCCAGCGGTGTGCGGCAATAGGGTATTTTGTCAACTACTTCAAAATACATATATTCATTAATGTCCGTTCTCATTACCAATAGTTTCTCTCTTCATAAAAACGATTAACATAACACTAGGACCAAAAACAACTTTTGTTAAGACTTCATGGGATTAAGATTAGTGCACAGAGGATTCAGGTACTTGGGTACACATTTATTCAATAACATGCCATGGCAAATTAAATTCCAAGCAGATAATGCAGTGGAGATTGAGACTGAATAAATGAACTTTCTGTTTGGTAACTCATTCTACACTCCTGGAAATGGAAAAAAGAACACATTGACACCGGCGTGTCAGACCCACCATACTTGCTCCGGACACTGCGAGAGGGCTGTACAAGCAATGATCACACGCACGGCACAGCGGACACACCAGGAACCGCGGTGTTGGCCGTCGAATGGCGCTAGCTGCGCAGCATTTGTGCACCGCCGCCGTCAGTGTCAGCCAGTTTGCCGTGGCATACGGAGCTCCATCGCAGTCTTTAACACTGGTAGCATGCCGCGACAGCGTGGACGTGAACCGTATGTGCAGTTGACGGACTTTGAGCGAGGGCGTATAGTGGGCATGCGGGAGGCCGGGTGGACGTACCGCCGAATTGCTCAACACGTGGGGCGTGAGGTCTCCACAGTACATCGATGTTGTCGCCAGTGGTCGGCGGAAGGTGCACGTTCCTGTCGACCAGGGACCGGACCGCAGCGACGCACGGATGCACGCCAAGACCGTAGGATCCTACGCAGTGCCGTAGGGGACCGCACCGCCACTTCCCAGCAAATTAGGGACACTGTTGCTCCTGGGGTATCGGCGAGGACCATTCGCAACCGTCTCCATGAAGCTGAGCTACGGTCCCACACACCGTTAGGCCGTCTTCCGCTCACGCCCCAACATCGTGCAGCCCGCCTCCAGTGGTGTCGCGACAGGCGTGAATGGAGGGACGAATGGAGACGTGTCGTCTTCAGCGATGAGAGTCGCTTCTGCCTTGGTGCCAATGATGGTCGTATGCGTGTTTGGCGCCGTGCAGGTAAGCGCCACAATCAGGACTGCATACGACCGAGGCACACAGGGCCAACACCCGGCATCATGGTGGGGGGAGCGATCTCCTACACTGGCCGTACACCACTGGTGATCGTCGAGGGGACACTGAATAGTGCACGGTACATCCAAACCGTCATCGAACCCATCGTTCTACCATTTCTAGACCGGCAAGGGAACTTGCTGTTCCAACAGGACAATGCACGTCCGCATGTATCCCGTGCCACCCAACGTGCTCTAGAAGGTGTAAGTCAACTACCCTGGCCAGCAAGATCTCCGGATCTGTCCCCCATTGAGCATGTTTGGGACTGGATGAAGCGTCGTCTCACGCGGTCTGCATATCCAGCACGAACGCTGGTCCAACTGAGGCGCCAGGTGGAAATGGCATGGCAAGCCGTTCCACAGGACTACATCCAGCATCTCTACCATCGTCTCCATGGGAGAATAGCAGCCTGCATTGCTGCGAAAGGTGGATTTACACTGTACTAGTGCCGACATTGTGCATGCTCTGTTGGTTGTGTCTATGTGCCTGTGGTTCTGTCAGTGTGATCATGTGATGTATCTGACCCCAGGAATGTGTCAATAAAGTTTCCCCTTCCTGGGACAATGAATTCACGGTGTTCTTATTTCAATTTCCAGGAGTGTATTTCATTTAAGAATATCTTCATAGAAACTCTTAAATTTATTTTTTAGGTTAATGTGTAATTAGAATTAGCAATGTAAAACACTAATGGTATGTCGTTTCACTGTACTGCACTTAAATTAAATGTTCAGCCTTGAATTTTTGCAAGGACCATTCAACACAGGAATTCGAATAACGTAACTGAAGAGAATGACTGAGTTAGAGGCTTTTATCTATTTTTATTATTGTTTATTTATTGGGAGGGGTTCGTCAGTGTAACTGTTTGACGCAGCGCACCACAATTTCTTTTTCCTGTAGTACCAATCTTACCGTCTCACAGTAGAACTTACATCCCAAAACACTATACATAGTTACTAAAATGTCAACTTAGTTGAAAATCTGAAAAGAATGCTGTATAGCTGTGTATTTTCCTTGTAGACGTCATCTTGCTACCAAACGTAATACTGTTAGAAAATTGCTCACTTGTTACAATGATCGACAGTTCTTTGTATGAGATTACTTAAAGCATCATATGGATTTTACACGACTGATGATTTTACGTAGCACATATTATTATGCACATATTTACAAATATCTTGTAAAATTATGTAATGGTGTACATGGGACGATATTCTAGTGAAAAAGACAGTACTCTCTTATCACGAGGGCGTGGTAAAAAGTAACGCCTCCCAACTGTTGATGTGAAAAACTCTTAAATCTTTTAAAATAAAACAATCGTTATTAACATTGTACTTCTTTATTCTTCATGTCTATGTATTTGTTTCTCAATATAGTCACCCTGGTTCAAAAATGGTTCAAATGGCTCTGAGCACTATGCGACTTAACTTCTGAGGTCATCAGTCGCCTAGAACCTAGAACTAATTAAACCTAACTAACCTAAGGACATCACACACATCCATGCCCGTAGTCACCCTGGCGTCGAACAAATTTCTTCCAACGAGAGACCAGTTTGTTGATACCGTCACTGTAGAATGTTTGAATTTATTGACGGAACGACAGCCTCACCTCTGCATGTACTGCTTCACCACTATCAAAGTGAGGACCTCGAAGGTGTTCTTTAAGTTTTGGATACAAACGAAAATCGGATGAGACCAAGTCGTGATTGTACGGAGAATCGGATTATTGTAGATGTCGCAGCGCTCGAGAGTGGTCTCTCAGTGTCATGCTGCAGGAGAGGGCGCTCCATGTGCGAACGAACTCTTCGAATTCGAAACTCGATTACAAAACGCTGTACCTAAAGTACCGACACAGTTAAGTTACACACAGCCACGTTGCACGTTACAAGTCGGTGCCCTCTAGCGGCAGGGGGCTGCATATGCGAGGTTTGGAACTTAAATAGCGGCAACTATTTATTTCACAACAGACACTAAAAAGTTACGTGTTTGCACCTTTTACTGTCCTTCAAAGTAGTCACCAGCGTTGTGTAGAACCCGTTGCCAGCTACGTGGAAGACGTAGTATACCGTTGGCAGAGCCTGTTCTGTTGATGGTGCGAATGGAGCGGTCTAAAGGTATGGTGATCCTCGTGTACGACTGTGATGGTGATATGGTGATATCCTAGCGCATTACGTTCCTCCAAGATTGACCGCCAAGGCACAGTATTACTGTTCGTTTTTGGAGATTCACCTGCGACCAGCTTTGCGAAAGAAGCGGCGACGCTATCTACGCAACTCAACCATCTTTTTGCACAACAATGCGCGGGCGCATACAGCGCAAGCTGTGGCTGCTCTGATCGGTCGATGGGACTGGGAAGTACTGTTCCATCCGCCATACTCCCCGGACTTAAGTCCCTGTGACTTTGATTTGATTCCGAAAATGAAGGAACCACTTCGTGGCATGCGCTTCAGAACTGTTCCAGAGATTCGACAGGCAATAGACCGCTCCATTCGCACAATCAACAGAAAAGACTCTGCTAACCGTATACTACGCCTTCCACATCGCTGGCAACGGGTTATACACAACGCTGGTCACTACTTTGAAGGTCAGTAATACGTTCAAACATGTAACTCATTTGTATTGGTTGTGAATAAATAGTTTCCACTATTTAAGTTCCAACCCTCGTATGTAGACATGAAGAATAAAGACGCAGAATTTTATAGCGTTCGTTTTATTTAAAAAGGTTTTGGAGTTTCCACATACAAAAATTCGGAGGCTTTACTCTTCACCATGCCCTCGCACATAGGTATATTCTTGTACATTTCCAGTTTTTTGAGCTAAATGTCCGATCAACGGACCCACGCTAAGTATTGTTCAAGAGATGTTAAATCATAAAGGTATTCTACACAGCTTAATCTTTTAAATTTTCAGTAATTTCGGCTGCTTTGAGATTTCATTGTTGTTTACGCCTATATAGTTATGTTTCCATTCAGATTCCGTGGGGAATGAATATCTTCTCACCGTGGATCTAGATCTGAGACCATATGCCCATCTTTACCGTAACGTAATAGGCGGAATGCAATGTTTTCCGCATGTATGAGCCCAGTTCAAACTCTGTTCAGTACGTTTTGTTGTAAAACTGACTGCTAAAGTGGCACTGAAGTGTAGGTGTGGAACCAGCCCAGCATTCCACTAAACTGTTGTGAGCGAAGCACCTATAAAGAAAATCCAGGCTACCGAATGTAACATTCGAGTGGTTGTTGTCTCGATCCGAATTTGTTTATTCTCCCTATATGCAGCTATTGCGTTCTGAGGGGTCATGTATAGAGGACAATGTGTAAATTTATCGTTCATCTTTCAAGACGATAGGATTTGGTTGTAAGTGATCACTTTGTCGCACTATGATTGTTGAAACAAACAACCTATCAACTGAAGATGCATCTCTATGGATGTGAAACAGGTAGTGACTTTTTAATAAAAGTATTTTAACAGCTATGCAGAAGAGTTTATTCACCATGTGGAATTTTGGCTGCTCTTGGCACACTTTTAAAATAATATGTTAAAACCGCGTATCAGACTCGAATCCGAAGCCTCGCCTTTCGCTGATAATACGCTTAACGACGGGAGTTGATTGTTCGTAATTACCACGTTATTGGCTGGGAGCATCAGTCGGTTTATTACTTTCTCTTATAAGGTTTACTTCAGTGAGTGCTGGCGTAACCGTTTAAGACCATTCGGTATCGACAGTCTGATCTTTATCAGAGGTTTCGCAAATATGGCTTGGCTGATAGCAGCTTCAAAGCATGCTAGAAGTCAACATTTCATTGAGGTGAGAGGACTCTGGCCGATGGCTGCGTCTAAACGTTATGCACTATTAATAAAATCGCTGCATAGTCGAAAGCGGCGTAGTGAATAAATAATTTATGTGAGGTATGAGATCTAATCTGACAGCAAGTTTCAGTTTTATGTTTTATTGTTCCATGAATTACTTGTGTCGTAATGGACCTTCGAACAAAGCCACGGCTTTGGCCAGGTCAAAGTCGTGTTCCATCGCTAATGTTCCCGACGTTGACACTAAACGCCAACCATCCCGACGGAACCCCCTGCTGAAAAGATAAGCGTTGCGACTTTACTTGTGCCACAGAAAAGCTCGTCTTTCACATCGCGAAAGAAAATAGAAAAAAAAAGGAAGAAAAAGAAGGAGACGAGGAAGAAGCGTGTGTGTGTGTGTGTGTGTGTGTGTGTGTGTGTGTAACGGTGCAGGCGACCACAGCTGTGCAGCGTTTCTCCAGAAGGGGAGCGCGGTTCCTGTGGGCAGTGTGGCCTTTTACGGTGCCTCGTTAAAGCGGTAGAGGAAGGGGAAAGGGAGAGAAAGGGGAAGGGGCGTGGCGGGGTGAGCGCAGCTGCAGGGGCAGCGACAGAGCACATTCTGGCGACACAGACCCTCCTGCTGTAGAGGGCTACGGCCGCTCAACTGCGCTCAATAGCAGCAGCCTGCACACAGTCTCACACACTTACGTAAGCTCCTGCTGCCGTAGGACGAGGTGGCCGAGTGGTTAAGGCGTTGGACTGCTAATCCAATGTGCTCTGCACGCGTGGGTTCGAATCCCATCCTCGTCGAACGTTTTTATTCGCTAATGTCTTGCGATTATGCAACGTCGAGTACTAAGCGTTACGTAGGTCATCGGTACGTTGCAATACGCAAACCATTCGGTGACAATCAAATATCCTCACGTAAATAGAAGTTTGAAGAAATGTCCGAATTAGTGTTATAACGAACATTAGACCTATTTGGCAAAACATAAGTGGCGAAATCTACCCAACTGTCACAAAGAAATATAAAACTGAAGTGACCACTCAACTTTACAGCAAAACTATTCAGATCAGACTGCCTGCCACTCGCTGACGAGTATGATTATCTTCTTCGAAACTCAGTTGCTATGGGATCTTAAGTTACTGTACAGGACGATCCTGGAGCTGCTGATTTTCGCACATTTTTAATATACATTTTTTCTGGTGCGGACTGGCTGTTTAATGTTGCTTACCTTTACGAGCTCCCGATGTTTCCTAGCATTGCGCTTGTCAGTTTCTTTTTTTCGCCTCATTTCTCGAAGCGCTGAATTTCTCCCAAGCATTACGACACCGTACTGGGCGATTAAGTGCAGTGGTTTTCGAGTTGCCAGTTTGAGCCGGACATATTTTCACGTTGTCCTTTAATAGATCTTTGTATCGTCTTTGTGGTCTCCTTAAACCGATCTTTAGCTGGGAATGCATAATTTGTTTTGGTAGCTGGGATTCAGGCATGCAAACAATGTAGCCCGTCCAATCGAGCTGATGATTGATGATCATGGTTTCAAAGCTGATAGAGTTTGTTTCTTCCAGAACACTGATGCTAGCGCGTCAATGTTCACCCTTACGATCCTTGTCAGGCAGCGCTAATGTTTCTTTTCCAGACAATGCATGGGCCTTCTGTAAGAGATGTTATAACAGACATAGACCTCGGTCTTAATGCTGACGTTATGGTTTAGGAGGCTCTTACACGAAAACGACAAAAAGCCGTACTGGTACATCTGAAGCGGTGTTGGATTTCATCAATATTTGCATTTGTTGAAAGATGGTTGCCCATGGAATGGGAATTGTTCGGTGTTCTTTAGCACTTTGCCTTGGACTGTGATTGTTGGTAGTGTGATGATAGAGTTAGATGCAAATTGACGTACGACCTGCGTCTTCTGAACGTTAAGGCTTAGTCCAATGCGCCCGTAGGCTTCATCAAATGCATTTAGGATTGCTTGTAGATCTTCTTCTCAGTTGACAAGAACGACATTATCATCTGCGTATTGAAATTTAATGATGGTTGCAGTGGATACTTTAGTATTCGCGCATAGTCTACTAATACTGAACAATCCACCATCAGTCCTACGTTCTATTTCTATGCCCCTTAGCAGTTTCTCATCGACAATATGATGCACAGTTCTAACAAATGTTAAAAACAAAGTAGAAGCTATTATACAACCTTGCGTCACACCCATCGTCATTCCGAAATTCTCTCCAGCGCTATTGTTGACCAGAACCATGCCATTCATGTAATTCTGCAGCAGTCTAACAATGTTAATGTCCGGCACAGGACAGCCTATTTCAGCTAAGATCTTCCAGAAGGCTTCTCTTTTGACTGAGCTGAAGACCTTGTCGATATCTACGGATATCATGTATAGAGGATGTTGTGGTTCGTTGCACTTATCCTGTGTTTGTGTGGCACAGAAAGTCATGTCTGTGGCAGTGCCATTAGGGCGAAATCCTTACTGTTTTTCAGACAATCTTAAGCGAAAGGTATCATCAGGTTGGGTAGAATTCGAGCAAGTATTTTTCCAGCAGCAGATAGAAGATATAATCCACGGTAGTTACCACAGTCATTTCTGCTCCTTTTTTGAAGATTGTCACTGTCAGTATATCTTTGAAATCAGGAGGAATTGTTTCAGTGCTCCATATTTTGACACTGAACGTTAGTATATGGTCAACGATGATTCCTCTGCCCTCCTTGAAAAATTCAGCAGAGATTCCATCTGATCCAGCAGCTTTGTTTTTTTGAGTTATTTAATAGCTGTCTCAAATTCTTGTAGAGTTGGAACTTCGCCAGGATGAGGTTTTACGGGTGTAAAGCTTTTTTTCACTGCTGGGTCTTTTTCCAGGAGTTCGTGAAAATGGTCTTTCCATTGTGTGTTAATTAAATTTCTGTCCTTCAGGAGAGTGGAGCCATCCCTAGATTTATGTGGGTTTAGATCTAAACTGTAAACATTTGGAATAGGGCGAACGAAAAATCTCTGTATCACCACGAGAACTGCTAGAAATATGATAGACGACGATCAAATTTTGCTGCCGGATTAGTAATTTCTCCCGGGTTGTCAAGACAATGCATTTGGCTAGAATGTCAGTCATCTGTTATTTTTTCTTGTCAGACTCAACCGTAGATACATACAGGAATTTATCCATTTTCTAATCATTGCGACAGTGGAGTCTAAAATCTCATCTATGGGTCATGTATGGACCATAATTACATGGCTGTCTGTGTTTGATTCTCAAGACAGGTCAAGAATTGAAAACGATGACGAAGAGTTTCCATTCCAACCAGTAACACCATCACCGGATAGAACATTGGTTGGGAAAATTATCTTCTAAAATGAGAAAGTAAATACACTTCAAATGCAGAATGTTTTGACACTACATAAAGGAATTCTGTAGACACAAAATAATTGTTTTGTGCAAAACTTCAATAGTTGACTGTGAATTTAAACTGGTAAATTTTGGACGTCAGCAGTGCTGCGTCATGGCCCTGAAAGATCATTCTGAATAAATTGAAAATTCTTACCTCAATAAGATCGCCGGATAACGCATATATATCTGCTCCTATAAGAAATTTTTCTGGCACAGCCGAGTTCATTGCTGGCCGATAGATTTGTCATGTATAAAAAGAAACAACTGATTTTTCTTTTCAATAATCGTGATGACCAAGGATTGGAGAAATTAGTAAATTCTTTAAATTGAAATGAATGATTGTCAAAAGTTACTTTTTATGAGAAAGATTAGTATTAAGAGATTTCTTTGTAAAAGCATTTGCATGGGACTTGATATAACAATCTAAATATGCGCGAGGCTATACTACAACGCTCAGGCACCGCCATCGCTCTCCACACGACCGGCCCAGCCAACTCGATACACACTACAGCTCACTAGCAACTCCTTACTCCTACTGCTACACAGTTCCTACTGCAGCCAACACTGCTCTTTGGTCTGAAATTCTCTTATAGCTTACATATCGCAGGCAGCGCGTGAGCAATCCATCGAAATTACATCTGCTCGAGTGCGCTAGCAACAAATTCTTTAATCATGGACCTCTTACACTACTAAGACATGAGTGAAAGATCGAGATGGGACACTCGTCCACAAAAATTAGAAATTTTCTAGCAGAACCAGTTCCTAAATCGTGGTGGATTATTATCTGGCGCATTTGTTAACAGATCATCACAGAGCCTACAAAACTGGTGGTTTCAGTGGCAGCATTTCAATATTACTCCACAATGCTAAACAGCGTCTGAACGGATGCTTTTGTTTTTATTCCATCTTTTTTTATTTACTGCTTCTTTTTATAAAGCAGATGGGAAAAATTTTAAGGTTTGGCGACGATATAATTCTGTCAGAGAAGGCAAACAACTTGGAAAATAAGTTGAATGCAATGGATATTATCTTGAAAAGAGGTTATACAGTGTCCGATCATAATAATGTGACCACCTGTCAAAAGCCTGAATAACGAAATTTTCAAGCTCGGACCGCTGCGAGACATGCGGGAAGATGAGGTTCTGGAAGGCTCCAACAGGATGGGAGACAACTCCAATGTCGTTGCCAAGTTGCGTTAGCTTTCTCGATTCAAGATCCATTGCGCGAACAGCCTGATCAAGGTAGTCCCACATATTCTCGACTGGGTTTAAATCCGAGAACTTTGATGGCTGGGGACGTACGCTAAACTCATCGTGGTGCTCTCCGAACCATGCACGCGCGCTGCGAACTGTGTGATAAATTGCATTGTACTGCTGGTAGATGCCATCGTGCTGAGGAAAACAGACTGCATATAGGTGTGGACACGGTCCCCTAGGCTAGATGGATACTTCTGTCGAACCACTGTGCCTTTCAGCATAACAAGATTGTGGTGTGCGTACTGTAAGACCTTCAGTACACACACCATCAGATTATTTGACCCGTCGCTCTAACGAAGTAGGCGAGTGTCAGAAATATGTCTCGTGGTTTTATTGTGGCGCGTTTATCTTCTGCCGTTAGGTCAGACGATACAAATGCCACTTGCATGCTTAGAGTAGCAGATTGACGGTGACCAACTTTAAACAGAACTTGATTAATTTTCACACACATTTATTAAAGTAATAACAAGTATAAAAATTACTTAACTTGGTTCTGGATGCTATTTACAATTGACAATCTGAAGTTCCTTTGGTATTGGGACGTTAATCTTATTCTCAGATATATCTCTGATACTTGACAAAAGTGTCTATACATTTATCTTCATGGCTATGTACAGGTATATGGTAATCTTATTAGGCGCAGACTGAAACTTGACTATAGACTGGTACAGACAAAAGTAGAACTCGTACAGACTGGTACATACAAATGCAGACTGGTACAGACGGGTGCAGACAAATGCAGACTGACTAATAGGAGGTTTGTACACTCGTTATAATACCTCGTGCATTCATGTATCACTGCGCGAGTGTGATCCGCCAGGAGAAAAGGTTCTACGTTAGCAGCAATCTCATTGACTGCGTTACATATTAATACGCGGATCGGCGGAAGCAGAATTTGGTCCGTCTCTATGGCAGCGCCATCTCGTAGTGCAGAGACGGACGAGCGCTGGGCCTGCGCTGTTGTGCTTAGCGGGGCGCGCTCTAGTGGGAGAGTTGTGTACGTGCTGACTACGCAGAACTGTGTACACAACAGAGATTACCCAGCGAATGCCACGAAAACATTCCGCAGACATTCCGCTCCCTCCTGTTGCCTGGAACCTTCCGACGATTGTTGCAGGGTGTTTGCTTTCAGACGTTCCACGCGGTATGGAGCATAAAAAGTGAATCATATCGAGAGGCCTCCCGTCGGCACTCAGTGGAAGTCCACTTGCGGTACTGGCGTGCAAATTCCAGCCTTCGTCGCTGATGAAAAGCAGTTGGCATCAGTGCAGGAACCAGGCGCCTGCTGCGGAAGTCCATACTAAACAACGTTACCTGAACGGTCGTTGGGAGACACTGTTGATAGCCCCTTGGTTCATCTGGGCAGTCAGCTATTCGACAATTGCATGTATATTCGCCAGTACGCATCTCCGCAGCTGTCGTTCGTCCGTGTCATCTATGGCCCCGTG
The DNA here is from genome assembly GCF_021461385.2 of Schistocerca piceifrons. Lineage (NCBI taxonomy): Eukaryota > Metazoa > Arthropoda > Insecta > Orthoptera > Acrididae > Schistocerca > Schistocerca piceifrons. The sequence goes on along the minus strand of NC_060139.1, from coordinate 620,181,726 downwards.
GTGCACCACAGTTGCCTTGTCGCCAGTTTTGGATAGCGCTATTTTGCTATGCACTGTATACTTTAACAATGGCGGCAAGCGAACAGTTTACAGACTTATCCGTTTAGAAACTGCTTCCATCCTTGGCCCGAACGCCAACGATCAAGCCCTTTTGGACATCTGATAAATGGCTCCGTTTCCGCATTACGACAATGGCTGCAGTGTTATCAACGTCCTCCTCCTCCACCCCCACCACCATCTCCCCGACACGCTTCATATACCCTCTTCAAATAGCTGCCGCCTACTGTCTGTGAGTGGTTATTGCACGCTGATGTCGAACACAGACGATGGTCACATTAACGTGACTGGACTGTGTAAGATGAGTATGAACAAAAGTAAAGCAGTCGAATTAAATTAGGCGATGCTGAGGGAATTAAATCAGGATATGAGACGCTAAAATTATAGAAGAGTTCTGTTAGGAGCTGCAAAATAACTGACGATTGACGATCTAGAGAGGATATAAAATGCAGACCGGCAATAGCAAGAAAAGCATTTCTAACGCAAATTTAAGTTTAAGAAGTATTTTCTGAAAGTATTTTAGCCTTGAATCCAAGTGAAATGTCGACGATAAATAGTCAATAGAAGAAGACAATAAAAATTTCGGAAATATGGTGCTACAGAAGAATGCCGAGGATTAAATGGGTACAACCAATGACGAGTTACTGAAAAGAATTGGGAAGAAAAAAAATATAGTACAACATGACTAAAAGAAGGGTTCGTTTGATAGGTCATATCCTAAGGCGTCAAGAAACTGCCAATTTTGTAATTTAGGATAGTGTAGGGAGTGAAAATTGTAGAAGGAGACAAAGCTTCACCACCCCATAAGCAGGTTAAGTAGATGTAGGTAGGGGTAGTTAGTTGAAGAGGCTTGCAAAGGATACACTAGCTTGGAGAGATGCATCAAACCAGTGTTCGAACTGAAAACGACAACTTTTTTTTCGCGATAGTGTGTGAGACACTTAACACGGCGGAGAATCTGGAGACCCGGCCTGCCAGTGAATGTGCGTGGCTAACTGTAGCGGGTTGAACAGTATGCTGGCCGCGGCGCGCAGCCTACGCACCGCACGCAGCTGCGTCTGCTTGCAAACAAGTGGCTGTGCCGCGGCCGTCGCCGCCCACGACTTCCCAGCAAATCGCCGTCGCCTATTGCTTCGTCTCTGCGCAACAGCGCCAGCTGCGGCACGTGATGGCTAGCGAAAGCTGACACCGACGTCCCTCAAGGAAGCACTTGTGACACTGCAACGGATTTCAGCGACGCAGCGAGCTATCCACACCGATACCGACACTGTGCGGGAGACCTAATGAGGTCTCTTGCGCACTGTACACCAAACACCTGCAAACTCTCCACACTCCCTCCCGACGAAATTTCAACAGATTACCTCCTCAAGACAATACTGCACATTCCCATACTTACCTATCACATCAGCTCTTTCCTCTCCATCCCGCACCATACGCAGGCTGTCCACATTCCTCTCCATCTGTCCCCGTCCCTTTCCTCTTCCCACCATAATCGGGAACGCACCTCATTGTCCTATTCCATTTCTTGATGTCTTCTACGACCCATCCTCTTACCTATCCTCATCTCCACACTACAACCCACGTGTTTCGTCTGTTTATATACACGGGGGCGGTAGTCGGTGGATGTGGTGTACATGTACAGACAAACAAATTATTAAAATATCAGAACAACTGGATAATTTATTCAATGGAAAGAGCTTCAAAAACTGAGCACGTCAGTAACGCACTGGTCAACCTGTAGGCCCTGTACAAGCTATTATTTGGCTTGTCTTTGATTCATAGAGTGTTAGATATCCTCTTGAGGAATAACATGCCAGATTTTGTCCTATTGGCGCGTTAGATCGTCAGAATCCCGAACTGGTTGGAAGGCTCTTTCCATAAGGTTTCAAAAGTTCTCAATTGGGAAGAAATCCGTTGACCATACTGGCCAAGATAGAGTTTGGCAATCACAAAGACAAGCAGTAGAAACTCTCGCAGCGTGCGGGTGAGCATTTCCTTGCTGAAATATAAGCCCAGAGTAGCTTGCCATAAAGGGCAACAAAACGGAGCGTAGAATATCGAAGACGTACCGCTGTGGTGTAAGGGTACCATGGATGACAGCCAAACGGCTACGAAAAGAAGTGGCACCCCAGACGATCAGTCCTGGTTCTCGGGCCGTATGGCAGGCGACAATCAGGTCGTTACCCCATCGCTGTCCAGGACGTCTCCAGACACGTTTTCGGTGATCATCGGAATTCAGTTCATCACTGAAGACAATTCTACTCCAGTCAAGTAGATTCCAGGACAAATGCATCCAACACCCCTGCAGATCGGCTTGTTGGGGTACAGAGATCAATGGTAGTCGACGCAAGGGGCTTCGTGAGCTCAGCCCCCTTTCTGTGAGCCGCCTGAAGTATCAGTTGCACATCAGATCGATGATGATGATACATCATAGGCGCTGAGTATCTTTCTCATGATCGGACTTTCCTCACTTTCTGTCGTTTCTCTAGATCGACTGCTTCCTTCTCGACGCTGTATTCTGTCATGACTGACCCATTCCTGCCACCATCGTCGAAGAGTAGCATAGATCGTATTCCATTGTCGAGCGAATTGCCAGTCACTCCTACCGGCTACTTTAAGCTTAAATATACGACTTCTCTCAGAAGCTGATACCTACGTATATTATTCACGCATCTCTCTGCGAGGTATAGTTACTGTCCATCTGGGTACACGGAATGAAATACGCAAAAACTTTATAATCAGGTATCGACATGTCCCCTCTTTACTATCCCTGCCGCTATGCGGTGAAACTGCGCTCAAGTATCACACATTCATCTATCAGCCACCAGAGTTTACAGTTTTGCATTTTTTGTCGGTACCTGTGTGAACATAACTCCTTCATGGTGCGTCTTTTTTGTCTTAGAGCGTACATAAGTGATCTGACGTACAGGGTGAGCAGTAATTTACGGCTGTTTACTGATGACGCTGCAGTGTACGGGAATGTGTTGTCTTTGAGTCACTGTCGGAAGATGCAAGATGACTTAGACAGAATTTCTGTTTGGTGTCACGAATGACAGCTTGCTCTAAATGTAAGTTAATGCGGATGAGTAGCAAAAACAACACTGTAACGTTCGACTACAGCATTGTTCGTGTGCTGCTTGATACAGTCAAATCTATTAAAAATCTAGGAGTGATGTTGCAGAGCGATAATAAATGAATGAGCATGTCAGGTTGCCAGTAGTGAAGGCGAATGCTCGACATCGTATTATTGGGAGGATTATGGGAAAGATTAGCTCATTTATAATGGAGAGGGCTGCGCATAGAACGTTAGTGCGACCCAATCTTGAGTACTGCTCGAATGTTTCGGTTCGCGACCAGGTCAGATTAAAGGAAGACTTCGAAACAATTCAGAGGCAGGCTGCTAGGATTGTTAGCGGTAGATCCGATTAGTACGCTTCTCTGGATGGAGAACGATGCTTCTTTCGTAAGACGCTATTGCGGGAATTTAGTGAATCGGCATTTGAGGCCGACTACAGAACGATTCTACTGCCGCGAACGTACATTTCGAGTAAGGACCACGAAGATACGATTAGAGAAATTAGGGCTTGTACGGAGACTTATAGACAGCCGTTTTTCCTTCGCTCTATTTGCGAGTGGGAGAGGAAAAAAATGACTAGTACACGGTACCCTCCAGCATGCAATATACAGTAGCTTGTCCAGTAGTATATGAAGATGTAGATACTTCATAATCTCTATTCCTTGCTTTCCTAGATATGTCCCTTCTCGGAGCAGTTGCTTCTAATTTCAGTGAATGTCCAAAACTAGTTTTTATATGATACGCTTCTTGTATTTTATTTTTATCATACGTGTTGTCGAATTTAAAAACGGGAAAAACCGATAGTTTGTGTTTTGAAATTCTCCGGAGTTTTTTTTAATAATTTACAAAAAATTGTTAATATTTCACGTTTTTAATTATATTGCTTCGTCTTTATCAATTTCTCACCCATTTGACCAAGAGCAGTATGTCAGTTATGCCTATGACAACGGACTGTTTGTCCATGGAACGAGAAGGATGGAACGACAATAACAAAAACGAAACGAACTACTTCCTGAGCCTGAAAACGATAAGTATAACAAACCACGATATTTCTTTCATGATTGCTGGTAACGAAAAGAATTAAGCAACTACTAGGAGAAGATCAGAGAACAACCAATCTGGGTTCTTCGCTTTCGGTGTGCAGTGAGAAGGACGCAGCATACGCAGTCGTAGGAATTCTTGCGATTGCTTAGAAAAAAAAGCCAAGAAAACGGAGAAAAATAGAACGAAGAAGTAAGGGTAATGTTACAGTTTTCTATGATTGCTGTTGTCGTTGTCTTCAGTCATAAGAATGGTTTGATGCAGCTCTCCAATCTAGACTACCCTGTGCAAGCCTCTCCATCTCTGCATAACTACCGCAGTCCATTCAAGTCTCGGTCTTCAATTCCCCCCCACACACACACACACACAAAATGGCTCTGAGCACTATGGGACTTAACTTCTAAGGTCATCAGTCCCCTAGAACTTAGAACTACTTAAACCTAACTAACCTAAGGACATCACACACATCCATGCCCGAGGCAGGATTCGAACCTGCGACCGTAGCGGTCGCGCGGTTCCAGACTGTAGCGCCTTTAACCGCTTGGCCACCCCGGCCGGCCCACACACACACACACACATATTTTTTTCCATTACCAAATGGACAGTTCGTTGATGCGCCAGGGTGTGACCTCTCAACCGATAGCTTCTTTTAGTCAAATTGTGCCATAAAGTTCTTTTTTCCCCAGTTCTATTCAGTACCTCCGAATTTGTTATTCGATCTACCATCCAATTTTAAGCGTTCTTCTGCAACATCACTTGTCAAAAGCTTCTATGTTTTTTTTCGCGTTGCCTACAGCACTTAATTCGATATAAATATCTTCAGAAAAGACTTCCTAACACTTAAAATTACGTTGGTGTTAGCAAAGTCCTCTTTTTCAGTAAAGCTTTTATTGTTACTGACAGTCTACATTTAATGTCTTTCGTACTTCGACCATCATGAGTTGTTTTGCTGCCAAAATAACAAAACTAGTCTACTACTTTCAATGTCTCATTTACTACTTTCTGTGATGAATGGAGAAAATATGGCAGCAAACTTTCTAATTACTCGAGAATTCCAGCAAAGATAGTTTCAGGATAGATTTTTTCGTAATTCTTTTCAAAAATAAGGGGGGCTAGAGCGGTAGGAGAATGCTACATAAAACAATTATATTGAACTTATCTTATTGATTCATTATAATACACTGAAGAACCAAAGAAACAGGTACATCTGCCTAATATCGTGTAGGGCCCCGCGAGCACGCTGAAGAGCAGCAACACGATGTGGCATGGACTCGATTAATGTGAGAAGCAGTGCTGGAGAAAATTGACACCATGAATCCTGCAGGGCTGCCCATAAACCTGTAAGAGTACAAGGGGGTGGAGATCTCTTCTGAACAGCACGTTGCAAGGCATTCCAATGCTCAATAATGTTTATGTCTGGGGAGTCTGGTGGCCAGCGAAATTGTTTAAACTCAGAAGAGTGCTCCTAGAGCCATTCTGTAGCAATCCTGGATGTGTAGTGTGTCGCATTGTCCTGCTGGAATTGCTCAAGTCCGTCGGAATGCACAATGGACATGAATGGATTCAGGTGATCACACAGGATGCTCACGCACGTGTCCCCTGTCAGAGTCGTATCTAGACATATCAGGAGTTCCATATCACTCCAACTGCACACGCCCCACACCATTACAGAGCCTCCAAAAGCTTGACAAACAGGTTCCACGAAATCATGAGGCTGTCTCCATCCCACTACATGCCCGTCCGCTAGATGCAATTTGAAACGAGACTCGTCTGACCAGATAACATGTTTCCAGTCATCAACAGTCCAGTGTCGGTGCTGATGGGTCCAGGCGAGAAGTAAACCTAAGTGTCGTGCAGTCATCAAGCGTACACGAGTGGGCCTTTGGCTCCGAAAGCCCATATCGATGATGTTTCATTGAATGCTTCTCACGCTTTTTTTTTAGTTTTTGATGGCCCGGCATTGAAAAATTCTGAAATTTGCGGGAGGGCTGCACTTCTGTCACGTTGAACGATTCTCTTCAGTCGTCGATGGTCCCGTTCTCGCAGGATCTTTTTCCGGCAGCGGGAATGTCGGAGATTCGATGTTTTATAGGACTCCTCGGAGATGCTGTGTCCCATCACTCGTGCGCCAACTGTAACACCACGTTCAAACTCACTGAAATCTTGATAGCAGTAACCGATCCAACAAGTGCGCCAGACACTTGTCTTGTATACCAGTTTATTTGGCGCTTGAGTGTATACTATATTTTAAGTTTTAAAGTGTCGGAACTGAATCATTCAGCAATTTTAATTTGTTGTATTCTTGAATACTGTTGGAAACAAGTGAAACATTACTCCAAGAACTATGCTGTTACAAAACAGCGAAAAAATGTTAATAACTATTTCAGGTAAAAGGTAATTACATAAAAAATTTTCGAGGAGAGGTATGAGAAGAATGTGGATGTGGAAACTGAATAAAAATTGATATCTAAGCTAAAATCGATACTTCACTGTTTTCCTGTCTCCTTCGTCATCCAGTTTAGAACCACAAATATTCATTTACCGATTTGAAATCCAGTGGTCAGACGAGATGAGAGTGCATACCAATCTCGGGCGACTCGTTGGTTCTGCTGACCGGGCGTTTAAGCGCACACATCTTCTTTACTACCTCCTGACTGCTGTCGACTTACTCGCTGGCAACCAATGGACAGCGCACGTGAGGCTTTACTGTCCGCTGCGTAAGCGATACTCCGACGTCACGGCGAACTGACGGACTTTCGACTTTGTAATTTATACTAAGTTCGTTGGTAGGAATGTACTCGACTATTTAGAGCGCAAACAGGTACCGATATTTAGCCGGCCGGAGTGGCCGAGCGGTTCTGGGTGCAACAGTCTGGAACGGCGCGACCGTTACGGTCGCAGGTTTGAATCCTGACTCGGGCATGGATGTGTGTGCCGGCGAGCCTGGACGTGCTTTCTAGGCTGTTTCCCGTATCCCGTTAGGTGAATACCGGGCTGGTACCCCAGTCCCACGTTACTTACACGATTTGCAAACATTTAGAAAACTTTGCACATAAATAACACTACAAACAGACAGTTGGGGTACATATATTCCGTTCCGGAGGGTAACGAGGTGGCGACAGGAACGGTATGCTGCCATTGCTATCCTATACGACATTAGGACTTCTCCATCACATTTTCCTGTTCCTTTCCTTTTCATATCATGACTACTACTCTATTTTTGTCCCCTACTAGTCACGCGCCCATCTTCCCTCACTTCCACATTTCAACTCACCTGGTCTGTTTGTTTGTATACACGCGTTATGACCCTACAGAATCCCTCTAATCCTTGCCGTCCTAAATATACGTCTTCCCAGTGCATGTCCTTCCAATTTAAGTAAATGTGTAGCGCTTCTCTTTAAATATCTTTCATCTTTCTCTGTATCTTTTTAAATTTCTTTTATTGTTTAATTTAGAAAGGGAGAAGGTCAACATTTCATTTCTTTAATACTCTCAGCGAAATAATTATCTTAAACTCATTTTCAATATATCAAGTTTTAAATTATATTGTTTCATTTTCATATGTTGTAAACCTATTTGAATAAAGAGCAGGGCATTTTCCACACAGACAAGATGACAAGCTAAGATGTAGTTGTATTGCAGAATACTACACTCCTACCAGACGAACAAAGAGGTTTGCATATTCTTGGGGTTTTACAGGCCCTAGTAAACGCTCTGTTGTATGTGGAAGCATTCCATTTTCTAAATTTCATCCTGTGACAGTTTTACATACCTTAACTAATCACAAACAATTGACGACTGCGAATGGCATGCCTTTAAAACACCTCAGAAATTTGTAGTAAAAAACCACACGATTTGCAGATGCTCGTGTTAAATACTGAATAAGTGAATAATAATATTTTTATTTTTGGCCCTGGATATACATCTAACTGCGTACTGAAACAAGTCCTTCCCTACACAGTTCTAAAGTTAAAAATCCTAGGTATTTCTATAAATTCCAGAGAATAAATGTTCTGATCAGTTCTCGTAACTATTACTCACATGAAATAAAAGTTGTACTGTATATTATTCTTCAAAGCGGTTATCACAGTTCATTACTATCTCTCCAATAACTTCGAACTACCAACCAGAACCAATGAATACTGTTAAAACGTAACTTTGTCTATAACGTGGAGCTTCTCATTTAGCATTTACAATACACTTCATTAAATAGTATGGCCTGGCGGAACATAAAAGTATACGTCAGTCAGATAATTAAATAATATGACTGACGGTTACAACCTCTCGTTATCATTTTTGTCACGCTCCTTGGCGGCAGGTCCACTGCCGCCTTGGTGTCACTGCACGTGCTGGTGAGACCAGGTGCTTCATTCCCCAGCGCTAGCGCTCCAGGCTGCTGTGTGGCGGCGTATCATTTTTATTACGACAGTTCTTAAAACAATGAATACATGTTTAATCCCCCACTCGTACCTTGAATTGTCGCTCAGGAACATTTCTCTTTACACCATCTTCCTTGCCTTATTACCTGATGGAGGAAATAATAGAGGCGTAAGGACGTCCAATGGAGACGGACCGTTACAATAATGTACCAGGAAAGATACATACACATTTCCGGTACCTGTTACAGATAATACTACAACTTAAAAACAGACATACTAAAATAATTTTTGCAAGCAGTGTTCATTAGTTCTGAAATTACTCAGGGATCACATTTTCAACTGCTAAAAGCTGCTGTATCAACGTTGTTTTATCTACGACTAGTTTCGTGTTGCTGTCTATTCAAGACTCTAGCTCACCTAACTGAAGTCTAGTGACTTCAGTGGTATTCCCACCTTCATCCAGATGAGGAGTTGTGGTTGGCTTTTATGGCTTTGTCATTCGTGATTATGCAAACTCTTTATTTTGTATTTATCGTTCATTTTAGAACCGTTATGTTTAATAAAGTGGTCATTCATAATCTGTTTGTACATGTAATATCAACGAACTGAAGAATTTCTGGACTCATGATGCTCAATAAGGAGGTTCATATATCTCCCTTCAGTGTCTGATATCAGTGAACTTCCCCTCCATGTCATATTAATTATGACACTGAGTATTCGCATTATTCTATGTATCACGAGAGTCGACGTCCTTTTATTACTATGTTCATGTGCATATTCCGTGTACTTTCATATGTTTTGTTGTATAGCGGACCTGATCGTAACATCCGAAAATAGTTGTAAGTAATATATTATTTACAGAGCAGATTTTAGCTGTTCTAAGATGTCATTTCTGAAGGACAGGTAAAAACAAAAATGGCTGTCTCACGACACGTGAGTTTCTCGTTCATCTCCCAAAAATCACTGTCAATGTTCTGAAAGCACATTATTAACCGTGGATTTTTTCTGGACATTTTAAAAATATCATTTGTGTTTTTTTTTTCATCTTATTTACAGTTTCGTTGCCTTAGTAATTTCAAACGCACATTGTTATTTAGCATGTGTTGTAAGTTTTAAACATCCATGGTTTTAAAGAGTACGATCCGCAAGAATGCATAAATGTCATCACTGTGATTCGTAGATAAAGGCGTGCATTGATGATCACATTACGTTATGTTGCACTAGAAAGATACATCTCGTAGCTATCAGGATTCCCAAATTTACTGTAAATAAGCACATAACTCCCTCAAATGAAATTATTTAGTATTAAACATCCTTAGGAATGTAACCGTTTATGAAATATGTTACTAGCATATCTGTAAAGAGAATTTTTCTATTTTTGTACAAAGATAAATATGATAATTCTGATAAAATAATCCTTTACTCACAGAAATTTTTCGTATCTTTAATTCCGTTTAACTGTCACCTTCACTAAAGCAAATGCTCTTGTTTCTAGAACTGTACTTCTCAGATATAGCAAAAGAACAGTAAAAGCTGAATATTAGCTCGAAGGCGTCTGCCACTGACTCATTTCTAAGTCTGTATCATTTTCCTCACTGCTGCGCCCAGTTCAGTTGTAACGAAGCCAAATTGCTTTCTAAATTGTCCAATAAAGACGACCAGCTCCCAGCCAATATCTATTCTCCTGATAAAAGCCCTCATTACCTGTCAACGCTACCTTTCAGTGATGAAGGTCATATATTTTTATTCAATGGACGCACTGCATACTGACATCGTGATGTAAGACATGTATCTAACAGCTCGGTATTAGCCAATTAAGGTGTATCATAACTTACATAATAACTAGTCGTAAATCCAGCGTAACTCCAGTACATAAAGTTCCGTTTACAGCAATGTAGCAGGTGCTTTACCTGATGAGTAACAAACGTTCCGTGCTGAGAGCTAAGTATTATCTCCTAACACTATTCCGTAACGAATGTGATTGGTACATGGCTTTAATCACTAATATTTAATCGAGGTATCGTTTGGTGACTTATACCTGTGTCGTCAGAGAACATAGACTGGAAAAATGGAGACAAATATATTGTCATTCCGGGTTCAACAGGATGAAAGAACTATTTGTCACTTTGTGCTAGAGAAAAGATTGATGTTTCTCTTGACCTTCACTAAACGAACTGACACGTATAAATAGGTAAGCATATTTCGACTAATAAACAACGAAATCAAAGTTAAAAAAACGCACAGAGTGACGCAGGAATAAGACATTTGACTCGCATTCGGCTGGAGTGGGGTTCATGCTCCCTTCTAGCTATTCTGATTTAATTTTCCGTAATTTCCCTAAATCGCTCGAGGTTTGGCGGAATATTTTCTTAATAAAAAAGGCTATGGTGGGTGTACGAGACTACCTAAACTTACTCAACATCTGAGGTTCATTATTACCTTATTTTTAAAAACGAATGCATACTAGAGAACCATCCGCCAGCACGGAGTCACAGATTTCAGTCATAACCAGCGAATTCTTGAAAGAGTAGAAACCATCCAGCAGAAGTAAATAATTTTGGAGAGCCAGTTACAAAGACGTGCAATAACTGCTGATAATTCTGTGTGTACTGAAATCGCGTTAGCCCAGTGTTTCATACAGAGCAGCAACAACAAACGGCCCGCTTGTTTATTTGGAAGTGTACAACGACGTATGCTTAACAGGTCAGCGCCACCTTCGGCTGTTCATCAAAGCCTCTCTGCAACTCGATACCCTCCCAAGTGTTGATTTGCCGTAGGACCTATCAACAGTCAATGTATGTCAGTATAGACAGCTTTCTGTGAGTGTAACAGCCCCCCGAGAGTACAACATTAGCACCGGAAGTTTATCCCCTGAATTCATACTTAAACATTTCACACACTGAAGCACTGGAAAGAACTCTCCATCACCGTTGCTGTAGCCCATATGATTTACTTTTGCATTGCTAACGACGTATCATCTCATGTAAAACTGCGAACAAAAATTTCACTGCAAGAAGTCACAGGATAATTTGCTTCCGCATTAGTACGGAAGAGCGATGAGTCTAGCATCTCACATTCGATTTACAACGGGGCATATTTACTGCCTTGCAACGAAAAAATTGAAATTTAAAAACTTACGCGAATGTTGACAGCAAACAAATCTAAAAAAAAAGGTTGCACACATTCCGCAGCAGAGTTATACATGTATAGCTGGGCCGCGTTAACACAGTAGCTTGGTACTGTCGTACCCGACGCATTTTGATGTTTTACGTACGACAAACACTGCTTTAAGATCTACTAGTGGATATTAAAAATGACTGTGCCCATCCGACGCCATTATGACAGGTTGAAACTGTTGGGAGCACTTTCAGTGAGGTGCCTGGATGTCTATGGAGGATTGGCAGCCCTTGCTTCCTCAAGAGCCGAAACTAAAGGAGATGGTCTTGTTGGATGCTGAGATGTAGGGCGAAGCCAACGTTCTAACTCCTCCCAGAGGTTTTCCATTGGGTTCAAGTCGGGACTCTGGACAGGCCAGTCCATTTCAGGAAAGTTATTGAGCACATACCACTGCCCCACAGATGCTGCTTCATGACAGGTTGCATTGTCATACGGGATACAAACAGGCATCGTCTCCGGACTGTTTCTCTTCTGTACTCAGTACACAGTGTTGTAAAATGTCTTCCTGTCCTTCCACATTTAGCGTTTTCGTAACCGTAACAAGGGGACACGCACTAGCCACGAAAAACACCCCCATACCGTAACACCACGTCCTCAGTACTTTACTATTGACACTACACATGATGGTAGGTAGCTTTCTCCAGGGATTCGGCAAACCCGAACCCTTCCGTTGAATTGCCACAGGGTACGTCGAGATTTATCCAGCGGCGTTATCTCAAGTGTCCCTTAGCTTCGAGTACAGAAATGTGTGGCTTATGAGAAGCGACTTGATTGTTGCATTCCATTCTTCGTAACTCCCAAAGCACTGTTATTGTACTTGCTGGACAGCTGATAGCACTCTGGTGCTCACGAGTGATTCCTTCCGCTGATTTCGTGCGATTTACAACCTCCCTCCGCAGTCCTCAACAGTCACTGTCCGCCAGTACGCAAGTTCTGCGTGGTCTTGGTTTAGCTGTGGTTGTTCCTTCAGATTGCCACCTCACAATCACGTCACCAACAGTCGACGTGGGGAGCTTTAGTAGGGTTGAATTGCCCTGACAGGGTTGTACCTCAGGTGATGTGCAGTGGCTAGTACACATTCGAAGTTAATGAGCACTCCGGGTTGGCCCTCTCTGCTCTTAGTGCTTCTCTACTAACAACACTTTCCGCCTCCTTTTACACTGACGGGTCCTTCTCTCGTGAAACCTAGCAGTCAGTTCCACATTATGTAGCAGTGACCAGATACTTTTAATCAGGTAATGTAACTGGTGTTTACATGACTATTCCTGTATGTTCAAATAAGGAACAGAATGCTCTCGACATATGATACGACATGCAGTAACCAATTTCAAAAGAATAATGAAACATTTTAAAATAGTAACAGAGCTGAAATCGTTGTAGCGTCCAAATGGAACTAAAAATGATTGTTACATGACGAAAACGTTATGATTTTGACAATTCTACATGACTGTGACACCTGATAGTGAGAATATAATCAAACGTATTTTGATTTTTTAAACGTTAACCTGTCTTTTATAAAGTTTACATATTTGATAGACTTTCTTACAGCCTGTTCGCTTTCGTTTTGGGATCTTCGGCCGTCTTTGGTGAAAGATTTTTCTGACTTTTGCCAGCACTGGTGTCTAGCATTGTCGAAGATTCACTCTCCATTCTGATGGCGGACTGGAATGGAACCGCGCACACTTGCTGTGTCAACGTGTGAGGACCTTTCCCTGATCGTTACCACTGTGATTCTCCCCTTATTACCGGCAATGGACGGCTGCTGCAGTACAACAATCCACGATGTTTTTACTTTGGAGCGTTCTCCTTGCTTGTTGAAAATGTTTTCATTTTTGTGAATTTCTATGGTTTCTCCCGACAAGCGGGAGTGTCAGTCCTTCTCGGAAAAAAGGCCATAGCGCACATTTCTTCTTCCAGCGAGTCACTTCGCCGGATTTTAGATTTCGTGATTTTTTTTACACAACTCCTGAGAAGGCACCCCAGATGTTGCACGTCGCGTCCCAGCTGCTGCCGCTCACACATTCGTCCTGCGCTCATTACAAGCGTATTAATCATTCCTCTGTTCTGGCGATAATCTGAAAGTTCACACAAGCATAGGTCTGTGTGTGTTGGGTTTCTCACTATTACTCGTAATTAGCACATCTAGATAGATTGGCTGTTGATGCTTATTACTTCCACACTAAATCTGCTGTTGGCATGGATACTGTTGAGACGTCCTAGATAGCCACCGAGCTGTTCCTCACCCCGGCTCTACGTGGCTAAGCTGTCGTCAGCGTACCTGTACCACACCTAAAGTTTGCATGGTGTCAAGTCTAGCACACCATTAACTAAACTTCGGCAGAAGATCCCTAGTCAAAAGCCAACAGGCAAGTACGTCAACAAACGGCCACTAAACTCTCAACTATTTTTATAAAATATGCTAATTATGTAGGTAGAGGAGAACCGGGTAAAGTGGCCATGCCTGGCAAAGTGGCTATTGGGGGCCTGGGAGCTGACATCGAGCGAAAAATCTCTCAACTTATTGTCCCTGGAAGCCCAGTCACCCCGTCAAGCCTGAGCTGTCTGCTGTGCCGTTTCTCGGAGTTATAACAATATTTGTGGATTTTAGTTATCCTGATGTAACTCAAGGGGACACACTGTGTATTTATTATTGAGAGTGAATGTCACTTACCGTGTTTTTAATGAAATTGTGTTGCAAATATGTTGACCTTAGTTACTGGAAGTTCGGTCATTAGAGGGTACGCAGCTTTTGTGTAAAGGAGTCAGTGCGGGCAAGGTAACCATATCGGCGGTGTCTTCTGGCCACTCTGTGTATGGATAAAACGTAAAGGCAACGACAGAAAGAAGCCTCCGCTGCGATACGTACAGCAAGTCGTTATAACAGAGACCTAGAAGAAGTAAATAAAGAAAGATAAGAAAAAGAAAGTAACAAGAAGGAAAAATGGAAAGCAGCCGAAGAGAAGAAAGGCATTACAAAGAAAGTTGCCGAGAGCAGGAAACTGCATCCTAGAAGAAGTCTTTTTGACGACGACGACGACGACTGTGAAGAAAAATTTTCAAATTCAAGACTATAAGAACAGTGGATTAAGTGTCGACTGTGCTCCCTCTGGTAACAAGAGCTCTACAGGAGTTGAGGAACACTGTTTGAGTTTTACTTGTGAAAACTGTAATTCGAATCACCTTTCGCAAATAAGATACGTTTAGATCCTTGTTAATACAGGTTTTTATCCCTTGTTTTTGAGTGTACAGCCTAATGGTCACTTTTCACTGCTCATGTATGGCAGAGTGACTGTTTTGTCACTTTGTGAATTGTTTAAAGTACTTCATTTTATTTTAAGGTGATTAACCTATTCTATATTGTGCTTCAATTGTTATGGATTATAATCGGTGATTTCTATGCATTTACCTCTATTGCTACTACGCTTAAAAACAGGATTACGTTAGTCCGTCCACTTTGCCCGCCTCTCCCGTACATACAGTAATGTTTGAAACGTTTAGTGATTTATTGCACATGATGACAATAGCTCGCCATAGTTAGCCAGTATGACTCAATTACACTGACAATATGACGATGGTGATTTCGAAGCTATCGAAACACGTCGTTGAACGAAGTAAAGTCACGTTGCTGCTTCCCGGCAGTCGAGCGTTCCTTTTCCTAATGTAACGGCATCGATGACTGCATCGCTGTTGATGTAATATCAGAAGCGACTCTGCTGGCGTGCGTGTAGGCGGCTGCCGCGGCCACCCTTGAACCGGGCGGTGCGGGCGAGGGCCGGCGCCCGACAGAGGCGCCCTGTCAGCCGCGTGTTTTTGCGCGGGGCTAATGAACTTGCCGGCCGCGGGGCGTGACCCCTGGCTGACAGGCCTGCCGCCGGCGCCAGCTCCCGTGCTGGCCGTCGACACACGCACTAATCAAAGGGCTTCTGTTCCTCTCCACGGTGAAGTGCGCGCCAGCCCGCCTTGTTATCTGATACGGTGGCTGTACCAGCACGTCACGGGAATGAAGCCCAAAAGCTCAATATCGTTACCATAAGATTCTTACAAATACGCTTCTGATGGCCTTTACTGTTTTGTTATAGTCATCTCTCTTTATCGTCAAGCAATGAATTAGCCGGCCGCAGCGCTTCTTTGTCAAGCGTCGCCCACAGTCTTCAACAAGTGCCCGATATTTAATCTGCACCATCTCCTGCCTCGTTTACATCCACACTTGCTCTCTCAGCAAGCTGTTCACCTCACTCGGAACCCCTGCTCCACTTTTTGAAGTCTTCTGTAGCTGCTGAATGTCGTGATAAATAAATTCTGACCATTTTACGTGTGTACTATTTCAGCATACTTTGGGGGTATTATGTTTTGAGATATCTGTCATTTCCTCCTAAGTTCTTTGGTCCGCCCACAAAAATAATCTTTGTACAGAATCAGTGTAGGTAGTACCGCTACGAAATTATAAGTGTTCTAGGAGTTCTTTGTGTATGTATGTAGACTATATATTTATTTGCACTTTTCAATCCCTTCCTTTTATGGTCGATGGCAGCTTGTATGGCGGCCTTAAGTGCTCCTTATGCAACCAAAACGTTTTTGATAGTTTTCTCTATCTTCATTACATTCGGTTTGTTTCAAAGTAAGTGTGTTAGTCTTCCATTGTTACAATTTTTGGTTATTAGTTTGTGATTTAGAATTATTTGTTTGAAGATACCGAGATTACAGTTTGTTTAGTAGTCTGAAACTTTTGACTATATGGATGTAAGAAATGGAGAATTACATATCTAAGTGTACAAACAAACAAACACGAACAGAGGTGAGCGATTCCTAGTGTACATACGGGCAAACATCTTATCACCAGACGAACAAACAAAGTGCAGGGCGAGCTACCGACATGCTGCGTGTAGTGAGTTTACAGTCAAACAAGGGATAAGTGTGACGTATGTAAAGGAGTAACCAGGAAGATGTGAACGAATCACAGTTTGAGGGAGGGTAAATAATGAGCCTGCAATTGCATGATGGGAATGTGATGCAACTATTTCCACTCATGCGTTTGTGAAGTTTATATTTGTCGGTATTTGTTACAAAAGACCCTATAACTCTTTTGCTCACTCTGCAATGTCTGCAGATGCTCACCCTCAAAGCGTGAACCGAATGTCACGCTCCACGGAAATTACTGTTTACCTACTGCAATTTTTGTTATTTGTTTGTTTGTTTGTTTGTTGGTAATTCGCATTTATGTAAGACTGAGATGGATGCGAGGTCTATTGGTATGTTTGGATACACTTTTAAGTAAGGAATTACGAAACTCGGTAGACGTGATATACATGTAGCGTTCTCGGGGGCGTTTCCAGACATGTCTTCGATCTGGAATATCGTTGGCTGGGGTAGAATTGTCATCAGTGACGAGACCGTTTCGAACTGAGCCCCTATGAGCAGCGAAGACGCCTCAGATAGCAGTGGGATACCAACCCGACTGTCGCCCGCCATACGGCGCGACAACCACGAGTGATGGTGTGGGGTGCCGCTTCTTTTCGTAGCAGCACCCCTTTGATTGCCATCCGCGACACCCGTACAGAATGGCGGTAAGTGGACGATATTCTACGCCCCGTTTTGTTGCCTTCATTGTAAGCCATCCTGGGCTTACATTTCAGCAAGGCAATTCTCGCCCGCACACGGCGAGAGTTTCTACCGCTTATCTCCGTGCCAGCATGGTCGCCAGATCTATGCCCAACTGAGAACGTTTGGAGTATTACGGGCGGAGCTCTCGAACCATCTCGGGGTTTTGACGATCTAACGCTCTACTTGGGGAGAATTTGGCAAGATATCCCTCAGGAACACAATCAATGCTAAGCTGAATAACTGCTTGCATAAGGGCCAGGAGTGGATAAAAACCTCATTCACTCGCCCAATTTGTGAAGCTCTTTCGCCTGAATGAATCATCGATTTTTCCGAATCTGTATTGATTTGTTTGTATTTACATGTGTATCACATCTACAGATTCTCGTCCCAGTCGGATAATTCCTTAGTGTTGCGTTTTGTCTTAGAGTGTATCTGTGAGCTATATCTTGTGCTATTGTGGTTCAAATGGTTCAAATGGCTCTGAGCACTATGGGACTTAACTTCTGAGGTCATCAGTCCCCTAGAACTTAGAACTACTTAAACCTAACTAAGCTAATGACATCACATACATCCATGCCCGAGGCAGGATTCGAACCTGCGACCGTAGCATCAGTGCGGTTCTGGATTGAAGCGCCTAGAACCGCTCGGCCACAAAGACCGGCTCCATTATTACGAACTAGATGGAATGTAATTTATTTGGAGATGTAAGGAACAAACTTGATGGAGAGTGACAAAACTTTACTTGTTTTAAAAGAAATGACGCTCTTGAAAATAAATATTATTTTAGAACCAAGAAGTTGTAAAATTTGAATATCAATATTATGTGTGACGCGAGGGCAGCAGAGAGGTGATAAATAGCTAATGATTATATCCAGGATAGCTTATTTACCCCTGATGTTTTGGAGTTGATACCTGTTGTTGTTGTTGTGGTCTTCAGTCCTGAGACTGGTTTGATGCAGCTCTCCATGCTACTCTATCCTGTGCAAGCTTTTTCATCTCCCAGTACCTACTGCAACCTACATCCTTCTGAATCTGCTTAGTGTATTCATCTCTTGGTCTCCCTCTACGATTTTTATCCTCCACGCTGCCCTCCAATACTAAATTGGTGATCCCTTGATGCCTCAGAACATGTCCTACCAACCGATCCCTTCTTCTGGTCAAGTTGTGCCACAAACTTCTCTTCTCCCCAATCCTATTCAATATCTCCTCATTAGTTATGTGATCTACCCATCTAATGTTCAGCATTCTTCTGTAGCACCACATTTCGAAAGCTTCTATTCTCTTCTTGTCCAAACTATTTATCGTCCATGTTTCACTTCCATACATGGCTACACTCCATACGAATACTTTCAGAAATGACTTCCTGACACTTAAATCTATACTGGATGTTAACAAATTTCTCTTCTTCAGAATCGCTTTCCTTGCCATTGCCAGCCTACATTTTATATCCTCTCTACTTCGACCATCATCAGTTATTTTGCTCCCCAAATAGCAAAACTCCTTTACTACTTTAAGTGCCTCATTTCCTAATCTAATTCCCTCAGCATCACCCGACTTAATTAGACTACATTCCATTATCCTTGGTTTGCTTTTGTTGATGTTCATCTTATATCCTCCTTTCAAGACACTGTCCATTCCATTCAACTGCTCTTCCAAGTCCTTTGCTGTCTCTGACAGAATTACAATGTCATCGGCGAACCTCAAAGTTTTTATTTCTTCTCCATGAATTTTAATACCTACTCCGAATTTTTCTTTTGTTTCCTTTACTGCTTGCTCAATATACAGATTGAACAACATCGGGGAGAGGCTACAACCCTGTCTTACTCCCTTCCCAACCACTGCTTCCCTTTCATGTCCCTCGACTCTTATAACTGCCATCTGGTTTCTGTACAAATTGTAAATAGCCTTTCGCTCCCTGTATTTTACCCCTGCCACCTTTAGAATTTGAAAGAGAGTATTCCAGTTAATGTTGTCAAAAGCTTTCTCTAAGTCTACAAATGCTAGAAACGTAGGTTTGCCTTTCCTTAATCTTTCTTCTAAGATAAGTCGTAAGGTCAGTATTGCCTCACGTGTTCCAGTGTTTCTACGGAATCCAAACTGATCTTCCCCGAGGTTGGCTTCTACTAGTTTTTCCATTCGTCTGTAAAGAATTCGTGTTAGTATTTTGCAGCTGTGACTTATTAAGCTGATAGTTCGGTAATTTTCACATCTGTCAACACCTGCTTTCTTTGGGATTGGAATTATTATATTCTTCTTGAAGTCTGAGGGTATTTCGCCTGTTTCATACATCTTGCTCACCAGATGGTAGAGTTTTGTCAGGACTGGCTCTCCCACGGCCGTCAGTAGTTCCAATGGAATATTGTCTACTCCGGGGGCCTTGTTTCGACTGAGGTCTTTCAGCGCTCTGTCAAACTCTTCACGCAGTATCGTATCTCCCATTTCATCTTCATCTACATCCTCTTCCATTTCCATAATATTGTCCTCAAGTACATCGCCCTTGTATAGACCCTCTATATACTCCTTCCACCTTTCTGCTTTCCCTTCTTTGCTTAGAACTGGGTTTCCATCTGAGCTCTTGATATTCATACAAGTCGTTCTCTTATCTCCAAAGGTCTCTTTAATTTTCCTGTAGGCGGTATCTATCTTACCCCTAGTGAGATAGGCCTCTAAATCCTTACATTTGTCCTCTAGCCATCCCCTGATACCTAGTTGTATGAAAACGTTACTGACTTTCGGCAAGATGGTCTCTCATTAAAACCAAGATTTTAAAAGAACTTGAATGCTTTAACGCACAAGAACACACCTGCAAGTTGGAGCAGGTCGTTAGGAGACGCTAGTGCCTGCCAACTTAATGTTCAAGAGCAGTACTTTCGGAACTGCTGCAAAAAATAATTAGGTTGACCATAAAAAGCAGTTAGACTTTGGACTGCCGATGCTTTCGTTGGGAGTCGAGATTTTAAATAGCACTCCAATTCCCCACTTCCCTCCGCGAACAGTATCTCACTCATGTTCCCTTTTCAAATCTTTGTGAAGAAGTAATCACGCACTTTTTGGGGCAGGTGCAGTCATCCTCCGAGCCACATGAGCCAACAGTTTGGATGATAGTTTGTAGCAGTTTGAGCCCTGAAGCTTGCCGGTTTTTTAACGAACAAACCCTGTAGGCACCATATTGCTCAATTGTCGTGACAAGTTGATTAATAAATGTTATGATGATAGCTCGAAAGTATGACCGCAACCGAATCTCGGAGTCATCCAAGTTGCCTGTCAGGTGACGCTAACACTTCTGCTGCATCCGTAGTATTATTAACCGGAATCTATGTCGTCTTTTTCTCACATGTTTCAGCATTTGTTGTATGTGACATCCTTCTGTGGATCGAGCCGTGACTGCACGTCGAAAAACCTGCGCAGGTTGAACAGTTTAAGCTCACTTTGCCAGTTATTACAAGGCTGTCACGTCAGCTGATTAATGAGTTTCTTGTTTGTGTATTTGTGCGTTTTGTTCTGTGTATCAGTTTATTTGAGCAATCTGCGCTCCTGTAGCTTGACCATAATCACAGTGATTAAGCTAGAGAGCAAGTTGATGTCTGAGTCATGGCCAGCACTGGAAGCTCTAAGACGGTATCCAGTTTACAGACAACTTGGCTGGAGCAAGGAGTTCAGAACAGCCATCATTACTAGCAACATGATGAACATAAACAGCCACCTGGGAAAAAGAAGCAAGACGAATGGTGCAGATGTACGAGGCAGCCTGGTGGATGGACAGCTAAGGCTGGTGGTGACTAGCTGCCAACACGGGGCGTCGTTCCAACCTGAGTAGTGTATGGTGTTTGGCTTCACAGATTCAGGGAACACAGCGAAGCTTCGAGCGAAAAGTTGGTTGCTGCCATGTGCTTTCTGATGTGACAGTTATAGAAGAGTGGGTTTGGTGTTACAAGTGCTAGTTTGTAGTTCTCATGTTCAAATTTCGTCAAAAAGTTTTCGAATGGCCCCGAGTGGTTCCACAGAGCAAAAATTATGGTTACACTACACTCCAAAGGAGTCCGATCACGTTCAGCGGGGTTGCAGTCCCATGATTTTCTGTAAAGTACGTTGCATCGCCCAGAAGGTGGCAACAGTGGAAAAGGTGGTGAATAACGTCGTCCTGTAGCTCGTCGGACTGTGAACTGTCGTTTTCGGCCGCGAAATGTGTTGGAATCAACGCTCCCAGGGAAAGGATGGTTTCATTGATGGCGTTTATGCCAGCTCCTAAGGGTTTCTCGTGTCGATTCTGAGTGACGGTGTGTCTGAATAGTTTTCCTCGGCGACCCATAAGAAAATCGCTTGATTTCAATCCTGGGTGTCGCAGTGCTGACTTCCACCACCGACGTACCAAAAGAAGGGATGAAACTTGGGTAAGAGGAGGTGTGACAACATCCCCACCGTCAGACACGCCCACGATGGCGTTGTGCGGAATTATGGTGAAATTTGGTGCCTAACCATCATTAACCCACCGTACACCTCGTGTTAACTTCTGAGCTGTGGCCCTTTTTATATGTATGTGTCGGTACCTTGCTGTTTGAAACATCGCCGAGTCCGAGGATGCTGTCGTAAGGCGCCACCACGCTTTTGCATCATTACAGATGAAGATTGTAGGCATTTTGAGCCAAATATCAAACTTACGTGTTGCTATGGGAGACATTTACGTGGTTTCGAAACAGTGTGGTAACATCCTCCAAGTAATAGAAAACTGCTCGTGTATTGCATACTGAAAAATAACGATTTCCGACTTCTTTCTCATTCTCACCCAATGCGAGCTTACTCTACATCGCTACTGCCCTCAACGTTAAACTAGACTTCCTTCTTTTTTTTTCATAGTAGTCTCCTACTGTTCTAGACATTACCATTATATTTTTGGATTAATCTATCCTAATCTATCAATCGGCTCTCTTCCCACGGCCTGTTTTAAAATTAACCTTGCTGTGTACTCGTTTGATGGGTATTTCCAAATGTCTTCTACATTTCTTAAAAAAATTGCTTGAAATGAAGTTAACTGAAATATACTGAAGAGTCAAAGAAACTGATACATCTGCCTATCGTGTAGGGCCCCCGCGAGCACGCAGAAGTGGCGCAACACGACGTGGCATGGACTCAACTAATGTCTGAAGTAGTTCTGGAGGGAATCGACACCATGAATCCTGCAGGGCTGTCCATAAATCCGTACGAGCAGGTGATCTCTTCTGAATAGCACACTGCAAGACAATCCAGATATGCTGAATAATATTCAATCCTGAGGAGATAGGTGGTCAGTGGAAGTATTTAAACTCAGAAGAGCGTTCCTGGAGTCACTCTAGGAATTCTGGACGTGTAGGGTGTCGCATTATCCTGCATGCACAATGGATATGAATGGACCCAGGTGAGCAGACAGGTTGCTTATGTACGTGTCCCCTGTCAGAGTCGTATAAGGGGTCTCATATCACTCCAACTGCACAGGCCTCACACGATTATAGAGCCGCCACCAGCTTTTTAAAGTCCCCTTCTGACATGCAGGGTCCATGGATTCATGAGGTTGTCTCCATGCCTACACGTCTATCCGCTCGATACAATCTGAAACGGCGAAGCAACATGTTTCCAGTCATCAGCCGTCCAATGTCGGTGTTGACGGGTCCAGGCGAAGCTTAAAGCTTTGTCTCGTGTAGTTATCAAGGGTACATGCGTGGGCCTTCGGCTCCGAAAGCCCATATCGATGATGTTTCGTTAAATGGTTCGCACGCTGAAACTTGTTGATGGCCCAGCATTGAAATCTGCAGCAGTTTGCGGAAGAGCTGCACTTGTGTCACGTTGAACGATTCTCTTCAGTCGTTGTTGGTACCGTTCTTGCAGGATCTTTTTCCAGCCGCAGCGATGTCGGAGATTTGATGCTTTACCTGATTCCTGATATTCACGGTACACTCGTGAAATGGTCGTACGGGAAAATCCCCACATCATCGCCGCCTCGGAGATGCTGTGTCCCATCGCTCGTGCACCAACTATAATATCACGTTCAGACTCATTTAAATCTTGATAATCTGCTATTGCAGCTGGAGCAACCGGTTTAACAACTGCGCCAGACATCTTTTGTCTTATGTGGGCGTTGCCTACCGCAGCGCAGTATTCTGACCCTTTACATATCTCTGTATCTGAATACGCATGCCTAAACCAGTTTATTTGGCGCTTCAGTGTATATAGTGATGGACACATTAGCTCTTTCGATCAAGAACACGTACCGGGTGATCAAAAAGTCAGTATAAATTTGAAAACTGAATAAATCACGGAATAATGTAGATAGAGAGGTACAAATTGACACACATGCTTGGAATGACATGGGGTTTTATTAGAACCAAAAAAATACAAGAGTTCAAAAATGTCCGACAGATGGCGCTTCATCTGATCAGAATAGCAATAACTAGCATAACAAAGTAAGACAAAGCAAAAATGATGCTCTTTACAGGAATTGCTCAATATGTCCACCATTATTCCTCAACAATAGCTGTAGTCGAGGAATAATGTTGTGAACAGCACTGTAAAGCATGTCCGGAGTTATGGCGAGGCATTGGCGTCGGATGTTGTCTTTCAGCATCCCTAAAGATGTCGGTCGATCACGATACACTTGCGACTTCAGGCAACCCCAAAACCAATACTCGCACGAACTGAGGTCTGGGGCCTCCAAGGCCAAGCATGACGAAAGTGGCGGCTGAGCAAACTATCACCACCGAACGACGAGCGTAAGAGATCTTTCACGCGTCTAGGAATATGGGGTGTTTCTAATAAAACCCCATGTCATTCCAAGCATGTGTGTCAATTTTTACCTCTCTATCTACATTATTCCGTGGTTTATTAAGTTTTCAAATTTATACTGACTTTTTGATCACCCGGTATATCTATGCTCCAACACAACACCTAAAAGACGTCTAGAGTGCAGAGCTCTCGAATGCGTTTCGTGAGTGTTCTTTACACCCTATGTTCCCGTCGTCTTTAAGTTCGAGTGAAACATGTGAATCACTCGCTTTTAAAATAGACGCGTTTCATCAGCGCAGAGAGAGCTCTCAAGGAAAAGACGAGTGCTGCCGCTTTTGATGTCCCGATATAGAGTTATGGACATGAAAGGCGAACCGACGCGTCACTGGCGTGCGTGCCGGGCCATTCAATAAGGGCTGCTCTCTGTCGCCGACGGACACGTGCCACGCTGCCCGCGGCTCGGCACTCAGCAGCACTCTGGGCTCGCCTTACGGGAGCACAGCTCGGCCATTCCTGATGGCCGGCTGCTGCCGCCTTACTGGAGCACGTACCGCCTGCACGTGTGCGACTTGCGACTCCCAGGCCACACGCGCCGCCCTAAGTGACGTGGCGTGCTACTATTACGTGCCTCTGCTCCATCAGGAGCACAATGACCCGTCTTGAAAGTAGGGAAAAGGCGCCATGAGCAAATACACCGATACACTCCACTGTCATTAGGCTCCTTAGTTTCGCAAGTACTCTGTGAAAATCCACGTAATTTTCAGATAGGCGTTTCTGCCTTTTCAAACCATTTGTTTCATTCTGCCCATTACAAAAACTGACTACTTCTTTTGTACCTTCTTTCTTTCTTCCTGTCTTTCGTTCTTCCCCGCAGCGTTTACCCCGTCCAACAAGGCATCAGCTTTATCAGGATATAACAAATTTTGTTTTTCTACTAGCTGAGTGCCTGCCATTTCACGGAAATGCACAGATTCCAATCTTCCATTAGTCCTTCTCCTCCTTCCCCCTCCCTCTATCCATCTCCTCCTCGCTCCTCTTCCTATTAATCTCCTCCTCTTTCCTTTCCGTGTCCGTCTCCTCCTCTCTCCTTTCTCCGTCCATCTTCTCCTCTTCCCTTTACCTCTGCATTTCGTCCTCTCCTCCTCTCTCCTTTCTCTGTCTATCTTCTCCCCTTCCCTTTATCTCTCCATATCGTCCTCCCCCTCTGTCTCTTCATCTTCCTCCTCCCCTCTCTCTGCCTACCTCTTCCTCCCGTGTCTCTGTTTATCTCCTCCTCTTTCCTTTCTGTGTCTGTCTGCTCTCTTCTTTCTCTGTCCATCTTCTCCTCTTCCCTTTACCTCTCCATTTCGTCCTCTCCTCCTCTCTCCTTTCTCTGTCCATCTTTTCCCTTCATCTCTCCATTTCATCCTCCCCCTCTGTCTCTTCATCTTCCCCCTCCCCTCTCTCTGCCTACCTCCTCCTCCCCTCTCTCTGTTTATCTCCTCCTCTTTCCTTTCTCTGTCTATCTTTTCCTTTCTCCTCTCTCTATCCATTTTTCGCACCACTTCTCTCTGCCCATCTCCTTCTCACCCATATCAGTGCCAATCTGCCCATTCACCTCCATTGTCTGTTCATCTCCTCCTCTATCTTTTTCTCTCCAAGCTATCACGATCAGTCCAATATGAGGCTGGTGGTTTTTACAGGCGCAGTATTATAACTAATACATGTACCAAATTCGGCTGAAATCGTTCCAGGCTTTTAGGATTAGCTTTTTACGTGTGGCTTTGCCCGCATATGCGAATGTTAAATAAATTTTGCATATATTTAACATATTTCACACATATATGTCGCCTGTATCTCTAGAGAATTTCGCTCGGGTATTTCATTTTCACGCAGCTCAATGTTTATGATGCCATATCTCTGAACTACGTGCTAAACAATGATATGATTTTTCAGGTACATCCAGTGGTAGATGCGGCTACTGCGTGCAAAATGTTTTGTGAAAAGAGTTGGTAGTAAAGAATCATGAAATTAAAACGTCATAGATGATGTCACAGATGAAACACATCTCAGTATTTAACGTCATATATGCTAAACTTTTATGTCGTACAATTGTTTATCTTTGTAGGTACATTCAGCAATATACATGTATACTCTCTGCGAAATTCATTGCGAATAGAGTAAATAGTAAAGAATTAATAAATTAAAACGTCATTCATGATTTGACAGTTTTTCACTCATCCCTGTGTTTGACGTCAATCTCCTGAACTATGTGTCGTACAATGATATGATTTTCCTGGTACATTCAGTGCCATGTATGAACACTGTCTTCAAAACGTGTCACGAGCACCGTTAGTCGTCAAGAGTAATAAAGTGAAATGCCGTGCTTCATGAGCCAGTTTTACTGCACGAACAACGAAAATGTAGTAAGGGATAAACTTTTTTCCTTTCGTCATTTTGCGGCATTTATCAGCGAGAAAAAGTTTCGAGAAGATTTGAAAATATGTGTAAAGATTGTTGGGTGGCTCTAAGTGGTCCTATTCTCAAATACTGGGTGACGAAAGTAAGGGAATTTGCGTGTCGTGGGCTACACTGCTCTTTCACCGTCATCCTCACGCCTTTGATAGGTAGATGGTTCTTAGCACCACAGCGATGATTTCCAGGCAGTAAGTGACTTCTTTACGAAGCTTCGTTGAAATAGATCCGCTGCTTTAGTAGGAGATGTCGAACATACATACATATATACGTACTTCGATTTTTATGATATGTATGGATTTAACTTTGCAGCCGGATGCCTTACTAAACACACAGCTGTGTGTGCCGTCTTTCCGCGATCGTGTAAATTTTTGTCCTGTGTGTTAACATATGTTTGTGTATCGTATCCTGTGAGATTGAAGATTAGACACCAGACCAGCATATGCCTCAAAGGACGTGGAAAACTACTTAGAAAGCACAATCAGGCTGGTCTGAGCATCAGCCCTCGGTCGCTAATCAGCAGAGCATATATGATCCGGATGTGTCTCATCTCCCCAGTACGCGTTATCCTATATGAGCGGGTTATTTCTCCACGAAGGCGGCATTCAACAAAAGAAAAATTAGCACGAAGTGTACTACATTCTCGGACACGAAAATAAACATTTCTACTCAACTGAACAAAGTAGATAGGAGTAATGTTGTATACATTCTGTGCATGAAGAAAAGGTACACAGTGTGTTCCTCATTTAGAAATCACATTTGAATGTTGGCTGCGAGATGATCGTTTTCCGCCTCGCGTAAGAAGGAGACACGACAAACAGTCCGAGTTGGAATTCGAAAACAGCAGGACTGTGACCTAAAGAGACTTCGCTTTAACTTTCTGTGATATTGCCGCTCGCGTTCAGCAGGAAGCCTGTCGTGAAAATATGGAACTCAGGAGTTGAGGAAAGCCGCACTCAACGCGAAGCAGGCGTTGGCATCTCAACGACTCCAAGCGACTAGCCCCTGAGAGGACGTGTGAGATCGCACAGCCATGTCACCTACTTCCAGTCAGGGAATGGGCTATAGAAGCTTGACAAGTAACCACATGGACAGTGCGACAACGTCTGGAGCTCCACGTACCGTCACCAAAGCAATCGTCATTGCAATATCCCTTGACGCAGCAGCGAAGAGGATCGCCAAAACTGGTGCTCCCAACGACAACATTCCAGACAGGAGCGGCACCGCATCATCTTCTCAGGCGAGTCCCTGATCTGCGCACACTGCGCCACGATGGAGGTATCAGTGTTTGGAGGCAACGAGGTGAACGAACGTGCCAGATTGCATTCGTCATCGCCCTACGAGCTCTGCACTTAGCGTGTTATGGGGTATCTTTGGTTAGGCAACACGAGCACTTATGCTTCACATAATCGGTAATTTGGGCAGCAGTCGCTATTTCTCTGACCTACTAAGGCCGGTAGCTGTGCACTGCCTTCGAGGTCTGCGGTATGTTATCTTCCAACAATACGACACGAGATTGTGATGCTGGCCGTGCTGTAAAGACTCACATCGATACAAAGAGTGCGTTCGACTGTTGACGTGGCCAGCGCGTTTTCAGATCTCTCGCCCATTAAAACTGTCCGGTCGTCGGCTGGCAAAACAGTGGCCCGCCACATGCCGTCAGCTATTACCATTTATAAATTCTTGCTTAGAGTTGAAGCAGCATGAAATGACGGATCCGTATCTCTCAACCAAGCTCATTTGGAATCGAAGCCCACTCTGATTTTTGCCGTTGTTGGTGCCAGATGTATGAGCTCTGTGTAGTAAATTCCGCACCTTGGAAACCCCAATCGCCAATAAATTTAATTATCTGTTACCTTACATGGTTTATGCAAAATAAGTAATATAACGTTATTTGCTAGTGTTGCAGGCGTTGCAATTTTGACGACCAGCAGTGTACATTTCGTTCCCTGGCAGAGTGGTTCGTTCTTTTCAAGTACATCCCAACGAGCTGGCAGTGAGGCAGCTGGGTTTCCCAACCGTAAATGTTTGGAACGCAACTTCCAGTCCCGGCATCTGCCTTGCCACCTGCTGAAAACCTTGGCCAGAACGGGCATTTGCCTCAGATAGTTTGTGTATAAGCGTGTACAGCATGGTGAAGTCGATGTTTTGCTCTACATGCATAGCAGTGTATCCCCCATCTGATTCTTGATGCTGCCTACTGTTGTGGACAAACTGATAACATGGAGTTGGAGAAGAGTCGTTAGCGAGTGTGTGAATCGATTACTATTCCGATGGAAACTTCGCTGTTATATCAAAGTTTAATATCAGTCCTCTTGAGCACTACAGTGCTAGTCGAACAAATTGGGATTTGACAAAAAATGGAAACACAAATAAGACAACGAGTAGCCATGTCTAACATTGTATAGGAAAAAACGTTGGCATTCAAAGCAATATCCAGTGGTCTCGGAATGGATAAATACAGGTCCTGAATGATTTTCAAGAGAACCTTATTCCACTCTTCCTGCAAAATAATGGCAAGTGAAGGTGGACAGCCATCCCACCCTGTCCCCAAAGTAGACGACAAAGGCTCAATAACGTTGAGATCTGGTGACTGTGATGACCAGTTCATCCTCGTGCTCAGGAAGCTACTATAGTCCTGACGAAGGAACCTGCGTGAACAGGGGCTTGGTTGTCTTGGAACACGTCATCACCACTGGGGAACAAACATTGAACAGTGGGGTGGACCTGATCCACCAGAATGGTCACATAATCCTTCACAGTAATGCAACCTTCCGCATTATCCACGGGACTCATGGTATACCATAATAAGGCTGCCGAAATCATCACCGAACCTCCGCAATATTTCATGCTTGGGACGTTGACTCGGCCTGAAGTTAGAGACAGTGTGAGACGAAACTCATTCGACCAAATGATTTTCTTCCATTCCTCCTTACTCAATGTTTTATGGCTTCGCGTCACGTTTCTATAGACGCCAAAAACGTGCCTGCCTCCCTCCTTTCTGACGGTGAAATCTAAATAGTTAATCGCCCCATTGTTTTCCATTTCTAGTGTGAATTGAATTTTTGGATGCTGCTCGTTTAAAACTTTAGTCATTTCCTCTACGTCGTCTTTTTCCCCTTTGAATAATAAAATAGTGTCGTCAACATACCGTCTGTAATAAATTAACTTCTCCTTAATTTCTGGAAAAGAGCTAAAAACGATAAAGTTTTTATTCAAGATGAAGGTTTAGCTATGGGTAACAGTCTATCAGGCATTTTAGCTGAAATTTTTATGAATGACTTTGAGAACAAAGTTTTTAGCTCTTTTCCAGAAATTAAGGAGAAGTTAATTTATTACAGACGGTATGTTGACGACACTATTTTATTATTCAAAGGGGAAAAAGAAGACGTAGAGGAAATGACTAAAGTTTTAAACGAGCAGCATCCAAAAATTCAATTCACACTAGAAATGGAAAACAATGGGGCGATTAACTATTTAGATTTGACCGTCAGAAAGGAGGGAGGCAGGCACGTTTTCGGCGTCTATAGAAAAGACACTTGCTCCGACAACATCATAGTGGCGACGTCGCACCACCCGGCACAGCATAAAAGAGCATACTTTCATGCAATGTGCAACAGAGCCCTCAGATTGCCACTACAGGAAGATGAGTTGCAGAAAGAACTAGGTATTATTAAGCAAGTAGCAGCAGCTAACGGATACAGGACACAAGATGTTACACGTATGTTTAACAAGATCAAAAACAAATCCGCGGGCATCAGTAGCGATTCTAGTAAAATTAAAGTTAAGAAGAAGTTTGTCACCCTGACACACAAAGGGCGTGTGTCGGAAAGAACTGCTAAATGCTTTCCAAAAAACATCGCAGTGGCATTTCAGAACGAAGGGCAAATGGCACATAGATTAAGACATAAACCAGCAACGACGAAACAAATGAAATACAATAATTCCGGAGTATATAAGATTAAAGGTGCTGAATGTGACAGTTATTATATAGGACAAACAGGGCGGAATTTTGAAATTCGATACAGGGAACATTGCAGTCATAGCAATCTAACAGCATTTGGAACACATGTAAAAGAGAGCAGACATGAAGTGAGTAATATAAATGAACAAATGGAGGTTCTACATAAAGCTCCAAAAAGTCGCTATCTCAACGTGCTCGAAGAGATTGAAATATACGCACATCGAAGAAAAACCCCAGGCCTACTACTTAATGAGCAAAGTGATTTTATGCACAGGAATTATTATGAGATTTTTAAAGACCTGTTTTAGGCTTACTCTTGAATGCAACAGCACGCCCCAGTAAGAACCAGCTGCAGCGGAACGGCCCTCAGCGTACTGGCGGCGAGGTGAATTGGGCGCGGCGCAAGACGACTCGGCGTGGCGTTGTATACGTTCTGACGTAGGGAAATCCACTCCACCACCAATCAAAAACAAAGAAGAGCAAACGCACATTTTCGGAAGAATATCTACATTTTAATTATATTTTATGTTTCTTTATAAAGAAATTTTAAATTAATGTAAAAATTTTTTTCATGGTCCACTCAAAAAGCTTATTCATATGTTATTACCTTAAAAATTGTTTTATTAAAAAGAATATTCGCCATTAATATATACGGCGAAATAATAACAGATGCACAATTGTTATAGGTAGAGGACACTTTTTACTGTTACCAATCAGGTTACTCTTAAATACTGCGATATAATGTTTTAACAGATTGAAATTTACTTTACTTATGACAGTGAACTGTGTGTTCTGTACGGACAAGTTACTCTGTAACTACAACATATAGTATGTTGGCATTTCATACGTTCCAAAATTTCTTTTTGTAAACTAAGATATTTTTATCACTAACTGTATCTCTCTTATTAATTACATTTTTAACATTGTCTAACAGATCTGAAGATGGGCAGCTAGCCCGAAACCGGTAATTGAAAATAAAGAACAGCAATCGAAGACTGAAACGCCATATTTTACTTAATGAACGATCGCGGAATTGCCAGTGAGACAACCATGTCTAGTTTTGATAAGCCAGTTGAAGTAGTTGCTGTTGTACATTCTGATTTCAGCAGCTTCGTAGGTCAGAGTCATTTTAGTTAGCTTGCAATCGGAAGTAACAGCTTTACACAAAAAAAAACAAAGAATAAAATTCCAACACTCAAAATCAGTTACTCTTCCAAGGAATAAACAGTGCACTTCACTGGTTGGTCTCACGCTTAAAATGTGCGGAGCACCTGAGATGCAGGGGTACTTGAATTTGACTTGTCGTCTAGCTCTTATACGGACGACCGGTTGTTGTGTCAGCATGAGCACACGTGTGAATGGTTGTTCCGCAGTCGTCTGGCATCTTGGCGTTGTTTCTTCCGTTCGACTGGGTGTTGGCTCGACTGCCCCGAGGTCACCCTGAACTGTAGTAGTGCTTTCGTGCATCGGCGTTGGTAAGATCCATGCTGGTTTCACTTTTTCACTGGACACACTGACAGTTTTTCGATTTTGCAAGTTGTTTGTGGTATCGGCATCACATCGCAGTACCTGGTAGGATCCGGTATAAGGAGGTTCTAGAGGAGCCCGTAAGGCATCTGTGCGCAACCTGACGTTCGAGCAATCCGCCAACGCTTTTTGCCCGAAAACCTGATGTTCCCCATGGCGGGACGCTGGTGGTCCTCTCATCCTTGCCAATGGTCACGAATGCCTTTACCAGTAGTGGTAGCTCCGTTTGAGGTGATAGTGATGCCGTTATGAGACAGTCTGCCGGATCTCGTCACCAGAAGTTTGTAAAAAATTTATTGCGTCTTCCATGCTTAACAGATGTAACCCGAAAAATGTTATTGTGACTTAAACCGTTCTTGATTTCGGGCTCACCAGTTATGTATGTCAAAGATCAAACTCACATGTAACTCGAGAAATTTATTTAGTTAGCTTACAGTTGGAAGTACCAGCTCTAAAGAAATAAAAAACAAAGAATAAACACCCAACTGTCATAATTAGTTACTCTCCCTAGGAATAAACAATGCACTTCACTGGTCGGTCTCTTGTTCCCACAACTTTCTTGATGACAGAATCCTATCACGTAGATGCGTGAGCTAAGACATTAATTTCGTTAAACACTTTCGTATGTTTATGATGCTGTGTTAGGCAACAGCAGATTTGTCAAAATAGTGATATTTAATGTCCCGTCAGTCTTCTGTGCAGCTTTTTGAAATCGTTCGTATTCACTGGCCACTGTAGCTGCCGTTACTGAAATTTATAAAATCTTTGTCAAAGCGGTAACAAAGTCTGCAGTAGTTTGGGACACACCAATTCCAAAATTCTTTTGATGACATATTATGTTGGAATGTCGTGGAAAGGAGTACGTAAGTGAACGGCACATGGTTTCAGAACAGAAGCACGCTTAATTGGGAAGGAAGGAATTGAAAGGCAAGGTCAGTCATTGTCTACCCGGTATAACATGGCAACAAAAGAAGAAAGACTAGATAATATTCGCATTATTATACGGCTACCTTTTGTACCAGAACATTAGAACGCCTGCGCGTGCGGTCAGGTACTGCAAGACTTCAAGTTTTAGTGGATATTTTAATAACAAGAAGCCAGTCCGAAAACTAATGAGAGACAGAAGTGAAGGCGATAGCTGCCTCAGATGGAAAGAAGCATTCAGATCGGTATCTCTCCCGATGTTCTCCGCAATAAGTAGGCTGTGTGTTCTTTCATCCTTTGTCCTCTTCTCGTACAATTCTCACAAACAAAGACCTGACGCTACTCTGAACTGCCACCAAATACCGTCGTCATACACAACAGTAACGCTTGTCGAATACTGCACACATGTTGTAGGAGGCCATATGAAGCAGGTCAAACGATAATACGGGATGCATCTCGTCGTCTCAGTTGATTTCTAATATTTGAACAGAATCAGGTAACTCCCTAATTCATTCCATACAATTGGCGCATGTTATTAAGTCAGTCAGTATTTCATTCATTGACGTGCAATGCGTTCTGCGCTATGCCCTGGGACCAAGAAACTATAAAGGCTGATGTGCGTCATGCTATGGTGATGGAAGATATATAGACTAAAACATAGCTTCCATACTCTGTTTCCTGTTGATAAGTTTACTCGTTTGCTATCATCTAAAGAAAACTTAGCACTTATTTCTTTTTTTGCAGTAAGAAAACGTCCGGATTCTACGGCAGGAAGCAATACAGGTCAAGCAACAAAAAGTATGAACGCCTTACTTGTAGTGAGCATTTCTGCACTTTCATGCATCTGGTTTAATATATCTGTTGATTCAGGAGGATGCATCGTTAAGACCTAAGTAGTTTCTTAAAACATTTGTGATAAGTTAAAACTGTATGTCACTAGTCACTCTCCTTGCCTCCGTCACTCAAAAGAGACTGCCCAAGCGAGCGGCAGCGCAAACATCTCTGGTAGAAAGGCTACAGTGAAGTAGGCTGTTTAGGTTTTTATGTTGGTAACGCCACGTAGCGCTGTGTATGAAAATCACTGACTGTGCTGTGTGAAGTCTGTGGCTGGCTGGCATTGTTGGAATAGTCGCTATTGTAGTGTTGGGCAGTTGGATGTGAAGAGCGCGTAGCGTTGCGCAGTTGGAGGTGAGCCACCAGCAGTGGTGGATGTGGGGAGAGAGATGGCAGAGCTTTGAGAGCGGATGATCTGTGAAGTGTTGGCAGAAGAGCCAACACCGTGTTGCTAGAGGAGGCCGAAATGCACGCGTTTCAATACACGCAGACCGGCGTGAGGTCTGGAACAGGACAATGTCTTGAGAATTGCAATAAAGTACGAAAATCTTGTAATACTTAACTTTAATCCATAATCGGTGTACATCGCTCTTGTACAGATATAATCTCCATTTCAATATACACTGGTAATGGCGCCTTGCTAGGTCGTAGCAAATGACGTAGCTGAAGGCTATGCTAACTATCGTCTCGGCAAATGAGAGCGTATTTGTCAGTGTAGCTTCGCTAGCAATGTCGGTTGTACAACTGGGGCGAGTGCTAGTAAGTCTCTCTAGACCTGCCGTGTGGCGGCACTCGGTCTGCAATTACTGACAGTGGCGACACGCGGGTCCGACGTATACTAACGGACCGCGGCCGATTTAAAGGCTACCACCTAGCAAGTGTGGTGTCTGGCGGTGACACCACAATCTGGACGTGTGTCCATCAGAGAGAGTAAATTTGTAAGACTGGATGTCATGAACTGATACATATATTATGGCTTTTGAACACTATTAAGGTAAATACATTGTTTGTTCTCTATCAAAATCTTTCATTTGCTAACTATGCCTATCAGTAGTTAGTGCCTTCACTAGTTAGAATCTTTTATTTAGCTGGCAGTATTGGCGGTCGCTGTATTGCAGTAGTTCGCATAACGAAGATTTTTGTGAGGTAAGTGATTCATGAAAGGTATAGGTTATTGTTAGTCAGGGCCATTCTTTTGTAGGGATTATTGAAAGTCAGATTGCGTTGCGCTAAAAATATTGTGTGTCAGTTTAGTGTTGAACAGAATAAGTAAAGAGAGATATGTCTGAGTACGTTCAGTTCTGCTCAGCTGTTTGAAAATCAAATAACGTAAGATGTTTACCAGCACAGTAATTCATTAATTTTTCTAAGGGAAAGTTTCAGAGTCAAGACTTAACTATAGCCTCAGGGTTTTTACTGTTTAGTGGAATATATCATCCGCCAAACATTATTATTTACGCAGTTTTAACTTTCCACAAATGTTTGTAACAACATATACTTTACTGAGGAGCACAACAATGAAATTTCAAGGAAAATGTTGTGGTAACATTGGCTTGAAGCTTAGCCTAATATTTACTTTGCGCCATATTTTAATGAGCCGATTTCAGCCGAGTGCCACTTGTACTGTATTCATTTCAGTTGTTTGCAGTTTCTCATAATTAGAGATTGGAAGGAGCGATCTGTACTTGCTTTGAAGCAAATTTTATTAGCCAAGATCGCATTCAACACTATTTATTCCTGATGACCGCTTGCAGCAGGTAAGACTGTCATCTACTGATCTTCAAAAAACTTTGTGTTATACGTCCTGTTCCATAATGACTATCATACATGCAATGCTGAAATAGTGGGTAGTATGTAGGACATTTCACACAGGTTTGTTACAAACAAAAACAGGTTTGCTACAAATAAAAACAGGGGGAGGTGTAGGAGGGATTAGTGTTTAACGTCCCGTCGACAACGAGGTCATTAGAGACAGAGTACAAGCGCGGATGAGAGAAGGATGGGGAAGAAAATCGGCGTACCATCCAGGCATTTGCCTGAAGCGATTTAGAGAAATCACGGGAAACCTAAAGCTGGATGGCTGGAGGCAGGTTTGAACCGTCGCCCTCCCGAATGCGAGTCCAGTGTGCTAAGCACTGTGCGCCACCTCGCTCAGTACAAATAAAAACATTGCAGTTAAAAAGCGCCTTGTCTAGCTACGGTTCCCACAAAATAGCGTTCGATTGACACCTGTTAAATGTTGAAATATGTAACACTGAACATTTGTGCACAATTTTTGCCTTTAGTTGACGAGTTAAATACAACACGGATCAAGATTTTTTAAAGTACACAGTATAGCCGACTCACAGTTCTGCCCGACCATGATATTACTGCACTTGGCCTTTCGTCGCCGCAGTCAGAAACACGCTATGACCTTACAGTGAACAAGTACAGTGGTGACTCTAAGGAAAACGCATTGCACCGTGAATGCTTTCAGGATAGCCAACTGGTTCAGCGTGTTCAATTGGTTCTAATGGCTCTAGGCACTATGGGACTTGACATCTGAGGTCATCGGTCCCCTAGACTTAGAAATACTTAAACCTAACCAAGCTATGGGCATCACACACATCCATGCCCGAAGCAGGATTCGAACCTGCGACCGCAGCGGACTGAAGCGCCTAGAACCGCTCGGCCACATCGGCCGGCGTTCAGTGTGTCCTCGTGAAATATCACGATAACCGACCAAAGCACCCTCACTCACAGGTGCAATAATATTGTCGCCGATTAATGCTTCTGACTGTGTACTTCAAACGATGTGGTTTTATGATGCATTTCACTTATGATATAAAGGTAAACATAAGCACAAATATGCACTGTTAACAATTCAACATCTAACAAGTACCACTGGAATGTTAGGTGTTTGTGTGTATGTGTGTGTGTGTGTGTGTGTGTGTGTGTGTGTATGTGTACATCCATAGTTTAGCAACCTGTGTCGAGTATGCTACATACAGTCCACTTTAATGCCACCATGGCATGTAGGATACAGTCATAACGGAACAGCCGGCCGTGGTGGCCAAGCGGTTCTAGGCGCTTCAGTCTGGAACCGCACGACCGCTACGGTCGCAGGTTCGAATCCTGTCTCGGACATGGGTGTGTGTGATGTCCTTAGGTTAGTTAGGTTTAAGTAGTTCTAAGTTCTAGGGGACTGATGACCTCAGATGTTAAGTCCCATAGTGCTCAGAGCCATTTGAACCATAACGGAACAGGACGTATAAAAAGTTTTTTGAAGATCAGGAGACGACAAACTTAACTGTTGAAACCGGTCATTGGGAATAAACAGTTTCGAATGTGATCTTGCCTATTAAAAGTTTCTTCAATTTCACTTGCTCGTCCAGCCGAAAGCCCGCTGGTGAGCACACAGCAGCAGCGTGAGAGGTCGCGCCTCGCAGTGCACGTGAAAAGGCAAATCAATTAAAAAGATGCAGCCGGCCTCCGACCAGCCTTATCAGAGGCACGAATGAAGCGTATTACGCAGACGCCGTCACGCTGATACCGCCTGAAGGCGGAACAAGAGGCGTTCAACCGCGAATCAGAAATGGAATTGGTCGTACACTTGATCGACGCGACCACAGTGATTTTCATTGGGTTCTAATCCTGGGACATCGCCAGCCACCCAGAATACATCGTTACTCGTGAATACGACAGTGACAGAGTTAATACTGAGTATGGTAGACTAAAAATGTTCAAATGTGTGTAATATCTTATGGGACTTAACTGCTAAGGTCATCAGTCCTTAAGCTTACACACTACTTAACCTAAATTATCCTAAAGACAGACACACACATACACCCATGCCCGAGGGAGGACTCGAACCTACGCTGGGACTAGTCGCACAGTTCATGACTGCAGCGCCTGACCGCTCGGCTAATCCCGCGCGGCGGTAGGCTTAGGAACTCTGTTCTTGGAAGTGGGGGCTAGTAATATTGGGGTCTCAGTAAGAAGTTGGGGTAACGGCAAAAAATAGTTGTTCAATATTTCGACACAACCGTTCCATTTCAGGTATCTGGCACCTCATGAGGAAACGTGTACCATCATTAAAACGTCCCCAACAAATAATACACTCATCGCCCTTTGCACGAGAAAAAGAGGACGGCGGGATATGGTCTAATGACACTCTGACCTCGGGATGGAGCTCATTTTCAGTTCTACAATGCGAAATCGTCATCCTACCATTCACCTGTTGTGTTTTACAGATTCAGGATGGTTGGATGTGGATACGTGAGCCGCTCGGTGTGTCTTGGTAGATCACTCGTTAGGTCCTAAAGTGTGGATCAAAAAGACTTGGATTCGATCCTCGGTTAGTCTTAGGATTTTTAAATTTATTTTTTTGTTCTACAGATTCAGCAAATCTCTATGGTCACTGAACGAGTCAGTACTTGAAACTAACGCAGATAAAATAAAATGTAGACAAATTCCATGCATATGACAAGCTGCGAGTACATTTTACCACAATCATCGAAATAGCACAGGAATAAACTTTTTTTTTTTCATGAGCTCCCCGACAGAACAGAAGGAGTGATCCATGAAGAAATTCTTCAGTCTAGACTTGAATGTATAAGGTATTCTACAAAGACGTTTACATTCTTGTGAGAGTATGTTGAAAATGGATGCAGCAGTATACTGCACGCCTTTCTGCACAAAAGTCAAGTGGGTGCGATTCAAATGCATAATGTACAGTCGTGGACAAAACGAGCGAGACCCCTCGCCTTTTCATTATGCTGATCCACACAGCTTTAAAGTCTGCTACACAGCATAACAGGCAAGGCGACGAAGTGCTACCAACATACTATGCACAGGCGCAAAATTGAAAAACTATCCGAAATTTATCAGACTGTTTTCAATCATGTGTAAGACTATATTAATACTAATTAGTATGTTAACCACAACATCTAAATATGAGATATAAACGAAAGAAGAAACGCTAATTAGTATGAACTGTACTAATAAAAATGAATTTCAGCTTATCGAGATAACATAACTGTTTTGGTAAGACAAAGTACCCCAGATCGTTACGAATTAGCAAAATATTACGCGCATTCGGCCCCGAAATGGTCTGCGTCAACGTTCAGACCAATCATACTGGATTACCGTTGCTGACCTACCATGAAAGTGTGCAAATTTAGCAATGCGTGAAGATTCATAACGAAATTTAGTTAAAAATCATTCAGTGCCACACATAAGTCAATTCAATTATTGAAAGAAGCGGAAAAAGTAGGCAGTAAAAAGTATGAAATTCTACAAGAGTTTCATGTCGACATCCACAGAGCGCCAGTACAGAATAAAGGTAGCAATAAAACGTATTGGGGGGCGCGAGACTTTCTTAAAATTCAAAAATGGCTCAAATGGCTCTGAGCACTATGGGACTCAACTGCTGAGGTCATTAGTCCCCTAGAACTTAGAACTAGTTAAACCTAACTAACCTAAGGACATCACAAACATCCATGCCCGAGGCAGGATTCGAACCTGCGACCGTAGCGGTCTTTCGGTTCCAGACTGCAGCGCCTTTAACCGCACGGCCACTTCGGCCGGCTCTTAAAATTCCTTTACTGATAGTCTATCTGCCTCCATCGAAATTGAAATCTAAACAAACCAGACCTCCCTTGCAGTAGCAAACACCTTTCACTTCGCTAGCAGACAACCCAGGCAAACGGCCCTCTATTATTGCCCCAGACATGAATAAGCCGGCAATTTCGAAATGACAATGGCAAAATGATCTGCATTTTCTGTTGCACAGAGTTTTCTGGACTCAAAAACATGAATTGCCTACCTTTATGTCACCGCTTATGTGAAAATAATTCGGGATGTATACCGAAATATCAAAAAACTGTGCCGGCCGGAGTGGCCGAGCGGTTGTAGGCGCTACAGTCTGGAGCCGCGCGACCGCTACTGTCGCAGGCTCGAATCCTGCCTCGGGCATGGATGTGTGTGCTGTCCTTAGGTTGGTTAGGTTTAAGTAGTACTAAGTTCTAGGGGACTGATGACCTCAGAAGTTAAGTCCCATAGTGCTCAGAGCCATTTGAACCATTTTGAACAAAAAACTGTTATTAGCGAGTAAATTTAGTAAGATAATTCTGCACCGCCCCAGGAAATAAACGGCGACGTAGCTGCCAAACGTATTCTACAATGTTTCGATTTCTCAATTAGACGTGCCACAGCCAGAAAACGTTCATTAGCCGAAGTGTTCCTTAAGGTAGCTAATAATGGGAATGCTCGCACATTTAAAACGCGGTGGCATTAATAGTGGGATCTGAATTACCACGTGTATAGGCAAATGGATTTCATTTGCATTCCTTTAAACGTTATTTGGATAGAAAGCGTAGCTACGGTTAGTATACTGATGTATCGACTGCAACTGGAACATTTCGAATAAAGAGTAGGGGAAATTATTGTGCGGCCCTCATCTTCGGTAACTGTGGTTACTATTTTCGTTGTTAGGATTTCGTCACGAAAATCGGTAAAAATGGAACTAGTCTCACTTTCTTAACCGTCTATCTGTCCACCCAACCCTTAAAACCCGTTTACCTCGAGTACGTGTGGACATAATAAGCGGAAACGTATCGCACTTCCTGCGGTATATGGTCCCTTGGTGGTGTAAAAAGTGAGCTATGTCAACGCAATCTAAAGATACGACCGTTTATGTAAAGAAAATTTACGCGAAAGGTCAAAAAATGACTCTAAGAACTAAGCCACCAAACTGCTTAGGTCATCAGTCCCCTAGACCTAGATCTACTTCAACCTACCGAACCTAACACACATCCATGCCTGGGGCAGGATTCGAACTGACGGCGCAAGGAGCCGCGCGGTTCGCGATATGACGCCGTTGAGCGCACGACTAACCCGCGCCGGCAAGTTGTTAATATCATCTGGTGTTACTAAAGTTATTCACTTCTGGTGAATGATTTTCTGTGCAGTTCATTTAAAAAAGAATAACTAAAATATATTTGATGTTACGGAAGAGGAAGGACGCCTAATTCATTTCCCCTTGCCTTTATTCATGGTGTTAGATTCGCAATCTGAGCTTACGTACTATCCATTACCACACTTTAGATCCAAGTCATAGTCACAGATATGCGAATACAACACATTGGATTATACTCGAGGTATTTCATTTCCCACGAAGTGGTGGCAGACGATGCTGTGGCGTCTTCGAAGCGCGAGTTTCTCCAGCGCTAGCTATCTCAGCACATCCGCTCAGCGAACCTGCATAGTATGTTGGTAGCACTTCGTCGTCTTGCCTGTTATGCTGCGTAGCAGATTCTAAAGCTGTGCAGATCAGCATAACGAAAAGGCGAGGGGTCTCGCTCGTTTTGTCCACGACTATACTTCTGCCTAGTATTAACTGAGTGAAAGCTGCTTGTTCTTGGCAATAAGGTCACATTATTAACAACAAGCGACGTTAAA
The DNA here is from genome assembly GCF_021461385.2 of Schistocerca piceifrons. NCBI lineage: Eukaryota > Metazoa > Arthropoda > Insecta > Orthoptera > Acrididae > Schistocerca > Schistocerca piceifrons. Next base: position 620,140,499 of record NC_060139.1, on the reverse strand, counting down.
GAAAGTAGATATCCAATGGCCAATGTCAGAATTCTCGGACTCCTGAACAGGGCTCAACGAGCGAACTGCGAGCTTAGACCACATACTGCTCGAATGCACGATCACCAGTTAAAAATACCGTTTCTGAATGGGAAGAGGTACGTCAGAATATAACGCCATATGTTATAAGCGAATCAAAGTAAGCAAAGTAGTCCAATTTTCGTGTTGGGCCCTCACTTATTGTAGTTACTGTTCTATTGATGAACAAAGCGACTTTCAGTTTTTGAACAAGGTCCTGAACATGGGCAGTCCATGACAGTTTATTATCTGAACACCCAGAAATTTTAATTGTTCAGACTCACCGATCATATGACCATCATGTATAATCCAAATGCCAATTTTAGTTAGATTGTGTGTTAGAAACTGCAAAAAGTGAGTCTTACTGCGATTTAGCATCAATTTATTTCCTAGAAGACATCAACTTACAACTGTAGTATTTGATACATTGCCTTTGCACCATTCAGCAGCTGGAATCATCAGAAAACAGAAATATTTTAGAATCGTCTGCAATTTTAGAAGAAATATCATTATATACCGGGTCTCTGTTTAGAGTCGTCAGGTGGATTTTCTCTGGTGTTTCGGCAGGTATTTGCAAATTAATTTTTACCCCGCGTAGCTGGAGTCAGCCCAAACAAATACTGCTCAGCACGTTCCTTTTACATGCGATGCCCAGCGTCGATGAAGAGCGTCGGTTTGTTTCCCTTTACAAAACAAAATGATTTTTAAGGTGGAGGTTACTTGTCCATTCTACAGAGAACCTTCAAATTAGTGTACTGAGATATTCGTTTTACCGGTATGTATTAGCAGACACAGTAAAACATTAGGAATAACGAGTAATTCAGCAGCCACAGCACTGCCCTGGCCCGCCCTGACTGCTGCCGCCTCGGAGAGGCGCGCTGCTCAGTCGCTGCTGGAGTACTTGTTATTCCTCTTATTTAACTGTTTCTGCTAATACATACCGGTAAAACGAATTTGGTGCTAGACTCATCTGGTTGCGCTCTATCGATTGGGCATCTAAAATTCAGATTAAAAAATATTGTTTGAAGCAGGAAACAAACCGATGCATTCCGTCGACGCTGAGCGTCGCATCAAACATGTGCTGAGCAGCATTTGTTTGGGCTGACGCTAGCTGCACGTTGCAAAAACAAAATTGCAAATATCTGCCAGAGCACTAGAAAAAATTCTCCTGACGTCTCTTAAGAGAGATCCCCGGTATATGAGAAACAGTAGTGGTCACAACAATGACACCTGAAGCACTCTTCCCCCCTCCCCGCCATCCCACCCCCCACCCCCCACTTACCCTTCTCACGATCAGACGCCCCTTGGAAATTGGAAGTTTGTGGTAAGATCTTACGGGACCAAACTGCTGATGCCATCGATCCCTGAGCTTACACACTATTTAATCTAACTTAAACTAACTTACGCTAAGGACAATACACGCACCCATGAACCTCCGACGGAGGGAACCGAGCGGACCGTGACGAGGCGCCCTAGACCGCACGGCTACCCCAAGAGGCAGACACCCCTTCATAGCCGTTCTCATTACTGTGAAAATGACCTTTTCTAGACAGAAACTGTGAACTACTCCTCTTATTCCACCATGGGCCAATTTCTGTAGTAATGTTTTGTGATCCACACAATCAAACGCCTTACCTAAATAAAAGAAGATGCCTAGTATTCGCAAATTTTTGTTTAATCTATCCAGTACCTCACTGAGAGAAGAGAATATAGCGTTTTCAGTTGTTGAGCCTTTGAAACCAAACTAGTCGTTTGACGGGAAACTATGTGTACTGAAATGATTAATTGCCCTTGGAAAGCAGCATGTTCAAAAACTTTTGCAAACTCCGATGGCATAGCAATAGGCCTAAAATTGTACTTTAATCGATGAGGAAAATGGATTTATTTGTGCCTGGATAGGTCAGTCAGTAAGAACATCGCTCGCGAAAGACAAAGTTTCGTGTTCGACTGTCGGTCCAGCGCACAGTTTTAATCCGTCGCGAAGTTTCAACCATAAATAGTTTTGCTGTTAATAAAGTGCAGAGTGATTCAAAAAGAAAGAACAAATTTCAGTTGTCTGTTGCAGACAATCTATGAAAGATAGAAACACATTGCGCATGTCACTGGATGAATGAAGGTGGAAAGTTTTGTCCCTGGTCAGACACTACACCATGCACTCAACATCAGCACCATGTATCTCTGGAAAAACATCGAAACGGTAGTCCATTTCATTCCACACTCGAACCAACAGGTCCCTGTTTATTGATCGACAGCTTCAGATCCGATTTCTCAGCTCTTGAAGAGACCCTTTCTCTTATGTACACCCACAGAAAAATATCGCAGGGTATGAAGTCCGGTGACCTGGCTGGCCAAAAGCAATGAAAAAGATCATGTTTTCCACCTCTTCCAATCCAAAGTTCTCGGATGGTGTTGTTATGATAACGCCGCATCTCATGGTGAAAGTGAGGCGCGCCGCTGTCGTGCATAAAAACGAAATCATTGGGCTCTTCGTGAAGTTGAGGAAACAACCAATTTAGCTGCACGTCCAGGTATGACATTCCTGCCACAGTTTCCTCCTCAAAAAGGAAATGTCCGTAAACTTTGTGAACAGAAACGGAACAAAACACATTCGTTTTCAGCGAGTCTCTTTCAAGTTCTACGATGACGCCAGAATTTTGTGACTCCCAAAATCCTACATTAGGGCGGTTTGCTTTACCCAGTAGATGAAACGTCGATTCGTCCGAAAAAAGAGTCATTCGGAAACAGTGTCCTCTGCCACATCCAGGAGAAATGAGATGCAAAATTCGTACCTTCTGTTAAGGTCACCGGGACGCAATTCCACTAACTGCAGCTTGTAAGGCTTCATATGCAGGCGTTGTTACAGAACACGCCACACCGTTGTTTGAGGAAACTGAAGTTCATGGCCAGCCCTTCTTATGGACATCCGAGGGTTCTGTGTGGACGCATATTGGATACGCTCGACATTTTCATCAGACGTGCGTAAGCGTCCAGTACTCTTCCCTTTTCGTATGCAATCAACTTCCAAGAATTTTACGTGCCACTCATAAATGTGCTTGTACTGAGGCGGCTTCTTGTGAATCAACGACGCCATGTGCGCTGCACTTGAACAATGGATTGACTTCGAGCAAATTCCAACACACGAAATTATTTCTCTTGTGGTGTAGTCGCCGTGTTGCTACAAACAAATAAAAGCGCAGCTGTGTCAAAGCTTTGGACCTTCCTCTATACAGTGGGATGCACAATATGTATCTATCTATTACAGTTTGCAATAAAAACTGAAACCTGTTCTTTCTCTTTGTATCATTCGGTAAAGTTTTAAGAGGAGCCCAAGGGATTTGTTACTGATCTGTTCCTCCTAAGTCACTGATGAATTTCTTAGTAGAACTAAATGATGTACTTACAACGTAGCAATCCCGTGGCGATCTATGTGGCGAACAGACTTTCTTCCTCCGCTCCACGCAATTTCCTTTGGTATCGCCATGCTTGCAGTTAACACATTGTATCTTTAACTATATCTCATGATATGCATCATACGTAATGCGTGACTGCGGCACAGGTTCAGTGCAATAATGTGATCTATGAAACTGTTTTTGACGATGCTTGGCTTCAAAAGCCTTCGGAGTGTGAGTACTTGAAAGCATTTATGGTAAGCTTTCAATTAACTTGTAAAATACGTCAAGGGCCTGGACCGACTGAGTTCCCCCTATTTCCCCGTTCTGTTTCCACACGCCTCGTGAGACAGCCTCTCGTAGTTTTGTTCTCAACTCCTAAGTGGAAACATCAATTATTACAAAAGTTAGAGGCAGAGACCAGAGAGCTAATACATGTCAACCAGTGGAGTGCCCACGTGTCGCGATCTTTCTATCTAAAATCTAGTTTAAAAAAAGTTTAATGATGCATGTCAAGTATCCACGAACAAACTGACCTCAAGTAGGAATCTTTTTCCAATCTCCGATCCTGGCCACAAATATCAGAGCTCTCTTTACAAAGTAGTCACTGAGACAGTTCCGGTACCGGCAACAACCACAAGCTTCATCTGATTCCGAGTTCATTTTTTTTTCAGTTTGGAGGCTACTGTACCTCATATCTTCCTATGCAAGGAAACCATTTTAGTTTAGAATTTGACCAGAAAAGAGAAAGCCTTAATCACGAAGGCCATACCTCTACCTCAAATAATTAAAATCAATATGAAATATCTTGGAAGCTCTCTCCCAACGTCAGATACAATTATTACAATTGGCCACCCGGACATTTTACGAATTACGTTGTGAAGACCAAAAATACAGCCCAACCTTGGAAGAGTTCCCATACTTCCTTCTTCTGCAAGATTAGATGTTGAAGCGACGAAATGGAGACAGCTGCACAAACAAACTTTTGGCTTACCTACACATAGCACTATCACCAGAACGACAGTTAGATTTCAAGACGACCATTACTTTAGAGACTTTCTATTCAAAAGACGACTTTTAGCCTCCAAAGGCGACTTAGGTCCTCAGAAGAAATTTTATTTTTCAAGAAAATCTAGTACTCAAGAAGATCTCAGTGTTTGGAAGAGTAATTTAGGCTCTCAAGAAAATTCTTAAAGCTTAATGAAGACGGTATGCATTTATTATTTATGACTTTAATGTTATTCTGTGTAAAAACTGAAAATATAATTTAATGAAAAAGAAAGATGCCGTAATGACTAAAGAGATTGTTTGTCATAAGTAGGAAATCCAGATCTGAATCTCAGTCTGCCACAAACTTTTAATTTTTCATTCATTAAATTATATATATATATATATATATATATATATATATATATATATATATATATATGTATGTATGTATGTATTTACTTTTTCCACTTCCTTGGGGAGCATTTCATTTAGGATCTCTGACAAGAGCATTAGCATATGTAAAAGTCTAATAAGTAATTTTGTTTGTGCGATATGTTTCATACGTACTTGACTCTATTCGTTGGAGGCCTATGGAGCGGAAATTGTGTAATTTAAGCTACATTATGACAAATACACTGACAGATGAAGATCGCAACACGAAGAAGAAGTTGTGCGACGTAAACGAAAGTCAGTAGAAGCGAGCTACATTTGGGAGATGATCTCTATTCAAATTCCGTGTTTGTCACGCTACTAGCACCTCTATGACGATGAAAACCAGGTTTGCTTTAAATACACGTTTCAACGGTCGTGAGCGTTAATAGCTTTGACATTGGAGGTTAGTCCAATGTCAGTCAAAAATGCCATTATCAGCACCTCACTGAATTTGTATGAGGTCGTGTAATAGGAAAGCAACGGCCTTGCCGCAGTGGATACACCGGTTCCCGTCAGATCACCGAAGTTAAGCGCAGTCGGGCGTGGCCGGCACTTGGATGGGTGACCATCCGGGCCGCCATGTGCTGTTGTCATTTTTCGGGGTACACTCAGCCTCGTGATGCCAATTGAGGAGCTACTCGACCGAACAGTAGCGGCTCCGGTCAAAGAAAACCATCATAACGACCGGGAGAGCGGTGTGCTCACCACACGCCCCTCCTATCCGCATTCTCCACTGAGGATGACACGGCGGTCGGATGGTCCCGATGGGCTACTTGTGGCCTGAAGACAGAGTGCGTGTAATAGGGCTACGAGAAACTGGATGCTCCATTTGCGATACTGCAGAAAGACTTGGCAGGAATGTAGCCACTGTCATGATTGATGGCAGCAGTGGACATGAGAATGCACAATCGCAAGAAGACCGGGTTCCGGATGGGTACGTTGCAATATCGAGAGGGAAAACCATCGTGTTCGGCGTATGGCTCTGGGGCACTGCATCTGCAGCAGCAGTCTGAGTAGCAGTTGGCACCACAGTGACACAACGAACTGTTACAAATTGATTACCTAGAGGACAGCTCTGAGCCAGACGCACTATGGCGTACATTCCACCGACGCCAAACCACCGCCGTTTGCGATCTCTGCGGTGTCAAGTGAGAGCTCGCTGGAGGGCAGAGCGGAAGTCTGTTGAGTTTTATGATGAAATCTGGTCACACCTCCGGGCCAGTGATGGCCGTGTGTTGGTTAGAAGCAGGCCACTTGATGGCCTGCTCCCAACCTGTCTGTAGCCTAGACCCGCTGACCCTACACCTCTTGTTATGGTCTGGGGTGCGATTTCGTATGACAGCAGGACCACTCTCGTTGTTACTCCACGCACTCTGACTGTAAATTTGTAGGCCAGTCTGGTAATTCGGCTTGTTGTGCTCCCATTCCTACGAGTGTTTTCCAATAGGATACCAGTCGCCCACGTTCCATTGCTGTAGCCCAAGGCGTGTTGTCTTGGCCTGCTCAGTTACCAGACCTGTCCCCAAACGAGCACGTATGGGACATTACGGACGATAACTCTAGCCAGCATCATCCACAACCAGCATCAACTGTTCCTGTATTGACCGACTAGAAGCAACAGGTGTGGAACTCCATCCCACAAACTGATATCCGGCACCTGAACGATACAATGCATGCATGTTTGCACGCTTGCATTCAACATTCTTGGGTCAGACCGGTTATTAATGCACCAGCATTTCACATTTGCAATGTCTTATTTCACACTTACATTAACGTGTGGTCTTGCAACGTTAATCATTTAAATATTCTACCTAGACGAATGCATTTACGAAATTTTATTACTTCACATTATTTCTTGGAAATTTTTATTTGTGTCAGTGTAATTTCTGCTACGATGCCTTAAAAAATGGTTCAAATAGCTCTAAGCACTATGGGAGTCATCAGTCCCCTAGAACTTAGAACTACTTAAACCTAACTAACCTAAGAACATCACACACATCGGTGAAGGAGGCAGAATTCGAAACTGTGACCGCAGCAGCAGCGCGGTTCCGAACTGAAGCGCCTAGAACCGCTCGGCCACAGCGGCCGGCTACGACAGCTTAACTAGAAAATATACAAAATTAGCAGTATGATAGTGTCGAAGCATACGTGGGAATTCGCTCTTTGTGGGAGTGACAACGTGGGAACAGCTTCGCCTTGACAGAAGGGCGGCCGGGTGTCCCCGAAACGGGACGGCAGAAGAAAGTTGTGGCCGGTGCATTTACACGTGGGCGCCGGCCGTCTCAGCGATGCCGTCCGCGTCGCTGGCACATTACGCTGCCTTTGTGGCGCCGTCGCCTTGGCGAATACGGCGACTTTTTACTGTTCGCGTACCGTGGCGCTCCGGCCCACTTCATACAAAGTGCCTCATTGACTAGTGAGCGCGGTTACTAAGTCGCTGTCTTGCTGGGATTTCGGCCACAGCGCGACAAATTACTGCACGGGACAGTTACGGCGACGCGGGGCCGAAAGAAACAATGAGCGACTCCCCAAGTCTCTTCCAGATTCGACGCCGGGCGCAGTCGTGGCTTCACGAACACTCACAGAATTTTAATCGTACTTATATTTGTACGACTTCTCAGAGAACATTCGTCTCATTTGCAATTTTGATAACCAAGTTGTCCTCGAAAACGACATTAAACGAGATTTTCTTTACGTCTGAGTCACAAATAGCAGTCCTGGCGATGAATGTAATTAACCTCGAACCCCATGTACGGCTGCAGCTCGTGGTCTTGCGGTAGCGTTCTCGCTTCCTGCACACGGGGTCCCAGGTTCGATTCCCGGCGGAGTCAGGGATTTTCCCTGTCACGAGATGACTGGGTGTTATCGTGTCGTCTTCACCCTCATCATTCATCCCCATTACGGTTTAAGGAACGCAATGGCAAACCACCTCCGCCAGGACCGGGCGGTGAGGGGCTCTCGCATCGTCACCTACGCTCCTCGGGGTATGGGGCCTCATCATCATCATCTCCCATCTACACCAAGACAGACTAAGGGCATTAACTGTTGCTTGCAAAACAATTGCCATTCTAAATAAACATCTTATCGTAACTGATGTTTGAATTATCAACTGTTTGTGATCGAAGACAAGCATCTAGATACCATACAGGAGAAATGTACACTCCAATGGAAAAAACCAGAAGCAAACCACGAAGGAGTCATGCAAATTCATACAGGAATCGACGAAAAATGCAAAACTGTTAGCTTTTGCTGCCGATGGATAGTCTAAACGTGTGAAGGTGCAGCGCTTTTTCTCGGCGCAACTGGTAGGGAGAGTAAACAGAAGACATGTCGATACCAGGCCATAAAGTCTTTGCGAATATCTATCCGTGTACTCAGGTGGACAATAACCATACCTCGTAGAAAGATGCGTCAACAATATTCACAGATGTCAGCATTTGGAAGAGGACATGTAGATAGGCTCAAAGAAAGTTGGAGTAATTGGCGAATCGCTCGACATCTGACATATACTTGGGCTCAAAGAAGACAGTTGGAGTAATTGGCGAATCGCTCGACATCTGAAGAGGAGCGATACCACAATTCAATGATGTTGGCAGGGATTGGTGAACCATAGCCAACACAGGGTGAATACCGAAGCTGTCGACCTAGAGAGACGGTAGAGCATGACGACTGAGCAATCGTCAGAGAAGCACTCGGAGTGCTGGATTCATCATTGTCATTGACCTGGTATGCAACTGGTGCTTCAGTGACCAGAAGGATCATTAATAGATGGATCACAGGATGTTGTTGTTGTTGTGGTCTTCAGTCCTGAGACTGGTTTGATGCAGCTCTCCATGCTACTCTATCCTGTGCAGGCTTCTTCATCTCACAGTACCCACTGCAACCTACATCCTTCTGAATCTGCTTAGTGTATTCATCTCTTGGTCTCTCTCTACGATTTTTACCCTCCACGCTACCCTACAATACTAAATTGGTGATCCGTTGATGCCTCAGAACATGTTCTACCAACCGATCCCTTCTTCTAGTCAAGTTGTGCCACAACCTCCTCTTCTCCCCAATCCTATTCAGTACCTCCTCATTAGTTATGTGATCTACCCATCCAATCTTCAGCATTCTTCTGTAGCACCACATTTCGAAAGCTTCTATTCTCTTCTTGTCTAAACTATTTATCGTCCATGTTTCACTTCCATACATGGCTACACTCCACACAAATAATTTTAGAAACGACTTATTGACACTTATATCTATACTCGATGTTAACAAATTTCTCTTCTTCAGAAACGCTTTCCTTGCCATCGCCAGTCTACATTTTACATCCTCTCTACTTCGACCATCATCTGTTATTTTGCTCCCCAAATAGCAAAACTCATTTATTACTTTAAGCGTCTCATTTCCTAATCTAATTTCCACAGCATCACCCGACTAAATTCGACTACATTCTATTATCCTCGAATTGCTTCTGTTGATGTCCATCTTATAGCCTCCTTTCAAGACACTGTCCATTCCGTTCAGCTGCTCTTCCAGGTCCTTTGCTGTCTCTTGACAGAATTACAATGTCATCGGTGAACCTCAAAGTCTTTATTTCTTCTCCGTGGATTTTAATTCCTACTCCGAATTTTTCTTTTGTTTTCATTACTGCTTGCTAAATATACAGATTGAATAACATCGGGGATAGGCTACAACCCTATCTCACTCTCTCCCCAGCCATTGCTTCCCCTTCATGGCCCATGACTCTTATAACTGCCATCTGGTTTCTGCAAAAATTGTAAATGGCATTTTGCTCCCTGTATTTTACCCATGTCACCTTTATAATTTGAAAGAGAGTATTCCAGTCAACATTGTCAAAAGCTTTCTGTAAGTCTACAAATGCTAGAAACGTAGTTTTGCCTTTCCTTAATCTTTCTTCTAAGATAAGTCGTTAAGTCAGTATTGCCTCACGTGTTCCAATATTTCTACAGAATCCAAAATGATCTTCCCCGAGGTTGGCTTCTACCAGTTTTTCCATTCGTCTGTAAAGAATGGAGGTTGGATTCACGGCGCCCCTCTCGCCGACTACTATTCATCTCTGCAGACCAAGAATCCAGTTTGCAGTGTTGTCGGGCACACTCGGCTTGGAATCTCATTTGCTGAAGTAGAATAGTCTTCAGTGATGAGACCCACTTGGAAATAAGCCCCGATGACCAGCTAAAAACTGTCTGAGACGCCGCAGACAGTTGTGGGAGATCCAATTGTCTCTCGCTCGCCATACGCCCCGACAACCACGAGAGATGGTCTGGGGTGCCACTCCATTTTATAGCAGAACTCCTTTTGTCGTCAGTCGCGGCGCCCTTAACAACACAGCGGTACGTCGACGACATTCTATCCCATTTATGTCTCTCTTCATGGTGATCTTGGGCACGATAGTACAAGCCCGAACACGGTGAGAGTTTCCATTGCTTATCTTCGTGCTTGCCAGTCCCTACGTTGGCCAACAGGGTCGCCGGATGTCTGGCAGTTGAGATGGTTTGGAGCATTATGGGCAGGGCCTTCCAACCAATTCAGGATTGTGTCGATCTAACGCTCTGATCGGACAGGATGTGGACCGATATCTCTCGAGTGGACATCTAACAACTCTTTAATCAATGCCAAGCCGAATAACTGCTTGTATAAGGCCCAATGGTGGTCCAAGGCGTTATTGACTTGCTCAATCTGTGAACCTCTTTCTTTTGAATGAATCATCCAATTCTTCTGAAATTGGAACTATTTGTTTGTCTGAAGATGTAGGTCCTGTCTAATTTGTTTGTGGCGAGTCATTTTTGTTTTGTGTTAGAGTTTATTAAAAACATTAAGATAAAAAAATCTGTATCATTGCTTTGCTATAAGAGTTCTAGTCTTTCATTCCTTTTTTAAACACGCTCACCACGCTTCCAATTAAGATAATCTCTTCAGGATTGCTCTCAATCTTTTAGGTTAGAATGACTGTTTGTACTCGCCTTCTGCAACTGAATTTTTATTATGGTTTTTAGTCACAAACGTTTAACCTCAGTGATTCAGGAACATTAAGTGATTTCTAAGTCCCCCGCGCATAATTTGTGTCCAATGTCTCTTGTGGAAGCACATAAACTTCATTGATAAGTTTTCAATCACGACCTCGCTGTACGCTGCTTTTAACCTTTCTGCTACAACTCTCCTACATCAACTGTGTCTTCGCCCTTCCACTTCTATGTAACCCAATTGTAAAAAGCAAAAAATTTTGCATCATAGCACGAAATAATTTAACCTAATATCTCTATCGAAGCTTCATACTTCAACATCAAGTATGTATCTTTTCCACCTTTGTGTTTTTTCTGAGCGAAGTTGTTTTTTTTACAAGAAGTACTAAAATTACGATGCATAAGTAAGTAAAACAATAGCTATGGTTATATTAACATCACTCCATAGTTAATAGGAATATGGATTTCTACACCACTGATATGCAAAGATAAACAAAACATCATTGCAGCCGTTCATTTTAACAACAGAATAAACAAAGACACAATTTATCACTGACACAATGCGAATATAAATAGTGCCAAGTAGATAACTGTTGTCGTTACAAAGTAGTAAACTGAAAACAAAACTATGAGCTTAAACCAGTTCAGTGCCAGCATATCATGTTGCAACAGTAATATACAACAGTAACAATTCTGTTTAACGCCTATCGCTAGATGTGTGTATTTTGCGGCATAATTATAGAATGCCTATATAATTACAACCAAACTTGGTACATACGCTCTGAGGATATAAGGCACATTTAGCGGCATATAAGAGGCAGTGGGCGTGAGAAGAAGGTGACAAGAAGACATTTCATAATATCCTATATTAAATCTCTGAGGTGATTGATGACGGACACAATGACATTTTACCGTTAAGATGTGGCGGTTGGGGTGGGCAAGAGTACTCGAAACACGCCAATACGAGTAAGAAATGTACAGTTTGCGGAATCACTAGGCTGATGGGGTGTAGTTCAGATGATATTTAAGTCTGAGATTAATCTACTAGAAAACTGTAAAAAACAGGAAAGTGTATAGCTTGTTGTCATATTTATATATGAATGTGTAACATGAATGTAAAGTGACTCGCTCCATATCATTATGATTAATCATACAAAATGACACATAGAACATAAAGCTGAGTAATTTTAGAAACGAACAGAACTTTCTAGGAATTTCTACAAGAACTAAACATGTGGGAAATCATTTTCTCGGGGTATTTTTGTTCTGGGAAAAATTAGGACCGAGGCCGTTGCAGATGGTTAGCTGGTACGAGATAAAACTGAGAAGTTAGTACATGATGAGTTTTACTATCAGCAGTCATAAAAGAGTTCTGTGTGGTGGCATCTACAAGGTATTTTACGTTATGTAGGTTGTTCTAGGAGGAATAGCAGATATTTTGGTAGGTGTTGGTACGACTAATTTAAATAAAACATTCCATATAGCTTGTATCCAGATTTTATGTTTACAGAGAAACATTTGGTTACAGAGATAAGTGTTTTTGAACTGTACGTACACTGATGAGCCAAAGCATTATGAACATCTGCTTAATAACTCGTTTGTCCGTTTTTGGAACGAAATTCATCACTGATTCTGCACATCAATGATATGACAATTTGTTGGTAGGTTTGTAGAAGTATGTGGCATTAGATGTCTACGCAAAGGTCATGTAATTCGCGTAAATAACAGGCCGCTGATTTACGCACGCCGTGATGTAGCATGGTAGCGACCCAAATGGGTCCCATAGAATTTACATCAGGCGAATTTGGTCGCCGAAACATCAACGTCAGTTCACTATAATGCTTCTCAAAGCACAGTAGCACGGTTCTGGCTCTAAGATACGGACAATTAAACAGGTGAAAGACGTCATCGCCGTCGGGGAAGACATCAAACACGAAGGGATGCGAGTAGTTCGCAGCTGTCAGGTCCCGTGCAAGCGCAGGAGCATGTCTACCGCAGCACAATACTGCTCCCACCAGCCTGCGTCAGTGGCGCACCGCGTGTTCCGAGCCACCGATCACATCGATGGCCAAGCGTTGCAAAAATGTGATTCACCCGAAGAGCCGACACGTTTCCGATAGACCGTCGAGTCCCGATGGTCCCGTGCCCACTGCAATGGTAACTGACGACCTCGTTGGTTCAACACGTGAACACGTAGGGGTGGTCTGCTGCTGAATCCTTGTTCAACAGTGTGCGAGGAACGGTGTGCTACGATACACTTGCATTTGCACCGGCACTGTGCTCTTTCGGCACAGATGTTAGAGATCACCACCTGTCCTAATTTACAGAGCAGATAAGCCTCCGAACCCCACGTTCTGTGTAAGGTCGTGGACGTCCAACCATTTAGCACCTAATGGTAGCTTCACTGCCCTTCTACCTCTTTCCGTAGAGGCGCACGTGACCGACCAGCTTCGCCGTTTCCGAGATACTCGTTCACCGGCTCTGCGTAATAATAACCTCTCCTTTATCAAAGTCACTTATCTCAGTGGATTTCCCCATTTGCAAACCCACATTTTCGCTAGTGTAAAGCCCCCGTCCGCGTCTGCTCCGCTTACGTACTTTTGTTACCGCGTCACGTGATCGTACGCCACCAAGCGGCATTCAACGTCGCGGTGGGCAGTGGTCATGTTTTGACTCATCGGTGTATAGTGCCGTGACCAACCGGAACTTCGTGAAACTGTAGGGGCTGAAGCTGGAATATTACACGATATCACACAAAAAATTCCGAATTTATTCCTCCGAAATTGGCCGAGAAAAAAATCTATTGCATTACTTGTTGAACGTCCCTCGTACAAGAATGTGGTATGCACGGCCTCTATTCTTACCACTTTCGGCGAACACCTTCGAAATGGAAATAAAGGTAGACGATTGAAATTTTCTCATTGACTGATTACAAATTTCCGAGTAGTTCCATTAATACTGTTTACTCATCAAGCCAGTTTCACTTGTGATGCTATCAGTAACACTCGTAGCTCACATCGGTATGCCGACGGAAGCTCACATGCCTCTCTGTAGATACATTTGCAACAATGCTTCTATGTACATGTCTGTTTCGGTGTTTTGTGTTACCGCATCATCTTACAGGGACACATTAAATAGACTTCCTTTTAAACGAGCACACACCGTTAATGGAAGAGGTTGCTTTCACTTTAATGATATGTATGTCCTACCTGCAGGAATGGGCCCCTGGACAGTCTAGTCGTAAGGTGACACATCATCTACCCTACTGGCCATTAAAATTGCTACACCAAGAAGAAATGCCGATGATAAACGGATATTCATTAGACAAATATATTATACTAGAACTGACATGTGATTACATTTTCACGCAATTTTGGTGCATAGATCCTGAGAAATCAGTACCCAGAACAACCACATCTGGCCGTAATAACGGCCTTGATACGCCTGGGCATTGAGTCTTACAGGGATTGGATGGCGCGTACAGGTACAGTTGCCCTTGCAGCTTCAACACGATACCACAGATCATCAAGAGCAGTGACTGGCGTATTGTGACAAGCCAGTTGCTCGGCCACCATTGACCAGACGTTTTAAATTGGTGAGAGATCTGGAGAATGTGCTGGCCAGGGCAGCAGTCGAACATTTTCTGTATCCAGAAAGACCCGTACAGGACCTGCAACATGTGGTCGTGCATTATCCTGCTGAAATGTAGGGATCGAATGAAGGGTAGAGCCACGGGTCGTAACACATCTGAAATGTAACGTCCACTATTGAAAGTACCGTCAATGCAAACAAGAGGTGACCGAGACGTGTAACCAATGGCACCCCATACCATCACGCCGGGTGATACGCCAGTATGACGATGACGAATACACGCTTCCAATGTGCGTCCACCGCGATGTCACCAAACACGGATGAGACCATCATGACGCTGTAAACGGAACCTGGATTCATCCGAAAACATGACGTTTTGCCATTCGTGCACCCAGATTCGTCGTTGAGTACACCATCACAGGCGCTCCTGTCTGTGATGCAGCATCAAGGGTAACCGCAGCCATGGTCTCCGAGCTGATAGTCCATGCTGTTGCAAACGTCGTCGAACTGTTCGTGCAGACGGTTGTTGACTTGCAAACGTCCCCATCTGTTGACTCAGGAATCGAGACGTGACTGAACGATCCGTTACAGCCATGCGGATAAGATGCCTGTCATCTCGACTGCTAGTGATACGAGGCCGTTGGGATACAACACTGCGTTCCGTATTACCCTCCTGAAGCCACCGATTCCATATTCTGCTAACAGTCATTGGATCTCGAGCAACGCGAGCAGCAATGTCGCGATACGATAAACCGCAATCGCGATAGGCTACAATCCGACCATTACCAAAGTCGGAAACGTGATGGTACGCAATTCTCCTCCTTACACGAGGCACCACAACAACGTTTCACCAGGCAACGCCGGTCAACTGCTGTTTGCGTATGAGAAATCGGTTGGAAACTTTCCTCATTTCAGCACGTTGTAGGTGTCGCCACCGGCACCAACCTTGTGTGAATGGTCTGAAAAACTAATCATTTGCATATCACAGCATCTTCTTCCTGTCTGGTAATTTTTGCGTCTGTAGCACGTCATCTTCGAGGTGTAGTTATTTTAATGGCCAGGAGTATAAATGTAAGCGGAAGATGGATAGGCAGAAGTGGTTACGTTTTTTGGCCACCCAGGTCCCGGTTCCTTACCCCCTTTAGATTTTTGCCTGTAAGTATGGTTGAAAGACGAAGCCTACGTACAATAAGGAAATACACGAGATGAATTGATCGTTCGGTTTATGAACAATGCTGCCCTCATAAAAGAATTCCAAAACGACTTCAGAAGAGCTACATGCAATGTTCTCAAGATAATTCGAAATCACATTCATGTCGGAGTATAAATTTATGAGAACCAACTTAGAACATAGTCATTTGCTTTTGCTTTAACACTTTCCATGAGTTTGTTCTAGCAAATTTGTAAGCAATAGACATTCTAGATGTTTCATGTGGAATGTTTTATTCGATTTAGTCTTGACTACCTCATCCTATGCACTTTCCCTCTTGAAACATCCATATACACTATGTGATCAAAAGTATCCGGACACCTGCCTGAAAATGGGTTACAAGTTAGTGGCGGCCTCCAACGGTATTGCTGGAATTCAAAATGGTGTTGGCCCACCCTTAGGCTTAATGACAGCTTCCACTCTCGCAGGCATACGTTCAGTCAGGTGCTGGAAGGTTTCTTGGGGAATGTCAGCCCATTCTTGAAGCAGTGCTGCGCTGAGGAGAGGTATCGATGCCGGTCGACGAGGCCTGGCACGAAGTCGGCTTTCCAAACATCCCAAAAGTGTTCTATAGGATTCAGGTCCGGACTCTGTGCAGGCCAGTCAATTGCAGGGATGTTATTGTCGTGCAACCACTTCGCCACAGGCCGTGCATTATGAACAGGTGCTCGATCGTGTTGTAAGATGCAATCGCCAGCCTCGAATTCCTCTTCAACAGTGGGAAACAAGAAGGTGCTTAAAACATCAATGTGCCGGCCGCTGTCGTCGAGCGGTTCTATGCGCTACAGTATGGGACCGCGCGACCGCAACGGTCGCAGGTTCGAATCCTGCCTCGGGCATGGATGTGTGTGAAGTCCTTAGGTTAGTTAGGTTTAAGTAGTTCTAAGTCTAGGGCACTGCTGTCCTCAGATATTAAGTCCCATAGTGCTTGGAGCCATTTGAATTTGAATCATCAATGTAGGCCTGTGCTGTGATAGTGCCACGCATAACAATAAGATATGTAAGCCTCCTCCGGGAAAAACACGACCGCACCATAACACCGCTACACACGCTGGCAGATGACGTTCACCGGGCATTCGCTATACCCTCACCCTGCCATTGCATCGCCACATTCTGTACCGTGATTCGTCACTCCACACAACGTTTTTCCACTGTTCAGTCATCCATTGTTTACGCTCCTTACACCAAGCGCGGCGTCATTTGTTATTTACCTGCCTGATGTGTGGCTTCTGAACAGCCACTCGACTATGAAATCCAAGTTTTCTCACCTCTCGCCTAACTGCCATAGTACTTGCAGTGGATCCTGATGTAGTTTGGACTTCCTGTGTGATGGTCTGGATACGTGTCCCTTCACGTTTCCACTTCACTACTGCATCGGAAACAGTGGACCTAGGGTTGTTTAGGAGTGTGGAAATCTCGCGTACAAACGTATGCCACAAGTGACACCCAATCACCTGACCACGTTCGAAGTCCGTGAGTTCCGCGGAGCGCCCCATTCTGGTTCAGATGGCTCTGAGCACTATGGGACTTAACAGCTATGGTCATCAGTCCCCTAGAACTTAGAACTACTTAAACCTAACTAACCTAAGGACATCACACAACACCCAGTCATCGCGAGGCAGAGAAAATCCCTGACCCCGCCGGGAATCGAACCCGGGAACCCGGGCGTGTGAAGCGAGAACGCTACCGCACGACCACGAGCTGCGGACCGCCCCATTCTGCTCACTCACGATGTCTAATAGTTACTGAGGTCGCTAATATGGAGTACCTGGCAGCAGGTGGCAGCACTATGCACCTAATATGAAAGACGTATTTTTTGGGGGGTGTCCGGATACTTTTGATCTCATAGTATATGAAGCCATAATTACATATTCACTTGCTTATGAAAACTGGGCCCATTTATAAATTATAGATTTATTTTTACAAATTTACAAAATTTTAGTGTGAAACTGGGAGCTAAGTAAACAGGTAATAAAAGTATAATTATTTGATGAAACCGTCTTTTTCGTATTCACCATCACCGCTGCATTCAACCAGCACGCTAACAAACACTACACTAATTATATTTTCAAGCGATGTTATTAGTTCTGTAGTGTTATAACCTAACTGCATTACCAGTTATGCTTGTACTTCGATACAGATACTTGAATGTATTCCAGGAATGAAACCGTATGATGAAATGCCGGTTGTACGTTTTCACATTTTTATTATAGTCCTCTTGTGTTGTGAATCCCTATTAAAAACTACTCTACATTGCCTTTGGACGTCCGAAAGGGTGCAGTGACGCTTTGTTTCTCATCAACTCAATACTCCTAGATGAAGGATACGGATAGCAACATCTTCACGGACTATGTTTTACGGATGCGATCTTTATTTTTAGTTTGATTTAAGTGTTGCGGAGCCGAACTAAGCTTTACTCTGTCTCTCTGTGAGAAGTTCATCCCATCAACGAACATTTTTTTTTTTAATCTGGGTTACTTTGGGCTGGCCACAGTATGTCTTGCAGAGTCCCACTCTGCTGTAGTTTTCGTTCTCGACAGAGTGAGCGGTACGAAGCGCGCACAGGCAGCAGCGTCTACATATGCACTCCAGAAGCCAAAATATAGTCCTAAGATATGCGATAAATCTTTTTTTACACGCTGTCCTAGATATTTGACAGATCTGGCAGTATGTGTAATGTATCATTAATATTCTAATCAGATACTGTCGGGTTCTTCTCCTTGTTTTGAGCGTTATCAAGTATTTATCCACATTTAAAAAGAGCTGATTTTCGCTACATCAAGTGGAAATGCAGCCAATGTTGCTCCGTATTCAGTTACGATAATAGAATGATGATGCCTTCCCCTATAGAACATCACTAGAGACCTTCTTTAATTTTTCTTTTTTTAATCTTGGTAGTGGTTTGATGCGTACCCTCCCGTAATTTCCTCTCGTTCTCTAACCTCTTCATCTCAGAGCAGCACTTACTATTATTGTATACTGTGAATATTTGCTGTCCTGTTATACTTTCTTGGGGCATACCTAACGTTATTGTCGTTTAGACTGAACTTGCCCCTCTCAGTAGCGCATCCTGGGTTCTGTTAGAGAATAAATTTTGGAAGCAAGCAAATACTTGTCATAATATTGCGTACGATTAAATCTGTCATCTGTCGAGAATGAGCCGGCCGGAGTGGCCGTGCGGTTCTAGGCGCTACAGTCTGCACCCGAGCGACCGCTGCGGTCGCAGGTTCGAATCCTGCCTCGGGCATGGATGTGTGTGATGTCCTTAGGTTAGTTAGGTTTAATTAGTTCTAAGTTCTAGGCGACTGATGACCTCAGAAGTTAAGTCGCATAGTGCTCAGAGCCATTTGAACCATTTGTCGAGAATGTGGTACACTGTCGAGCGCCTTTTGGAAATACAGTAGTACGGACTGCACCTGCCATGTGCTCGTAGGACAGTGGACAGAAGGTCAGCCTAGTAACAACACAAACGGAGATAAACAAACAATCTTATCACGTTCGCTCGAGAAGGGAATGGGAAAAAAACCTTGCTGTGTCATTCATTAAAAAGCACCCTCTGCCACGCACTTCAAAATTATGTTGAGAGTTTAGATGTAGAAACAGCGTTCGGGCTTCGTTACGTGGTAGACTGCCGCGCCGGACCAGCCCGGCCAGAACGTGGTGGCACCGGCTGTGGGTGAGGTGGCCGACTGACCAGTGAGCAAGCAGCCCGCGTGGCTGCCGCTGCTGCTGCAGTGTTAATGGCGGTATCCGGTGTCCGGCCAGGTGTCGATGTCCCAAGCTACCGGTCCAGCCTGCGGTCTGGCTCACCGCACAGAACGACCTCGGAAGCTGAAGAGAAGGGAACGGTTTCCTTCCTCACCAAGTTCCAAGATGGCTCGAAGACAATTACCTTGTTTTGAAGAAAGTTGTCGTAAGTCAGAACAGGATTAAGTGAAACAAATGAAATCTATATACATTAAAAAAATTATTTATAGGGCACACACGGAAAAAAGCGGTATCGATTTCCTACATAATCATCCCGACGCTCACTGCAAGTTTTCCAGCGCTTACTACGTGTTTGACAAGCCATTTGCGCAGTTTGCTCAATTACTTGTTCGTCGCATGACGTAATTAGTCAAAACGGAACATCTTGACACCCAGAGGATTGACATTTACAAAGTGTAAAATATTGTGAAAAACGTTGATGAACAGTGCTTTTTTTATCGAAACATAGGCACATTGGACATGTTGCCGGAGCTACACACTCCAGATACTGAAAAAGAGGCAAAATCGCGACTCTTTCCACCATACTACACGCCTCCATCCAGCTACAATCCAGTTTATGTGTCGTGTGACCCTTTATAGACTTGCAGCTTTACGTACCATTGCGACCAATGACTTCTTGCGGGGTACGTTACTCAAAAAGTCCATTACATGCTCGGAAACTGCTTTAGACAGACCTGCATTCATTAACAGCTGCAGTTCCTGTCGAGTTGGAAACCGGGTGTCTTTGGTCAGGCGTGACATTCGTCTTTTGTCCGTCTCGATTAGGATGTTTTCGCAACCACTGTTCTTACGACGTGTTACATGGCTGCAAGTGGTACACCATTGCTTGCAGACACATTGGACATTCGACGTTGATATACCAACAAATCGGGCAACTTCATACACAGTGTAGTCACGGACACCTCTAAATGTAATGCTTCTGTCATTGTGCCACGTCCTCATGTGGACCCATCTTATTGCACTGATTCCGTACAACTGACTGAGGACACACACCGCCTCACTGCCATGAGTTAAGTCAATGGTGAAGAGACACATGACCGCCTGGTACCGGTTCCAGACCTGTTAAAGTTGCTCCTAAACGACCTACTCGCTCTTTTATGGGAACGACTAATATATGCCTAACGAGCTTAGAATGCAGTATTTATCAGAGATCTGACACTATGATTTAAGAGTGCACCCAGCCGTATGTTAAACAGCTGTCTGCAGGTACAGAATTGCAGAGGGCATCGATAGTAGTGGTGGAGCCTGAGTAAGAGCTTGGTAGCGCACCGTGATGCAACATATAGATTAAACATAGGCACATGGTTAATCAGTCAAATTTTTACTTGTGACAGGAATCAAGGGGTCGACTGCAGGAGGATCTCACAGGCTGAGCTAGAGGAGGTGGGCTAGAGAGGAACTCCACTTCATATCCCAGCGTGCTTAAAGGCTGAAATCATGTTGCTCCAGATAAACGTAACAACCGCCACACAGCCGAGACGTATCATAGTTTCTGCTTTCTGAGTGCTTCGTACAAACTGCGAACAGTCCAAATCGTAAGATCGTGATGGATTTCAGTGGGTCACGTTATAGGCCTGGGGTTTTGGTTTATAATAAATAAATACTGAACCCTCTGTTCGTAAATGTTTACGTCAAATTCCAATTTCGTGAATGATCCACCACAGCGTACTCTATCACTTGTTGTGGCAGCTCAGAGGTTGCAGCGTAAGGCGCCGAGCCTGGGCAGCAGGGGACTGGGAACTGCACGTTGCCATGGCGACGGCGAGGGTCGCAGCCGCACCGGGGAACCCGACACCTGTAGCACGGTGGCTGCAGGAGCGTCTGCAAGAGGCGCAATTTAGCCGCCAAGCTTCACACCGGGAAAGCAGCACGAACAATGAGTATCAATGAAATAACAGCAAGTAAATTTATCGTGACGCAGCAGCGATATCAAATGCAGTCCGGGAGTACCGATTTACTTTTCTGCACTTCGATGAAATTATTTGAGGTGCAGTTTCTTCAACCGGCTACTTCCATTTACTCCTTTTTCGCAAATGAACCAGTTTCTGTATGTAATAACGACGACAGTCTCCCTTTATTTTTTTAATTTTTCTTTGTAACTGGTTGCTTGCCGAATTGGAGAGACCAGCTGAAGGATCTGATACAACTTGAGAGAAGGTGCATTTCTTAGTGAAGATCGCTTGTAAACAACCTTCACTGGCGATTATCGGTTTCGGTAAGTATGGTTACCATCTTCAGATCTAAGTAAAAGTCTCTTATACTAGCTGAACTGTGTAGCGGTGCGCCGGCCGTTGTGACCGAGCGGTTCAGTCCGGAACCGCGCGACTGCTACGGTCGCAGGTTCGAATCCTGCCTCGGGCATGGATGTGTGTTCAAATGGTTCATATGGCTCTGAGCACTATGGGACTTAACATCAGAGGTCTTCAGTCCCCTAGAACTTAGAACTACTTAAGCCTAACTAACCTAAGGACATCACACACATCCATGCCCGAGGCAGGATTCGAACCTGCGACCGTAGCGGTCGCGCGGTTCCAGACTGAAGCGCCTAGAACCTCTCGGCCACACCGGCCGGCCGTGGATGTGTATGATGTCCTTAGGATTGTTAAGTTTAAGTAGTTCTAAGTCCAGGGGACTGATGACCTCAGATGTTAAGTCCCATAGTGCTCAGAGCCATTTTTTCCAGCGGTGCCCTGGCTGCAATGAAGTACATGGTAGCTTGTGGTATGGGACACCATCATTTGGCGAATTACTCTGTATACCGTGGTTCTAACCTTGACTTGCCAGTGCGTCGTCCATTTCGTCCCTCACATACCTGGCAATGTCTTAAAAACAGTACTTGTGCAGCTGATATAGGAGACATGTAATAATCTTTTATCGAGGTCTGAAGATGGTAACCATGCTTACAGAAACCGGTAATCGACAATAAATGTTGTTTACAAGCGATCTTGGCTAAGAAGTTCACCTACGCTCGAGTAATCAATACCGATCGCCCATACCACTCAAGACGAGTGAACTACTTGATACAAGTACGAAATTTTCACTCTGCATCGGAGTGGACGCTGATATGAAACTTCCTTGCAAATTAAAACTATGTGCCGGACCGAGACTCGATCTTGGGACCTTTGCCTTTCTGAGACAAGCGCTCTACTGACTAAACTATCAAAGTACACCTCAGGCAGTCTCCTCAGTTTTACTTCCGACAGCACCTTGTCTCTTACCTTCCAAACTTCACAGAAGTTCTCCTGCGAAACTTACGAGACTAGCACTCATAGAAGAAAGGATATTTCGGAGATACAACTCGTGACATTATAACAGGGATGATAGAGTATACACTACACGTAAGCTTAGACGTCAAAGTACAGGCAACAATTAATTTTCTGAGTGCTAGTACCGCCAAAAACACCATATTTGTCGATAGTGAACTAATTTGTGTAACATCACTTGAAGGATTTGATATAAAGGATGAACCTGAAATCTTGCCGGTGAAATTTCGGAAATTCTGAGGAATATAAACTAAATATTTTTGTATGAGGGATCTGTGGTGTCCAATGGCTAGTTAGAGAGTAATAATCTATATATATATATATTGTATTATAAATTAACATCCCCCACAGTGGTTTCTGTCTGTTTGTTCAGGATTTTGATATGGTTTTCGCGGATTGAAAGACTGATTCACGATGAGGACTTGTGTACATAATTTAATACCTTACGCCAGATAACTGTTTCGACCGTTGTTACTTACAAGGGGAAGGTTTGACAAGTGGGTCATCGATTTTGATCAAGTTTTGCAAGGACGTTCTGTACGGAAAATAAAGCGACACGAGTTACGGCGTTTTGCTACACGTTTCTAGGTTTTGAAAAAAATTGACGTCGAAGATGATGAAGGAAAACGGTATTTTCGATGCTATACATCGAAGGATCGTCTAAAAACTAACATTTTTTTGTTAACATAATTTAGGATCCAAAGTTAATAACGTTCGAGTTATTAACATTTTTGTGTTTTCATGCTGTAGCTTGGGTAACCGTCATTCAAGGTGTCTATCATAGCGACATCGTATTCGATTCTTGGTCGTAGAATCTTTTATTACATTTTTTTAGGTGTTTATGATAATATTCTGAAAATCGGAACACTTTTCTTTGCCGTTTTTAAAAGTAAATCATTGGGAGGTGTGTCATTAATAATCAAATAATATATACAATGTATTAATAGTTATTTTCGTCACGATACATGACGCTCTAGATAGGACTTTCGTAGATGATGATGTTCAACCGACCTGCACCGTGAAAACACTAAACTGTTAATAACTCAAATATTACTAACTTTGGACCCTAAACTATATTAATAAAAATGTTTGTTTTCAGGCGATCATTCGATATACACAATAGAAAATACAATTTTCCGCCATGAATTTTGACCTAGATGTTTTTCAAAATCTGGGGAGTGTCTAGCAAAAAGACGAAACATGTGTCTCTTTATTTTCAAACAAGAACGTCCTTGTAAAACTTGATAAAAATCGGTGGCCCACATATCACACCCTCTCCTTGTTAGCGTTTGCCGCGCGAAGCCAGGGCAGGTCGCTAGTATAATCGTGATTTTTTCTGTTTGTTACCCCAGTTACCCTTGTTTCTACGAAAATACGTTCACGACAGCTTAAAGGCTTGTAATATGCAACCACCAAAATGTAGAACACGAAACACTAAATAATGTAACAACCCTCGGGCAGATGCCGAAGCACTGCGATGCAGCTGCCGTGGCTGCGGGAACAGCACAGGGTAGCGTCCTTGCGCCGCTCTTCCATTGTATTCAGTGAACCCACCCAAGAGGCGAATACTGGCCCTCACACCAGTAAACCTATCACACTGTTGTGTATCACTGCATATTAACATTTAACAAGGAACCCCTTGAGTGCGAGATCACTAAGAATGCATGAAAACTGCGCCCAGTGAAATTTGAGCCCAACCAGAAACCTGTGAAATCTGCGCCCAACACCTGGTCCCTGTGTGTCACGGCCTACCTGCGCCCGGACTGTAGTAATTACGTAAACTACCCACTTCCTAGACACGGCCAAAACGCCACCCGATAGACCTCATCTACCACAGCAGCTGACTATCTGCACAAACAACCCTAGTACCGCACTAGCTGTCGTAGAGTTGCTATCGTGCTACTTGTGTATTCCTGTCACATTTTCGATATGGAAGTTTCAACGACTATTCGCTGTAAGCCATGTTACCGCTATGAAGGTTATTCTTATACGGTGAAGAGAACGAAAGAATACGCGTCTGTGACGTGGTGCTGTTCAAGACAGAAAGCTTTTTTCACTAGAGCATCAGTGTGAAGCTCCGAATGACGCTCGGTTGGAAGTAAAGAAGACTTTGAACCAGGTGAAGAAAAGGCCTCGAGGGAAGAGACTTCTATTTCAAAAATGTATCCAGAGGAGCTGGGATGCCTGCGTAATCGAGGGTATGATTTTGTCACTGAAATGCCAGAGCAGCAAGCAACGAAGACAACTTTATGCTAGCAGCGGGAAAAACGACGGGGAAATGAGAGACACCCGCAGACAGGAGACGAAACTGGCTTCAAGGCAGAGTTAGTAGCAATGAATGATGGCAGCAGTTTTCTGTTAAGCAACGACAAATTAGGAGAAAGGATAACAGATTTTAGCGGAAGATTAGAGACAGAGACTCGAAGAAGTATACAAAACTCTTTTGCGGGTGGCAAGTTCAAGTGCTGCAGAAACAGTATTCCCAAATATACAGCACTCACGACCGTCTTTGGGAGCACAGATAAAGAGACAAACATCTATCCAGTTGCCTTCGCATTGTTGCCAAACAAAACGAAGGAGACTTACATCCGTCTTTTCCGAAATTTGGTGGAAATTATTCCAGAGTGGAAACCAGCAAACGTGACCGTAGGTTTCTAATCAGCAGCGATTTCTGCATTTAAAGTTAAACTATCGACAACGGAAGAGCATGGATGTTATTCCCACATGAAAAAGTGTCTCTGGAGAAAAATACAAGATCTAGGAGTTACTCATGAATGCAAAGAAAACAGGGAAGTGATGCATTGGCGTTTCTACGGGCTGAAGATATATGTGATGGCTGCCTCGACATACATTCACAAACACCAGATATCCCCAGGCTTTCTGAATTTTTTTACTACTTTGTAGATAGATGGTTGGAAAATGAAGAAAACCCTATCAGACTTTGGAATTGCTACAAACGGTGCTATCGAACGACCAACGCTATAGAAGGCTGGCACCACAAAATTAATAACATGCTTGCTAAACCAAATCCTAAACTCAATGAGATAATTAGGTGTATCAAAATTCATCTTGCGCGTTAATGAGGGCAGAGCTGAGTATGGAACGTAAACGAAAAATAAACAGTCTACATGAAACGGGATAAAAGGTTGGAAATAAGTAGTAAAAATGTACGAAGAGGGTGGTGAGATCAGGGCCTGCTTAGAAGCTATCTCCTACCTACAAAAACCTGACTAAATTTATCAGAAGCTGCATATAGATAGAAAAATGTACAAAATGTGAATAGCAACTTGTAAATAAAAAACTGAAAATAGATGTATGGATTTTGCTTATACGGTGATTTTAAACACACCTAAATGTCAATAATTTACTTTTGCCATTTAGCCTGTCCAAAGCCTGGATAAATCTGATTGTTTTGAAAACTTGGGCTCAATTCTGTGGCCATAGCAAATTTAGTTTTCCTTTGTTTCTCAGATCATTTCATGCAAATGCTGGGATGATTCCTTAAAGAGGCCATGGTTGCTTCCTCCGCCTCCAATGACCACAAATCCGAGCGAAAGCTACATCTCTAACGATAATAAAACACCAAACGCAACATTTGTTTACAATTATGCCGACTATTGACCTGGATGTTAGATTGATGGTTAACTGCCTGTAAAGTTATTTACTGTGCTCCGAGAAGCTGGACGTGCTCTGCAAAGGCACTAGAAAATATTTACGTCATAGCAAGCAAGATTGGGAAAATGGGAGCTAGAAAATAGTAACTATGATATGAGCACAGCTTTTGGCCAATAGCTGATCAAAAAAACTTGCGTTTGCTTGATCCCTGGTCTGCATATAAATAGCATACTCCTTTAGGGATAGTTTGCTCAACTATCCCTCCTGAAAAGTGTGTGACATTGCAATTTATACCACCTGGAACCTCTGGACAGATTCAGCTTTTGAATGTTTGTCTTTTCCGTGCTTATAAAACATATCGCCCTGTCTGCAGCAACACCTTAAAGAAGAGCCAGTTTCACGATAAGCTCCACGACAGACTGCTTCGCATTTGGTCGCATGCCGTCACATCACCTGCAATACATCAATATGATTCTATAAACATTCCTTAAGATTGTATAACTAGCTGAAAATCCTCCTCGTTTTGTAACTCCCAAGGAGTTCGCCTTCGATCTTGATGGTGCGAATCTTTGCGATCACTATGGCGCGCCATTTTTAATTCGGTTTTCATGGTGCAAGTTAATGGTTTGATTTGAACATTTCTTGGATGTCGACCATGTCTGTATTGTGAAGTGTAATAGATACATCCCATAGAAGGTTGATCTCTGCATCTTCCAGACGCTGATTTTCTGTCACCCTCCTGATACACATGGTGGGTCATTAGCAGCTAAAATTTTTCGTGTCATAATTATCAACACAAGATTTTCAAATGAGCCTTAGTAAAGACTGAACCAGCAACCTCGCACTCAAGGGGTTCCTTGTAAGACTCTTGTAAAACAAACCCAAGAATGAGCTTAACAGTACTGAATGCAAGCTTGAAGGCGAATAGTAAAGTGGACACACCTGTTACCAAGAGGAACTATCGTGCAGAAAGGGATCTGGAGGGAGAGGCGTTGGGGCGAGGGTGCATCGTTGGACCATGACCCACCTCAGAAGAACACTTAACTAAAGCTTTTACGTTTTTATGTACATAAATTTCCAAACTTCTCTGCTAACTTCCGGAGAATATAGTGGCAGGAAAATTGGAAGGCTCAGAAATGGCGAGCTATTCTAAAAATTACAAGCTATAGTTAACACAAGGTATTTCTCTGTTGGGTCCTCACATGGATGGGCTTGCGACCTGACCACTAGAAGAGGAGATACCAGCCACGAAAGGCCCACATCCTAGGTTACTTGTTGTCAGCAACAAATCCGACACAATTCATAAGTCTGTTGGTAGAGATGGGAAACGACAGCAAGACTTTTACTAAGAAAACAGTAACAGGAAGGCTGGCGCTCCCAAACGTAGGTGGAAACTACAGGAATAAACAACATATCCCGGCTGCATACCATTGTCTATAGAGCTGTGCTCACAGGCCCAATTCTAAGAGAAATACAGCTAATGATGAACAAGCTCTTCGATTTTATGCTGTGTAATTTGGGATATTAAACATGACCATTCTGGCGGTCCTTTACCTAAGCAACACTTCAGTGGGAGCAAATGACTGAGGAAAATTGATGTTAATGTATAAAGTTCCTTACGTGGTTAAACATTCTTTCTTTTCACGCAACCGGAGTGCACTACACTGTTATATATCATAGAAAAGTCTTGGATTACACACACTCGGAGTGCCACATAACTGTGACGTCGGAAGAGTGTTTACATTCCGAGTAGTTTCATGACTCATCCTTTACGATCACATACTTGAACTATATTGTTGGACGGGGCACAAGAGTGTTTTGGAACTACTTCCCTTTATAGAAGGACTGCATTGTACCATTATTTTATCAATGAATTTACACCTGACACCTGCTTTACGTACGATTTAGCCTTTGTCACCATTCGCTTTAATATCTTGGCAAATTGTCACACCCAGTTTTGCATGATTTGACTGATTTCAATTGTGTAATCATAGGAACTGAAGTGGAAAGAAGACAAGGATTTCTGGTCAGATGAGTATCGGGTAATATCAAAAGCAGCAGAAAATGGTATAACAGGTGTAGGATTCGTTATGAATAGGAAGGTAGGGCAGCGGGTGTGTTACTGTGAACAGTTCAGTGACCGGGTTGTTCTAATCAGAATCGACAGCAGACCAACACCGACAACGATAGTTCAGGTATACATGCCGACGTCGCAAGCTGAAGATGAACAGATAGAGGAAGTGTATGAGGATATTGAAAGGGTAATGCAGTATGTAAAGGGGGACGAAAATCTAATAGTCATGGGCGACTGGAATGCAGTTGTAGGGGAAGGAGTAGAAGAAAAAGTTACAGGAGAATATGGGCTTGGGACAAGGAATGAAAGAGGAGAAAGACTAATTGAGTTCTGTAACAAGTTTCAGCTAGTAATAGCGAATACCCTGTTCAAGAATCACAAGAGGAGGAGGTATACTTGGAAAAGGCCGGGAGATACGGGAAGATTTCAATTAGATTACATCATGGTCAGACAGAGATTCCGAAATCAGATACTGGATTGTAAGGCGTACCCAGGAGCAGATATAGACTCAAATCACAATATAGTAATGATGAAGAGTAGGCTGAAGTTCAAGACATTAGTCAGGAAGAATCAATACGCAAAGAAGTGGGATACGGAAGTACTAAGGAATGACGAGATACGTTTGAAGTTCTCTAACGCTATAGATACAGCAATAAGGAATAGCGCAGTAGGCAGTACAGTTGAAGAGGAATGGACATCTCTAAAAAGGGCCATCACAGAAGTTGGGAAGGAAAACATAGGTACAAAGAAGGTAGCTTCTAAGAAACCATGGGTAACAGAAGAAATACTTCAGTTGATTGATGAAAGGAGGAAGTACAAACATGTTCCGGGAAAATCAGGAATACAGAAATACAAGTCGCTGAGGAATAAAATAAATAGGAAGTGCAGGGAAGCTAAGACGAAATGGCCGCAGATAAAATGTGAAGACATCGAAAAAGATATGATTGTCGGAAGGACAGACTCAGCATACAGGAAAGTCAAAACAACCTTTGGTGACATTAAAAGCAACGGTGGTAACATTAAGAGTGTAACGGGAATTCCACTGTTAAATGCAGAGGAGAGAGCAGATAGGTGGAAAGAATACATTGAAAGCCTCTATGAGGGTGAAGATTTGTCTGATGTGATAGAAGAAGAAACAGGAGTCGATTTAGAAGAGATAGGGGAACCAGTATTAGAATCGGAATTTAAAAGAGCTTTGGAGGACTTGCGGTCAAATAAGGCAGAAGGGATAGATAACATTCCATCAGAATTTCTAAAATCATTGGGGGAAGTGGCAACAAAACGACTATTCACGTTGGTGGGTAGAATAGATGAGTCTGGCGACATACCATCTGACTTTCGGAAAAGCATCATCCACACAATTCCGAAGACGGCAAGAGCTGACAAGTGCGAGAATTATCGCACAATCAGCTTAACAGCTCATGCATCGAAGCTGCTTACAAGAATAATATACAGAAGAATGGAAAAGAAAATTGAGAATGCGCTAGGTGACGACCAGTTTGGCTTTAGGAAAAGTAAAGGGACGAGGGAGGCAATTCTGACGTTACAGCTAATAATGGAAGCAAGGCTAAAGAAAAATCAAGACACTTTCATAGGATTTGTCGACCTGGAAAAAGCGTTCGACAATATAAAATGGTGCAAGCTGTTCGAGATTCTGAAAAAAGTAGGGGTAAGCTATAGGGAGAGACGGGTCATATACAATATGTACAACAACCAAGAGGGAATAATAACAGTGGACGATCAAGAACGAAGTGCTCGTATTAAGAAGGGTGTAAGACAAGGCTGGTAGCCTTTCGCCCCTACTCTTCAATCTGTACATCGAGGAAGCAATGATGGAAATAAAAGAAAGGTTCAGGAGTGGAATTAAAATACAAGGTGAAAGGATATCAATGATACCATTCGCTGATGACATTGCTATCCTGAGTGAAAGTGAAGAAGAATTAAATGATCTGCTGAACGGAATGAACAGTCTAATGTGAGTACACAGTATGGTTTGAGAGTAAATCGGAGAAAGACGAAGGTAATGAGAAGTAGTAGAAATGAGAACAGCGAGAAACTTAACATGAGGATTGATGGTCACGAAGTCAAAGAAGTTAAGGAATTCTGCTACCTAGGCAGTAAAATAACCAATGACGGACGGAGCAAGGAGGACATCAAAAGCAGACTCGCTATGGCAAAAAAGGCATTTCTGGCCAAGAGAAGTCTACTAATATCAAATACTGGCCTTAATTTGAGGAAGAAATTTCTGAGGATGTACGTCTGGAGTACAGCATGGACTGTGGGAAAACCGGAACAGAAGAGAATCGAAGCATTTGAGATGTGGTGCTATAGACGAATGTTGAAAATTAGGTGGACTGATAAGGTAAGGAATGAGGAGGTTCTACGCAGAATCGGAGAGGAAAGGAATATGTGGAAAACACTGATAAGGAGAAGGGACAGGATGATAGGACATCTGCTAAGACATGAGGGAATGACTTCCATGGTACTAGAGGGAGCTGTAGAGGGCAAAAACTGTAGAGGAAGACAGAGATTGGAATACGTCAAGCAAATAATTGAGGACGTAGGTTGCAAGTGCTACTCTGAGATGAAGAGGTTAGCACAGGAAAGGAATTCGTGGCGGGCCGCATCAAACCAGTCAGTAGACTGATGACCAAAAAAAGGAAACTACTTTTTTTCTTTTTGTAAAGTGCCCAGTTTTACATTTCTGACCATTTAAAACAAATTGTCTATGATTGTACCGCATTCAGAGCTCAACGTCTGACTGGACATTTTCACCAAGCCAGTTAATATGAATTGTATTGCAATGTGTATTAGCAATTTGTATTTATTAGAATTCAGAACGTCACTTCTTAATTATTAAGCAGACCAATCAACAAACAAATATATGATCCCTGATAGGAATAAAGTTAGTGTCAGCACTAAAAAATGAGTGATGACCTGGCTTTACATAATGTGTCTGTAAGGATTTTTGATAAATCCTTACAGACACATTATGTAAAGTAGTGAACTGATTATGTAAAGTAGTAAACTGATTATCAAGAGCTCAGCATGAACAATCATATCAACACACTTTTTTATAAGACGACTACGTAAAGTTCTGGCATTTTAAATAGCCTTTTACAGCACATAACGAAAATTTAATCCGAGATGTTACTGCAGACGAAATGTTGAACGGTAAATTGAGAATCGATTTGAATTTATTAACGCACTTTAATAATGTTTATCACAAGGCATTCCTGTTGACAACTCTTAGCAGTGTAATATCGGTTGACAATCGGCAATGTGATTGCAGAGTTGTGCATGCTGCAGCTTCCTACCTGAGACGAGTGCTGTAGGATCTCTGGCGTCCATGGTCCGTTTCTCGTCGTTCACTGACCCGCCGAAATACTTCATAATAAACCTTTCCCTTTTCAGAAGGACGGGGCAGGCAGATGGAGTAAATTTATTAAGAACACAAGATGATTTCCAGTAAACAACAGTGGATGGCTGGCTGAATATTCACCCTGGCGTGCAGTCCGCCCGTTTATGTTTCACGACGTCAGAATTAAATTGTTTAGCAACTCAGCCTCACATAATATTCAGATACAGTTTTGAGCGTACGGAATCTGACCATACACGGCTGACAGTCTGAAATGACGACAGTCTATCTCACTCGTAGTGTTCAGCTTTACTCGCAACTGTAGCATAAGATCACTCACTATTGCTCCCCAGCTGCTCTTTTTAGCATTCTCTGTAGACATTAACTTTTCTAACGTGTCGAAGCTCCTCGAATTACAACGAAATTGCATAATATATGGGAACAACATTACATCGTAAATAATATTGATTCTACATCATAATACATTACATTTCATCCGTATGTATAAAATGGTTATAATCCAAGATAAGCTACGTTAACGCAGAAAAGGAAAAAAAGTACAGGAGGAAGCACATACAGACTTCATTAATATTTTACAGAACGACAACGATCAGTAGTAGTAGGTGTACCATATAGTAACATAAGACAGGTAAGTCCGTTACATTACAAGTGTTCATTGTGAGCACAGCTCCTCACGCGTCGAGTCGATAGGCGAGTTCTTCCCAGACCTTGATCAGGGTGTCTGAAATAATTGTTGCAAAAATGCTGTTTCTGAAGTCAGGTAGCGGAAGCACATGCACATGAACCTTTATGAACCCCCAAAGGTGAAAATCGCTTTGTGTCACTTCGGATGTTAATGTGGGGGTCACGCAAAATAAGCTATGCGGCCAATCCAGCGGTCGGGTAAAACGTCGTTAACCAATCGCACATTGAGTTATGCCATTGAGGCGGCGCACCATCTGGCTACCAAATGAAGTTCTGTTGTACAGCTTCTTCCAATTGAGGAAAGAGCTGTAGTTCTAATGGAAATGCCGTATGGCTAGGGCCGCCCGTCGGGTAGACCGTTCGTCTGGCGCAAGTCTTTCTAGTAGACGCCACTTCGGCGACTTGCGTGTCGATGGGAATGAAATTATGATGATAAAGACAACACAACACCCAGTCCCTGAGCGGAGAAAATCTCCGACTCAGCCGGGAATCGAACACGGGCCGTTACGTATGACATTCCGTCGCGCTGACCATTCAGCTACCAAGGGCGGACGTAGTTCTAATGCATCAAGATAACACACACCAGTTGCTTCAACGAAGAAGAAAGGCCCATAAATTTGCGCCGGGATATGGTAAAAGATTCAATTTTTTTGGGGGGGGGGGGTGGTCTCGTGGCAGCTGTACTATCTCGTGAGGATTTTCTGACTCCCCGATATCTGTGCTCACGTTTCCACATGGGTGAAATGTCGATGCATCATTGAAGACGACACGATCCCGAAAATCTTGGTTGTTGTGCAGCAACATTTCGTTTACAAAGATGGCACTAAACCGTAGTCTGTATGCTTTAGAGCTTGTAACAACTGCAAACAATAAGGACTAGTAGTAAGCACCTTTTTAAGACTCCAGATAGACGTCCCTGAAATTGCTTTTTCACGATTAGGTATCCGAACTGATTACTTGGGGCTTCGCGGAAAGACTCTTACTCGTTCAACACATTCTTCCGTCACTCTTGGTCGTTCCATACTCTTCCCTTTGCGGAAATATGTACAAACAAAACTGTTTGAGCCGCTCTTTCATTTGATGTATTATTTATAATTACAAGTTGAATGCAATAAATTCTACAAAGCCTTGAAACCTGTGTTCATTTTGGAACATCCTGTAGATTGCACTGTTTACAAAAGCTATGTGTTTACTATCAGTATCATCTGCCAAGTCACTGACATGCAACATGAGCAGCGTAGGTCCCTACTAGAGCTGCACTCTACCAAAACTACAGTTATGTATTTGTGGTATAACACATAAATGAAGCAGTAAATGGTAGGATTACCGGTATTACTGACAGCATTGGTACGCAAAGAAACATAAATGAATGTGTGAGAGGTAAACTGGGAACCAACAACTTCTCTCTGTTTTTTGTTTGTTTTTCGTGTAACTAGCACCACACATCGTTTAGTGTTAGTCCACTGTCCACTTTTATATGAACACAAAATACACTATAGAGCCAAAGAAACTGGTACATCTGCCTAATATCGTGTAGGGCCCCGCGACAACGCAGAAGTGCCGCAACACGATGTAGCATGGAGTCGACTAATATCAGAAGTGGTGCTGGAGGGAATTGACACCATGAAACCTGCAGGACTGTCCATAAATCCGTAAGATTACAAGGTATCCCAGATATGCTCAATAATGTTCATGTCTGGGGAGTTTGGTGGACAGCGGAAGTGTTTAAACTCAGAAGACTGTTCCTGGAGCCGCACTGTAGCAGTTCTGGACGTGTGGGGTGTCGCACTGTACCGCTGGAATTGTCCAAGTCCGTTGGAATGCACAATGGACATGAACGGACGCAGGTGATCAGACAGGATGCTTATGTACGTGTCACCCGTCAGAGTCGTATCTAGACGTATCAGGGATCACATATCACTCCAACTGTACACGCCCCTCCACCAGCTCGAACAATCCCCTGCTAGCGTGCAGGGTCCATGGATTCATAAGGTTGTCTCCATACCCGTACACGACCACCCGCTCGATATAATTTGAAATAAGACTCGTCCGACCAGACAACATGTTTCCAGCCATCAACAGTCCAATGTTGGTGTTGACGGGCCCAGGCGAGACACATAGCTTTGTGTCGTGCAGTAATCAAGCGTACACGAGTGGACCTTCGGCTCCGAAAGCCCGTGTCGGTGATGTTTCGTTGAATGGTTCGCACGCTGACACTTGTTGATGGCCCAGCATTGAAAGCTGCAACAATTTGCGGAAGGGTTGCACTTCCGTCACGTTGAACGATTCTCTTCAGTCGTCGTTGGTCCCGTTCTTGCAGGATCTTTTCCCGGCCGCAGCGATGTCGGAGATTTAATGTTTTAGTGGATTCCTGATATTCACGTGGTGAACACGGGAACTGGTAACACCACGTTCAAACTCGCTTAATTCTTGATACTCTGCCATTGCAGCAGCGGTAACCGAACTAACAACTGCGCCAGACACTTGTCTTATACAGGCACACGCCCCTCCACCAGCCCGACCGCAGCGCCTTATTCTGCCTGTTTACATTGTATTTGAATACACTTGCCTATACCATTTTCTTTGGCGCTGCAGTGTATAAATTTCATTTCACAGGTGGTAAAAATTAGTTGATCCGTAAATTCTGCGCTTTCTATGCAACCAAAGTAATTACTTTTGATGAAAGTACAGTTTACATACACAATCATAAAAAATCTATATAATTACTGTTGTTATTTTGTACTCAATAGAAGGTTTCATCATGACCAAAGACAGGAGTTTCCTGTTACTATACACGAAAGTTGTTATGAATTTATGAATAACATAAATATGTTTTATGTAAGCTCCCCGAAGCACGGAAGCGATGTCTGCTGTGGTTTTGTTATGCATCTTTTTTTATTTGTACGTTTTTTTTCATGAAATTGATATTCGAGAGCTATGTGATAAATCAGTATTTTTTGTTTTTACCACAACATCTGTCTATTTCTTGTTACTAATCAACAATTTTCGAATAAAACCTGAGTTAATCATTGACAGTTTCAGTGTTGCTATAAATACTGTTTATTTTTAAGTAATAGACAGGAAGAAAACTATATAGAATAAAGATGTTCCCTAAGTTACGCGGCCCTTTATATATCGTAATTCAGTTTCTAGACGTTTCATTTCTTCCGGTTTCTAGGGGAATCTAGGAAAACACTGGTCGCATACTCAAACAAAGTCATGTGAGGTAACGCCCAATACGTATGCAACACACTTAACGAACAGGTAACGCGGGTACGATCTTACTGACCAAAGCTACTAGGTAATCCACAGTAGTCTCCGCTTACTTATGATAGTCTACTGTACACTAAGGTAGTTTTACAACTCTGGCCCCTACACACTTCGCCTTGAAGTCAGTTCATCTGTCAATGTCCCTCCATCGAAGATAACATGCTGCGTCCTCCGTGCTAAAAAATCGTAAACAAAATCATAAATTTCGTTTGATACACCACATGATCGTAGTTTCGTTAATAATCGTTGGTGTGGTCCAGAGTCACAAGGTGAATGCAGCTTTCTGCATGCAGTGGAAATTTCTTCATTGACGCATGAGCGGAAGCGTAAAACAACTAACACGACAGGAAGAGTTTCGCCAGCGGTCTGGTTGAGCCTTGCTCGGAGGCGGTGTGCCGCGGCAGATGGATTCGTGCCTCGTATGGCGTCGGCGTCTGTTGTGTCTCCAGACGGGAGGCGCAGTGCAAACAGCCCCGACCGACACAGCCGGCAGGGGTCGCCACAAAAAACCCACGGCCGCCGCCTCTCTGCTCTGCTGCGCTCTGCTTCACGCCCTGCTCCACCTCCGCCCCCGTCTCCACAGCAGGAAGCTCAAACGGTCAAGGTCAAACTCCCCATGTGTCACGCGGGGATCGCAAGAAACGCCTGCCCGCTGCGTCACATCAACAGCTGATGTGACAACGCTTGACGCCTGGAGAGAACGCGACGGCGGCCTGAGTCAGTGGGTTATCTCGTCTGACTTAAGTTTCTTCTCCACTAATGCAGGAAGTCAGATTGAAGTCGACAGCTAGAGCGTAATTGGGTTTAGATTTTAATGTCAAGGAAAAAAATCAACGATATTGTACCTTGTTTTGCCTGTGAAAAGTGTATTCTCATACGGATCAAGAATAAGAAACTACAAATGGATGAATTCTACGCTGTAGTATGAATGTTGCATGCGCATGGCCGTACCAAAGGTGACGAGGTAGGCCCCCGTCAAGGGTGTAGCCACAGAGGAAGCGCAAAACCAGGTCAAAAATAAAAAACTGGAAGAGGTACATAAGTTCCTCTTCTCCTTGTATTCCCATCTTCCACATACGAGAAGCCTTTCCGTGACAGCAAAACTGTGTGACTAGACTAAATAATAAGAATTAGTTACTATTAAAATAAATTCCTGTAAGGAAACTTTAGGGCTTATCGTATCGTCGACGTCGAGGTCATTACAGATCGAGCACACACCTAAAGCTAACCGCAGAGTATCGATGCAAGGGTAGTAGGTAAAGCATCTCATTTCTACAGCGTCATTTCGTCCAAGTAGCATAATGAAGAACCTACCGCTACCGAACGCACGTCTAAGATGGTTTACGCGGCATTAGCGTGCCATTGGTTCATACAACTGCCGCCTACACAGGTCGTTTAGGTCCAATAAAGGAATTGTAGCAGCTAGCACGCTATGGAACTGTAGGATATTACAGGTCGGCGAGCGATTGCGCAAAAACGGTGGATGGGACTTGGAATTACCTTGTCTGTACTTTTTCTGCTGCCAACTTTGGGTTGGTACGAACTGCTGTGCAACTAGGAAAGAATTCATTACTAAGCCTTCTGTGGCTGATTAATAATGTTACGAGAGTTGTTCATCGTTTTGCCAATTGACATCTTAACTATCTTCATCTAAAGCGAACCCACGTTTAAACAAATCTGTAACTGCCATTGGTAATCTGCTACGTTGCTCAAGCTGTTAAACTTCAGTTGAATGACATAAAAATTGTATAACAGACACAATGCCTGTTCTCATCTCTTAATTACAAACCTTTTTCTTTTATCTGTAGTTAATAATTTGAAACTATTAATTAATAAGGTGAAACTATTAATTAATAAGGAGTATATCATGCCAAACCAATGTCCTCCACTGGTTCCTATCTCTTGCAATTACGTAAATCACAGGCAATTTGCTTATAATAGAAAAGAGCATTAAATTATTTCGGAAGCAGAACTCATGGCATCTGTATCGAAGCAAAATTTTGATAATATTACGTCTGAAGACTTTATTACAAATCTGCCACAATTGCAGTAGCATACACATATTTTGGCGACTAGTTTCGAAGCGACTGGTTCATTCTCAGGCCTAATCTACTGAGACTGCAGTGAAAGTGCCTCATCTTAATGACAACGATCTAAAATTGGCAACACGTGCACCACACAGTGACGGTAGATAATGTCATAATATGCACATGCCCACTATGTAAGTCAAAATCAAACTGAACCACTTCAAAATGTTGAAATTGCATAATTTCATGTCTAATTACCTGTAGACTACGATATCAGGAACGCGTTCTCCAGCACTCTAGTTTCGGTACCACTTGTCGGCCTGCAACCTGGAGAACTGTACAGGTGTGCGGGTTGCCTGCAGCAGAGGTAAGTTCAGTGGAAATGCTCGCGCCAGCAAGTGAAGCGCAT
This sequence comes from Schistocerca piceifrons, assembly GCF_021461385.2. Lineage (NCBI taxonomy): Eukaryota > Metazoa > Arthropoda > Insecta > Orthoptera > Acrididae > Schistocerca > Schistocerca piceifrons. Next base: position 620,102,369 of record NC_060139.1, on the reverse strand, counting down.
ACATTTTATTAAAGTGACGTTATCTGTTCATCTGGTCACACCTTAACCTGCGTTTCACTTCAGCCGATAGTTCATCTTGTAGACTCACTGAAATAATCAGAGTTGCTTGTTAATATCGGATAGATATGTATAACAGGATCAGACGAACAGAAGTCGGTCGGTCAGCTGACCAAAACATCTGCACACGACCAATTCCTCGGTCTGTCGGTAGGTTGGTTAGTGGATATGTAGGGCTCTTTACGTTCACCATTGTTAAGTCGCACTACTAGGTATCTCAGGCCCCAGTCGCCAGTTAGTTGCAGAAAACACTTGCATCCACTGACGTAACAACTGTGTTTCGTTTTCGTTATCTGCATAGTTTCTCTGGGCGGTGTGTTTATTTTACGTAACACACTGCCCTAAAAATCACGGTACACAATGTGGCGACCCGATGACAGGGTGTGGGTATGGCAAATGCCCGGTGAACGGCATCTGCCAGCGTGTGTAGTGCCAACAGTAAAATTCGGAGAGCCGGCCGCTGTGACCGAGCGGTTCTAGGCGCTTCAGTCCGGAACCACGCAGCTGCTACGGTCGCAGGTTCGAATCCTGCCTCAGGCATGCATGTGTGTGATGTCGTTAGGTCTAAGTAGTTCTAAGTCTAGGGGACTGATGACCTCAGATGTTAAGTCCTATAGTGCTTAGAGCCATTTGAACCATTAGAAAATTCGGAGACGGTGGTGTTATGTTGTGGTCGTGTTTTTCATGGAGGGGGCCTGCACTCCTTAATGTTTCGTGTGGCACTATCACAGCATAGGCCTACATTGATGTTTTAAGCACCTTCTTGCATCCCACTGTTGAAGAGCAATTCGGGGATGGCGATTGCACCTTTCAACACGATCGAGCACCTGTTCATTATGCACGGCCTGTGGCGGAGTGGTTACACGATAATAACATACCTGTAATGGACTGGCCTGCACAGAGTCCTGACCTGAAACCTATAGAATTCCTTTGAGATGTTTTGGCACGCCGACTTGGTGCCAGGCCTCACCGACCGACATCGATACCTCTCCTCAGAGCAGCACTCCGTGAAGAATTGGTAGCCATTTCCCAAGAAACCTTCGAGCACCTGATTGAACGTATGCCTGCGAGAGTGGAAGCTGTCATCAAGAATAAGGGTGGGCCAACACCACATTGAATTCCAGCATTACCGGAGGAGGGCGCCACGAACTTGTAAGTCATTTTCAGCCGGGTATCCGGATACTTCTGCTCACATAGTGTACCTGATATTGCTCACCAACAACGGATGTCTCCAGAACAAAAACGTCCCGCCATTGCTGCCGCAGCCATATTGTGTTCGCAGACAAACGTGAAACGACAACACCGTTGCTCCCATGTTCAACAATAAACCACTTCGTTATTCTGGTCAGGTATAATCATTACTGTTACAACCTATTGCCGATATCAAAGTGATGTAACTTTGCACCCATCGCCTAAGGTTTTTCATTCGTAGGTTTCTTCTCAAAAAATAATATAGCCGATTAATAATACAACAGTATGGATATCAAATGTAGATAGCATCAAAGAGTGATGAACATGAATGAGGATGTGACGGACTGTAGGTAATAAAAGAAATCTTCTGATATAAATTTATTGATAGGATAGGATCACACGTTTCAGCAATTAAATTCTTATCTACTAGAAATGGAGCTCATAAAATCAGGGACGTGTATGAGCAGACTGTAGTAAAGGTACGATATCCAAAGCCTGGCATGGAATGACTGACTCCTAGTATGAATGACTGTTATCATTCGCAATATTTGTATGGTTGTGGACACAATTTTATTAAAATCTTAAACCAATGAAATATTACATAACTGTAGCAGAAAAAAATCTAAGAGGGAAAAATTAAATTGGACTAGACACAATTTGAATGAGGATATCGAAAATAGAGGAAATAATTACAGTACTTTGTCGCAGGACTGACATAAGAACGAAATAGCAGGTTTGCTCCCATATCACAATCAGTTTTCTACCTCTCTGTAGACCCATCGACGAGGTGTTTCTTAGGATAGTTCCAGTGTAACCAAAACAAGACAATACTTTATGTTGGTAGCAATGTTGCTTATTTATTTCTGTCTATATTTTGTTTCAGTCTTTTCCATACAAACGTCAGAGATACTATGAGGGACAGTCAAAAGAAAACCGAACACCCGTTACAAGGGGACCATGAAATGGTTTCATTCAACAGTAATCACTAGAGCATATAGAAATTTATCCCACGGGGAAACGAGATGATCAATCCTTGTTTCATAGAACGCGGTCGGCCGCTGACATATCCACAACTGTACCCGCTCTCGCCCTTCCTCGTCCGACTGCAACCGACGTGCGCGTCTGTCCTTCTTCAGGTCACCACCACTGCGAGCCCGAGGGCAAACGGCAAAGCCAATAGTGGAAACATCCCACTCGTCAAACTAATACAGATCTTTTCACACAAGTTCATTATGACATCTTTCTTCAACTCCAGGGGCTCTCTGCTCTTCGAGTTCCTCGAACGTTGAATCAGAATCGATACGCAGCGCCACAAGACGCTTTGCAGAGACTGCGCCTCTAAGTCGAAAGGCCCAAGAACGCTGTCAGACGAAATCACCCTGTTGCAAGATAACGCCCGCCCCCACACTAACAAACGGACGAAGGCCACTCCGCGCTTCAGTAATTTGGTTGGTATACACTGCAACATCCTCCGTACAACCCGGATGTTTCACCATGTGATTTTCTCATCTTTGGCGACCTGAAGAAAGACATGCGTGGACGTCTGTGTCAGTCAGACGAGGAACTGCAAGAGTGGTGCGGTTGTGGATCCGTCAGCGGCCGACCGCGTTCTGTGAAACATTAATTGGCCGTTTCGTCTTTCAGTGGGATGAATATCTTAACGCGTGTGGCAGTTACTTTTCAATGGAATCATTCCATCGTTCCGTTGTGACGGGTGTTCGGTTGTCATTTGACTGCCCCTTAAATGTAGTACACTTTCATTGCGGACTCCTTTCGTTGTTTGAAGCGGTATGATGTCAAATAAGAATTTTTGGGAAATACCTTAATTCCGTATAGTGCAGAATTTGTGTACACAGTTCTTTTACCGTATTGTGCAGAAGTAACTGTACTATGGAAAATGATTTTCGAAAGATTTCCACCATGTTATTCTTTGAAGTAACTCAGCGAGGTGCGGCAGTGGTTAAAACATTTGAGTCACATTCGGGAAAAGAGAGAACTTTTTCGAGACGGGTCCTTCAGAAAAGACGTGATCGATACCGGGGCTTGTGGTCGTCTAATAGCATTTCTTCTCTAACGGTCTAGGTGGAGTTTGTCTTCCATTTCTGTAACAGACAGTGAGCTATTATCTTCCAAGATGCTACTCCAGGCGGGTGTAAAACGAATGTGCGCAACGGTAAATAATAAAGGCTAAAATGAAGATTTGGCCCTGTCTCACTACCCTCTGAAGCAGATCTTAGGATCTCTTAACGGACTTTAACATATAAATTACAATCTAAACATAAATGAATGATGAAGGCAACTAATCCTACTAAATGATAAACGTTGTTCCTGCTTATATAATAATTGTAGATTTAAAAATAAACCTTTATACTACAAAGTTTACATTTCCTAAGTAAAATTACTGATCAGTTGCCCAACTCTACCCCTTATTATGACTGCGCGGTCTACTATCAATAATGCGTAATGACTGACATCATCTACATAACAAACACTAGAAGACACTACTTTCAAAGATGATCGAAGGTGGTGTAGAACCTCAGTGGAAATAAACTAACGCGATCACAGCTGTTTAGCTTTTATAGCCCTAATAAGCCTAAGCAATTTGCGATATCACCGTATGTACTGCGTCCGGTGCGTCGAAGCGATGGTTCTCGTACTCGTCTGCGACGATGGAAGAACTCCAGCCACAAATAAACTCTTTCAAACACTAGGACGGCAGAAGGCGGTCCTCTGACTAATATACTCTAATACTGTCTTCTCCTCTCTGTCTTCTACAGACGAGAAACGCGAACTCCCAACCACAAGAACGGAGTTCAGGTAACGTCTCAACGTAGGTATAGGCTGCATACTAAACGACGATTTCCAACCCGGAGGTGAAGTGCAGAATCGTATAGGTTCGCACCAGTACAGTTCCTAACTGTTCTTACTATAAACTCTACTGAGAGCAAAGACAGCAAGTCCATCTGTACCAACAAAAGCTGATATCGAGCGACCGTCACACAAGGGCGCTCACAACGGAAGACCTCGTCTCTCTACCACTGGCTTCCCAGCAAGGCTCGGCTCCCCACCATCTTAATTCCGAAACGAATCATATTCCCGAAACCACGGAATATTCTCCCTCTCTACAGATTCTTCCGAACGCCGACCAACCATATTATAGTCTTTTATCGTCCAGCGCGGAATGTTTGCGAGGAAAAACCTATACTCGTACAATCGTACGCTTCTGAGTAAAAATCCTTGGAAATAACGCAGCCTGCGTGGTTTCCGAGGTGCCGCTTCTTCGTTCCTCTCACCGCTTCCAAGATTTTCAGCGTTATCCGGTTATCCTTCCGGCCCTTACTACAACAGCGGCCGGCCGTCACCCTATTGTGCTCCAGAGCTCAGGTGCCACGACGTCTGCCTAGCTACTTCCTGTGTTTAAGCAGGACCAACACCTGTGCGGGCCTTCCACCCAGGGCATGAATTCTGCCTGCAATTTCATCGCCACTGGCGTTCTAGTATAGGCAGTAATTCATTACACCGTTTTTATAATAAAGCCACTCCGTCACCTTTCATCCAATAAGCGTTAACAATTATTTACGAGACGTAAGTGACAATGTCAATCTCCTTTATATATTCATATATACGATGTACAACCTGTCATATGATACCTAATTGTGTTTGTAGATCACGGCACAGTATATGGATGAGTTCTTGTAAGGTGCGAAATTATATCCACCTTACAGCCTGCATATACTGAGCTGGCATAAACGGCGGTTCTGGCATTACATTTAGTAACGGTTGTGGATCTGTTTATGGTAAAGAAATATTTGTTGGTATGTTTTATAGCTTTAAATCACGAGATGATGCACTTTGACGACCGTGCTATGCACAGTTACACATGGTACTCGACTTTTGTATGACGGGACAGGGACGATGGTTCCACATCTTTTATAGATGCACTTGAAAATGGATCATGCTTGAAACTAGTAGTGCTGAATAAGGTACGATTTTAAAATGCACTCAGGTGGACTGATGTCTTTTCCCAGTCGCAGATGATGCAATTATCGACAACGAAGTACTGTTTGAACGAAATTATGCAAATATTGAGTCAAACCTTCATAATATTTCAAAGTGGTACGAAAGTTGACATCATGCTTTAAATGTTCTTAAATTTATAATTGTGCAGTTGACAAAACGAAAAAGCATAGTGTGCTATGAATATATTAGTGAGTCACATCTGGAATCTGTCAACTCACACCAATTCCCGGGTGTTACAGTAGGGATAAGAAATGGAACGAACATATAGGCTCGGTCTTGGGTAAAACAGGTAGCAGAATTCGGGTTATTAGTAGAATACTAGGGAAATGCAATGACTCTACAAATTAGATTGCTTACAAATCACTCGTGCGACCCATCATAGAATAATGCTCAGACATGGGGGACCAAATAGTACTAGCAGGGGATGTTGAACTTATACAGAGATTGGTGGCACGAATGGTCACAGGTTTGCTTGAACCGCGGCGGGAGTGTGTCCCAGAGATGATGAAAGAACTAATCTGCCATCCCGAGAAAGTCTGATAAGGAAATTTTAAAAACCACCTCTAAATGATGACTCTAGGAATACTGACTGATTCACGAAGACATGAAAATATTCTAATATGTTATTCTACAAGTAATAGTACAAAAAAATCATGTAAACATAGGTCCGCAAATGATTGGTTACGTAGTTAGGCTAATAAAAGATTTTGCCTGAAATTTAGCAACTTCGCTAATATGAAGCCATCGAAAAACAGTGCGAGGTTGAAGTAAAGCACAATTTCCATTTATTTTGTTGTTATTGGTCTAGTGACTCTAATAAAACATGTCCCATACGCGTATCTGCAGTAGTTTTCCAGAACATTCAGAGAAGCAAAGATTATACAAGTATAATTCTTCAGGCTTTCCCGGCGATCTAATGACATCTTGGGTTGTCGGGTGATCTGCCGGATATCAGCATCGTACTTGCACGATATTTCGGTAGCGTAGCTCTTTACCTTCATCAGGTGTGACCTGAGACTGTCTCAGGTCGCACCTGATGAAGGTAAAGAGCTACGCTACCGAAATATCGTGCAAGTACGACGCTGATATCCGGCAGAACACCCGACAACCCAAGATGTCATTACACAAGTAAATTTGTTTACTTTCCATTAAGAATGTAGAAACGTTTATGTCATTGTTGGCAACCGTTAGTGAGTTGTTTAGTCGTTTCCTAACCTTGAAACAAGTTAGTTTTCTGCATTGTTCAGTGAAATTGTATTTACACTGTACAACTTGCTTAACACTGAGTTTTGTTTTTTTCCGGTTTAACATGAATTCACGTATGCTATCGTATTAATAAAAGCAGATTATCTGACACATTCACACAGTTTCAATTAACGTTATTACCATCATTTTTCCAAAATTAAATTCTCTACAACTTCTGTTGAAAGCTTTGTGCTGTTGTCTGTAATTTTAAAAAAAGAAAAAAAAAAACAAATTGGACCAAGTAGTTAATAAATTAAAAATTTTGCGAAATTTCTGCTTTACTTCTCTGAATGATCTAGAAAACTACTGCAGATACACGCCTGAGACATATTTTATTAGAGTCACCAGATCACTAACAACAAAATAAATCGAAATCCTGCTTTACTTCAACCTCGTACTGTTTTGCGATGGCTTCATATTAGCGAAGTTGCTATATTTCCTGTAAAATCTTTTACTATCCCTAACTCCGCAACTAAACATTTGCGGATTTATGTTTATACGAACTTTTTTCTTTAGTTTTACTTGCAGAATAATATATTAAAATATTTGCGTATCTTCTTGAATCACCGCGTATACTATGACCCTGTATGTATTGCTCCCACATGGATAGCCAGGACAAGCTTAGATTAGTTGCAGTGCGCATTCAGGCAATAAAACAATAATTCTTCCCGCGCTCCATACGTGAGTGGAACGGGCAAAAGTCCTAATAACTGGTACAGTGGTACATAGCTTCTGTTATGCACTTCACACTGGTTCGTGGAGTGTAGATGTAGATAATAACCTCTTTATAGACCCTCTTCTTTCACTTGCCACGATCATTAAGACCACTTGTTTAAATACGTTCAACTTTAAAACAAGAGATACTCGAGCAAAAGTCGCGCAGTTCAGTGGCGACAAAATGCAGAAATAATGGTTTCCAAAGTGCCCCTTTGTGCCGTACCTTCGGTAGGTGCATTAACATTTGTTTATTAGCATTTGAAGCGATGCCGCCCGTCACCGGACAGTGGGCCGACCCCTTCATTAAGAGCGCCAGCAGCGCGTTGTCGCGTAGCGGTGCTCATTAGCGACAACAGGTAGGCGGCTCGACTAGGCGGCCAAATGAGCGCGGGGCCCTGCAGCCGTGGCCTCGCCAGGCCCGCTCGGGCTGCTTCCCCTCTTTTTGTTTTTGTTTTTTTCTCCTTGTGTCACAAACGACAACAATTGATGGTCTGGCATCGTTTATCTTGAGCAGCTCTTGAGTGTGAAGAGTGCCTTATCATACTAACAGACACTATAGAATACCTGCATTCGCGGTTTTCCTACGGTAAACCGAACCGACCTAACAAAATGTTTTTCACGTCCTTAAAATAACACGCTGGTCGCTGTGGGGCGCTGTTGATGGCGTAGCACTCTGCAGATTGCAGTTGCACTTGGAGCGGTGAGAGGCGGCTGTGACGGGCCAGAGGGTCCAGAGGTAAAACTGCTGACAAAGAGGCTTTTGTTCAGTATAAGTACAAAATTTGCCGTGTCTTGGTGAGGCAAAACACGTCTCATGCGGTTGACCCTGGCCGGCGCTGACAAAGGCTGCAGCCTTTGTGAGAGCATGCTGCGTTGCTGCTCCGCAATTACGGATGTTTATAAAATGTCGATACATCTATATACTAAAAGGTATCAGATAGATTATATAATGGTAAAACAGAGATTTAGGAACCAGGTTTTAAATTGTAAGACATTTCCAGGGGTAGATGTGGACTCTGACCACAATCTACTGGTTATGAACTGTAGATTAAAACTGAAGAAACTGTAAAAAGGTGGGACTTTAAGGAGATGGGACCTGGATAAATTGAAAGAACCAGAGGTTGTACAGAGTTTCAGGGAGAGCATAAGGGAACAATTGACAGGAATGGGGGAAGAAATACTGTAGAAGAAGAATGGGAAGCTTTGAGGGATGAAATAGTGAAGGCAGCAGAGGATCAAGTAGGTAAAAAGACGAGGGCTAGTAGAAATCCTTGGGTAACAGAAGAAATATTGAATTTAATTGATGAAAGGAGAAAATATAAAAATGCAGTAAATGAAACAGGCAAAAAGGAATACAAACGTCTCAAAAATGAGATCAACAGGAAGTGCAAAATGGCTAAGCAGGAATGGCTAGAGGACAAATGTAAGGATGTAAAGGCTTATCTCACTAGGGGCAAGATAGATACTGCCTACAGGAAAATTAAAGAGACCTTTGGAGAAAAGAGAACCACTTGTATGAATATCAAGAGCTCAGATGGAAACCCAGTTCTAAGCAAAGAAGGGAAAGCAGAAAGGTGGATGGAGTATATAGAGGGTCTATACAGGGGCGATGTTCTTGAGGACAATATTATAGAAATCGAAGAGGATGTAGATGAAGATGAAATGGGAGATATGACACTGCGTGAAGAGTTTGACAGAGCTCTGAAAGACCTGAGTCGAAACAAGGCCCCCGGAGTAGACAACATTCCATTAGAACTACTGATGGCCTTGGGAGAGCCAGTCCTGACAAAACTCTACCATCTGGTGAGCAAGATGTATGAGACAGGCGAAATACCCTCGGACTTCAAGAAGAATATAATAATTCCAATCCCAAAGCAAGCAGGTGTTGACAGATTTGAAAATTACCGAACTATCAGTTTAATAAGTCACGGCTGCAAAATACTAACGCGAATTCTTTACAGACGAATGGAAAAACTGATAGAAGCCGACCTCGGGGCAGATCAGTTTGGATTCCGTAGAAATGTTGGAACACGTGAGGCAATACTGACCCTACGACTTATCTTAGAAGAAAGATTAAGGAAAGGCAAACCTACGTTTCTAGCATTTGTAGACTTAGAGAAAGCTATTGGCAATGTTGATTGGAATACTCTCTTTCAAATTCTGAAGGTGGCAGGGGTAAAATACAGGGAACGAAAGGCTATTTACAATTTGTACGGAAACCAGATGGCAGTTATAAGAGTCGAGGGGTATGAAAGGGAAGCAGTGGTTGGGAAAGGAGTGAGACAGGGTTGTAGCCTCTCCCCGATGTTATTCAATCTGTATTTTGAGCCGGGAATAAAGGAAACAAAAGAAAAGTTCGGAGTAGGTATTAAAATCCATGGAGAAGAAATAAAAACTTTGAGGTTCACCGATGACATTGTAATTCTGTCAGAGACAGCAAAGGACTTGGAAGAGCAGCTGAACGGAATGGACAGTGTCTTGAAAGGAGGGTATAAGATGAACATCAACAAAAGCAAAACAAGGATAATGGAATGTAGTCGAATTAAGTCGGGTGATGGTGAGGGGAATTAGATTAGGAAATGAGACGCTTAAAGTAGTAAAGGAGTTTTGCTATTTGGGGAGCAAAATAACTGAGGATGGTCGAAGTAGAGAGGATATAAAATGTAGAATGGCAATGGCAAGGAAACGTTTCTGAAGAAGAAAAATTTGTTAACATCGAGTATACATTTAAATGTCAGGAGGTCGTTTCGGAAAGTATATGGATGGAGTGTAGCCATGTATGGAAGTGAAACGTGGACGATAAATAGTTTAGACAAGAAGAGAATAGAAGCTTTCTAAATGTGCTGCTACAGAAGAATGCTGAAGATTAGATAGGTAGATCACATAACTAATAAGGAACTATTGAATAGAATTGGGGAGAAGAGGAGCTTGTGACACAATTTGACTAGAATAAGGGATCGGTTGGTAGGACATGTTCTGAGACATCGAGGGATCACCAATTTAGTATTGGAGGGCAGCGTGGAGGGTAAAAATCGTAGAGGGAGACCATGAGATGAATACACTAAGCAGTTTCAGAAGGATGTAGGCTACAGTAGGTACTGTGAGATGAAGAAGCTGGCACCGGATAGAGTAGCATGGAGAGCTCCATCAAACCAGTCTCAGGACTGAACACCACAACAACAACAACATCTATATGTCGACGTTTACGCTACAAACATCGACACATATTGGTGATATCCTGTTCTCCTATATATCGCGATCGAAACCGCAATATCAAGAGCCGATATTTTTATTCTATGTTATATTTTTTCACAATTTTCGTTTAATATTTGAAACTGGTCTTTTGAAATTGTAGTAGAACATAATTTTATTTTCACTGTGTGAAGGAGCGTTACTGGTATTTGAGCTTTCATCACGTCCAGTCTTTCTCTTTGATTGTGTGAAGCAAGTACAGGTGGCACAAAGAAGAAGCCCGACTGCATTGGCAGGTGGAGAGGGGGGAGTGAATAGAAATAGAATAACACAAGATTTCCGATGTGAAGAAATAGCACACCAAATAATCTTTTATGTAACTAGTGTGCTATTTCTTCACATCGTAACTCTTCAAAAATACTTGCATAAAATGACGAACAAAAATGGAATTGACAGGCTTGGTCCTTGCGGTGGGCGGAGACGTGTGAAGGGAATTGCGGACGTAATCGCCGCTGCTAACAGAAACAGTAATGTTTAACTTCGCCGCGCAGTTTTGATACTGCAACTGCTAGGTTTCTGGCGTTTGCAGAAATGGAAAAAACAGGGGTCGACATGAAATGTTCCAGTCAAATCCAATATGTGACGAAATCGAACGACGGACCCATCGGGCACCTTTGACTGTGCCACTTACATGCAGTTACCATTGTTAGCAAAGTGGTTATCGCCAACCGTGAACCTGCATCATTTCCTTTCGATTCTTGCTCTGTGTTTCAGCAGGGTGCTAACTTGTTGATGTACATAACACCTATACATGTATACTCCTATACATGTATACATGTATATAATCTTCCAAAACCGACAGCATGTTTACAATGTGCAGCTGATGTTTTTGTAGGTCGATACGTCGATATTTTTCCGTCACACATCGAGATATCAATACTTTTTCCATATATCGAGGGCCGATAATCATACCTTTCTTAAGTATCGATATATCGGATTCCCGATACTTTTAGAAATATCAGTAGTCCCATCCGCAGTGATGTCGGCGAGCCCGTGGACGATTGGTGGCCTCTGTAAACCACCGTCATCGGTGCGCTACTGCTCAGTCGGTGACGGTCCCTGGAACGACCCCCCAGTTCCGCACGTCGCCATCGCGGTGGCACGTGCAGACTGCCGTGCTTAGAACTCGAGCTGCTGCTCTCTGGCAGGAGTTGTACAGCTCCTGCCACTACGGTACTAAGTCGCGGGGAGCGCACTCAGTACTGGCAGCCACAGGTGCGGACGGCAGATTGGTAGGCTGTGGCACTAGGTCCCGTGAGGTACTCACTGCTGGAGGTAGGCGCTGCCCGGTCTCGAACCCACGGCTGCTGCTGGTGGTGCCCAGTCATCTCGCTCTCTGGGATGGCCCTGACGACGAGAATGCCTCTGCCTCAAGATTTAGATATATTTATACAGCTCAGAGGCGTTTTTGTGTCACTAAACCCCGGCACCTAGTCACGTCGCCCGTAACGTAGGAATCGCCCTGATATGGTGAGATCAGCCCACCTGCTGCAGTCATTACCGCTGTGTGGCGCAGTTTTTCGCTGAGCGCGACTAGCCTCATCTCCCAATCCCCTTACCTGTATGTTACTCTGATCCACATGTCACCATACAGTGTGTTCAGTCGTTACACTCGGCTGAGTCACTGGATGGTGCTGCCACGACTCGAATTAGCTGGGTTACCCCATGTTTTAGAAGAACCAGTGCCAGTTGCACTCTGTCTTCTCCTCTTTTTATCTTAGGGTTTTGGAACTTGGGATTTATTTGACAATTGTTTTGGGGTCTCCATTCCTAGGGAGTGATGTAGGTAGGATTTGTTTGCAAGGGATTTTGATGAGGTTGTTTGTAAGGAGGTGGCACTTGTACGTAAATTCTAAAGATTCGGTCGATGGTTGTTTAAGGTGTTTTTATTCGGGGTGGATTTCCCTGCCAAGGGTGTTAATCAGATGATAGCGTGGTGTCCTTGAAGACTCGTAGAAGTTGATGGATTTTTGTTGGATGATGTGATAGATGGTCGGGTGTCCTAACATAGTTCGGATTTCTTCGTTGCTGGTATACCTATTTATACCAGCTATGAATCGAAATGCTTTATTTTGTAGTGTTTCGATTTTTGTTAAATTTGTATCTGCGGCCATACTCCATAACTTTGATCCCTATAGTATGACCGGCAGAATGATTGTTTTCCACGTCTTGATTTTTGTTGCAGTTGTGAGGCCCCTGCCTTTTAGCAGGGGGTACAGCTGGTAGAGGCGTGCGGATCCCTTGTTGCATGCCTCGCTTATATGTTGTTTGAACGTCAGGTGTTTATCTAGTTTTAAGCATAGGTATTGGATTGCCTCTTTACACTGCATATGTTCGTTGTTTACTGTTAAGTTTCTGAGAGGTGGCTTACGTTTTGTTGTAAATATTATCGTCTGACATTTGTCTGGGTTGATCTTTGTCTTCCAGACGTTGCACCATTTGATGACATCTTCCAAATGGCGTTGCAGGCTGGTCACAATGTAGTTCAGATTTCTGCCGCTGTGGTATAGCGCTGTATCATCTGCGTACAGCGCTATATTTCCCCTTGGCGCTTTTGGTATGTCGTTTGTACGTAAGAGATATAGGAGGGGACCAATCACAAGGCCTTGTGGTACCCCAACCTCTGTCTTTTTCAGTGTGCTTTCGGCACCGTCTATTGCGGAGTAAAACTTCCTTTTTGTGAGGAAGGATTTAATAATTTGTACTACGTGGGTTGGGATGTTTAATTTGAACATTCTGTAGAGCAGGCCGCCATGCCAAACAGGATCGAACGCCTTTTCAATATCTAGAAATATTGCAGCCGTGCTATGTCCCTGGGATTTCTCCATACAGATGTGGTCTATCAGGCGAATGGCCTGATATATGGTGCTGTGGCCTGCACGAAATCCGAATTGCTCGGGGAAGAGGATGTTGTTTGTTTGGAGTTGGTGTAGCAGCGGGATCTGTGTTAGGATTTGCAGGATTTGAGAGAGGTGGTTTAGTAGGGAGATAGCCGGCCGGAGTGACCGTGCGGTTCTAGGCGCTACAGTCTGGAGCCGAGCGACCGCTACGGTCGCAGGTTCGAATCCTGCCTCGGGCATGGATGTGTGTGATGTCCTTAGGTTAGTTAGGTTTAATTAGTTCTAAGTTCTAGGCGACTGATGACCTCAGAAGTTAAGTCGCATAGTGCTCAGAGCCATTTGAAACCATTAGTAGGGAGATATGCCGTTGGTTTTGTGGGAATAGATGGTTTTTGTTGGGTTTAGGGATTGAGATGATTTTAGCAACCTTCCAGGCTGAAGGGAAATAATTTGTTTTTAGGCAGTTGTTGAGTATGGCTGTGAGGTGTGATATGGCAGGTTGGGGAAGGTTTTTGAGGAAGGGAGGTTTGTTACTATCGGGACCAGGGGCTTGGAATTGCCGATTCGCCTGATAAAGAGCACCAACTGCACGTTCGCTGACTAGGGCGAAGGAGGTGACATGCCTCTGCCGAAGTTTCCTGGTGAGGTAGCGACAAACTCTTCTTCGGGTTCCCTTCTTATCCTCAATGAGCTGGGCAAGGTCGGGTGGTAAATCGCTTCTTCCTTGGTCGTGGGTGATTTTAATCGTTCAGATTTTGCTGCAGGAAGACACTATATGGGTTAATTCCTGTATAGCGCGGTCTATGTCCTTTTTTCGGGGCATCTCTGGGGCAAAATCGGGTATGTGTTGACCTATGAGCGTCTTGTAGCGCTCCCAGTTGGTATGATACGTAACTCTCTTTCTCGCCTCTGCTCCATCTCGGTCGTCTTCGAATCTTAGGATAATAGGGTTATGGTCAGAGTCAAGGGCGTTCACCACTTCAGTTGTTGCGGCCAGAGGTATGTTTTTGTGGAGACAGATCTGGTGGGCATCTGGAATCGTAGTGAAAGTGGGTGAGTTGCCCACTCTCCAGGAGTTATTTGTACGTGAAGGACATTGGCGTGGACGCCACCCCTCCAGGGCGGCTAACGGGACACTCGCCACGGCGAGAGTGAGAGACAGTTGTGAATGGACACTCGATCAGGCGGCGTCTCGTTTGCTAAAAGGGAAATATGTATATTTTCCTTGTGTGTGATTGTTGTCAATAGTAAGTGCTTCTCTACATATGTCGTAATTGATTGCAATCCAAATGGATCCGAACCATTATACAGTCCTTTAAATTCCTATTGTTCCAATAAAATTGACGAATCAAATTCCCGTCTGCAGACGCTAACTTCCACTAACACTGTGGCTGTCGGCCTGCGGCTGCTAATGCAGTACTTCACAGTATCCCTGCCACTACTTGTTATTACTTCTCTTACAAGGCTTATCACCTTTGTTAAAAGACTGAGTAGCGACGCAACAGCTCGACAGCGACACAACAGGCAGTCATGTGACCGATGTCAGAGCAGTGAAGAAACGAGTATGTGTCAGTCAGTTATATGGAATCAGTGCAGTAGGGTAAGTAGATGTGGCTAGCTGACAGAGTAGCAGAAAGGAACGAACTTGTGTGTCCAAACAACTCAGAAACAAGGCAATAGTTGACTGGAGGCGTGTAATGTGGTCCGACGAGTTGAGACCTGACATCTTCTCAAATAACGCGAGGTACTGAGTGCTGCTACGGCCCGATCAGGCCTTTAACCTGCAGTGTGTGGAAGTTGTCGTTCAGGTTAGAGGGTGATTCTGTGATGTTTGGGAGAGGGGGGGGGGGGGTGTTTATCGCACCTATGACTTGTAGCCATTCGTTGAGCTTATTTTTGTAAATGTCTGAAGAAACAGATATTGGTGACGATTTTGCAGCTGTACTAAATTTATGATATTTATTCGCAATTGCGGAATCTTTCTGAAGTTAGACGCATTAAGTTAGTACCTATTGGTGACACCTGAAAACATGTGCCGTACCAGGAGTCAGGCACGGATTTCCCGCTTGTTGCGAGCGGTTGCCTTAACAACGTCAGCTATCCGAGCACACTTCCAGAACCGAATCAAACTTCTGTATGTCATACTGTCTACGACCCGATGGCTCGCAACATTGCTTCGATTCCCACCACGGGGTTTCAAGGAGACAAAACTTATTCGGCGTTAGTATAACGATCGTCATTTTTCCGGCGAGGTTTGCAACACTTAATTTTTTACTGGAGACCGTCACTCGACTACTGAGTACAAGCAGCCCCCAACACCGATGCTGGCACTGCAGCACATCGGACGGTCCATATACGGTGTCAGTTGATGGGGAGACGACCGGTACATATATCGTACCCACTGGTCCAGGATGTCAGAAGGAGAGAACTGATGATGATGGTACGTTCGCCGTCAAAAATTCGTTCTACAGCGATCAATCAGTCTGGCTACAAGCCCAAGAAACTTTCAAGCAGAATATTCGCCAGGAAAACCTACCAATGGACATTAGTTCCCTCTGTGGGGAGGGAATGCTACAGCAAGCACTAAGTTTGATAAGCTCCGAAACAAGAAACGACGCCTTCTGAGTGAACTTGCCTTTTAGAAAGGGTGCCTGAGCCGATCAGAGTCACACGCCACCAGTTTGACTCCGTAGGACACAAGCTCCTTGCCCAACTTCTACAACTGACGTCCTTGCTCGCCCCCATTACCTGGGAGTGGGCTGAATGTTCATCTTCGGGGCAAGCAGAGCTTGCATAACGAAATGCATCTGTGAAACAGTCTTGAAAATTCCAGTGACTAACATCAAAACAGTCAAAACAAGAAACCACACGAACTGTCATGAATCCTAGAGGGAAAACCATCGACGGCACTTCGTTGTCTGTCCTTGAAAAAAAGTTTACACTTTGCCTCAAAACCAGCAGCACCACTACCGATACGGCAGAGAAGATACGGCGGGAAACGTGCCGCACTCTCGCCAGGTCCGTGCCGCCGAAGCACAGCGCGTCCTGACGGGAAAGAGCCGCGCTGCGTTCTCTGCGTGACGACCCAAACGTAGTCGTCCTCCCAGTGGATAAGGGGAAGAGTCACCGAATGCAAAGAGAAAATGTGCGAACTCCTACACGACGCGACTTTCAAGATAATGGCAACTGGTCCAACGGGCCAGATGCACGACAAGACGATTGAACTTCTTCGAAGTACTTTTACAAAGAGACAGCGAAGAAACTTCGGCCACGTGATGCCACACCATCTAGGCTCTACGGGTTTCCAAAAGTACACAAAGAGGGCACACCTCTTAGAGCAATAGTGAGCACAACAGGAGTGTCAACGAACCAGCTTGCGAAATACTTAACGTTCTTTTTGAGTCCGTTGGTTGGCAAATGTAAACACCACACCAAGAGCTCGGCTCACTTCGTGGTACGTCTAGGGAAACTCAGACTGGCAATCTCAGATCTCATGGTCAGTTTCGACGTTGTCACTTTTCACCAGATATTCACTCAAGGAGTTGCTGGAACAATTGGAAAGGAAATTAAGCCCTCGTTCTCCGAAATTTTCAGTTTCGTGCTCACGTCCACACATTTTCATTTTGACGGACATTACTATGAACAGACTAATGGCGTCCATATGGATGGTCCTCCCTCACCTGTGATGATCAATATGTACATGGAGAACTCTGAGAACAAGGCAGCACCATTAAAATCGGCAGTTTTCTACCGATATGTTTACTATACGTTCGTCGTTTGGTCTCACAGGAACGATGAGCTTCAGGTTTTCTTGCAACACCTGAACTCTACGCACAATCAAATTCAGTTCACCACGGGTAGTCAGCTGCCATTCTTGGAGGTTCTCACACGGATAAAACCGTATGGAATATTGGGCCGCAGTGTCTATCGAAAAAAAAAAAAACACACACACACACACACAGAACAGTACCTTCACTTTTTGTAAAAATAGACATAATGTTTGAAGGGATACCGCAATTACTGGTTATACAATGTTACTTATAATCCGTCTTGATTGCAAAAATGTTTATTTGCATGACCGGTTTCGGTTCCTCTAGAACCATCTTCAGATCTGCAATTTCGGTTACAGGAGTAACCCATCCACACACAGCAACCTTCACAGCAGCATGTGAAGGTTGCTGTGTATGGACAGGTTACTTCTGTAACCGAAATTGCAGATCTGAAGATGGTTCTAGAGGAACCGAATCCGGTCATGTGAATAAACATTTCTGCAATCAAGACAGATTATAAGTAACCTTCACTTCTCTAGCTGTCTTCACTCATCAGAAAGGGATGGGTTACTAAACGCTCTGGTTCACATAGGTTCTGTGATGTCCGACAACGAAAGCCTTAAAAACCGGAATTGGACCACCTCAGGCCCGTAATGTCATTGAGTGGACTAGAATTACCTTCAGTGATGAGTCCCGTTTTGAACCGATGACCAGCGCAGACGTATCTGGATACTCCCGGGACAGCAGTGGGATACCAACCAGATTGTCAGCCGCCGTACAGCCCGACATCCAGGACTGATGGTCTGGTGTGCCATTTTTTTTCATAGCAGGGCCACTTTGGTGGTCATCTGTGGCACGCTTACAACACAGCGGTACGTCGGTACGCCCGGTTTTGTTGTCCTTCATGGCAAGCCATCCTAAGCTTACGTATCAGCAAGATAATGCCGACCCGCACATGATGAGAGTTTCTGCTGCCTGTCTTCGTGCTTGCTGGCCCTGCCTTGGCCAGCAAGTTAGCGGGATCTCTCCTCAGTTGAGAACGTTTGGAGCATTATGAGCAGGGCCCTCCAAACAGCTCCGGATTTTTACGAACTAGCGCGCCAAACGGACAGAAGTTGATTCGTTATCCCTCAGGGGACATCCAACAACTGTATCAAATGGTTCAAATGGGTCTGAGCACTATGGGACTCAACATCTGAGGTCATCAGTCCCCTAGAACTTAGAACTACTTAAACCTAACTAACCTAAGGACATCACACACGTCCATGCCCGAGGAAGGATTCGAACCTGCGACCGTAGCAGTCACGCGGTTCCGGACTGCAGTGCCTAGAACCGCACGGCCACCGCGGCCGGTAACAACTGTATCAATCAATGCCAAGTCGAATACCTGCGTGATCTACTTGTTCCAATGTTACGCTGGAAATAGAGGTATTGAAATCCGGATAGGCAGGACCAGTCTCTCTGTGCGGGTACTTTAGTGTTTGGGATGTTGATGGTCAGGCTAAACCGTTCATATGCGCGACTGTAATAACTTACAGACAGATTCAGCTCTGCGGGTGTATAAACTGGAGGAGCATTCTTAGCATTCTTGTCTTACGTGGATGAGATTTGTGAACCTTTTAGAATGGATCAATTTTTTTTTCCTGCATCTAACAGGATCGATATACTTGGACAAATGCATGATACATAATGTATTGTCTTACAAATATATTTATTCACTACTGGTTTCGATCATGGACAACATTTTCATGTGTTCAACATTGTTTCCTGTGTGGTTAAGCTTGTATTAGGGCGTTTTCTTACGTTTTCAAGTCAGAAATGGTGTATTCTTTCCTGGTTAAATAGCATGTCTGCCATGTGAAGTTGTTGCAGTAGACAGTTTTCTACTGTGAAGATGGTCCATGAACGAAACTAGTATTGAGTAAGAGTATTGTAAGACAGCACAGTGTGTATTTATGCATTTCTCCAAGTTTTAGAATGGAGTCTGAACTGCATATGTAGTCTTCCGTCCAATATGTGTTTAAGTACTACATCTGCATTGTTTTCTGACAATGTCTCATAATGCATGGCTGCGAGGTACAGTGCAATCAATATTGCCACGAGGACACAGTGAGCCCATTATTTACGATCGCATTACGCAGAATAAAAGTGTGGCGATAGACTACAGCAAATAATTTTTTTTCTCGTTGTATTGATCGCTGTTCCAACGGACACTGTGTGGGTATATGTACTATGCTGCAATGTGCAAAATATGTTAGTTTGTTGATATGGTTGTTCGCAAACTAGCAATTGTACGAAAACCAAATGTTATTGAACTTAGCTGTTTGAGCAGCTCAGCAAAACGTTTCTTCTGCAAAACAGTTTCTGTTGCAGCACGTTAATTCGTGGCCTATTCACGTGTTTTTTATGGATTTTGAGGTGGTACTCGGGCTTTGAATTGCGTAGTGTTACCTCACATTGCCTTGTTATGTACAATGCAACGTTCTCGTTGCTCCCGGCCTCACTCTGAGATCGTGTGGCAGTGCTCCCCTCTTTCCCTGACGTCTGTTACACTGGCGGTACGTCTTGTTCACATTCCGATTGGCAAACCGGCCACGCTCTGAGCTCTGCTTTGCTTTGCTCTGACGTCGCCTGGTAGAACTTTTAAAAGATTTAAACGTACAATAAAATGATTCTGCTGCACAACAGTTCAGAAATGTAAAATCTAGCACTTCACCAAAAGGAAAACCTTAGCATCCTATGACAACAACACCGATGAACAACTCATAGGAAAAACTCGGTGTAACAATTTGAAGGCATATGAAATGGACCGATCTCTTTGGATCAGTTGTAGGTAAATCAGAAGGCAGACTTTGGTTCATTGGTAGAATAACAGGGAAATGCAGTCCACAGAGGAGATTACTTACAACTGCTCGTGCGTACCAAACATGATGAACAGGGAATACAAAGAAGGGCAGCACGCATCGCAGCAGGTCTACTTGACCCATGTGTGAGCATCACGGACGCACTGAGAGAATTGGTAAACACGTAAAGATAGACGAAAAGTATCCCACGAAAGCATACTTCGTAAGTGTGAAGAACCAGTTGTAACTGATGAATGGAGGAATATACTACAGTCTCCTTCGTATTTCTCCCACAAGGATTGCGAAGATAACACTAACAACAGTGTGTACAGAGGTGTTTAAGCAATCTTTCTCCCGCGTTCCAAACATGAATGGAAGGGGGAAAAGACCCCTAGCCACTGGTTCAAAGGGAAATGCCTTCTGAGACGCTCATTACAGTGGTTTACAGGGTGTGAGTGTAGAGGCATATGCAACTTACTCTGTATTACATCAATGATTGGTAACAAGGGTACGCTTACATCGTCTATCAACAAAATTTGTGACTGGACTGAGGTTTTCTTTGCAGGGATGGTGTAGCATTTTACCTTGAATGGAGAGTCATCTACAGGTGTGGAAGAACTTCATGTGTGCACCAGGAAAGTCTGTTGGCGTCTGTGTTGTTCATACTCTACACTAACGACTGCCAGATCAGAAATACTACAAATCCCTGGTATTCTCAGGCCGAGATTCCATTTAGCGGGTCGTAACATTTCTTTAATGTTTATGGGTGGCTGGAACACTGGTCTGATTCGCCGCCTGTTTAGGACTTTACTTGTCTTACTCACATTGCGCTGCAGAATGGGAGCCACGCTATGTGCTGGACCTCTTGGCTGAACGACATGGCCTCTTGATTTCCTCGACAGAGTAGATCTGATGTCACGGAATGATACCCGTCCCTTCTTAAGATTGTCGTAAGATGTCGTCAGGTGATTAATTTCGGAGTCGAAGTGGTCCTAGTCCGAAATAGCCCTGGCACTGTGTATTAGAATGTTCAGCGTAACTCTCTTATGAGCTGGATGATGAAAGCTACGCCAGTTGAGATATATATCCTTATATTTGTGAAAAGGTCGTGTGAAGCCTCGTGTGAGATGGAGAAAAAAGTGTAGGCATTCGACAGTGGCAGGGTCGTGGCCTGTCGAGACTACGATTTATTGTCTAGTGATATCGCTGCTTTCGTTAGTCAGGATCCCACGAGTGTCGTGCGAATGTGAAATCATTGAGCTTAGGAGGGGCTGATTCGCCTTAACTGGCGCTCGAGAGGACAGAGATTCAGTCGCACAAACGATCCAACTACGTTCAGTCAGGGAACTGGCTTGTTTACAGCAAGGCAAGCACTAACACGGACAGTGCCACGATATCTGGGACACCACGCAGTGTCGGCACGGCGACCATTATTGCAGCTTCCCTGGATGCGGCAGCAATTACGCCATGACAGTGATGCTCCCATAGACGACACTATGTCGTACAGTACTGGCCATTAAAACTGCTACACCACGAAGATGACGTGCTACAGACGTGAACTTTAACCGACAGGAAGAAGATGCTGTGATACGCAAATGATTAGCTTTTCAGAGCATTCACACAATGTTGGCGCCGGTGGCGAAACCTAGACCGTGCTGACATGAGGAAAATTTCCAACCGATTTCTCAAACACAAACAGCAGTTGACCGGCGTTGCCTGGTGAAACGTTGTTGTGATGCCTCGCGAAAGGAGGAGAAATGCGTACCATCACGTTTCCGACTTTGATAAACCGCGATTGCGGTGCGACATTGCTGCACGCGTTGGTCGAGATCCAATGACTGTAAGCAGAGTATGGACTGGGTGGGTTCAGGAGGGTAATACGGAATGCCGTGCTGGATCCCAACGGCCTCGTATCACTAGCAGTCGAGATGACAGGCATTTTATCCACGTGGCTGTAACGGATCGTACAGTCACGTCTCGATCCCTGAGTCAACAGATGGGGACGTTTGCAAGACAACAACCATCTGCACGAATAGTTCGACGACGTTTGCAGCAGCATGGACGATCAGCTCGGAGATCATGGCTACGGTTACCCTTGACGCTTCATCACAGACAGGAGCACCTGCGATGGTGTACTCAACGACGAACCTGGGTGCACGAATGGCAAAACGTATTTTTTTTTTTTTTTCGGATGAATCCAGGTTCTGTTTACAGCATCATGATGGTCCATCCCCGTTTGGTGACATCGCAGTGAACGCACATTGGAAGCGTGCATTCTTCATCGCCACACTGGCGTACCACCCGGCGTGATGGTATGGGTTGCCATTAGTTACACGTCCCATTAGTTACACGTCTCGGTCACCTCTTGGTCGCATTGACGACACTTTGAACAGTGGACGTTACATTTCAGATGTGTTACGACCCGTGGCTCTACCCTTCATTCGATCCCTGCGAAACCCTACATTTCAGTAGGGCAATGCACGACCGCATGTTGCAGGTCCTGTACGGGTCTTTCTGGATACAGAAAATGTTCGACTGCTGCCCTGGCCAGCACATTATTCAGATCTCTCAGCAATTGAAAACGTTTGGTCAATGGTGACCGAACAACTGGCTCATCACAATACGCATGGATGTGTGTGATGTCCTTAGGTTAGTTAGGTTTAATTAGTTCCAAGTTCTAGGCGATTGATGACCTCAGAAGTCGCATAGTGCTCAGAGCCATTTGAACCATTTTTTTTGCGTGAAAATGTAATCACATGTCAGTTCTAGTATAATATATCTGTCCAATGAATACCCGTTAATCGTCTACATTTCTTCTTGGTGTAGCAATTTTAATGGCCAGTAGTGTATATTCAGACGAGTGCCGCTTCTGTGTACGGCCTCTGAATGGATGTAAGTTTGTATGAAGGCTATGAGATAATGAACCTTGCCAGATACCATTTGTTAACGTCATGTCGCCTCACCATGGTGCCCCTGGTTGCACATTATCATTATCTCTGCTCCCGTAGCCGGTAATTTGGAAAACAGCCGTTAAATTTTTGCCGTGTTAAGGTCGGTGCTCGTGCCCTGTCTTCGAGATCTTCATGATGTTATCCCTCAACAAGATAACGCAAAATCGTGTAGTGTCCATGCTGTTCTAACCTCACTCGATACATAGGGTATTAGACTGCTGCCAACATCAGCCAGTTTTCTAGACCACGTACCCATTGTAAACATCTACGCCGTGCAACACAATTAAAGGGTCAGTTTTTCGAAACCCCGTAACTGTCTCCCATTGTGACGTGGAAGTTTGAAATTTGACCCAAAGGTGCCTACAACCTTCCTGTAATGATGCAAAAGCGTGGCGTCTTGCAAGGTCACCTTCCAATTGGACGACGCTTCAGACATCAATGTATGCACAAATGGTTCAAATGGCTCTGAGCACTATGGGACTCAACTTCTGAGGTCATCAGTCCTCTAGAACTTAAAACTACTTAAACCTAACTAACCTAAGGACATCACACACATCCATGCCCGAGGCAGGATTCGAACCTGCGACCGCAGCGGTCGCGCGGTTCCAGACTGTAGCGCCTAGAACCGCTCGGCCACTCCGGCCGACAAGGTATGCACACATGCGAAATAAAAGGCCTGCGCTTATAAGTTCATGTGAGCTGTAAGGTGGGTTAGTTATGTCACATCGGCACCAAATTTCCCCACAATTCTGCCCAATGGCACCGTGGACAGAAAGTGGCCACATCGCTCTTACTCATTTTTCACCCCTTCTGTTGACGCCTCTGCAATGAAGGTTAGAACCGTGACGCCCAGCGTTGCAGCACGCAGTTTTCTTATAAATGGCAGAGGAAAACATTTCAAACACACTGCCACTGAGAATCGACACGATAAGGCCTCAGGGGGTGGCGTAAAGGGCGTCAGTGAGACCTTGCCTTCCATTGGGGCGTTCGTGCCCACACATTTCGCAGTCTAAAACTATAGTTCGCATTGCGATGGGCAACAGGACGACATTCTTGACAACCTTTGACACTGCTGACATCACCCAGACAATTCATCTCTTCTCAACGTAAACCGCGGGCTTCCAACCACACTGAACGGGATCACACCCCACTGGAGTTAAACACGACCGCAGATTCTCCTCAGGTGTACGGAATGGAACGGCTAGGGATCGTTCAAAATCTTTCGACGAAATTTGAACATGATCAGAAGCAACAAAGGGTGTTTATGCTTTTTCAGCCCTCCTGCATCGCGCCCTCATGTGGCGTGATCATGGCGAGGTGTTACATTGATACAGGTGTGGCAAAGGATCCCTCTAAGACTCACCGAGTTCGGCAACACCCTCTGCGCCAACTGCGCACTTTTGTTGGGCACTTTAACAATGGCCCTGTGCAGTGACAACTTCTCAGCGATTCCTAGGCGCCGGTGAGATAGACGTCCATTTCGTCCCGTTAGATTTCGCATGCCACCGGCAGGCGCTATTTCAGTGACACAGAGCCATTCAGCTGAGGTGTGCTGATACGGCGCCTGTCACGCCAGTACCTAGGAATCAGTGGATAGTTGTCTGTATACAAGAATATGTTTAAAGTGTCCAACAAATGTGCGCGTGTGGCACCGACGGTGATGCCAAACTCGGTGATGTTAGTGGGACCGTTTTCCGTACCAATGTCGCACGCCCCCGTGATCGCGCCACAGGAAGGCGCGAAACAGGGGGACTGAAAAAGCATGAACACCCTCTGTTGCTTCTAACCACGTTCGAATTTCGTCGAATGATTTTGCACGGTCCCGAGTGGTTCCACTTTGTACACCAGGGCAAATATTGCGATCGTGCTACGTTCCAAAGGGATGCTATCACATTCAGTGGGTAGTAGGAGCTCATTGCTCTTAGAGGGGCATAGGATCATCCGGAGGGTGTCAGCAGTGTCAATGGTTGTCAAGAGTGTTGTCCTGTTGCTCATCGCACTGCGAACTGTCGTTTTCTATTTCGTAATGTGTGGGAATCAACGTTCCAAAGGAAGGGGTTGTTTCATTTACACCTTTTACGCCACCCCCTGAGGCCTTTTAGTGTCTAATCTGAGAGGCAGCGTGTCTGAAATGTTTTCCTCTGCCACCCATAAGAAATAAGAAAACTGCTTGAGTTCAACGCTGGACGTCACGGTTCTGACTTCCATCACAGAGGTGTCAACAGGAGGGCTGTGGCGACCTCTCCGACGTGTGACATGTCCACGGTGCCGTCGGGCAGAATTGTGGTGAAATTTGGCGCCAATGTGACGTCATTTTCCCACATTACACCTCACATAAGCTTCTGATCTCTGGTGTTTTCTTCGTACGTGTCCACACGGAGTTTGAAGCGTCGCCAAGCCGAGGGTGACATCTCAGGACGCCACGCTTCTGCACTATTATAGAGGAAGTATGTAGGCACCTTTAAGCCAAATTTCAAACGCCTGCTTTGCAATAGGAGACATTTGCATGGGCTTGAAAAAGTGACTCTTTAGTTGTGTTTCCTAGGGTACATGTGGTTATCTCAGTTTGCCGTGAGACCGGCATGCCGTCATTCGCCGGTCATTATAGTTGAAGAACTCTGGCGCAGAGGTTAAGCAGCGTGGAATGACGAACCAGTATCTCTCAGCCAGGCTCAGATTATGCCCAGCATGGTGAGAGACGTTGTGCTACCAGAATTGAGAGCTCTGTGTAATAAATTTGGCATCCTGTGTACACGGAAATCATCTAAATATTTAATAATGTATTCTTCGTATACATACGCACAATAAGTAAAATTTCTTTTCTTGCTATTCTTGCTGTTGCTGCAGTTTTAACGGCCAGTAGTTTAATTCGGTATATAGAGTCAAATGAAAACGAGACGTATGGAAGAAAATGTAAGTAAACAGTTCGGTCTAATACCCTGCTTCCCGAGCGGGAAGGCGTGCTGGTCCCCGTCACGGATCCGCCCGGCGGATTAGTGTCGAGGTCCGGTGCACTGGCCAGCCTGTGGATGGTTTTCCATCTACCTCGGGGGCTGGGTCCCCTTATTCCGCCTAAGTTACACTGTGTCGACGATTGCTGCGCAAACACCATTTCCACGTGAGCGTACACCATAATTATTCTACATTCGTCTTGTAAAATAATATCCTGGGGTGTCCACTGGGGGCCGAACCGCACAATAACCCTGGCTGCGGTGTGGGGCGGCGGTGGGGCGGGCAGAGTGCTGTGGCCTGTTGAGGGCTTGTGAACAACTGAGGGCTCTGGCGGAACGAAGCCTCTCCGTCGTTTCTAGATCCCCGGTTTAATACAGTACAATACAAACTGTTCATTATTCCAAATTTATTGACGTAACTGTTACACATTTATCCCATTGTGTGACAAGACGATCAACGCTTTTATGGAAAAAAGTTTGTAGTTGCCTGCGGAACCATGATCGTACTCAGACCTTCGTCTAAAGCAAATCGACGGCGCGGTTGTCCTTCTTCAGGGCTCCAAAAATACTCAAATCGCATGTGGACAGATCGGAACTGTATGGAGTTTGTATAAGGGCTTCCCAGCGAAACATCCGCAGCGTAATCGAAACATGTGGGCGGGATCACGTGTTGCCAAGTTTGTTGTGATTACGCTGTAGAAGATTCTGTGTGAAGCCCTTACACATCCTCCGTAAGTCCCTTTCTCTCCCAGTGTGATTTCCATAGTTTTTGAGCGCTGAAGAAAGACATTCATGGCAGTCGATTTGCTTCGGAGGAAGAGGTGCACGTCCGGGTGCAATCATGCGACGGCAAGCTTTCTTACATGAAGGTACCGACTGTATTGGTTCACAGTAGGATAAATGTACGAGTATTAACAGTTATGGCGATTACTTTTGAAAAAACTGAATAGTTTGTGTTGTTTGGGACTTTTGCGTTAACTGCTTCAGTAGTTCATAATGTCATCCGAAGTCACCCCCGTGAACCACTGAAGCGAGAAACGGTTACCTACTTTTTGCCAGCTGTCTCGTTTTCATTTGACTGCACCTTATAACATGTACAGGCCTAGGTTAGGTTATCGTGGCAGGAAGGAAGGAAGGAACATTAATATTTAAATTCCCGTCCATGAAGATGTTTTTAGAGACTGCATTGTTGTTGTTGTTGTGGTCTTCTGTCCAGAGACTGGTTTGATGCAGCTTTCCAAGCTACTCTATCCTGTGCAAGATTCTTCATCTCCCAGTACCTACTATAACCTACATCCATCTGAATCTGCTTAGTGTATTCATCTCTTGGTCTCCCTCTACGTTTTTTTGGCCTCCACGCTACCCTCCAGTACTAAATTGGTGATCCCTTGATGCCTCAAAATATGTCCTACCAACCGATCCCTTCTTCTAGTCAAGTTATGTCACAAATTTCTCTTCTCCCCAACTGAATAGAATTGGGGAGAAGAGACTGAATACAAGCTCTAAATCGTGAAGCACATCTTCTTACTTCAAGCAACCCAGGAAAATACTTTTATTCATAAGCGAACCTCACATGGAGGATACGCCTGGTGCGCTATTATCGTGTGTCCACAAATTAGGTTATGGTATGTAACAGTTTTTTTTTAATAAGCGCAAAATAATGATAGACCTTTCAAATTTTAGAAATAGTTCCAGAATATGATTACTAGTTTTGGTAATACGTTGTCCATTTACAGAATCTACAAATCAAAAAGAAGGAAAAGCGTATATTTATACGTTAGAATCTAAAAATACTTCTATTTGTATGTTATATGAGTATTGTGTGTGCAAAATAAAGCAGATCCAGAAAATAAATTCGATAACACTGTTTCGGATTGACCATTGCTAATGAATTTCATGGTCACATGGGCACTGTCCACGTCGATAGACCATTGTTATCGAGTAATTACACTATGTGACGTACCAGCAGTCCTGCCGGACAGATGGCAGCAATAGCGTTTTCAGTATTCTGCTGTAGCTCTTGCAACCTGTGAGGATTATTTGAGTACGCCAGATCCTCCTATGTGCTCCAAATCTAAAAGTCAAAAGGGAGAGAGTTCAGGTTTTCACGGTGGCCAGGAGTCTGCACCGCCTCTGCTCAGTGGCAGGGCGGCATGTGCTGCTGTTCCGTATTGCCGGATATGTCTGTGAGTTGATCCACACATGGATTACACAGTTTCTGACACACTAGACACTGCGCAGCGAACACCAATCTTGATATCATGCAACGGCACTTCGAATTAATGAAGGTGATCTTCTAATTCGTAATTGCGCATGTTCAGTGAGTTCGCATCCATGACAGGCTGAACCAGACCTCATCTGCAGAAACACTGAGGACCCAAAAATTCTGATTCGACTTGAGTCAGAGATCACCGGGATAACTTAACACGCGAAAGTTCATCTGGACGCTTCAACTCCTGCACGAAAGTAAAATTATAAGAATACAAATGCAGCTTCGTTAACAAGGGTCAATTACGCATCAACCGTATAAATATTATCGTACGAATTTTATTTTTACCGTCATTACGCATTAGAAAATCTCCATCAGTACTCTGAAGAGCCGTTGCATGATCTGACGATAGGTGTTTTGGTGCGCACTGTCGGCTGACTGCACCTTAACATGACTCTTTCATCGAACTATTAAATGCCAACGGTATTCATATGTGAATTACGTCACTTCTCTCTCTCCCTCTCTCTCTCTCTCCCCCTCTTTTTCAAGCACACGCACACACGCACACATACATAAAGTGTGAGTACAAAATTAGTACTAGTAAACAATTTAAAAAAGGATGTTCTATCGTAGCACACCACAAAATCTGCGGTTCTGACTTTCTTGTTGAAGTACCGGTATTTGGTACCAGTGCGTACTGTTACAAAGCAAGCACTATATATATGGGACGCCAAAACCTAATCTTCTTTCCTTTCCTTTTTTTAATATATGGTGTAACAGGTATAAGTATAGATTTTTCTATTGGTCACTGAGGACGATGTATTTATGTCATTTGCAGGTTAATAATTACAGTTACTACAAGACGTATGTTTTTAGGTTCAGTAGTACCTCCATATATGCGTGGTACAAGCAAGCCATTAATGCTTTTTCCCCTGGGTAGCAGATCAGCTGTTGAAGTCTATACCGACTGGCGTAGTCCACTGAGAGGGGGAGCTATAACAGTGCAGAAACATCAGGTCGTAAAGTTTGCGTGTTGTGGGAAGACACGCAGGAAAAAACAACCAGCACACTGATGTGTGTACGTATTAAGACACCACATATAAAAATATCTGCACTTATATCCATATATATAGAACGAATCGCCTAAAAGTAGCACCAGCACCGCAAACATTGCGGAAATGAAAAGCGCTATCGATGTGCGGTTTTCGCAGAACGGACTGCTTGTGAGGGCCTCGTTTTGTTAGCTAATAAACAGATTGTAATAAGACTCGGAAAGTATATTTTTTGTGCAAACCTGCACTTTTTAAATGGAGCGATGCCTATTTAGATTAACAAACTCAAAGTAGGGTCAGTTACAATGTCAGTGCTGTTTGTTGCAGGATTCTAATGTGGGTCGTTTAAGAGACATCGTGTCTTGAAAAACCCCAACACCGATACTTGTACGTTTCCTGCAACGTAACTGCACACACCAGTTATATAGATTCTGACCAGTAACGAGACAATCGACCATCACATGTTATTACAAAATGACAACGGCAGCGCAAATACACGCTTCCACTCTAGTATTGAACGAATGCGGCACATGTGTTAGCATGTCAGTGGAGGTGTCCGAGCAGGCTGCAGTAATTCGTCGTTGGTGCGTTCTTATAGACAGCGTCTTTCAGCTTTCCCCACAGAAAAAAGTCTATAGGTGTCAAATCCTGCGAACAGGCGGGCCAAGGTACGGGTCCTCTGACTTTAGTCCAACGATTTGGAAACAATTCGTGAAG
This sequence comes from Schistocerca piceifrons, assembly GCF_021461385.2. NCBI lineage: Eukaryota > Metazoa > Arthropoda > Insecta > Orthoptera > Acrididae > Schistocerca > Schistocerca piceifrons. Next base: position 620,072,554 of record NC_060139.1, on the reverse strand, counting down.
ACATGCTGTAGTACTTGGTGCATTATGGGCTGGACAGCCATCATGCTGGTGCCACTGGTGTCCCGTAATCTGCACAGGAAAGTCTTCTAGCATTCGTGGTAGATGGTCGGTTACGAGGCCGTGATACTTGTGCGCGTTCAGTGCTTCGTCTTTGAAAAACAGGCCTATAAGCTGATGGTTCAATGTCGCACACCACACGTTTACACTACATAGAAGCTGACGTTCTACCTAATGAATCCAACGGGGATTTTCAACAGACCAACAGTGCATTTTTCGGCGGTTTACCTGGCCATTGCTTCATCAATAAGCAATTGTGTCTTAATGCTCATGTACACAAATAAACCCGATTCTCATAATGGTTTCTGTGAAGCTCTATATGACGAGAGATGTGACAGGGATGCAGCTGTCGATGGGGATTGCGTAGGAAACTTACCTGACTCACGTCACTTTCTCGTGCGACTGCGCGGCAGCTAGCGTGCGGATCAACTAGAACATGAGCAAGAGTATTAATGTTCCCCTCTTGTCTCGTCACTTGCTTTCTGCTGCTACTTTGTCTAGGTGTTGCACTACCACTTTCACGTAAATGGCTGAAGAGGGTGATAAAAATTTATCGAGATGGTTGATGTCTATTGGGATATCTTGCCACATACACCGTACAATAACAAATTGAATTCTTCCTACACTCTCCGTACACCATGAGCATGTCGGCTTTTTCTGAAATAGTAAATCGCATCGTCCGTTGACGACCTAGTGCTAAGACTGTCACACACTAACAAACTAGCAAGTGACAGTGCCCTCAAGGAACATAAAAGCATACTATAAACAAACATAACAACATCGTATCTAGCAACTACGAATGTTGAATGACGCAAACAAGTGCCGGTGTGGAAATTTTTCGTAATACGTTATCTCGTAAACGACTCGCACTAGACTCGTCTAACAAACACCACTGACGTTCTAGTTACCCGCATTTTAGTATATTAATGTCAATAGTCATTGTTCCATTTAAAACAGTCTATATGTACACAAAAAATAAACTTTGTAAGTATTATTATAATCTGTTGACTAAAAATACGGACCCCTGACTACCAATCTATTCTGTGAAAACTACACATCAATAGCACTCAATTTCCGCAATATATGCGGTGCAAGTTTTAAGTGAGTCACCCTGTACATAGACGCGCGCGTCCCCTTTACACCAAAGCAGAACACGCCAGATCTTTAAATTTAAAGACAAACGTTGGACTGAAGTAGATTTTAAAATTTTCCTCGAATTCTATAAGTCAAGGGCTTCACTGATGAATGTCACTGTTGCATTCTTGCGTTTCATTGTAGCTTTTATATATAGTTTTTATGTTTCCTACATTTAAAGTTTATATTAAGTCATTCATGTGTCTCCTCTGACAGGATATAATTTCATTCAAAATAATGACTCAGTTCATTAGAACTGTCATTGTTTTTTCCCTAAGTCTCGTCTTTCCGTTAATAAGCCAAGTCAGCCATGGTGAAGAGACGAAAGAGCTTTGGCAAGGCGCTTCTTGTGTTGCAGGCGAGTGGAGCCATGAAGACCGCAGGGGGCGCGCCGTGTCTGCTGTTGCTGTGGCTGGGGGTGGGACTCCTCTGCTTGGGGGCGCACGCCGCGCCGCCGCAGAGGGGCCCGGCCAACACGTGAGTACTCACAACACGCTCCTTCCATCGTACACTCTCCACACTCTCATTCCGTTGCTCTAGTAGTCCTCGTTTATGCAGCCCTCCACACTACTCTGTCGTGTCTACACTTCCACGTATCTGTATACTTTCTACAGCCTACAATCCATTTGAACCTGCCTTGGTCTTCCTCTACAATTTTTACTCCCCATCCCAAAATTTCATTCAGCTACCAAACTGACGATTTTTTGATGCTTCAGGATGCGCCCTGTCAACCGATCCCTTCTTTCAATGAATTGCAATAAATTTATTTTCAATTTAGTGCCTCTTCATTAGTTATCACATCTGCTCAGCCAATCTACTGCATTCCGCTGTGGCACCAAATTTCAAACTCTTTTGTACTCTGCTTGCCTTAACTGTCCATCACCATGTTTCACTTCTGTACAAGTCTACACTCCAGATGTATTCAGAAAATACTTCCTAGCAATTAAATTTGTATTCGATGTCAACAAATTTCTCGTTTTAAGTAACATTTTCTTGCAGTTGCCAGTCTACGTTTTATATCCTCTCTATTTTGACCATCGTCAGTTATTCTGCTGCCCAAACAGTAAAACTCGTCTACTACTTTTAGTGACTCGATTGTTGATCTAATTCCCTCAGCATGGCCTGATCTAATTCGACTACACTCCTTTTCCTTCGTTTTCCTTTTTTTTTATATTCGTCTTGCATCCTCTTTCCATTCTGTTCAAATGATCTCGCAATTCCTTGCCATGTCTGACAGAATTACAATGTCATTAGCAAACCTTAGAGTTTTATTTCTGCTCCCTGAACTATAATTTCATTTATAATTTCGTCCGTAGTTTCCTTTACTTCTTGCTCACCACACAGATTGGATAATACTGGGGACGGTTACAACTCTTTATGACACCCTTCTCCACTAGTGCCTCCCTTTCATTTCCTTCGTTGGAGGTAGAGGGACAAAATACAGGGAGCGAATGGTTATCTACGTCTTGTGCAGACAAGTTATAGATAACCATTCACGCTGTGTATTTTACACCTATCACCTCCAGTAAACATGATCCAAAACTTACTCTAAATATGTAGATGCTATACAGCAGGTGTGCTTTTCTTCAGTCTGTTGATATTAGTCGTAGGGTCAGTAGCGCCTCGCGGGTTCTTACATTTCTTCGAAACCCAAATTGACCTTCCCTGTGGTCGACTTCTACCAGTCTTTCCAATCTTCTGCAAGTAATTCGTGTCAGTATTTTACAGCCATGACTGACACTTCTGCAATAGTCACATCTTCCACCACCTGCATTTTTTTGAATTTGCAATTATTATTCTTGAAGTCTGTAGGCATTTTGCCTGTTTCATGTATCTCACATAGCAGGACGACTACTTGTGTCATGGTATGTTTTCCCAATGATTTCTGTAATTCTGATGGAATGTCGTCTATTGCACCGCCTTGTTTAGACTTCGATGTTTCAGCGCTGTGTCAAATTCTTATCGTACTATCGTGTCTCCAATCTCATCTTCATCTACTTCCTCGCCTCTCTCAATAATATTGTCTTGAAGTTCGTTTCCGTTGTTTATTTTTTTCTATGTGCTCCTCCCAGCCTTCACTTCTTTACTTAGTGCTGGTTTCGCATAAGAGTTCATGGTACTCATACACCTGCCCTTCTTTTCATTCAGACGCGCCTGTCCTTTCCGTAGTCATGCACGTTCTACAGCTTCGAATTTCTGCTCTAGCCTTTACTGATTTGACATTTTCTTCTTTCCGTCGCTCTCATTTTTAAACGTCTGTATGCCCTTTTGTTTGCGTAATTTGCTGCATTTTAAAAATAGCCGGCCGAGGTGGACGAGCGGTTCTAGGCGCTACAGTCTGGAACCGCGCGACCGCTACGGTCGCAGGTTCGAATCCTGCCTCGGGCATGGACGTGTGTGATGTTCTAAGGTTAGTTAGGTTTAAGTAGTTCTAAGTTCTAGAGGACTGATGACCTCAGAAGTTAAGTCCCATTGTGCTCAGAGCCATTTGAACCATTCTTTTTCTTAATATTTTCTCTTTCGCAATTAAACTGCCCAAGGATACCCATTGCACCTAATCTTTTTGCCTGTTTTCCATCTGTTTCCTTCTCCACATCATCTCTCCAGGCCATCCGTTTGTGTCCTAGTGTTTTCCGTTGCTTCAATCTTTGTCTAACGCTCTGTTTGAAACTGTCCACTACCAACGGTTCTTTCAATTTATTCAGATCTCACATCTTTCAACTCTTTCATTTCTCCAAATCTTTTAGTTTTCAATTGCATTTCGTAACCAATAATTTATGGCTGGGGTTCCCACCTGCCCCTGGGAATGTTTTTATAGTTTAACAGCTATTTTCGAAATCTGAACTGCCATTATCTGGCCTATCTGAAACCGTCTGCTGTCTTCATATCTTTTATTGATATACAACCTTGTTTCACACATTTTAAAACAAGTGTTTGTACGCTCAGTGCAAAATTCTGCTATTTGCCTCTCTTACTCGGTTGTTTTCTGTATCACGAAGAGAAAACACTGTTCAAATGACACTCGACAGATTGTGACACAACGAGCTTGCCTGTTAAAGCGTGGCCCAGTGAACGGAGTGCCTGGCAATGAGGGCACTTCTGTCACCGTTCTGGGGGAGGTAGGAATTCAGGCACTCAGCGCAAATGGAAAATGGAGCAGAAACTATAACGTTTCACTTTCGGTGATACCCCTCTCACGGAGAAGCGATAGAAAGGTGTACGAAAAAAAGACGTCCTGGGAAGGTTTCGCCGAATAAACATTTTCCTCTATAGCGATGTGTGCGTTATTTGGAAAGTTCGTAGCCGGTTAAATGTCTGCCAGACTGGGACCTGAGCACAGTTCGTTGATCTATCCAAACTCGATATACAATCCGCCGTGTTGAGGTGACATTTATTTCTTGGCAAAATATTCATGAACATACAGGGTGATCATTTTAACTGGAGACATTGAAATATGTCGAAAACAACACATTGCATCAAAAGAGCTATAATTCCAATTTGCTTGTCTCGGAAGGAGGCATCCACCGATACCACACTTCGATCCGCCACCCCATCCTGTGCGTGGGTGGTGGGAGCAACTGTAAATTCTTCAATGGGAACCCTCTTTTTTATTGCAGATTGAGATTCTATGGCAAAATCTACATACGTTTTGTCTGAATCATTTTCTTCGTTTCACCACAGGTGGTGCTGTAATTGGAAGAATAGAAATGGGTACACAATGGTAATTTACAACATTTTACTCAATGGCCCTTGAATATCCAATGGCACGTGGGACATCACCTCCATGGTGTGAGGGTAGGAGAGCCCTGTATTTCATTGCTTCTAATTGTAAATCCCATTCGCAACGTTGTATTCCTCCCACATATCGAACAGGGGACTACTCAACGCGTCACTGTGGCCGTGTAGCGAAATATGAAGTCTCGTAACAGGCAGTGCACTGCGACCGAAGCTCATGTACCGTACAGACGTAGTACAGATGTTGGCTCTAAACATCCGGAGAACAGACGTGAAAGAGGATGATGAATATTGTAACCACAGAAAAAACAACTGAAATTATCCTGATTTACGGAGAATGTAGAAGAAATGCTGAGGCTGCTGTTTTCCAGAAAAATCTCGCTCTCGTTCGTTCTTTTACAACGTTGTGAGCTCCTTTATGTTTGATGGCAGCGCACAGACCAGCAAAAGGAAACGAAGCAAACGAGTTACTGGAGAATATAGTAAAATAGGTGTACTAGCGGCAGTGCACCACTCCGTACGGCCAAGCGCCTGGCAATTACACCGCAAATCCGGTTTGTCCGCAGGTAGTGTAATCACAATACTGCATCGTCATAAGTATCATCCATACCACGCGACAGCGCTTCGAGAACTTCACGTCGCCGACTGCCAACACTGGGTAGTGTCTTGTCAACGTGCACATTAACAAATGCAAACTACCCTCCACGTTCTTCGCCGAGGTACTATTTTCCGATGAGTCTACTTTTACATATCATGGTAGCGTTAACCGGGATAACATGTATTACTCGAGTGTAAACACACCCCATTGCTTGCGGTAAGTTGAGAAACAACGTCCTTGGTTGTTTAACGTATGGTGTGGCATTGTGGGGAACAAACTCACTGCCCTGTATTTATCGGCGGCACAGTGAAGGGAAGCAAATATCGAACGTCTTTGGAACAGGAACTACCGGTACTGCTGCAGGATGTTGCCGTGGACGTTCGACATAGTATGTTGTTTCAGCATGACGGTTGCGAAGCGCGTCACGCGATTGAAATACTGGAGGTATTAGGTCGTATTTACATTGGTCAGTGGATAGGCAAAGGGGGCCCTATTAATTGGTTCGCTATGTCGTCGTATTTGACGCCGCCGGATTTCTTTCTGTGGGGTATTTAAAAGAAAAGATGTACCGACAAGTGCCAACAGGCCGTCATTTGAAACGGAGATCACTAAGTTGGTGGTACTACTTTTGAACACTCTCTCTAATTGGAAGAGTAGAGTGGCGTTCGCCTGGAGCCTCGGTCACAGTGCGCGTCCAGTAGTCAGTCCCCTGTCCGACATGTCGGAGGAATACAATGTCGCAAATGGGGTTTCCAATGAGAATTTATGAAATTCTTGCCTGTCCTACCCTTGCAGAATGCAGAGAGGGGGCCATTGAGTAGCATGACATAAATTATGATTGCCTACCCATTTCCATTCATCCGATTGCAGCACCATCTGTGGCGAAACGAAGAAAATGCTTCAGACAAAACATGTAAATTTTGCCGTAGAATCGTAATCTGCAAAAAACTAAATAAATTAAAACAGGGTTCCCATTGAAGATTTCAAAGTTGTCCCCCGCCACCCACACACGAGGTGTGGTGGCGGGTCGAGTGTGGTATCATTGGATGTCCCCCTCCGAGACAGAGAAACTGGAATTATAAATTATAACCTTTTTTTTAATCCGATGAGTAGTTTTCGCGATATTTCAATGTCTTTAGTTAAAATGAACAATATAGAGCAACAGCAAACAAACACTTCATTCTCGCGCCACGGCCATGTTACGCTGCGTGCAAGCGGTCTTGGTTACAGATGGGCAAAGTCGTTCATCCTTGGGCGCTAGTTCACTGGTGATCGCTCTTTTTTGGGAACAGTTCATTTTTATTCATTCACCGTTCATTTTACTTGGTATGTCGTGCCTATGAAAAATTGAAAATTAGTAGTATAGGTGACTGAAGATGGAAGGTATTCCCCCCCCCCCCCTCTCGAGTACTGAGTTTTTATTCATAACAGAATTATCACACACTTGTAATTTTCGTGATTCTGCAAAACTTTTCGTTTAGCCAACTGATCGCAGTGAAAAGTGGCGCACGAAAAACCGGCCCCGAGTACAGACTGCATGCCAATTACGCACGATTTGATGACCGCTACGAGCAGACGAGATAAACATGTAATAATTAGGCAGTAAAGAAATAATAAGTAAGCTATGTGAGACCTTAACTTTTCCCGGCGAATTTAATGTTCAAATGATTACGGGTTTGCTGCCGGGTGACGTCGTCGACCACCGCCGATATTTCGGAAGGAGCACACCTTGCCATTCTCAAGTCACAACTGCAAGGATGAAGTAATGTGCAAGGGAATTTAATACCGTGGTTCACAGAGGAGAAACAAGGAAGATACCACATACAGAACAAGTAACCGCAAAGTCAACACACAACCAAAGATAACCAACATCAGAAATATCGATAGTGACTATTAGTCAACAGGTGAGGTAGCCCTAATTCTGTCCCTCTGTTTTTTGATGAGAGATAGAGCCGAATTCCAAGCAGAATTTAGTCAAAAACCACCATCTCTGTTTATAAGGTTGCTTGATAGTTTGATTTCAACAGCTTCCTTAATGACACTATCCCAATAGCTGGACGTGCAAGCCAGAATCTTCGTGTTGTATTCCATAGGATGACCGGTGTCAAGGCAATGTTCTGCAATAGCGGATTTGCTCGGCTGTTGTAAGCGAGCGTGACGCTTATGTTCAATACACCGGTCTTCCACAGTGCTCCTGCCGAAATATCGGCGGTGGTCGACAACGTCACCCGGCAGCAAACCCGTAAATTATTTGAACATTCAATTCGCCGGGAAAAGTTAAGGTCTCACATTGTTTACCTCTACGGAGAGGAAATGTATCGTTGCTTGCGGAGGTTAGATAAACTTCGCAGCAGTAGAGTTAAGCTGGAATGTGCATTATCGTTTTTATTGAAGTGTCGAAATCATAGTGTGGTTCCAACGTTTGCTAAGGTTGTGCATCATATTAATTCTCCTGCCGCCAATCGCATCAAGCAACGTGCTGGTTTAGCTCTTGTTCGTGAAAGGACCCACTATACTCGCCATCAATTAGATTTTGTTTCTAAGGAATTATTTCAGCTTCATTTAATGATGGCGTCTAATGTTTCTGAATTTTCTTGGAAGTTAGGTGGACGGTGCCTCTTGGACTGGGAATTACAATAATTTTAATTCTCGACGTTCTGTGATCAATCTCACGGAGAAATCGTTTGACGACGCAGCTTTGTCTGTGCTGGGGAAAGGTTTGAATTTCACACCGTCGCCTAAGAGTTTATCAGTCGTTGATTTTGTTAGTTCTATTGAACAGGCTATTCATAAACCACCTTCCGAGGCTGCGGAAGAGGTTAGGAGGGAAGCTTGTCGTGTGTTGACTGGGGCTTGTCCACCCAAGTGTAACATTACAGCAGCTGAGGCGGTTGCTTTACGTTCACTCAGAATTTCAGTTTACCACAGCTGTTTCCTTTTTTATCTTCTCAATTGAGCACCCATATTCTCACAAATACTGTACAAATATTTTTCGGAAACAACAGGTACCTTAGTCATACAACACAAAGACTTTCACCGAAAAACCTTCCGATCATAAGCTGAGAGCAACGTGAACAAAATTCTAAAAATGCTAATCCCACTCTGACGCACTTGCCGTATAAAATTGTGTATACGAGTGTATTATACATTCAGGTTCCAGAATCTTCTAGAACCGAAAATAAATTTCACATTAAGGTGGCTTTCATTATTTGTCGGTTTTGATTTATAAATTGTCTTCTGAAAATAATTATTTATGTAAAGATTGGTTCAAATGGTTCAAATGGCACTGAGCACTATGGGACATAACTGCTGTGGTCATCAGTCCCCTAGAACTTAGAACTACTTAAATCTAACTAACCTAAGGACATAACACACATCCATGCCCGAGGCAGGATTCGAACCCGCGACCGTAGCGGTCGCGCGGTTCCTGACTGCAGCGCCTAGAACCACTCGGCCACTTCGGCCGGCCTATGTAAAGATTTATAGACCGAATGGTTAATAACAAACGTATTAAAAATAGAAGCTTCCTCTCATTTCATTATATCAGTTTCGTTATCGATGGCAAAATTAACGAAATTATAAATGGAAACAGATATTTTGTTTAAAGTTAACACTGAAAATTACAAATTATTGTAGTTAAGATAGACTTCTTTTCATATTATATACTTTTAGAATTGTATCTACTAATTTTCATGGTGTGATATCAAAATACAAGTGGCAAATATATTTACGGTAAAGTTGTGTTTGACAGAAAAGTTTATAACCGTACATAGATGAGAAATAAATAATTCACGTAATAAAGTCAACTCAAGTCTGGCTAAAATTCAGATGGTATCGAACAGTTCATTACTTGAGTAGACGTTGCGAGGGGAGGGGGGAGGTGGGGGGTAGAGTCACTATAATGCCGAAGGGTGACCCTGGGCAGCGTGGTGGTACACCATCACTTTAATGCCCCAAAATATTTTTACGCTGTTATGAAACACGAGAAGTAGCTACAAGTTGTAACTGTTTGTTTTCTTTCTACACTTACTTTCTTGAAAATTGCAGCATCCTGAAAGAATGACCTGTAGGACAATGTATTAGTATTAAGCGATTAAAATGGAAACAGTGAAGCAGCAGTCTCCAGTGACCGAAAAGATCATTGTTGCGCCAAGATGGGCACGTATTGAGTAGCCAGACGAAGTGGAAATGTGAAAGTTAATGGAAATCTAGATCGTCGGCGCGAAATCATCTTCATGTGAGTCCGAACAAGTAGAAGAAGTGGCCACTGGGAAATGGGTCTGTGATACTCCAATATTTGGACTCGTCCAGGGAATGTGTAAGTGGAACCAGTTGTTACAAGACGGTCGGGCTTAGCTGTTGCGGATATTGGAGCGCGCAAATTTGATTTCAGCCTAGGATGGCCGTCTCCTTGCCCAAGTGACCGTATAATGGATGGTGCTGGTATGGAGTCTGCGCAGGGTGCAGTTTTGACTAGAGGTACACACAGCTTTACGGTGGTTGCGGTTACCTAAGGTTTATATTTGACTAGACTAATGTGACCTTTACAAATACACTGACACTTTTTTTCAGGAGCATGACGAACCGTACAAAAATAAATGGTGGCCTTGATAACGACACCACGTTCGTATTACTGCGCTGTCCTGCTGTGAATCGCTAAGAAAATGTTCACAGCCTCGCTCAAACTTTGAAAAGCACTTTCTTAGATTGTTTCCCTACAAAGAGCTGTCAACAAGAAGAGGCTCCATTGTTCTAAATCAGTTGCTGCATGAAAATAATCATCTTTTTCTGGTAAATTAATGCACTGCTATTCTCTGCGAACCAGAGTAAGAATTATAGGATCTGCTGAACGGAGTGGACATTCTACTGAGTACAGAACATAGACTGAGAGTAAACTAAAAAAAGGTGAATGAATTGAGGAGTAGCGAGAATGGAATTAGTGACGAACTTCTCATTAAAATTACTGACATCTTATTAGAAGAAGTGAAGAAAGTTGTCTGCATTATGGACAAGGCAAGGAGGATATGACAAGCAGTCTACCATTAGCAAAGAGGGCATTCCTGTCTAAAAGAAGTCTACTAGCTTCAAACATAGACGTAAATTTGTATGTACATCTGGGTCACAGATTTGTATGGAATTGAAATGGTTCAAAATGGTTCTGAGCACTATGGGACTCAACTGCTGAGGTCATTAGTCCCCTAGAACTTAGAACTAGTTAAACCTAACTAACCTAAGGACATCACAAACATCCATGCCCGAGGCAGGATTCGAACCTGCGACCGTAGCGCCTTTAACCGCACGGCCACTTCGGCCGGCTGGAATTGAATAATGGGCTGTGAGAAAGCCGGAAAATAAAAACAATCGAAGCGTCTGAGATGTAGTAGCAACAGAGGAATACTGAAATTTAAGTGGACTGACATGATGAGTGTGAGGAGGTTCTCCGCCGATTTGAGGACGAAAGGGATGTGTCGCAAACATTAATAGAAGGGACAAGATGATAGGACATGTGTTAAGACGTTAATAAATAACCTCCATGGAACTAGACGGAGACGTAGGGAGCAAAGATTGTAAGGCAAGACAGAGATTGGCAATACAGTACATAGAACATATAACTGAATGGACTGAATGTAAGTGCTAAAATGAAATGAAGAGATTGGCGCAGGATAGAAAATCATGGTAGACCGCATCAAATCACAGTGATGACATATCCCTCACCCTCCCAAAATTTTTTATTTGCTTGCATCATGTCCCAGTAGCGTAAAGTTTAAACAATATAGTAAGGAATATTCGCTTCCCGAATGAGAGCGTCGCTCCAAAGCACGGGAAATATTCACTCATACTTAGTGGTAGTTATAATAACAAAGGCAGCCCTTTCTAACGAGTCAATGACTGCGATTTTCTACATCTCCATCTATATTTACATCTACATCTACATCAACATAATATATATTACATACTCCGCAAGCCACCGTACGGTGCGTGGCGTACCCTGTAGCACTACTAGTCATTTCCTTTCCTGTTCCACTCGCAAATAGAGCGAGGGAAAAACGACTATCTATATGCCTCCGTATGAGCCCTAATTTCTTGTATCTTATCCTCGTGGTCCTTACGCTCAATATGTTGGCGGCAGCAGAATCGTTCGGCATTCAGCTTCAAATGCTGTTTCTTTAAATTTTCTCAATAGTGTTTCTCGAGAAGAACGTCGCCTTCCCCCCTCTCTCCCCCCCTCCCCCCCTCCCCCAGGGATTCCCATATGAGTGCCCGAAGTATCTCCGCAACACTTACGTGTTGTTCGAATCTACGGGTAACAAATCTAGCAGCCCGCCTCTGAATTGATTCGTTGTCTTCCTTCAATCCAACCTGATACAGATCCAAACACTAGAGCAGTACTCAATAACAGGTCGCACCCGCGCCGTATATGCAGTCTCCTTTACAGGTGAACCACTCTCCTAAAATTCTCCCAATAAACCGAAGACGACAATTCTTCTTCCCGATCACAGTTGTCACATGCTCGTTCCATCCCATATCGCTTTGCAACGTTACGCCCAGATATATAAACGACGTGACTGTGTCGAGCAGGACACAAGTAATACTGTAACCGAACATATAGGTTTGATCTTCCTACTCATCCGCATCAACTCACATTTTTCCAACGGGAACAATAATGTGATTTTAAGAACATGAACTGTAGAGGACCCTTTCAGATATTAAAATATTTCGCATAGAAAAAGAGACTTGTCCTGAAAGAACCTCCTGTTACGCATTGGGTAGGGTAGACACAAATTATCCTGAAATACCCGATTTTCAACGCTGTTGTTGTTGTGATCTTCTATGTGAAGCCTCTTTGTATCCGAATAACTATTGAACCTGCTTATTGTTTCCATTCCTTCGACTCCCTCTGCAGTTTTACCGCCGGCCGAAGTGGTCGTGCGGTTAAAGGCGCTGCAGTCTGGAACCGCAAGACCGCTACGGTCGCAGGTTCGAATCCTGCCTCGGGCATGGATGTTTGTGATGTCCTTAGGTTAGTTAGGTTTAACTAGTTCTAAGTTCTAGGGCGACTAATGACCTCAGCAGTTGAGTCCCATAGTGCTCAGAGCCATTTGAACCATTTTGCAGTTTTACCGTCACACACTTCCCTCCATTAGCAAATTGACGATTCCTTCATACCTCAGTATGTCTCCTCTTAATCACTTCTTTTAATCAAGTTGCATCATTATTTTTTCTCCAGCTTAACTCAGTTCATTCTCATTAGTTACTCGATCTATCCACCTAATCTTCAGCATTCTTTTGCAGCACCACATTTCAAAAGTTCCTAATCTCTTCTTTTCTGAACTGCTTATTGTGTAACTTTCACTACTGTACGAGGCTACACTCCAAACAAATACCTTCAGAAAAGACTTCCTAACTCCTAGATTTGTATTCTTAACAACTTCGTCATTTTCAGAATTGCTTTCCTTGCCAGAGACATACTGAATTTAACATCCTCTCTTCTTTGAAAATCGTAACTTATTTTGTAAAATTCATCTACTACGTTTAGTGTCTCATTTTTCAATCTAAGTCCCTCAGCATCACTGTTTTTCTTCGAACGCATCCCATTAGTCTTGTTTTACTTTTATTGATGTTCAACTTATAACCTCTTCGAGACACTGAACATTCCGTTCAATTGCTCCTCCAGGTCCTTTGCCGTCTCTGACAGAATTGCAGCGTCATCGGGAAATCTCAAAGTTTCACTTCTTCCCTCTGAACGTTAATTCTCTTTTTATATTTTTTATTGATCTTATTTATTGCTTGCTCAGTATACAGATTGAATAACATCGCGCTGGCCTTAGTGGCCGAGCGGTTTTAGGCCCTTCAGTCTGTAACAGCGCGACCGCTACGGTCGCAGGTTCGAATCCTGCTTCGGCCATGGATGTGTGTGATGCCCTTAGGTTAGTTAGGTTTAAGTAGTTCTAAGTTCTAGAGGACTGATGACCTCAGATCTCATAGTGCCTAGAGCCAATAACATCGCGGACAGGCTACGACCCTGTCTCACTCCCTTCTCAACCATTGCTTCCTTTTCGTGTCCTTCGACTATTATTGCTGTCTTGATTTCTGCCAAGTCCTAAACAACCTTTCGCTTCTTGTACTTTATCCCAGCTACCTTCATAAATTTAGTGTATTCCGGTCAACAATGTCAACAGCTTTCTCTAGATCAACAAATGCTGTAAACATAGGTTTGCATTTCTTTAACCTATCTTCTAATTCGCCGAGTTAGTTTTGCTTGAAGTCTTCCTATGTTTCTGGAACCCAAATTAATCTTCCCCGCGGTCGGTCTCTACCAGTTTTCTATAGATAATGGGTGTCAGTATTTTCCAATATTAACATATTAAACTGATATTTGAGTAACATTCTCACCTATCAGCAGCTGCCTTCTTTGGAACTGGAGTTATTACTTTCTTTTTGATATCTGAGGGTGTCTCGCGTGTTTCACACGTGTTGCACATCAGATGGAACAATTTTGTTGTTGCTAGCTCTCCCAAGGATCTCGATAATTCTGATGGAATGTCATGTACTCCAAGGCCCTTGTTTCGACTTTTGTCTTTGAGTGTCTTGTCAAATTCTTCCCGCACTATTATATCTCCCAGCTTATCTTCATTTACTTCCTCTTCCCTTTCTACGACATTGCCTTCAGTCCCTTTGTATTGTCCTTGATACATTCTCTTTCCCTCTGTCATTATAACACACAAAATGTTATTTGTGGTGTCACCGTCAGACACCACACTTGCTAGGTGGTAGCCTTTAAATCGGCCGCGGTCCATTAGTATACGCCGGACCCGCGTGTCGCCACTGTCAGTAATTGCAGACCGACCGCCACCACACGGCAGGTCTAGAGAGACGTCCTGGCACTCGCCCCAGTTGTACAGCTGACGTTCATAGCAATGGTTCACTGACAAATACGCTCTCATTTGCCGAGACGATAGTTAGCATAGCCTTCAGCTACATTTGCTACGACCTAGCAAGGCGCCGTATTCAATTGATAATTAATTTTATGAAGCATGTACCGTAACGAGAGATGTTCTACAACTGTGGATTAAAGTTAAGTATTACATCATCTACGTACTTTATTTACAATTCTCAAGATATTGTCCTGTTCCAGACCTCACGCCAGTCAGCGTGTAATTAAACGCGTGCATTTCGGCCTCCTCTAGAAAACAGTGTTGGCTCTTCTGCCAACACTACATTATTAGAGTGGGACGAATAATGTTGACACCCGCTCCGCTATAGTAAAAGCATTGTAACAGATTATTTGAGAGTAATATTAGTGAGTTGTTTATTTTTGAACACCGGAACGAAAATAATGTTCCACAACCTATGGAACGCTTGAGTCGCAGCCTTCTCTAATCGTGAGCCGAGCGCGAAACACCGCCCCACGCGGAAACGCTTCGTAGAGTCGCGAACACCCGGGAGAGTCATCAGGCTAACGATCGCCGGCAGCACTTTGCGTCCAATTGGGACGGTCGCCGGTAATTAGAAACGGCTGCAGCCGCCGCTGTACCTCCAGCGTTGCGCCATTAGGCACCGAACTGCCCACGGCGCAGCAGCTTCGTGCCTGGCAGGTAAATTACGACAAATTGCGGACACATCGCTAAAGAGGGAAGAATGAACAGTTTATGATTAAACTAAAGCTAATTGCTATTACTCGTACTTCGGAACAAGTTCTTTTTCTGCCCAGTCTAAGTAGAATGTTCCCAACTACTATCGACTGATCAGCATCAGATATAAATTTATTCTTAAATATAATGTTTCTTTCATCTTGTTCTGGTAGGTAGCAGAAGAAGTATTATGAAGCAGAGATGGAATAAAGTGGGCGACTTAATTTCTGTTTCCAGTACGTGAAAATGGATAAAGGAAACAAATTTCCAGAAGGAGTCTACGACCATTGTGGTTATTTTGTAAATGAAACCGTCTAGATCGCTTCATATATTACTTTATTTATAACGTCGTTCAGCTACTGCAATCGCCAGATTAAAACGTAGAACTTTTGAAACATCCTTCAGTGTGAAATCTAACTGTCGTCTTCATTTTAATTAATCACTCAAACCAAAAGTGCGAACTACTGGGTGTTCCGTTTGAGGTGTCAGAAAAGTATAATGCTATATTTATTAAATTAATGTTCGTAGGTGGCATACGTTAGTACGTTCAGCAACAAGGCGCTCATGTTAAATGTGTCTTCGGGCATGCGAAGTTTTCGTGTGTAGTGGGGACCGAGACAGCTCTCAGACGTCGTTACAATGTTATCGGCCCATTCCTTTTTGCGGAGGAGACTGTTCGTGTCGTCACTTACCTTGATATGATCGAGCAGTATGTGGTCCAATAATTACAAGATGGGGTACTAGGCACCATTGTCAACAGGACGGCGCTGCACCACATTGGGGTGTCATAGCGCCGGAACGATTAAACCAGATACTCAACTATCGTTGGCGCAGCCGTGTTGGATCTATCCCATGGCCTCCTAATAGCCCCGACCTAACGCCTACAGATTTTTTGGGTGAGCATATGTCAAGTCAACCATGTTTGTGCAAAAACCACAGAATCAAGTCGACCTACGGAGGCAGATTACAGCTGCCTTTCAGCAAATCACTCCAAAAAAAGCTGAGGGACCACATGGCGCAACATAGACGCGACGTATGATACATACCGCATTCTCAATCGCGGACACGTTGAGTGCTAATTGGCTGTGACACAAACGGCAGACTCTCCTACACGCGTATATACCGTTAAAAAGCAATGAATTTGCATAATTTCTTGTATACAGTGTTTTACTTTCCTAACGTCACCAACAGATCACCCCGTGTTTGTAACTGGTTACAGTTGCTTTTGCGGTAAGCCCTAGCAAAGACGCATCTGACTATGGTTTATGTGGCGACGAGAGTTAATCTTCGCAAGCACAAAGGAAAACAGTGGTGAGAGTTCTGATAATGTGCTGACAAGGGCAACAGTTGAACGATCTTGCTTTGAGGTAGGTCAGAACAGCACAGGCAACATGAAGTCTCGAGTTATCTTGTAGAAAGGTAACGTCACAGCGACTTCAAAGATAATGCGCAGCCACCAGCCTTAACACGTCATAAATGTAGCATCTACTGTCCAAACTACAGGCTATGCGAACCGGGGGTGATCGTGTTGTACACGCAGTGGCACCCCATACCATCACACCAGCTCATGGGCCTGTAAGACGATCACGAATTCAATTTGGCAACTTTCATTCTCCTCAGAGCCTCCACACAAGGATGCGCCTAACATGACTATGTATGCAGAACCGTCTGAAAAGACGACGTGGCGCCACTCCTGTGTCCTGCGTTGTTGGGTTTATAACTGTCCATACATTACTCTCTCCTGCCACGTCAAGGGAACCGCAACTATGGTCGGCGCGCTACCAGCCCAGACGTCGCCACACTGTCGGTATTGAAATCATTCTTGCTGAAAAAAAAACTTCATTGACTCAGGTATGTGGCGTGCCTGTACGACATTTCACAGCCGAGCGAACAGTATTCTGTCCTCCTGGGCGCTAGTAACGCGGTGCCATATAACTCTTGCATGGCGTTGAGTCTGATCCTCCTGTGACAAACGAGGGATTCCGGCCAAAGTGAGAAGCAGTTTTCACAGACGCGGGTCATGATCCTGCCGTTCTCAAATTCTGACAGGTGCAACTAGAAATTTCTTATACGAGGTATAACACCGTCTTCTCACAAGCAAAGTACATTCAAATGTTAAACTTTCCTTACGTACAGAATTTGGATGGTATTATTCCTTCCTTCTTCGAGCAGTTGTTCTGAAAGGCCAATCATTGCCATATCCATCCACGTCATACACTTCATCTTAGTTTAACGTTTCATGCCTGCTGTCTTTACGAAGTTACAATTTTACCGTACGGCAATATTACCAACTGAGTTACAGTATCTTAATTTACGTCATTTTCAAACGCTTAGAGTGCATACCTGTCAACAAGCGCAAAAGTATAGAAACTATCAGTTACTGTTAAAAATAAGCAGAAACAAATTTTAGAACAGTCAGTGAGGCATAGTTATGTCTTTCTAAAAAGTATTTCACCTGAGAATTTAGTAGTAGAGAAGTTAGTTCAAATATTGTATTTAAACAGTGATGTAGGTCGATTGACGGAATAGTGGCTGTTGATACCAACATGACAGTTCCCAGTTATTACGCTCTCTCTTAAGCTAGATGTTTTTTTATTAATTTATTGAGTATACCAAAATACTCATTTCTTGGTCGGTTCTGGCGCCGAAAAGTCCCAAATGTTAGTACTGCTGTCCTAAAGATGTTCCGCTTTTGTGCTTCTTTTGCCTGTACGTCTATTTCCTCTAGAGCTATTTTGAAGTTCATGTAGGCATCAGGGTAATCTTTTTATTGGATTCGAGTCGAAGATGCTGCAGATGCGTTTCGTTGATTTGGAGTCATTCAGTCTTATGTTATTGTGATATTTTAGACCCAATATAGCTTGCAATATCTTCCTCTATTTTCATTCTAAGAGGATAAGTCCCTCAGGTGATCAGTCACAATAATTCAGACTTCAAATATGATTAATATTGCTATTATTGATCCGAGATTCCAGCACTCTTTCCACATAGATCTCGTACGCAGTTGTAGACTTTGTTGAGATGTAAACGGTAAATAGTATGAATACTATTGATTCTATAATCGATTTGGTTCACAGGTTTAATGATATTGTTGTTTATGTATGTCCCTTTGCTGGACGTCTACGTTTGATATTTCAGACGCCTACGTTTCAGTCCTTCCCTGTACGCCTAGCCAAGATCGCCTGCATTTAAGTCGGATGAGGCAGAATTTTGTAGCCCCTCCTCCGGCCCTCATCCCAGACAGCCAGTCATCTTCACTCATGCTCAGATCACAGGTACGACCACATCACCGCATTAACTGCGAAAAAAGTTTGTGCTACGCCGCCACCGCACCCGTTCTTGCGACCCAATGCTTCCGCCATCCACGTCGGCTACCCCACGTCTGGAGTCGCATTGTCCGTCCTCCTGCCTATCTCGCTACGACGAAAGAGGGCGTATGGCTGTTCCACTTACCTTCCCTGGCTGACATCTACACATATCTTTTCAACAGAAAATGTTCTAATAATCTGTATCTTTTCTGACATACACATGATATACAGATCTTCATTGACTCCATTTACTTTACGTTTTAGTTTAGTTAATTTCTTTCCATTTTAATATGCCGAGTGAATCAAAAGTAACACTTAGTGGGTGTAATGTACACATCCAAAAAAGAGTAAAACGTTAAACAAAGTTCTGTTTGAAATTGCTTTTTTCCGAGTTGTGCTGCATTACGTCATTTGTGATAGGCATCACATCCTGGGCCAGTACAGGCTTCTGGCGTATCGCGTTCGTCAGCATGTCGACTGATGTTGCTTAGTACACCACTCTGTACTGTTTGGTTCCTTATGGCACGTATTGACTACGGTGTTATCTGTTGTAATCTATCGTGCTGTTGTGCTATAGCAGAACCAGAGGTACTACGTAAATTCATTCTGTCGGTAGTTTATAGACTGCAGTCGTTGTGTACGGCACTCAGACGGTGAATATAGCATTCATGTTGCTCCACTGTTATGTCAACCTAATTTGAATGGAATGGGTTCTGTAATTGGTAGATGAAGATCCAACCATATGCACCCGCTCCGCTGTAGGGGTTTCGCAATCAACTGCATGGCGCCTGCTTTGGAGACAGCGATTCCACCCATTTCACCTGAAGAAGGCACAGGAGCCTGTTTACCCGTGTGGTTATCGTGAAAGCTTTTAACATGTACGTGATGGCGCATGTCAACCCTCGCATAATTACAATACTAGGATATCATCATACTTTTGCAGTGACCATTTGATGTGGTATAATAGACAATTAGTTACTCTGCGCACATGTTCTTCTACAGAGCCTGAGAGGCAGAGTGTATCGACCGTTTCTGGAACATGAACTGGTTCGTCTACTTCATAATGTCCCACTCGATATACAAAACAACTTATGGTTTATGCAAGACGGTTCCGCTGCGCATTTCAGTCGGGAGGCAGGAGAGTATCTCAATATTGTTTATCCAAATAAGCGGATAGGTTGTGCTGGACAAATTGCTTGGCCAGCCAGATCTCCGGATCTTAAATACTTGGACTTCTGTCTTTGGGATCGTTTCAAGGAGCTAACGTATAGTGTTGCAATGAGGAAGTAGCGTAGCTACAACAGCAAATTGAAAATGGCTGTGCAACTGTGCACAGTGAGGTGAACGGAGCCTGCTACATTACGAGAGTAGCAACACGTCGAGCACGTCACGTTCTTCGTCTGTGTGGACATCCTTTTGAACACATTCTGCGGCAAATGTACAGTACGCACTTATATTAAATTTCGGATCCTTCCGCGTTGTTGTTTCCGCAAATAATTTATTTAGTGTTTGTATTGCACTTGTCCCTACTCTACTACATAACTCTGAAATAAAGTAATTTCAGACAAAACTTTACTTAACATTTTAATCTCATTTTGATACATACATTAGGCCGACCACTGTGGACGAGCGGTTCTAGGCTCTTCAGTCTGGCATGGATGTGTGTGATGTCCTTAGGATAGTTAGGTTTAAGTAGTTCCAAGTTCTAGGGGACTGATGAGCTCAGATGTTAAGTCTCATAGTGCTCAGAGCCATTTGAACCACTTTTTATGTATACATTACGTCAATAGTTACTTTTGAATCACCCTGTGTAAGGCACTTTTATTTCAAAAGTTCAAATCGGTCTTCGCACTGTCTCCACCAACCAGCAGGTTCCCTGAAACATTTCCTTATTTGGTCATTCTACAGACGACACTGCACCGTGCCACAACAATGCGCAGCATTTCCCCGTCGAAGATTAATCAGCAAAAACATTTTTTTCATTGAATGAAACATTACGCGTCCCGGCAAGATTATCGGGTGTTTTGATTTTAATACATGACGGGAGCGTATATTCGCCTCGACTAATTTATTTGTGCCGATTTTTTATCAACGATATCCATAACTTGCTTATCAACATTTATCAGCCAATCTGAAGATGCCTTGAATTGGCCGAAACGCGCGAAATTGATGAATAAATAAACATTATTTTCAACGTCACAACCAAGACTGTTTTCTTCTCCTCATGATCCAAAACTGTTCCTTAGAATTTTTGTTTCGTACTTGAACTGGTGATCTAGGTTAATAATGTAAATTGGGTGAACACTAACTCCGTCGACAATGTTTCTTGTGTTCTTCAGGAATATTACCTAAGCGGTAATCAAAATTTTTCCGTTAAAGACTTTGCTTCAGCGTATATGCAACGCTGGTATATAAGCACCGACAGGTAGGCAAGGAGATAGTGTGGCCTTTTAACGTAAACTTTTTGCTCGCCCCTTATACTTTAGTATGAAGTGCTCTCCGATGCATAGTTATAGAATTTCATAACTTCGTCTGAGTTTTTACCCTCACTTACCTTGTTAATATATTGTTCTGAACATGCTGCACGACTTTATAAATGTCGACGGAATGCGCCATGTGTCCAGCCTAGAAATTAACATATTTGAGTCACTCACAGAACTTGTTGATAACGGTAATGATCCCTTTATTCTTAGCCATCAACTGAGTTCGAGTTTACGATGTGTAGAAATGCAAATATTGTCAACAACTTGAGAGTTTACTGACACGAAAATTATAACTTCTTATTCTTATTCTTCTTGCTGTAAGTGTTAGGCATTTGCATGTTACGTCTTCTTACTGTATGTGGTTAGCTTCAGTTTATTTCTCCGCCTCTTTCCTAATCTGCCTATTGATGTTTTCCCTATGGCCAATAATTCATTATTATTTTGGGCATTCTATTTTCATTCATTTTTGTGACGTGGTCTCTGCATTGTATCTATAGCCCTTGTTCTGTTCAGTTATGGTTGTAAGTGCTAATTCTTCTCTAATTATTGTATCCCTTATCATATCTGATACTACTCTTCTCAAAAACCATGTTTCCGCAGCTTCTATTTCCGATAATTTCTAGCTGCTATTGGCTAGGTCTCAATGTCGAAAAGTATAGACGCGACTGGTACTATTTTGTAGGACTTTATTAAGGTTCATTTCCTCACCTTGTTATTCAGAGTTTTGTATATGATCCCTTTAATGTAACTGAATCTTTCATTTCTTTCGGTGTGCCTTTATCATTTTCGAAGGGTTTGTAATTCATAGTAATATAGTATTTCCAGCGACATTGTTAGACTTCTAAAGCAATGAATGTATCGAAAAAATAGTTCAGTTGTCTCCAACTTTGTAGAAGTATGAATGTGTGCGATGTGAATTGCATGTGTGTCTGATTATCCGGGCACAAATAGTTCTCTGATACGTTTAAGTGCTTTTCTTAGTTTCTTCACGTGTGGATCCACAGCTTAACGTAATTCCTGCATGATGGAACCATTTTAACTATTCACCGTAGGCTATCACATTCTTCATACAAGATGACCTTAACTGCATCGTGTATTACCTTATATTACTGGATAGTTTCGTCATGTGGCCATTTTCGAATGCTGTTGTTTCCGTTCTAAGTTTGTTGTATTTAAAAACTATTTACAACTTTAAGGACGTAGCGCTAAATAGTATTTAAATCTGATGCACTTATCACCCACACAACTGCATTCGAAAATGACTGCAGGCCACTACCGGTCAGTAACGTAAGATAATAAAAATGGTTCAAATGGCTCTGAGCACTATGGGACTTAACATCTGAGGTCATCAGTCCCCTAGAACTTAGAACCACTTAAACCTAACTAACCTAAGGACATCACACATATCCATGCCCGAAGCAGGATTCGAACCTGCGACCGTAGCGGACGCGCGGTTCCAGCCTGAAGCGCCTATAACCGCTCGGCCACACTGGCTGGCGTAAGATAATACACGACGCAATGAAGGTCATCCCGTATAAAGATTATGACAGGTTATGGTCCATATTTAAAATGGTTTTATCATTTAGGACCTATTCTTAGTGATAGAATAAATTTCAATGTTTTTATTGTGTTTTAACATCACTTTTAGTATCAGAATCAAGAACTTCACTTATGACTCATCAGTCATGAAGAAAAGAAATAATAAATACATTTTTACTGAAACTTTCCTGGCATATTAAAACAGTGTGCCGGACCGAGACTCGAACTCGGGACCTTTGCCTTTCGCGGGCTAGTGCTCTACCATTTTTTTTTTTTTTTTTTTTTGCATTTTTGTTCGTTGTTGATCGTTGGGTTTGATCATTGCGGACGTCACATGACATCCGTTTAAGTTCGTTTGTTGATCCTTCCACTCAGTTATTTTATTACAGAGGCCATCCAGCTCACTGACCGAACACGCTGAGCTACCGTGCCGGCGCCATCTGAGCTACCCAAGCACGACTCACGCGCCGTCCTGACAGCTTTACTTCCGCCAGTACCTCGTCTCCTACTTTCCTAACTTCGTGAGTCGTGCTTGGGTAGCTCAGATGGTAGAGCACTTGCACGCGAAAGGCAAAGGTCCCGAGTTCGAGTCTCGGTCCGGCACACTGTTTTAATCTGCCAGGAAAGTTTCATATCAGCGCACACCCCGCTGCAGAGTGAAAATCTCATTCTGGGAACATTTATACTGCACAGACTCTGAACTAGACCACAAAGAACCTTCACATAATGGACATTTCTGTTGGAGAAGGAATAAAAATATTACGCAAAAGATAGTAGTCGAGTGACCGCCGTCGTCTTCCGCAGGTTGGACTACGTGCGCGACGCGATCGTGTCGCTGGTGCGCGTGATGCACGACACGGGGGACAAGCTGGAGCGGCACGAGTACCGCGAGCGGCAGCTGGGCGAGCAGCTCAAGAAGTCGCTGGCCAACCTGGGCAAGCGCGCCGTCTCCACCGACGCGGCGCTCGACTCGCTCGCCTCAGCCATCGCCATCCTGGACGACCGCATGCGCAGGTCGGAGCAGGAGGACAGGCTGGTGAGCACCACTCTGTGTGTGTGTGTGTGTGTGTGTGTGTGTGTGTGTGTGTGTGTGTGTGTGTGTGTGTGTCGCGTGCACGCGCACGTGTTGGTATTACACAGCGGTTCTGCCAGCCTTCATACGGCCCTGGCGGCAGGAAGCGACACACGAAGATTCTCGCGCACTTGCGGTGAGTAAGAGCAGAGCATGTGTTACCTGTAGCACGTCAAAAATTCTGTGAGACGTTCATTCGACTCGTCCTGAGACACGCCGTAGTGTCGCACGAAATCTCGACATTGCTGGTGGTCATAATATAAGCCCTCCTAGCCACGTGCGGTAATTATGCAACATATTACACACCCGGTTAACAAGAGAACGTTTGTAGGCTGACGGTATCAATTCTCAGCACTTCTGCCTCCCTCTTACTTACTCACTGGTCATACTGGACTCGAGAGTCCATTACCGCAGCAACGTATTTTCTCCATCTGTCCCTCTCTTGGGCTATTTCCTTCCATTCACCTTGAATACCTAGGCTCCTCAAATCAGCCTTCACATTGTCCTCCCATCTACGCCTCGGTTTCCCCACAGGACGTTTTCCTTCTAGGTGCCCTACCAGTACTCTGCGCGCTGCCCTGCCCTCATCCATTCGAGAGCTACGTGACCCGCCCATCGCAGCCTACGTGATTTAATAATACTGATTAAGTCAGGGCTTGAATAGAGCTCGTGAACCTCTTCGTTGTGCAGTTTTCGCCACTCTCTGCTAATGTCATCCCTTTTTGCTCCGAAAATTTTCCTCAAAATTTTGCCTCCCTCACATTGTCTTTTTAAGGGTGACCTGCCCCGCTTTCGCCCACAAATCAGGGTTAAAATAAACTCACTAAACAAGATACTGGTCACTTCCTCAAAAGAGCACACTGGTCGCTTTAGAACGCTATAGATGGTGTAGACCTGGTACCAGGCAGTCTTGTGACCCTCAGTCGCTGACACAAGGAATGGCAGGCAGTGGTGCAAAGTATAGAATCAACGCAGTAGAATGGCCCGAAGCGGAGACGTGGCAAAATGGTGGAAAGGAGCGATGGTTTTAGGACGTGCCTATTACGAAACTGTGAATGAAGTTGTCTGATTTGTTGGGTATCAGCAGGGAGGATCCTGCGTTGTAAGAGGTCCATGATTAAGGAATTTGTTGCTAGTGCACTCGAGCAGATGTAATTTCGATGGATTGCTCACGCGCTGCCTGCGATATGTGAGGTATAAGAGAATCTCAGACCAGAGAGCAGTGTTGTCAGCAGTAGGAGTAAGTTGTTGCAAGCGATCAGTCTGGTGTATCGTGTTGGCTGGGCCGGTCGTTGGGAGCGATGGCGGAACCTGAGCGTTGTAGTATAAGGTAAAAGCAGCCTCGCGCATATGTACTATTGTTATGTCAAGCCCCATGTAAATATTTTTAAAAAAATCTCTTAATAATAATCTTTCTTATAAAAAATAAACTTTTGATAATCATTCATCTCAATTTAAAGAACTTACTAATTTCTCTAATCCATGATCATCCCGATTATTGTAAAGAAAAATCAGTTGTTTCTTTTTATACATGACAAATCTATCGGCCAGCATTGCACAGGGCTGTGCCAGAAAAATTTCTTATAGGAGCAGATACATACGCGTTATCCGGCGACCTTATCGAGGTAAGAATTTCAATCTATTCAGTATGATCTTTCAGGGCCATGACGCAGCACTGCTGACGTCCAGAATTTACCAGTTTAAATTCACAGTCAATTATTGAAAGGTTATAAGTGAGTCACAATTTTATTGAGAAATTAGTCGCATTGTATTATTGGTAGGTTACGGAATTTTTTGTTGGGATGTTACAACGTGTCCACAAGAAATGATGTACCAGTCGCTCCCAGCTAACAGGGCGTAACAACAGTGGCTGAAAGAAGATGCATTGTCAATGCCACTCTCTTCCAATCCCGACATGAATTGTTATTTCCAGTGAATGTAAGTGCACGCCAACCAGTTTCCGAGCGAATACTGCGAAGAGAACGGCACATAGGGGGGAGTCTCCTAACTGGCAATAGACCACTGCTCAGAGGGGTTCATAGCGCTGCACCTCTTCAGCCGGTCGAACAAAACAGAAACTGGACAGCAGCCGTGGTCTGAACCGATTAATCTCCAGTTTGTTTCTTTTCAAATGCTCGGTCAACAAGTTTTGCCCTTTCTTCTAAATTTTTGTGGTGAATGTGCCGTGGACACTCCCGCTTGTCAAGATGACAACAGCCGTGTTCACAGGGCTGCTTGTATAGGTTCCTGGTTTGACGAACACTCAGACACCATATCGCGTCTCACCTGGCACCCTAAATCGATCGGTCATAATCCCATTGAAAATGTTTAGATCTACTCGGAGTAGTGGGTGAAACGTAGCAGTCAATATCCCCGCAGTTTGGTAATTCCACAGGGTGTAATCATCAGTGAGTGACTTCAACTAGATACTCAAACTCGAAGAAACTTGTGCATTCACATCTGCACCGAATTGAGGACGTCACCAACAGTAGACACTGTGCTACACGGTGAAGCGTAATCCCTCCTTGAATTTAAATAACGTTTTGTCCGATATATGTATACTCGCATGTTTTGTATGAGTGGGAGAGAGAGAGAGACGGCTGTTGGCGTGTTCCAGCGCGAGGAGCGGCAGGCTGAGCAGCTGCGGCGGCTGCAGGCGGGCCTGGAGCGCCTGGAGTCGTGGCAGAAGGTGGCGGAGGAGGCGCTGCGCTCTCAGAACAAGGTGCAGGCCTCTTCCGAGGAGGACGGCCCGGCCGCCGCCAAAGCCGCGGAGGCCGCCGCGCGGCTCGCGCACTCCGTCGACCGTCTCGAGGCCCGCATCGCCATGGTAACTCTCCATTCTTACTGCACGCCTTATTGTGTTCTTCTTTTGTGCTTCCCGTTTTGCCTCTCCTCAAGGCAGACGTACTTTCTGAACGAATATATCCTGACACCAGTTAGTGAGCAAGCAATAAAGGAAACAAAAGAAAAGTTCGGAGTAGGTATTAAAATCCATGGAGAAGAAATAAAAACTTTGAGGTTCGCCGATGACATTGTAATTCTGTCAGAGACAGCAAAGGACTTGGAAGAGCAGTTGAACGGAATGGACAGTGTCTTGAAAGGATGGTATAAGATGAACATCAACAAAAGCAAAACGAGGATAATGGAATGTAGTCGAATTAAGTCGGGTGATGCTGAGGGAATTAGGTTGGGAAATGAGACACTTAAAGTATAAAGGAGTTTTGCTATTTGGGGAACAAAATAACTGATGATGGTCGAAGTAGAGAGGATATAAAATGTAGACTGGCAATGGCAACGAAAGCGTTTCTGAAGAAGAAAAATTTGTTAACATCGAGTATAGATTTAAATGTCAGGAAGTCGTTTCTGAAAGTTTTTGTATGGAGTGTAGCCATGTATGGAAGTGAAACGTGGACGATAAATAGTTTGGACAAGAAGAGAATAGAAGCTTTCGAAATGTGGTGCTACAGAAGAATGCTGAAGATTAGATAGGTAGATCACGTAACTAATGAGGAGGTATTGAATAGAATTGGAGAGAAGAGGAGCTTGTGGCACAACTTGACTAGAAGAAGGGATCGGTTGGTGGTAAATGTTCTGAGACATCGAGGGATCACCAATTTAGTATTGGAGGGCAGCGTGGAAGGTAAAAATCGTAGAGGGAGACCAAGAGATGAATACACTAAGCAGATTCAGAAGGATGTAGGCTGCAGTAGGTACTGGGAGATGAAGAAGCTTGCACAGGATAGAGTAGCATGGAGAGCTGCATCAAACGAGTCTCAGGACTGAAGACGACAACAACAACACCAGTTAGTGCACATTTACATGGCGTGTGTCGACCCTTCATCTTTATGAGGGGGACACTTTCAGAGTGGTATCTGAAAGTCTGCCGAGGAATAAATACAGCCCATCCTTCCTCAAGAGCTGAAACCAGAGGAGACAGTGATGTCGGATGCTAGGATCTGGAGAGGAGTCGCCGTTCCAACTCGTCTCAAAGGCTGTCCATTGGATGTAGGTCGGGACTCTGAAAAGGTGAGTCAATTTCAGAAATGTTATTGACCACAAACCGTTGCCTCAAAGATGCTACTTTATGACAGGGTGCATTGTTATGCTCACACAAACGATCGTAGTATACAATGCTGTAAAATGCTTTGTATCCCGCCTGGAAGGCGGCGCGTGAGCCTGCCCCTGTAAAGTGAAGGGTAGGCCGAATGTAGGAAGTGATTAGGAGCAGGAAAAGGCGAAATGCTTCGGTACTGCATTTAAAAGTGGTTTTACTATTTTACTTAACTTTGGCTTATAGATGAGCACGTAGGTGCGAAGCCGTACATCAAGTTACAAAGGCAAAGTCTGTAGTGGCTCGCCCACTATGAAATAGAAAACAATGTTGCTTGGTCGTCTGCTCGGGATCAAATGGGCTGAATCCGGAGCAGCGTTCGTAGAGCTGCACAGCACCGGCTAGAGGGCACTGTCGCCGGTGTCGGTGTCGTAGTGCCAATCTAGCAGAGCGCACCTATGTTGTGGCATCGTAGCTATCGATACCACAAACGTGTTCACATGCTTCCGCATTTAGCGTTTTTTTGACCGTAATAAGGGGACCAAACCCCAACCACGAAAACATACTCTCATACTGTAACATCACCTCCTTTGGATTTCACTTTTGGCACTACACATGATGACGGGTAACGTCCTCCAGTCGTTCGCCAAACCCGAACCCTTCCATCGGATTGCTACAGGGTGTAGCGTGATTCATCACTCCAGATCACTCGTCTCTATCATCCACAATCCAGTGGCGTTGTTATTGGCGCCACCATATGCGTGGCTTAGCATTGACTACGAAAATGTGTGGCTTACTGCCCCACTATTGTACCCCCTTTTTTTTAACGCCTTTTGGGCAGTCATTGTACTGGCTGGAATACTGGCAGCACTTTGAAATTCTCTGGTGGTTCCTCCCGCTGATTTCATGCGATTTTTGTAAACACCTGCTGCAGTGCTCGACGATCCCTGTCCGTCAGTACATGATAGGTCTGCGCGTTCTTAGTTTAGGTGTGGCTGTTCCTCAATTTTTCCGCTTCACAGTCACATCAACAACAGTCGATTGAGCAGTTGTATACGGGTTGAAGTGTCCGTGATGGATTTGTCACTCAGCTGAAATTCAAGATTCCACATTCGTACTTATTGAGGTCTCCTGGCCGAGCTATTCTGCTGTTACTACATCTCTGCTGACGATAAAGTACTCCCCACCTCATTTTGTATGGTGGATCCGCATCTCGTGAGCTCTAGTGGTCAGTTCTGCATCACATAGGGGTGTGCGGTTACTTTTGATCAAATAGTTTACCATCATAAACAATCATTTTCAGCTGAGTAGCCACTTCTTACACTACACTGGGTTGCTGAAAAGCAGAATAGTGTCAGTATTATGACAGTACACATCTATTCAACATTCTCCCCACGCCAGGTTGATACACTTAAACATTGATGTTGCAGTTTTTCTAGTCCATCTGTCAAGAAATCGTCTGACAGATGCTCCAACAAGCTCGCTGCAACATGTTCGATGTCTTCGTTACCATCAAAATGGTGAACATTTATACACACATAAAAAAAGTTTTACATCACTCCGGTTCCCAGAACTCCTGAAGATAGACGTTGACTGGATATTCTATCACAGACACAGTCCCTTTCATTCAGAGATGTCACTAAACCCACCGAAATGATATAAACAACCATGCATGAGTAGCGCCTATTAGACGGAGAGGGTCCAACACTCGATTAATTCCAGTCATTCCACCAGGAAGGAGGTTGTGTTGTCTGTAGTTCAACCAAGCCTAGACGGTCAGTACCACGGTTCAATCGCGTCCACATTGTTACCTTGTGCCAGGAAGGGCTCTCAACAAGGGAAGAGTCCATGCGTCTCGGAATGAACCAAAGCGATGTTGTTCGGACATGGAGGAGATACAGAGAGAAAGGAACTGTCGATGACATGCTTCACTCAGGCCGCCCAAGGGCTTCTACTGCAGTGGATGACCGCTACCTACGGATTATGGCTCGGAGGAATCCTGACAGCAACGCCAACGTGTTGAATAATGCTTTTCGTGCAGCCACAGGACGCCGTGTTACGACTCAAACTGTGTGCAAAATAGGCTGCGTGATGCGCAACTTCACTCCCGACGTCCATGGCGAGGTCCATCTTCGCAACCACGACATCACGCAGTGCGGTACAGATGAGCCTTACAGTATTCCGAATGGACCGCTCAGGAATGGCGTCATGTTCTCTTCACCGATGAGTGTCGCATATGCCTTCAACCAGACAATCGTCGGCGACGTGTTTGGAGGCAACCCGGCCGTGCTGAACGCCTTACACACACTGTCCAGCGAGTGCAGCAAGGTGGACGTTCTCTGCTGTTTTGAAGTGGCATTATGTGGGGCCAAGGTACGTCGCTAGTAGTCATGGAAGGCGCCGTAAAGGCTGTACGAGACGTGAATGTCATCCTCCGACCGATAGTGCAACCATATCGACAGCATATTGGTGAGGCATTAGTCTTCTTGGACGACAATTCGCGCCCCGATCGTGCACATCTTGCGTATGACTTCTTTCAGGATAACGACATCGCTCGACTAGAGTGGCGAGCATGGACCCTATCGAACATGCCTGGGATAGATTGAAAAGGACTGTTTATGAACGACGTGACCCACCAACCACTCTGAGGGATCTACGGCGAATCAACGCTGAGGAGTGGGACAATCTGGACCAACAGTGGCTTGATGAACTTGTGGATAGTATGCCACGATGAATGTAGGCATGCATCAATGTAAGAGGACGTGTTACTGGGTATTAGAGGTACCGTGTTTACAGCAATCTGGACCACTACCTCTGAATGTCTCCCTGTATGATGGTATGTGTGTAGTGAACTCGAATTGATGTCTAGGCGACCAAACTCGCCTGATGTGAATCCTATGGGACCCATCTGCGTCGCTATCGGACGCCATCACCGCGTACGAAAATCAGCGTCCCGTTATTTGCGCGATTTACATGACCTGTGCGTAGACATCATATGCCACTTATCTACCAGCAAACAACAAACTGTCTGATCCCTGATAAGCATAATCAGTGAGGTATTTCGCCAAAAGACGGACAAACAGGCTATTAAACAGGTGGTCATAATGTTTTAGCTCATCGGTGTATGTCACTTTCGTTAGACTGCCAACCGTTGTCATACACCGCCAAATACATGGAAGATCAGACCTCACAAACAAACGAGGTGTGCCGCGATACTGACGTCGAATAAACATGACATACACATCCAACGGGTACGCTGATATGTTTCTGATGCTCGGCGAGTGGCGACACGATGCCAATGAAGCAACCATGGCGTATGCCACGAGATATCCTGGCTGAAGAGCTCTCTCTGACAGCCATTACGTTCTTGCGTGCTCAACAAGTACTTCGAAAACAAGTAGTTTCAGTAGGCGTGGAAGTACGAGACGAAGACCAGCAAGAAGTGAAGAGATGAAGGAATTTGTTTTAGCTGCAGCACATCGCGATGCCCATGTCAGCTTACGAGACGTTTGCTGCAGTTACTGGTATCAGCCTTTCATCTGTGTGGCGTATAGTCAGGCTTACAGGTTTCAGGCGTACCACCTGTCACAGATACGGGAGCTCAATGGGAACGATTTCAATTGGAGAGTTACTTTCTGCGAGTGGGCCGTGCATAATTTCACTCTGCACGCCTTCTCCGAACCGACGTTAACAAATCATGGTCAGTGACCGTCATAATAATCTTTACTGGGTCACAGAAAATTCTATGTTGGTACATCCTGTCGCTCGTCAACGGAGATAGTCCATTAATGTGTGTGTGAATCTTTGGAGATAAAATGGTCGGTCCATACTACTTCGCAGGTACACCGACCAGTAAGACGTATGGAGCTTTTATCGTCGAAAATTGAGGTCCTCTGGGAAGACGATTAGAGCGTTATGGTCTTGCGGAATGGTTGTTATTGTCTCCCGATTTAACACAGTAGAATTATTTTTGTGGGGATGTCTAAAGAATCGTGTTTATGTCAACCCAAAACACTAGATGACTTCAGACAGGGCATCGAGGAAGCATGTCGCTCTGTGACACCGACGACGTCTGCAGATTATTTAGAAGGCGCATTGCGTTGTGCATCAGGAACATGGATACACATTTGAACACTTCAGTTACATTAACAATTCCGCCACCAGACTATTCATCTGCAAGCATCCAAGTATTATGCACAATATGTTGAATCCACCCCTAACATTTTGAGGGTTTCTAGCTTCCAAAGTGATTTGAACAATTTTTTTAAGTACTGAACTGATTTTTACACAGCTACATGATATACACTGAAGAGACAAACAAACTGGTACACCTGCCTAATATCGTGTAGGGCCCCCATGAGCACGCAGAAGTACCGCAACACGACAGCATGGACTCGAATAATGTCTGAAGTAGCGCTGGAGGGTATTGTCACCAAGAATCCTACAGGGCTGTCCATAAATCCGTAAGAGTACGAGGGGGTGGAGATCTCTTCTGAACAGCACTTTGCAAGGCATCCCAGATATGCTCAATAATGTTCATGTCTGGGGAGTTTGGTGACCAGCGGGAGTGTTTAAACCCAGAAGAGTGTTCCTGGACCCACTCTGTAGCAATTCTGGACGTGTGGGGTGTCGCTGGAATTGCCAAAGTCCGTCGGAATGCACAATGGACATGAATGGATGAAGGTGATCAAACAGGATGCTTATCTGTCAGAGTCGTATCTAGACGTATCAGGGGTCCCATATCACTCCAACGGTACACGCCCCACAACATTACAGAGCTTGACCAGCTTTAACAGTCCCCGGCTCACATGCAGGGTCCATGGATTCATCAGATTTTCTCCATACCTCTAAACGTCCACCTGTTCGATACAATTTGAAACGAGACTCGTCCGACCAGGCAACATGTTTCCACTAATCAAGAGTCCAGGTGAGGCGTAAAGTTTAGTGTCGTGCAGTCATCAAGGGTACTCGAGTGGGTTTTCGGCTGCGAAAGCCCGTATCGATGATGTTTCGTTGAATGGTTCGCACGTTGACGCTAGTTGATGGCCCACCACTGAAATCTTCAACAATTTGCGAAAGTGTTGCGCTTCTGTTACGTTAAACAATTCTCTTTGGTCGTCGTTGGTCCAATTTTCGCAGGATCTTTTTCTGGTCGCAGCGATGAGATTTGATTTTTTACCGGATTCCTGATATTCACGGTACACTCGTGAAACGATCGTACGGGAAAATCCCCACTTCATCGCTACCTCGGAGCTGCTGTGTCCCATCGCTCATGCGCCGAGTATAACTCCACGTTCGAACTCACTTAAATCTTGATAACCTGCAATTATAGCAACAGTAACCGATCTAACAACTGCAACAGACACTTGCCATATACAGGCGTTGCCGACCGCAGCGCCGTATTCTGCCTGTTTACGCATCTCTGTATTTGAATACGCATGCCTATACCAGTTTCTTTGCGCTTCAGAGTAAAAAACTAATGTTGTATTTGTAAGACGTTGGGGTCTCCTGACCTTCATTGCTTACATATTCCGCCCTCACAATCATATTCCGCACATCAAGACGCTTCATTCGAACCCAAACTCGATAAGATAAAGTCAATGTTGTATGAATTCATGTAAACGATATGCAAATAACTAATAAATCGCAAGTGCACACCGTGGTTGAAATACTCGAGGCTGGCGTACACACATACATTCCAGACACGACGGTCACAGGAACTTTTAGTTCGAGAGAGGCAACCGCACGCCAGCAGGCCAGTCCCAACCCATCTATGTCGGCCAGTGGCCGCCCGTGGAGCGGACAGCGTTCGCTCGAGGGAAAGGAGGAACGACCCCGTGTTCGGCTTAAAAGCAAATTCCGTTACATTGTGTATGCTTTGGAAGGATTGGTTTGTGGGAGAAGACTGAGAGGAAGAAGGAGATACAAGGTGATAGACGACATAAAGGGAAGAGGAAATTATGCAGATCTGAAGAGGATGGCAGAAGACCGGACAGCCCGGAGAACTACCATGTGAAAACCTGCCTTTAGGCAGAACACTGATGATGATGATAATGATTATGATGATGATGATGATGTGTGGGAGCGACCAGCCTACGCATTCTTTACACATAGCACACAGATTCAGAGATTTTCACAGGGAGACAGCAATCGCCAAACACTGACACTACAGATTTCCGGATTGGTCGCCTTAAACGAAACGTCATTCTCCAGTTTTAGAAGAGCAATGATGATTGGCAAACGATATTTCTGACGCCTTGAGCTGAAGGAGTAATGGAAGAGACCGAAAGATATACCCCTTCACGTCTGGCATGGAGAGGCGCCATTCCGTTGTCACTCTTGGAGCGAGGAACAAGTCTCTCCTCACTACTTCACTGGGAGAGCACCTCTGTCGGGAGCGAATCGAAGTGCGACTCTCTATATTGAGTCCTTGCGATTAAGTGTTGTTCACTGTATTGGCCGACACACTTATTGTGCGGTGTGAACGGAGAGAGCTATAGTTAAACGCCTGCGAGCGAATTTTTGAGTGGCATTGCATTGGACTGGTTATCTGACCGGTGTACCACGCCAATAGTTAGACTAGGGGCGAATAGGAATCCTTGACTTCATCAAGGCGTAGGGAGAGTTTGATTGGCGAAGGTCAATCCAGATAGAACGAGAGTTATCTTATTTGTCAGCAGCGAGCGGCGCAGACAGCAGTCATCGCAGCTTAAGGTATTGTGCGCTACAGCTATTGCGAGCCCCATACTTCCTCCACAACAGTACACTTCACTGCATTTCACACGTGACAGTCTCGACTGTACCTAGCAACATTCTAAAGGGTAATTATTCAAGTTGAGTAGGCGCGCCTCTCAACCATTCTGCCAAGTCAATAACAATGTCAAACTTTGTATAGAAATTTCATTAATGAATCCTACCCTTAAGAGGTAACTTCACATACCGAAAAGAACCAGGATATAACTTGTTCAATTCATAACTAAAAGTGCCATTGTGATTTCTCAGAATTTTTCCAAAATAAATAATAACTTTCGTTAGTTTCATGTTTTTCTTACACTAAGCAGCACTACTCCAGTACCCAAGTATCCCACTAGTTACTTAAGAAATTTTGTGAATTTTTTGTGTCATTTCCTTACAGCGGACGACTCCAGAAGATATTTATTGCTGAAAGTTTTTCAGGCATTTCTCTTTAGAACGTTGGGAGCGCCTGTCTGACTTCTGTAGTAGTGTGGGGGTGGAAATTGCATCTTGCAGGAGCCACAGGGTAAAGGGTACATCTCAGATTAATCCGTTGCGCAGAATAACAGAATCTCAGATCAACCCCACGCTCACATATTTAAAAAAATTGTATCTCGTTACTGTAACTCTCCGGAAAATAAGTCGGTAAACTATGTTCATAGCACCACAGGAAGTATAATTTTTGTTATATGGACCTATCTCAATAAATATTCCAGTCACTTATTGTTTTGTAAGTTACAGGGGGAATACAGTTTATCTGAAACACTGTGTATATTAAACATGCGTTATATGAAAATGAATCGTTATTTTGGGACGCTCCGTACATGTTAGTGAGTGAAGACTGCGGCGGTTGCAGGAGCAGGCGGCCACGGAGCGCCCGTGCGCGCCGGCGGCGGCGGCCGTGCCCGCCGAGTGGCGGTCCGAGGTGCTGCAGGCGCTGGAGTCTCAGCGGTCGTCGCTGGAGGAGACGCGGCGGCTGGCGGGCGCGGCGGCAGAAGGCGCGCGCGAGGCGCGGCACGCCGTCCACCGCGAGCTGGAGAAGACCGCCAACGCGACGCTGGAGCGCCTGGAGGACGTGCGCCGCGAGCTGGCCGCCGTCACCTACAAGACCGCCGGCGTGCTGGAGGGCAAGCTGGCCGACGTGCGCGCCGCCGCCGCGCAGGACCACGAGGAGGTAGGTGCTGCAGCCACGAACTCCCGCTCGACTAGCTTTTGTACTGTGGTCAGAGGGGCGATGAGCATGGCAGAACGAAAGTTGAAACGCGTCCTTAGAAAATTTTATAAATGACTGTGCTGATAAACCTCTGACGTTATTTGATTTTCAAACAGCTGAGCAAAACTGAACGTACTCAGACATTTCTCTCTTTGCTTATTCTGATCTCACTAAACTGACACACAATATTTTTAGCGCAACGCAGTCTGACTTTCAATAATCCCTACAAAAGAGTTGCCCTGACTAACTATTTGGGGAGCAAAATAACTGATGATGGTCGAAGTAGAGAGGATATAAAATGTCGACTGGCAATGGCAAGAAAAGCGTTTCTGAAGAAGAAAAATTTCTTAACATCGAGTATAGATTTAAATGTCAGGAAGTCGTTTCTGAAAGTATTTGTATTGAGTATAGCCATGTAAGGAAGTGAAACATGGACGACAAATAGTTTGGACAAGAAGAGAATAGAAGCTTTCGAAATGTGGTGCTACAGAAGAATGCTGAAGATGGGTAGATCACATAACTAATGAGGAGCTATTGAATGCAATTGGGGAGAAAAGGAGTTTGTAGCACAACTTGACAAGGAGAAGGGACCGGTTGGTAGGACATGTTCTGAGGCATCAAGGGATCACCAATTTAGTACTGGAGCGCAGCGTGGAGGGTAAAAATTGTAGAGGGAGGCCAAGAGATGAAAACACTAAGCAGATTCAGAAGGATGTAGGCTGCAGTAGGTACTGGGAGTTGAAGAAGCTTGCACAGGATAGAGTAGCATGGAGAGGTGCATCAAACCAGTCTCAGGACTGAAGACCACAACAACAATAACCTATACCATTCATGAATCACTTACCTCACAAAAATCCTCGTTACTCGAACTGCTGCAATACAGCGAGCGCCAATACTGCCAGCTAAATAAAAGATTCTAACTACTGAAGGCACTAACTACTGATAGGCACATGGTTAGCAAATGAAAGATTTTGATAGAGAACAAACAATGTATTTACCTTAATAGGGTTCAAAAGTCATAATATATATGTATAATTTGTGACATCCAGTTTGGCAAATTTCCTTTTTCTGACGGACACACTTCCAGATCGTCTGCTCATATTAACATCTCAAAACTCCGCCATCTCTCTCCCCACATCCACCACTGCTGGCGGCTCACCTCGAACTGCGCAACGCTACGCGCTGTTCACATCCAACTGCCCAACACTACAATAGCAAATATTCCAACAATCCAAACCAGCCACAGACTGCACACAGCACAGTCAGTGATTTTCATACAGAGCGCTACGTGGCGTTACCAACGTAAAAACCTAAACAGCCTACTTACAATCTGCCCAACACGAGTAGTGGATCCCTCATTACCAGCGTAGTAAATGGCCAAATGTTGATCAGACTGTAGTGTCGGCGCCACGTGCTAGCTGCTGCGAATTCTCCTAGAGCAGTGATAGTACAAGATTGTTATGTTTAAAGTGCAGCTACTCACAGAGTTCTAGTGTTCACTGTAATTATCGTACAGCAGCGAAACTTGGTAGATATTCTAATGCGTTAATGTGGAACCAGCTTGGGCTGAATAAAAATTAGTTCCAGTTTTGGCCACTAGGTCTAATCTGGCGCTGTGAATTCAAACAAGGCACGTGGAAATCTTTCCATATGTACTAGATTAGGAACGGGACGTGCACAGAAAAGGCCAAACAAATGAGAAAGGCATGATGTTGATTTTATTATTAACCACCGCTTATACAGTTTGTTCAGTATGAGCACCAGAGACATTGACAAGTTACTTCATCCGTACGTAAAACGACGCGATCAACAGTTGCTCACAGCAGTTCCCGTGGAATCTGAGCAACTGGCCGTCAGATCATATAGAACCCAAGCATATCCCTGGTAAATGCGTTCCTTTGGAAATGCGCAGAGTCAAATTTCACGTGGCTTCAAATCAGATGATCTTGCAGACCTCCTGAGAAATCTGGGGAGATAATACGTTCGTGGAAGGTTGCATTAAGCAGAAATTTTACGGGGTAAACAACAAGAGGTGACGCCTCATCTTGCATGAGAACAGTGGTTTCCACACACTTACTGTCTTCCAAAGCAGGAATCACATGCTGCACAAGGAGGTCTCTATAACGTGCAGACGTCACGGTACAACTGGCAGGCCCTCTGGATATATTCTCTTCAAAGAAGAAATGATAGTGAAAAAAAGCTGCCTGTGAATCCACACCACACGGTCACAAACGGCAAGTGCAGTGCCCGTTCGTGCACAATACGCTGTTTAGCAGTACTCCAGATTGGGCAGTTCTGTGCATTCACTCCACCCTGTAGTGTAAAATGTGCCTCGTCACTCCACAGAATATTGCCCGGCCACATGTCATCAACTTCGATCCGTGCCAGAAACCGAAAAGCAAATTCAACGCGTTGCTGCGGATCACGAGGTTTCAGTTGTTGCACCGTCTGGATCTCATACGGGTATCAGCGTAAAATGGACCGCAAAACTTTTCGTACTGTTGACCATGGGATGGACAATTCTCGTGACACTACACGAGCGCTAGCACTGACTGGGACACTTGCTGCATGGGCAGTTACAGCAACAGCAACCTCGTTTGCTAAAAACAATTTCACTAAAAGCACACGGTCTCTCTTCTCGACAGCCATACTGTTCACTCACGCTGTGGCCTGTCAAATCACAAAGTGGGTGTCATACCGTCAAACAAACTGTGTACAGCGCCAGATTTGCACCTGGTGACCAAAATTGGAACTCATTTTTCCAGCGTAAATCGAATCCGCGTTACGGCATTAGCATATCTACCAAGTTTCGCTGTCACACGATAATTACAGCTCGCTTTGGACCTCCGCGAATAGCTGTATTTCAATTGTAACCACGCTGTATAATGAGTGAAAGCAGACTCCTCCGACAAAATTGCGATGGTTGCTCTGGAATGTTTTGCCATAATGGACTGGTGCTCTTCAGTGGATCGTTACGGTAATAATGTAATTATAATTTATTCGGTTTGTTACGGCGATCGCCCTTGTTTTTTTGAATATACCTTTGCGACAGTGAAGATGCCTATATAAGCAATCACCAAAGCGTACAACACAAAACAAAGGGTGATGCAGGAAATACGTAATGTACTGTCGATGTACAGTACATTATATAACAAATGCAGAATTTAATTACTGAATATCAGGCCCGCCTCTCATACGAAGAGCTGTGTTTTATACAAATCGAAACACGTTTCAGCATCTTTGTGCCACCGTGAGTGGATATTCTTTACCCAGTTCTGTAAAATGTAAACATATTCTAAGTTGTAATTATTCTAACGACATTAGGCCTATAAACAGTTTTTGTCTGTTGTTGACATTACGTTTATTCTTCTACATTATTCGGTCGGGCGCTGATGACCGCACAGTTGAGCGCTCCACAAACCAAACATCATCATCACATTATGTCGGACCTTCTATAAGACACTGGATATTGGTTAGCTCGTCATCTGTAATTAAATGATAATATTGTGAGTTTGGTTGCCAAGTTAACAATATCCATTGATGTACAAAGGTCCTAAACAACCCAGTAATGTAGAAAAAGTAACATACAAAATGACAACAACAGACAAAAACTCTTTTTCGTTTTCATTTCGTTAAATAATTATTATTTAAACATGTTTACACTTTAAAGAACTGAATAAAGAATATCCACTGACGATGTCACAAGGATACTGAAACATGTTTGAATTAACGCAAAAAACAGTTGTTTTCATAACAGGCAGACCTGATATCCAGTAATTTTGTCTACAAACACCGATACATGGGTACTGCAATAGCTGCAAAACTATATGATGAGTAAATATAGAAGTGTTCTGTTCAAATGTTCAAATGTGTGTGAATTTCTAAGGGACCAAACTGCTGAGGTCATCGGTCACTAGACTTACACACTACTTAAACTAACTTACGGTGAAAATAACACACAGACCCATGCCCGAGGGAGGACTCGAACCACCGGCGGGAGGGGTCGCGCCAGAATTGTTCTCTTAGATGTATTGTACATCAATAAACCTGTCCGCAGTGCTGTGTATCACTGTCAGCAAGCAACTAACACGGCCGAAAAAGCAAACCCGAGACAGAATCGAGCAGCATAGAACTCAAGTGTGATGGCAAAGACTTAAGTGGGCAGCAAGTACAGTAAGTGAATGGGAAAAGTTACGTACAGTAGTTAATTACACGTTCGATGGAACAGTTGGACGATTTCTCTGTCGAAATAAAGTGGAACAAGTCAGTTTACAAACGTTATTAGTTTTAACAATAATGAATGTAATATTTTACTGACCTACTTTTGCTATGATATTTAAAAATCAGGTTTCTCTTGCAGGTAATTAGGTAAAATTTCGTCTGTGGGAATGAGGAGTTGTCAGAACAAAAGCTTTTAAGCTGAATTTAAACCTTACTTTGCTACCTTTCAGACATTTCATGTTACTGGGCAATAAATCGAAAAATTTTGTTGATATGGATTGAACTCCTTTATGAGACACTGACACCTTTACTAATGGGTAATCCAAGAATCGAAGGTACGTTCATTAATCCAAGCATTCGCAAAGTATGCTGAAAAAATGACAGTTCCACTCTCTGCCACCAGGCGAAAATATGGCGCTCCAAACAGTCATAACGTGAAAAAAATTGTCATTTTTTCGTCTATTTCACGGTCCGTCTGAAGACTCCTTTTTCTGAGTAACGGAAAGGAGTACCAAGTTCTGATTTATGACACTCACTAAAGTCTAAGACACCTTGGTGGGGTAAAACATTTAAACTTTTAAATCAGTGCAGTCAAAAGATGCGGTCGTTTATGCCACATGTTTTGATACTCGCAGAATCACTCATCAACTTCCCGGTGATCTAGAATCACGAGATTTGGCAAGAAACAATGTTTCACAGTACAAGTAAAGGTATAAAATAAAAAATTGTTACATTTTAATTATATTACATAAAAAATATGTTTTTACCATTGGAATTTATACTGCATTCATCATCGGTCAAAAGCATGACAGAAAAACACTACTTCATTCAAACATTAACTGTTAGTTGTAGTCATGTTTTAGTAAGTAAACAAAATACTTCGTTAAATATAGAAACTGAATCCCAGGTCG
The DNA here is from genome assembly GCF_021461385.2 of Schistocerca piceifrons. NCBI lineage: Eukaryota > Metazoa > Arthropoda > Insecta > Orthoptera > Acrididae > Schistocerca > Schistocerca piceifrons. The sequence continues at coordinate 620,031,865 of NC_060139.1, read as the reverse complement.
CTTCTTTTGTATGTACGGGCTAGTCTCAGGACCTATTGTACATATTTCGAAACGATCTTGGAATTTCCAGGATTAATATCTTCTACATCTACATCCATACTCCGCAAGCCACCTGACGTTGTGTGGCGGCGGGTACCTTGAGTACCTCTATTGTTTCTCCCTTCTGTTCCAGTCTCGTATTGTTCGTGGAAAGAAAGATTGTCGCTATGCCCCTGTGTGGGCTCCAATCTCTCTGATTTTATCCTCGTGGTCTCTTCGCGAAATATACGTAGGAGGGAGCAATATACTGCTTGACTCCTCAGTGAAGGTATGTTCTCGAAACTTCAACAAAAGCCCGTACCGATCTACTGAGCGTCTCTCTTGCAGAGTCTTCCACTGGAGTTTATCTGTCATCTCTGCAACACTTTCGAGATTACTAAATGATTCTGTAACGAAGCGCGCTGCTCTCCATTGGATCTTCTCTATCTCTTCTATCAACCCTGTCTGGTACGGATCCCACACCGGTGAGCAGTATTCAAGCAGTGGGTGGACAAATGTACTGTAACCTACTTCCTTTGTTTTCGGACTGCATTTCCTTAGGATTTCTCCAATGAATCTGTCTGGCATCTGCTTTACCGACGATTAATTTTATATGGTCATTCCATTTTAAATCACTCCTAATGCCTACTTCCAGATAATTTATGGAATTAACTGCTTCCAGTTACTGACCTGCTATATTGTAGCTAAATGATAAAGGATCCTTCTTTCTGTGTATTCGCAGCACATTACACTTGTCTACATTGAGATTCAATTGCCATTCCCTGCACCATGCGCCAATTCGTTGCAGATCCTTCTGCATTTCAGTATAATTTTCCATTGTTACAACCTCTAGATATACTACAGCATCATCCGCAGAAAGCCTCAGTGAACTTCCGACGTTATCCACAAGATCATTTATTTTGAATAGCAATGGTCCTACAACACTCCCCTGCGACACAACTGCAATCTTTGTCCCTGCCACCCGTTATAAACGTTTGATTCTCTCAGCCTGTATCTGGTAAATTAAAATCTCCACCCAGAACTATAACATGGTCAGGAAATCTACTCGAAATATTTTCCAAATTTTCCTTCAGGTGTTCTGCCACAACAGCTGCTGAGCCAGGGGGCCTGTCTATTCCGACAGGAAAAAGTCGTTGAGATTCTCGATTCCCGGGTTGGAAGAACTGTCTGTATACATGATTAAGTTTGTATGGAACCCTCAGTTCGTGAGTCCTAATCACATTTTTTTCAGCAATGGTACAAGATCCTATTGACTACCAATCAGGATTTATATGCAATGATCTCCAGAAAGACACTGACAGACTTCGATGTCAAAGGTGGCCTTGCTCTATGTAGAAGTCCATAAATTATCTTGTCCAGCTCTAGTGAGTACGTTAGGAAGATGCACCAGGTGACGCAGTAGCAGAGAGTAGCAGTTACTGCTGCCTGGGTGACAACAGTTTGACAGGGGGGCTCTGAACAGCGTGCTACTGTGCAGGTGGTGCGCGCCGTGTCCGAAGGCAACCAGGCGGCTGAGACGCTCTTCTCGGGCGTGACGGCCAGCTACGAGCAGCTGCGTTCCGAAGTGCAGGCGCTCGCCAAGGTGGAGAGGGTGCTCATTCAGACGGCCGACAACGTGCTCGACACCAAGCGCCGCATTGAGTACGGCGTCCATCAGATCCTGCTGCAGGTGGGTGCTCCGCTCCCAGACCTACCTCCCCCTTACCTTACGTTACCTTACCTTTACTCATCCGTTTAACCTAACATATCTCACCTGGACTCTTTATTCTGAAGCTTTACATGAATCACACCTTACCTCACCTTAACCTCCACCTAACCAGACCTCTGTTTTTTCAACACTTCGTTTTGTTGCATGTCATACAAAATACCCTACCGATATTGAGTGCCTGTGTTATTCCGAATTACGCTGCAAAATTTCTTCGGACATGCACACTGCGGTGACTACAGCCGTTATGAAATACAATGAATGTATTCGCAGTTGCAAATAAGGACAACCTTCATCTGTATAATGCATTGAGGACGATGAAAATTTGTGCCAGACCGGACTCGAACCCGGGTTTCCCCTTTTATCGAGAATTGTCGCCTCACCTTTTGGTTATCGGAGCACGACGCATGGCCGTGAGCCTCGCCCAGATAACCAACTGGTAGCGCGACCGCTCTCGATAAGCGGGAAATCCGGGTTCGAGTCCTCAATCCCTTATACAGCTGACGGTTGTCCATATACGCAATTGCGAATACATTTCTTGTAAAATATCCTAAGTGCTCGTACAGTTCTACAGAGATGTCCCAAATTATTGTAATGTTTCCTTTACTTCACGTCTATGGTCACAAATTTCGTGTCATCAGACTACCGGTTTCGGTCTATAATGACCATCTTCAGATCTGCAGAAAAACTTGGGAAAAACACAAATACACTAGCAGTTTGTCTACAGCTTAAAACAATAAAATAGACCACAATGAGAAGTATTATTGATATATATGTGCATGTGTGCGCTTTAAATATGAAGAGGCATACCTGTTTTATAAAAACATTTCCTAACGCGCTGGAACCATAGTGTCATCGTCAAATTCTAAACACAAAATCAGCCCCAGCATCGTCAAATATATTTATAAATAATAGTATATACAATAGTCATCTTGTCAGCAACACTACTGTTCGAAACAAACTGCCGTACAGTAGCCACAAAATGTTTGTGTTGCAAGTTCGCCAGATGTCGTTAGCGTAGGCGTACACACATTCTTGAATGATTAATTGTCCAGTAGTTGTGACCATAAACGTCAGGTAAAGGAAATGTGTTCTATATTCGGGTCAATGTTCAATTCGCGACCATGTCACAGCTTGTGAAAATATTGTAATGTTTATGCTGGGCTGAAAGGTGCTCAAAGTTGCTGAAGATGTGTTCATTCGGTTTCAAAGGCCTAAAGGCGTTAAGTTAGGAGACGTCCATTAAATACGTTAGCTCAAAATGGGGGTACGGAAGGGGAGATGTGCCCGGCAAACTCTCACCAAACTTCATTTAAATGTGTGGCACGGGGAGGGGGGGGGGGGGGGCAGCAATGATCATCTCACATCAACTTTTTCATTCAGAGAATATACATTACTAAAATGGTTAAAATTTTGTTTCATAAAATTAATCCCAAGCGTAGAAAATATTAAGCGCCCGCAATCTTTATGGCCACTCTGTACTGGATTGAGGGCCTTATACATGTTCGTCCCCAGGATACCCCGATTTGAAACAAGTGCCGCACAAGTGGCAGATTTAATTCGAGGACTTCTCTGCCGTGCCACTCTAAAACTCTACGTCCCAGTCAGTAAGTCAGTCGCGATATTCTTGTAACACATATAAATTCGATATTACTGCATTCGACATCAATTTGTATCAAAACTTTTAGAAGCGTACGTTAAGCGGCAAGCCGACAAGTTGAATAACACGTGTTAGCAGAAATTTAATTGTTTGTGGTAGGAAGCTATGCTGAAGCTCATTGACAGAATTCTCGTACTGGTCGTGTAAATCAGGAAACTGAAAAGTCACGTACACACAGCGATCAAAGGAAGGTACAAACAAGGTTCAGTGACATTTGATGTATGTAATACGCTAGTAAATGGACAGTTTTTTAGAGACCATTCAAATGGTTAACACTATTTACACAGAGCCTTTTTGCCTGTCTGTCTCTGGCTGTCTGTCTGTCCGTCCGAATACTACTCTTGATTGGCACGTTTATAAGAATAACGTTTTATTAAAGGTTTTAATCAATATTTAAAATAAATAAGAAAATTTCATTTTTACATATTTTTAAGCAACTGCTGTGTTATTCTCACGTGGGGGTGGAGCGAGGAGGGTGTTGGGGGGGGGGGGGGGGGAGGGGTGTCCTACCACACCTAACCAAATCTCACCAAAAGGAGAGGCGCGGTCCAAATTTTAAAGAACACCTCTCAAGTAATTAATGGACTTCACCCTATTTGTACGTTTAGTGAGAGCAGATGCCTAGGCTAAGATCGTGCTGTGAGCCCTACCAGAGGAAATTTTGCGACAACTAAATGCAAAAATAGCATTTTAAAGAAATTGTCGAATTTTTGCGGTGCGGGGCTCTTTTTGGCGCGTGCTAGAGTCTCGCATTACCGAGTAAGCGAGACGGGGAGAGCACAGCCGAAATGGATGTGATACCCGCACCAGGTCTAGTGGCTCGGGATAGGAAACATGAACGGAGGCTTGGTAATGTTTGACTGCAAAGAGGTGGCTACAAACAGCACAGATTCCCCATTCGTAGCGCTTCTAACTGTAATCACGAATTGTGAGGAAGCAGCTGCATTAAAAATATATATTTCCGTTGGTTTTAAATGAAAACCGCAAGTCTACTGGGTAGGTGTCGTGCATAAACTGCTCAACATTTTTGGGTTTTCAGTCGTGAACAACTCGTTTGAAGAAAACTAGTTGTAAGAAATCCCACACTGACACAGCTCCTTCAGGTCTACCGGCAATAACGATCTACTGGCAGTAACGAGAAATAGTATTAAAGCAAAATGTGCTACAAAGAGAGGTAAAGATATGAGAGCTTTTAATGCCGTTTTAGGTGAAGGCTTCAAAGAACTGGGCCAAGAGTTTATAGATCTACAGTAGCGACAATAAGTATTTTCGCCGCAAGGGTGTGCGCCGTGCGCTTTCCTGCCTATCCAGCCCGTCTTGGCTGGCTGTGCAATGGCAAGCATCCATACAAACACTTGCATCAGGATTCAGCGTAGTGGCGGTAAGTACAACACTGACAGTGCTGTTGTAGTCCATCCAAACGTATTTTGACACTGTGGTTTATTGTCGGGAAACAAATGGCTACGCCAGTATTCCGCCGAATCTGTGAGATGAATTCGAACGAAGGCTAAGGAACGAAAATTCCCCAGCCACGACCAGCTGTAGCAATTTTTGGTTAAAGACCGTAGAAAATCCCCCTGCGTCATTTGGCTGCTCGCTATGACTCCGTATCGTAGCGCTAAGCGGTTGTAATTAAAGCGAAAGGTTACGCAATCATGCACTAATGGCTGTGTATACCAATTTGACTTCCGCAAGTCTTGTAAGATGTAATATGACTTTGACAATCTACTGTAATTTTGTGAAATTATTGTGATGTCGCCAGTTATGGAACACAGTGGTCCTTGTTTTGTGATGTTAGCGCAATTGCGCTGTAAATCAAGCTACATAACAGTTGTAAAGATTTTCCGCTGAGTAAGGTGTTTTTCTTATGAAAATGTGTTTTTCAAAATATTTTTTGTCTCTACTGCAGGTGGGCATTATGGAGGAGTTAGAGTTTCAGATGTGATGCCACGTCCCTCTGGTATAAGTAGGCATGAAACGGGCTCATATTATTCGAAACAGCACGGTGCCTTCTGTCATTACGGAAGTTTTGAAAACGGCATCTGCTGCGATAGTTGGAGCTTACAAGTCTATACAACTCATTAGGTAGCAACGAAAGGAAGCAAACCCACAACATTCTGCAGGGCCACCTCAAGCAAGATTGGGAGTATATTCGTTTATGTGGTATTAGACAAGTATGCCGACCTCCATTGAAAATAAAGGACTTAATGCGTCCAGTGAAAGACGGCCTGGATTCGAGTGTACCTGCTGTCCTGAGTGTTGATTGTCAATGGACAGCCCACAATCAAAATAGATGGCACACCAAGAACAGAAATATTGAGATTCCAGCGATAGCAGAACAGCCTCACAGAAGAGCACAAGATAAACTTTGAGGAAACGAAAGTCCTCTCCCAGGTATCGACTTGTGTACTGTGTAGCAAACTGGGGACCTAGAAACGACGGAGAGGCTTCGTCCCGCCGTAGGCCTCAGTGGTTCACAACCCCATAATAGGCCACAGCAGTCAACCCACCCCACTGCCGCCCCATGCCGAACCCACCAGGGTTATTGTGCGGTTCGGCCTCCAGTGGACCCGCCCCAGGAACGTCTCATACCAGACGAGTGTAACCCCAAATGTTCGCGTGGAAGAGTAATTATGGTGTACGCGTACGTGGAGACAGTGTTTGCGCAGCAATCACCGACCGACTTAGTGTAACTCAGGGGAACCAGCCCGCATTCGCCGAGGTAGATGGAAAACCGCCTTAAAAACCATCCACAGGCTGGCCGGCACACCGGACCTCGACACAAATCCGCCGGGCGGACCCGTGCCGGGGACCGGCATGCCTTCCCGCTCGGGAAGCAGTGCGTTAGACCGCGCGGCTAGCCGGGCGCGTTAGGTATCGACTTACTAGCATTCCGTAATTTACATCTAGACCAATACTCTGCAAGCCACCTGACGGTATTTGGTGGAGGATATTCCTGTTATCACTAACTTATCCCCCCTTCCCTGTTCCACATGTGAATGGCGCGTCGGAAGAACGATTGTCGCTAAGTCTCTGTTTTAACTTCAATTTCTCGAGTTTTCTCATCGTGGTTATTTCATGAGATGTATGTGGAAGTAATCAATAGACTGGTGAACAGTAGTCAGGAATCGGTCAAACAAGTTCCTTGTAAGCCGTTTCTTTCGTTTATGAGTTAAATTTTCTTAAGATTCTTCCTATGACTCTCAGTCTAGCATCTGTTTTTCCTACTATTTGTTTTATGTGATCATTCCACTTAAAGTCGTTCTCGGTAGCTACTCCTAGATATTTTACGGTAGCTACTGTTTCCGGCGATTTTACGTTGATAGTAGAGTTTCTTTTTCTACAAATGCGCCATATGTTAAATTTATTTACTTTCAGGGACAACTGCCAGAATAATAATAGGACCGATTGAAATTAAAATGTGCAATAACAACTTTAACAGAGATGGAGGTTTTAAACTGAATTTTACCTGGAGACCAGCCGTTAAAAGAGATAGTCTTTAGAGAAATACACTCAAAATCGTAGCTTTTAAGGGGAGAGGTGATGCTGGGGTTGGTCTCAGTTCCCCCTCCGTTCTTCAGTTGGGACCCGGTGAATGGGGGAGGGCTCTCTGCCACATTGCCTATATCCTGTATTTGCCCATACAGATCCTACCCTACAGGCGACGTCACACAGCCAATAGAAATTCGAATTCCTGGCGGCGTCACCCAACCAATAAGAAGCTTGAACGCTTCGCTCCCAGCAGACATTCATCTTCTGACGAAAAAGATGGTGGTGATCTTTGAAAGCTCGAGTTTTGCCTCCTATCTGACGCAGTCTCAACTACGAGAAGATTTTATATAAGGATGCCATCATCGTGAAAAACTTCGTTGTTATTAAATTCCTTGATTAAATTTGCATCATTCTGCTAATGAAAGCGATGTCAGGCGTTTGTTGAATTAATCCACATTCATGTCCATAACCGTAGAGAGCATTTGGTCAGTAATAGGTACCTACGTAACATTCCGACACGTGACATAGTGATATGGATACAAGAGTTATCAGAAAACTGGTCGTGCCTCTCGGGTAGGGTTTATATTGTGTGCAGTCCTTTCGCCAAAAACGTAGATAATGTCAATAACAGTCTTGACATCTTCACGTGGCTGTACGGGATGCACAAAGGTTCCCCATAACATAGAAGAAGTCGTCCAGCACGTCTTGCAGTACTGCTAACCATTGCTGGACAGACACCTTCTAGAGGTCAGCAATGGTTCTTTGATAGACCATGCCTCTTCAATCGAATGTAGATCCTAGAGCTTGCTAGGCCCTCAAGACGCGTGTTTCTCACGTTCATCTACTCGTCCTCAAAACACACTGCATGGGGGCTTAATTAAATATGATTGAAAATATTTTTAGTTTTTAGTAGCTGTAACTCCGATTACGCTGTGTCTCGTAATCGGTTGGCCCTGACTAGTATTATTACGCTATCTGACTGCAAAGAACAACAACAAAGAATGAAATGAAATTTTTCGTAAACACAGTTAATTAATTAAGTCCCCAGCAACTATAAAACCTACTAAACCAAAGCACAAGTATAACTGTTCTGTATGTGGGAGTGTGACTCAACGCACATCTGGCACGGTTCTTCTTCAACAAGACAAGAATTTTTAAATACCAATTTTACTGACGTGATAAAAGAAAATTACAAATACTACAATTGCGTAAGGAAAGCAGAATTAAACTCTAATACAAGAACACACGCCAGATGCTTGTTGACTGAACCTGTAATGACGCATTATTTAGGATACTGAAATAAAAAGAAACGGAGTTTATTACCTCATTTATATTGATGAAAATCACTCTAATCCTTACATTGTATGTCACACCGACTCTCTACTATCACATTTCAACCAGAACTCTCCAATATCACATCTCAGCAAGCACTGCCTAATAGCACATCTCAACAAACACTCTCTGCTACAACATCTCAGCACAAACTACCCCGAGTCCTCGACAGGCACTGACTGCTACGAGTTCTTAACAGGCACTGACTGCTACGAGTTCTTTCCAAGCACTGTGTAGGCGGCTTAATAATACTCTTTGGCGCAATCTCTGGCGCAGTGGCTCATTGTAGCCACCTTTCATATGCCCCTCCTCCACAGGCCAGAATTAGATGGTATTTTTGCCAGCATTGGTGGTGAAAATACCACCAAATTCGTCCACAAAAATACAGACAAAAATAAAAGATAATATTAATACCTAAATATCACATAATTAGTTAAAATTTTGGCTTTGCACTGACCTTTCAATAACCTAATATATAAAATACAGTAGGCAATACAACTTCTTTTCATACATGTGACTTTACATAAGAGTTCACACAATACACAAAAAATCAGTTTATGCAAATGTTCACATAAAATGCTTTCAATGATTAGTTTATACAAAAAAAAGACACAGGTGACATCTTTTCAGTAGAAGCAGTCCATCAGTGGCACCCAGTAAAGTTTAGCAGGTACACCCAGCAACAAGTCACATTAGTTCAGTAGAAGCAATCCATCAGAGGCACCCAGCAATGTTGAGTAGGTGCAGACAGCAACAAGTGACTTCATTTCAGTAGAAACAGTTCATCAGTTGCACCCAGCAATGTTGAGCAGGTGCAGACACCAACAAGTGACATCATTTCAGTAGAAGCAGTCCATCAGTTGCACCCAGCAATGTTGAGCAGGTGCAGACACCAACAAGTGACATCATTTCAGTAGAAGCAGTTCCATCTGTTGCACCCTGCAATGTTGAGCAGGTGCAGACACCAACAAGTGACATCATTTCAGTAGAAGCAGTCCATCAGTTGCACCCTGCAATGTTGAGCAGGTGCAGACACCGACAAGTGACATCATTTCAGTAGAAGCAGTCCATCAGTTGCACCCTGCAATGTTGAGCAGGTGCAGACACCAACAAGTGACATCATTTCAGTAGAAGCAGTCCATCAGTTGCACCCAGCAATGTTGAGCAGGTGCAGACACCAACAAGTGACATCATTTCAGTAGAAGCAGTTCCATCTGTGGCACCCAGTAAAGTTGAGCAGGTGCAGACACCTACAAGTGACATCATTTCAGTAGAAGCAGTCCATCAGTTGCACCCAGCAATGTTGAGCAAGTGCAGACACCAACAAGTGACATCATTTCAGTAGAAGCAGTGCATCAGTTGAACCCAGCAATGTTGAGCAGGTGCAGACACCGACAAGTGACATCATTTCAGTAGAAGCATTTCCATCTGTGGCACCCAGTAAAGTTGAAGAGGTACACACAGCAACAAGTCACATTAGTTCAGTAGAAGCAGTCCATCAGTGGCACCCAGCAATGTTGAGTAGGTGCAGACAGCAACAAGTGACTTCATTTCAGTAGAAGCAGTCCATCAGTTGCACCCTGCAATGCAGGTGCAGACACCGACAAGTGACATCATTTCAGTAGAAGCATTTCCATATGTGGCACCCAGTAAAGTTGAAGAGGTACACACAGCAACAAGTCACATTAGTTCAGTAGAAGCAGTCCATCAGTGGCACCCAGCAATGTTGAGTAGGTGCAGACAGCAACAAGTGACTTCATTTCCATACAAGTAGTCCATCAGTTGCACCTAGCAATGATGAGCAGGTCCAGAGAGCAGTCCATGATATTCACTATCACCGATCACACTGTTCATCAGAGTATATAAGCACAAATTAAACATGTCCTAGTGGCACCAATCATGTAGAAAAAGTACAAGTAACAGTCCATAATATTCACTATCCCTGATCACACAGTTCATCAGCAGAAATTAATCATTCCTAAGTGTCACACATTATGTTGAAAAAGTGCAGGTAACGGTTCACAATATTTACCTTCACTAATCAGACAGTTCAGGCATGAACAATAGTTTGAATGCACATACAAATGCTTTTACACTAAACATACAAATCATAACAAACACACAAATGATGTCAGATAATTGTCATATTAACTATTACAAATACTCAAATATCAGTAAACCTATAATATTTATGGGTGTCAGTGCAAGCCACTACAAACAAATAAAATAATATTTACGAGATAGGTGGGTAGGATTAGTAAAGGAAAACACACAAAACACACTCACTCATCTTTCATCCACATTAAGTACTACTGTGTAATTGAATAGTGTTAACTGTGTAAATGCAATTCTGCCAAAATCTGATGTTCATCATGTGTATCAAGTAGTAGTGGCAGCAATGTATAACAGTCAATAATAGTTAGTCAACGTCATAGTCATCATGTCAAGACCAATGTTTGCCAAGCCAGATCAAATGTACTGTTGTTGAACAACTGTCAGTGAGCCAAGATATGCAAATACTTCCTCTCTTCAAAAAAAAGTATATACTGCTTAGTGATTTAACAAAGTGTATGTATAGACTATCTTCCTTCTACTTTAGTGTTCTAGTCTGCTATCTTCATCCTCCTTGTTCCATAAGACCAACAAAAAAATATGCATCTCACTTACTTTACCTCTTATCCACCAAAACTCCAATAATAATCAACTTCACACAATCTCAATAATACCTCAATAATACCTCTTCAATACGTCGATACATATAAACCTTATTGCCAATATATGCTCCTTACTTACTTTACCTCTTATCCACCAAAACTCCAATAATCATCAACTTCACACAATCTCAATAATACCTCTTCAATGCGTCGATACATATAAACCTTATTACCAATATCATTTCACTTTCATAACAACTCTTTCCTCTAGTCAGTCTCCTCGAACAAGTACAGATAAAATCCTAGTGCAAACTTCAGTTCATCATCCCATACAATCCGAAGACACATTGTCAACACACAACCTCTGTGTGATCCATCTGACCCAAATCTTCTACTCATTATGAATTATAAACAAAATAAATGCATACATGACCTCTAACAGACTTAGTTCGAATAACTCTCAGTAATTAAGTACGATTACGGAATGTGAATGATCATAATATTTCACAGTGTGTACACCACTTCAAGAATTATGGCAAAAGCAAACATGTGGAGTATTTCTTGTGTCAAGTGTCACTTCCTATTTCAATTGCTCGCGAAAAATGCAGTGTAATAATTGTTAATGGTCTAAACCTAGTAATGGTATGTCATGTCGTTAGCTTCCTTCCTATTAGCATAAAATTATACAGCTGCCATAAAACCTCCAGCTCATGTGACCTCAACGAAGTTCTTTGTACCAATGTCGTTCGTCGAATTATAGCAGTTCATTTTCTTATCTTAAAAATATAAGGCACTGAGCGTAAGCAAAACAAGCAATAGCGAATAAATATACCAGTAGAGAACAGAATGCAACAAGTGTACGCAGCACAATTCTTACAACGAGGCTCTGCCAAGCGAACAATCTATAATTAATACAATAGTGTGACCTAAACTCTATGTTCATACACAGTATATCAGCATTTCTATACACCAAATCAAAGAGTAGTTATGACAACAAACAGAAATGTATAAATATGCACTCCATACGCATAGCAGCAAACAGGTCATTAGCATCATATCAGCATAAGCAAATAAATGTTCATATGTCATCCTAATAAGTAAACATGAAGGCGCAAGCAGATAAATCACAAAGTATAACTTACATACCTAACCACAACAGCACAATTAATCAGGTGACAATTATAATTTAAATAAATAAGCACAGCAGGCACATAATTAAAAAAAATATGACATCAGTGAAAAAGCAGTGCAGCCAAGCGATGCATAATATACACAAGTTACAACTCAGTTCATTAATAATCATTGTCAAAATCAGTTAACGTACGCAAGCACGTTGCTTCACAAGTAATTTCATAGAACATGAAATTTAGCACAAAGTATGAATCACGTAATCGCGAGCAGCAAACTGCATCTAAAGTACGTACCTAAGTGGAAATATGTTACCTGAAAAATAAACTCAATTAATAGTTACCTTTTTAGTTTATTAGTTTCTTCTTGGAAATTACATTCTTCCTGAAAATTTCTCGATAGCAAGTCGTCTTAACGTCGGACACGCACAGAATTTACCTGAAGTTCTTAAATATTTTATAGAACCGTATCCTGAAAAATACTGAATGTTAATAACATAATTCATCAAGTCACTATAGCTGTATACTGAATTTAGTCGGAGAAATTAAACTGTGTATTTGTTTACGGCTGTCAGTGCATTCACACTGAGCGCTCAATCAGCTGTAGGCGCGTGACGTAGGAAGCAATTGTTCGCGGTCAACGACTGCTTTGTGCGGCGCGCAGACTTGACTGTTGCTTTGAGTATGTGCCGCCGCCAAAACACAGCGCGGTATCCTTGTACTCTCCGCATGTTTACATGTAGCTATGAGTTTCTCTAAAGTATGTCATTCCACAATTTTTTTTAAAAGTATATCATTCCACAAAAATTTTTACGTTAGATATATGATGTATTCCTTTAGAGCGTCGAGATTTAAGAGTTTCTACTTCGACAGAATAATTTTACGAATTCTATATGGACCGTTATAAAGGAGAAAAAATTTGCGACACAAGCCTTTTCCTTTGTGCGACAAACGATGAGACTTAATTAACACTTTTTGACCAACTGACAAGATTTTTGAACGACCAGGACGCTTAGCTGATTTCTCTCTTCTAGCAGCCGCAGATGCAATATTTTGCAGAGCCAGGTTGACAACTTCAGAATGCCGCAGTTTCCGTGAAGGCGGAAAAGGAACGATTTCAGATATGCGATTTGTCGGAGCTTTGTTTTTTAATATCAGTAATGGCGGTAAAGAAGTTGAATCATTAGGGAGTTCATTCAGAATGTTTTGAAAAATATGAAGATACTGATCCCAAGTTCTGTGATTCTGATGACAATAAAGTCGACACAATTTATTGATTTCCTTCATCCATCTCTCTGAAGCGTTAGATTGAGGGTGAAAAAGTGAAATGAAAATTGGTGTAATTTTACGACGCTGTAGAGTATGAAGCCAAATTTTAGAACGAAATTGTGATCCATTATCTGATATAACCTTATCAACATGACCAACTTCTTTAAGAAAATGTTTGATAAAAGCGTTAGATACTGAATGAGCTCTTGCTTTGCGTAAAGGTGTAAAACACACATATTTTGATGTCAACTCCACTGCTACGAAAATGTACGCAAAACCATTAGTAGAACGAACCACTGGACCGAACAAATCGACTGCAGCCATCTCCTTTAATTTCGCTGGAATGATAGGAAACAACGGTGCTCTGTGAGAAACTGTTGGCGGCTTAGCCTTTTGACATAATTTGCATTTGGCCAGAACAAATCGAATACGTTTTTCCATATTACTGAAGTAATTTATGAAAGCATTTTCTGGGACCAAAGTGTGCATAACTGAAATGCGTATACCAAATCAGCTTATTAACCCACTCATCAGGAATACATACTAACCAGAGTTGTCGACCGATTTTCGTTTAAAAAGAATGTCATTGCGGACTAAATAATGCTGTCTAATCGCTACACTTTCCTTTCTCCTCCACTTCTCCTTAATGTCCTTCCAGATTGGATCCTTATTTTGCTCCTTAGCGATGTCCTGGAGCGAAGACGAAATAAAGTTCTCAAACGCAACACCTTGAATATACATCAAACAATAATTGTTTTCCTTGCAGTCCTATTCAGCACTTTGTTTCAAACCCACAGGTGCACGTGATAAAGCATCAGCAACAATATTTGAAGAACCCTGTATGTAAACAATACTAAAGCCAAACTCCTGTAGGTACAACGCCCATCGTGACAATCTGCCGTGAGTTAATTTTGTTGACATAAGAAATTCCAGAGCTCGATGATCGGTATAAACCTTAGTATGCCTGCCAAACAAAAATGTCCGAAATTTTGTGAAAGCCCAAACAACAGCCAAAGCTTCAAGTTCCGTAATCGAATAATTCTTTTCTGATTTAGAAAGAACACGACTTCCAAATGCAATAGTCTTCTGTACTACAACGCCGTTTTCTTCTATCTCTTGAAATAAATGTGCACCTAGGCCCTTGTATGATGAGTCCGTCGCCAAACAAAAATCTTTAGATAAATCCGGATGTGAAAGAAGTGGAGCAGCAACTAAAGCATCACGAAGCTGTTCAAATTCTGACTGAGCTTCCTCATCCCAACACCAATTAGATTTCTTTCCAGATAGTTCACATAAACGAGGTGTGGCCAAATCGTCCAATTTAACAAAGCGTCTAAGAAAATTACATACACCAAGAAAACTACGAACATCACGTTTTGTAGTAGGAACAGCATAATTTCGAATAGCGTATAATTTTTTTTTTTTGATCTGGAAGAATACCTTCTGTACAAATAATGTGACCGAGAAATTTCACCTGTGAACGACCAAATTCAGATTTTTCTAAGTTTACTGTAGTGCCAACTCTTGCAAAAATACGTAATAATGAATCCAAAATTTTGTTGTGCTCACTCCAAGAACGTTTAGCAATAAGAATATCGGCAACATATGAAGTAATATTGTCACGAAGATAAACAGGTAAAATTTCATTTAAGCTACGAATGAATGCTGCTGAAGATACAGTAAGTCCAAACGGTAATTTCCGAAACTGGTAACAGTTACCAAAGGCTAAAAAGGCCGTGTATTTTCTACAATCAGGGTGGAGTTCTATTTGCCAAAAACTTGCGCGCATATCAATCGTGGATAAGACTTTAATTCCATGGAAATGTTGAAGAAGTTCATCTAAATTTTGTGGGCGGTCAGTTTCAGGAATGATGATATTATTTATCTGTCTGGAATCCAGAACCAAACGAATTGACCCATCCTTTTTAAGAACAACGTGTAATGGACTGGTATAAGGACTGACTGCAGGCTCAATAATGCCCTGATCTAACATGTACTGAAGTTCATTCTTAACCTTGTCTCTGTAAGCCAAAGGAATAGCGTACGTTTTCCCCCGAAATGGTGTATGTTCTTTTACTTTAAATAAATATTGTAGGCCTTGTATAGTTCCTGTATGATGACTAAATACCGTAGCATGTGAAGTCAAAATGTGGTGCAGCTCTTCTCTTGCAACGTCATCTGGCACTTCAGCTTTCATTAATTAATTCTTCGCTATTAATTATATCATCCATCGTGTCTCTGTATCTATTGTCATTGTCATGAATAAACACACTGTCGTCATAATGCTCAACGAAAACATCAGAAGTAAGAAACCTTAAACATTTTGTATCTGATTCAGATCTTCCTAACACTCGAAAAATTTCAAACATATCGGCATTCCGGCAACAGTGAAATTCACACCTCCTTCTTTAAAGTTCAAAATTGCCTTATGTGCGTTAAGAAACTCCATACCTAATATAATTTGTGTACTGAGTAATGGAACAATAATAAAATCAGCAGAAAATTCGTATCCTTGACAAATGAAATTTAAATTGGTCTGTTGTTTGACCTCCACACTTTTTCCAGAAATCGCTCCTCGAATTGTAGTTTTAGAAATAGGCAACACAGGACAGGCAATAGTTCTTTCACATATACGAAAAACTGATTCACTAATGACATTCAATGGGCTCCCAGAATCTAAAACTGCAGTGAACTTATTCTTACCCACACATACTTCAATAACAGGATGTAAAAACGCGTCTACATTATTTTCCTTTTCGTCTAGCAAAATGTCTCTCATGTCTTCCAGGCGTACGTAGTGTAAAGTCGTAGTGTCATTACTTTCTGAACCGTCTACATTGCTGCCAGAAGCCGAAGCTACAAGTCATTGTCGATTGTTTGCGTCACGTCTTTGAGTATTCGTGTCATTTCGCGGATCAATTTCTACGATTTGCACTTGTCTCTCTGAAGTTCTGTCACGTGGAGGATGCCAATTAGGTCCTTCCTGTCTGTTAGATGCAAATTCTTGGCTGTGTCTGTTATTAAAATTTCTGTTTTCCTGTCTATCTGCATAACTACTTCTTGTGTAATTTCGACTGTCACTTCTGAAATTATTGTTGTATCTACTACCCTGGTTATTTCTGTAGTAAGAATTTCTATTACTGTATGAATAATTTCTGTCCTGATGATACCGATTACTGTTTCCGTATGATTGATCATTCCGGTACGAATTACCGCTATTATAATTGTCTGTGTAATTTCTGTTAGAACGTCTCTTATTGTCATAGGGCTGGTATCTATTGTCCTGTCTGTTACGTCTGTCATTCTCAACATTACCCATATAACGCCCGTTCCGATCACTATCCCTTTTCTCTGAAAATCTATTGTAATTACTGTTACTGAAAAAATTACAGGAAGTCCCATCGTCGTTGTCATACTCGAGTTCTTGTAGCAAGGTCTTAAAAGTCTCAATGTCGTCTTTACATCTTCCGGCTAAAGCAATTTGTCTTATGGATTGTGGCAGCTTAGTTAAACAAATGCGAATTAATTCAGTCGGGCTATAAGGGTTGGACAGGAACTGATTCTTTCGAATCATGTCTTCAAAGTACTCTGCCGGCGTGCGGAACTCAGACTGTTTAAAATTACGCTGCATAATCAGACTATGTTTGACTCTGTCTTGTGTGTTTTCGGACCAATATGCCGATAGAAATGCATGATAAAAATCATTTAGATTATTACAATCTCTAATGAGTGCGCGCATCCGCGTCGCCGGTTCGTTTTCTAAATATCCACACATAAATTCCAGTTTGTGACTTAGTGGCCAATTTGGTGGAAGTGCGTACATAAATTGATCTAACCATGCACATGGATGTATGTCATTCTTAGAATTGCGGGAGATCTTAAATTTCCGAACAGTCAAAAAGTGTTTATAGTCAAAGTTTTCGCCTCGTGGCGACAAAGACCTACCGCGTCTGTCCCAGTCCCAATGACGATTATTGTTAAATTCGCGCGCCTGGCGCTCTCTTGTCTCATCCCGTAAATGAAACAGATTATTTTCTTCAAACCCCTCTGATATCTGTGATTCTAAATTTCTTTTGCTGTCTTTTCCTACAATTTCGCCTTCGATCTGTTTGACTTGCTTTCGTAATGCCTCAACTTCCCTTTTAACGCGTTCATTAAATTTTCCCTGATTTTCAACATGCTTATTTATGTTCTGGTACTATTCGGTTTCTGCAAATGGTAATGGAGCTGTATCATCCGAATCTCTGTCCCCATGTAAACTAAGATTTGTCAATTTATCTGAAATTTCCTCAATTCTTTCCGATAAGTCACCTAATTGTTCTTTCTGTTTATTTACGTCTTCCGTAAGTGTCGTGACTCGGGTTTCAGTATTGACACATTTGGTAGTTAACTGTTCATATTGTTGTGTTAGATTATTTAATCTGTCATTTGGTACGGATTCTTCGATTCTCTCAAATATTTCTTCCTTATCTTTTGCACGTTGTAAATTTAACTCTGAAAATTTCTGTACTATCACGCGAGCTCTTTCTTCCTGTTCTCTATCCTGTTCCCTTTGTCTGATTTCTACTGCAATTAATCTATTATTGTGAGCATTCAAAATTGGTTGCACTTCTTCTCTGATTTCTTTCTTTAATTCATCTTTCATGTTTTTGAAACATGTCCCTATTCGTGAGTCTAACCGTGTTTCCATTGTTCCCATCTCAGTTTTAATTGTCCCTATCTCTGTTTTTAATTCAGATCCTAACTGTGATCCCAATGAGTCTAACCGTGCTTCCATTGTTCCCATATCAGTTTTAATTGTTCCCATCTCAGTTTTAATTGTTCCTATCTCAGTTTTAATTGTTCCTATCTCTGTTTTAAATTCAGATCGTAACTGTGATCCCACATTTAATATAGCACTCATCAACTGCTCCATGGTAACTGTTTCAAAATTCTTTTCACCCCTAACATTTCCCACGAAACCACTTTCCTTCGTCATAGCTGCAAAGCTATCTGAGTTCGATACTATTCCAGATTCTTCTGTCGTTAATCTCGGATCCTCAAAATTTTTTGATTGTGAAAAATTTTGAAATGGTTCCGGACTATTTTCCCGACTTATTACATTGTTTTCCACTTCATTATCCATCATACTGTTTTCCTCTGTTGGCGAGTTCGCCATGTTAACAATTTCGTCATTCTCACTATTCATCATTTTCGCCTTTTTCCTCGACCGCGTAATCATTTACAAAACATAAAAAAATTCGTCACTGTACGAAAATTACACACAATGACTCTCTATCTCCAACAATCCCATTTACATGAAATGTTTCCCTCAAACACGATTAAACGAACAATTGAAATAATTGCACTAAATTGTCAAACGCGTATACAAGACAACAAATCAAATTCTGAGAAAAAATTCCATTAGAAGAATGACAATTACCAAATCTACACATGCAAAATAGACTACAATTACTAAACTACAAATTACTACAACAATACTACTGTCTACTATTTTTACAATCAGAAGATTCCAAGGGACGATCCGAAGCAGCGGTCGCCACGTGCATGGGGGCTTAATTAAATATGATTGAACATATTTTTAGTTTTTAGTAGCTGTAACTCCGATTACGCTGTGTCTCGTAATCGGTTGGCCCTGACTAGTATTATTACGCTATCTGACTGCAAAGAACAACAACGAAGAATGAAATGAAATTTTTCGTAAACACAGGTAATTAATTAAGTCCCCAGCAACTATAAAACCTACTAAACCAAAGCACAAGTATAACTGTTCTGTATGTGGGAGTGTGACTCAACGCACATCTGGCACGGTTCTTCTTCAACAAGACAAGAATTTTTAAATACCAATTTTACTGACGTGATAAAAGAAAATTACAAATACTACAATTGCGTAAGGAAAGCAGAATGAAACTCTAATACAAGAACACACGCCAGATGCTTGTTGACTGAACCTGTAATGACGCATTATTTAGGATACTGAAATAAAAAGAAACGGAGTTTATTACCTCATTTATATTGATGAAAATCACTCTAATCCTTACATTATATGTCACACTGACTCTCTACTATCACATTTCAACCAGAACTCTCCAATATCACATCTCAGCAAGCACTGCCTAATAGCACATCTCAACAAACACTCTCTGCTACAACATCTCACCACAAACTACCCCGAGTCCTCGACAGGCACTGACTGCTACGAGTTCTTTCCAAGCACTGTGTAGGCGGCTTAATAATACTCTTTGGCGCAATCTCTGGCGCAGTGGCTCAGTGTAGCCACCTTTCAACACGCGCGCGCGCACACACACACACACACACACACACACACACACAGAGAGAGAGAGAGAGAGAGAGAGAGAGAGAGAGAGAAAGAGTGTCAATAAAGCAACACAGTGTGGTGGGCATTAGCAAGAGTCAGATGGAGACCAGTTCCACTTGCATCATGTAAAGAGAATACATACTGTTGTGAGAGACCATTCCCAAAAATTGCATCTGTCACAGTACTCCTAGGGAACTTCTACGTGTTCCTAACATGATACACCCGTAGATGAGAACAGCTGCAACCAAATCGGCCTTTTTACCCAAAAGACTTTCTGTCTTGTGACGTGTCCTTTGAGAGCCGCAGATGAACAGACTGATATAGTCACTCTCCCAGTTGCACTGCGGCTCGCCGCAGTACTGTACTCTACCGTATTCACCCAGAATTCAATGACAGATTGCTAGAAAACAAATTTTCCCTGCCACATGACGCCTTTTAGTGAGGGGAAGTCACTTAACTAGTAGCCTAGCATACACATCAACCACTCGAAGCGGGTAATAGACTGTTTGAATGGATGTTTACGACTCAGAGGCTGCCACGAAGATATTGGCAGAGGAGAGGAGGAAATGGACAGAGATGATGGAGTAATACAGCAAAAGCAACAGGAAATACTACATGGGATAGTGGCGGGAAACAGGAAAGTTGTGAATGACAATCTCACTATTCCGGATGTAAATGTTAAGAAGAAATTGAAAGTCATGTGGAAAGATCACTTCAAATCAGTTTTAAATCTAGATTGGATAGGTGAGGAGGAGAGGCCCAATGAGGAGATAAGTAACGACAAGGAAAAGAAGTAGAATCAGCACTGTGCAGTATGAAAGGAGGAAAGGCACCAAGTATAAACGAGGTGTCAGCAGAAATAGTAACAAATAGCTGGCGCTATAGGGTGGCGCTAGTGGACCTTTTCCTTAGTGATCCAAGTTGACTGTGACGGAAAAAGAGTATAACTACTATTTAATCTGCTTATATCAATAAATACATTTGATTTTAGTAATAAAACTCTACATTCATACAGCGCAAAATTGAAACTTTTTAAAAACTTGATACAGTTTTTCCAAAATATTTATTAAGTAGCAATAATAAATTTGAAAAGTTGTCCTATTCTAAGCTGTTTTTTATATTGCTAAAGAATTGCTTAATTTTAAGAATGGTTTTAAATGGTTGCTGCTCTAGCTGATCCTTGAAGCGTCAGATGTTAACCGACTAAACGATTGTTTATTAAGTGTCCAATATAGGTAAACAGATGTGCTATTGTGTACTGTATTTGTACCATGTAACAAGCATCCGTCAGCAATATGTAAAGGGTGATTATAATTAAAGTTAAACTCTCAGAACGCTGTAGAAATAACACCACTGGTCAGAATGACGTGAAATTGCAACGGAATATTATCGGAGAAGGGGGAAAACGTATGGCAGAAGAAAAATAAATAGTTACAAAATGTAGCGATAGATGGCGCTGTAAGCATCATAATTTAATGGTGGTCGACTGCAAATGACAAATGAATCGTACAACAATGCCTAAAGTGAACGTTTGACGTTAAACAAACTGTACTACTCAGTGTGCATTGGTGTACAGGTGTGTTACTGTTAGTTCCGTAAGCCCATCCACCACGGAAAGGTCATACAACATCGGATGGGAAAAATCTGTTTTTAATTGTACTGAGGCCAAAAACCGCATAAAAAGCATAAATAAAAATCAAATTGGGTTATTAATTTCCGTGTGACTGGCGCAAAACATGTTCAGTAGGCTGTCCACCGTTTTTTGCAATAAGTTGAAATCGAGAAACAGCATGTTCCACAACTGATTGAAGTGTTTCCGCGGTCACGTTCAGAATGTGTTGTGCAATGCGTGCCTTCAATGCATCTAAGTTTGCAGTCAGAACACTGAACGCAACAGCTTTCAGATAGTCCCACGGCCAGAAGTCACACTGATTAAGATCAGGTGATCGGGACGGCCAGGCTGTAGGGAAATAGCGGCTGATAACTCTAGCATTTCCGAAATGGCGCTTCAGCAGCTGCTTAACTGGATTTGCAACGTGCGGAGGTGCGTCATCTTGCATAAAAATGATTCCATTCACACATACACGCTGTTGAAGAGCCGGATTGACGTGGTTGCGCAAAAGACACTCATAGCGCTTATCAGTGATGCTACAGGTAATGGGACCGGAAGCACCTGTCTCTTCGAAAAAATATGGCCCTATGATAAATAAGCCCGTAAACCCGCACCACACAGTGGCCTTTTCAGGATGAAGTGATACTGTTTGATTTGCTTGTGGACTTTCCGTTACCCATATTCGACAGTTCTGTGTATTGACATATCCTGTCAGATGGAAGTGGGCTTTGTCTGCCCACAAAACCTTCCACAGTTAATCATTGTCCACTTCCATGCGAGCAAGAAATTCTAAAGCAAAGGTCTCTCTTGCTGGCAGGTCAATAGGAAGCAACTCGTGCAAAAAAAATGCTAAAATGTGTGTGAAATCTTATGGGACTGGACTGTTAAGGTCATCAGTCCCTAAGCTTACACACTACTTAACCTAAATTATCCTAAGGACAAACACACACACACACACATGCCCGAGGGAGGACTCGAACCTCCGCCGGGACCAGCCGCACAGTCCATGACTGCAGCGCCTAGACCGCTCGGCAATTTTGAATAGGTAGCAAAGAAGGATGTTTCGTGGGATTTTTCGCACCGTAATCACGGATATGTCCAATGTTCGGGCAATTTTCCACGCACTACCTCTTTTGCACACCACTACTCGCCTCTTCCTCCATTGCTGTGGCCACTATTTCCACTGACATCGAATCAATTTGTTTCCCCCCTCTACCAGGTTGCACACCAAAAGAAACTGTGTTTTCAAATTCCCGAATCATTTTCTCCAGACCCACGGCAGTCATCGGACCAACGCCTTTTTTCAACCCCTTCAGTGTCCGGAACTTCTGCTGAGTGACGTGTGCACAGTCATCATTCTTGTAATACAGCTTTACAAACAGAGCGCGATCCTGCATTGAGACAGTCATGGCAAACGCCGGAGACGCGTAAGGAGGAAAAGCCGCGTACCCTGTAACCTCCCCCTCACTTATCGACCTTAATGACAGTGAAAAATTAAACCGCGTCCACCTAATGCAAATTTGGGAAAAGCAATCGTCACCGAAGTTAATTTGTCGGTAAAGAGGGAGGAAAGGGTTACATCTAAATGAAAGGAAAAATGCAAATGAAATTGGTAAAAATTAATTTTGAGAAGAGGGTAAAATTAATAAAGAAAGTAAATGTGCGGTCGTTACGTTAACAATTAACTGGCGTTAATTTGATATTTGAGTTTTGGGGGAAATTACGGTCGCCAGTCCTATGGACAACTACTATAATAACTGAAAAAGAAAGGTTATTGAGCCGGCCCGGGTGGCCGAGCGGTTCTAGGCGCTAGAGCCTGGAACCGCGCGACCGCTACGGTCGCAGGTTTGAATCCTGCCTCGGGCATGGATGTGTGTGATGTCCTTAGGTTAGTTAGGTTTAAGTAGTTCTAAGTTCTAGGGGACTGATGACCTCAGACGTTAAGTCCCATAGTGCTCAGAGCCATTTGAACCAACCAAAGGTTATTGAACATATAATTAGCACTAAAAGCGTGGGAACTGAAGGTTGACACATGTTGTGTGAAAACTGGATGTTTGTCAGAAGTAATAAATTTCGCTACACTCTGACTTAATTTAGCAAAAGAATTAATAAAACCGGAAAATTGAAAGTTAATTTAGTGACTGAAATTAATAGTGAGCTTTGTTTCTGAAGCACTACGAAATTCAGTAAAATAAGGTTGGTCTTGGGCTACCTCAACAATCATTTCAAAAGCTACTTGAATCTACGCAATTTAGAAATAAGAGATTTAACTTTGAACTTGAATTAAATGATTCTGAACAATTAACAATAGTAAAATTTAGTACATACCAAGCTGAGCTGCAGTCACAGGTAAGCTAAAATATGGTAACAAAACTCGCACTCTTAATTTGTGCTTGTGTAATCTAAATATTGTAGCCAGCTATGAATACCTTAACTGAACTTTGAAATTAAAGCAGTGAAATCGAATGATATTACTTTAATGCTGGCGTTTGAATTTCAACGACACTCGGGTTCATTCCGGAAAAGGAAGAGACCATGCTTGGTAATCCAATTGGGACAATGAGCAACAAAGGTTCATGCTAAGTTGCTGTAATTATGTGAGGCAAATGGAACAATTTTAAAAGCTGAGGTCTGCCATACAGTTCTAAAACTTTACGTGCTTCCAGTCTTCCTTGTTGGTTGATTGAAGGTTTGAAGTCGTCGGTCGAGGAGGTGGCGACAGTCACTCATTGTCGGCCGTCACTGTTGCAGAAGCTGGATGTTGGCGCGCCTTCTTCTCGACACGGTCACCAGGCGAAACGGGCTCTTGATGAGCGCCAGCTAATGCTTCCCGTCCGCGACACCGTGTCAGAAACTATCTTAGTAAGTCGAGCGCAATTACATGCTGCCAAACCCCGAAAGCGCGGCAACTCGCGGGAGCGTCACACAACACACCTGCTCCACTGCCCTACTCCAGCCAGACTCTCTCTGCCCGCGCTCCATACGGCAGAGTTAACACTACCAAAGATCCTAAACACTTTGGTTCTCCACACGACCTATCGATGTAATCGTTCGATAGCATAGCTTTCCCTAGGCAAGACCCAGCGTAAAATTACAAATAATATTTACAAAACAAACCAATTATACATCGACATAAATGCATAAATATATATATACAAATAGTAAAACAATTACAATATATAAAGACACAGAAATGTCATATCTTCAAGTAACAAAATAAGGAAAAAATTTATAGTACAATAGATGGAAATAGGAGGATATGCATTTCCAGCTTTACAACCCGGCGTGTTTATAGCAATATCAATGGATCGTGCGCATGACAGGTGTTTTCATTTACGTATTCTGACACATACAGCGCCATCTATTGATCAATTTTCGCACTATATTTTTTCTTCTGGCATACGTTTTCCCTCTTCTCCAATAACATTCCGTTGCAATTTGACGTCATTCTGACCAGTGGTGTTATTTCTACAGTGTTTTGAAAGTTTAACTTTAATTATAGTCATCCTCTATATAGACATGGCCTTTTGGACAAGGTGCTGTGAGTTTTTAAATATTTTACCGATGACAAACGTTTATAATGTGCTGAGTTTATCCTCTTGAATCTTGTGCATGAGGTTCAGCGTAAAATGAACATGTTTTGCAACAAAAAATGTTTAAAACTTGAAGAAGACAACTAAGACTGTTGAAACCGATTGTCTTGAATAAAAAATATTTTGTGCGATCATGGCTTTTGAATGGTTTTTAACAATTAAAACAGATCGCCCTTCAATGCTCTCAGAATGAGAAAATTCAATCAAGATTATCTAACTCAACATGGGAAAGCATATGCTTGCCACAACCTGGAGCCTCATTGCTTAATGAGGGTATACTCTACTGTCAATGAGCAGTTCAGTATTCAGCAGTACATACTATGCTTCACGCATGGTGTAGATGTTGTATTCTCTGTAGAGCTGTACCATGGGAAGCAAGGAGAGGATGTTGGTTGGTGGCCGGTATCCTCGTTCCATAACACAAACTGCATGCAATTAATAACTGGGTTCTTTATTCATAAAAAAGAGAGTTTCCATGTGCTGTGGTACAAGCTCTCTTCTGTATAGACCACGTAGCCTCAATACTGTTGAAGTAGGAGCCCGCTGTGTTCACTATAAGTTTGCTATGTGCTGCCTGTCTGTGTGCTAGAGGCCAAGTCTGCGGCTCCGTCTCGGTGACACGCTGGAATTCATACAGCATACAGCCTCGAATTAACTGAACTAACTGGAACGAACTAACTGACTAACTCGAACGAACTGGCCCTTCGGTCCACAGCGGCTATCTTAAATACTGGCGGCGGAGATGACGTTGGCATCGCATTTCCAGCGAGTCTTGTCGTTGGCCTCTGTCGACACTCTCGTAACCTCTATGCCACATGGCGTGCTGGCGCCAGCGTACACCAGCACAATAGAGCCATAAATAGAGGCAGAATGGCACCTACCGTTCTATGTAGTATCAGGCACTGTCTGCAGACACCAACATACCTGCGTCTGTTGCTACGTGACTCCATTACAAACTGTTTCTCGCAGACAGATGGGTCGAACACCACTATGTGCACATAGCTCTTTTTTCTTTGCACACATTATGACTACTACTTCATACACTAGAATCCCGGGCACCTATCATGACTGGCGGGGAAGAACCGCCACTTCTTGCCTTTCCAACTGGCCGCTATATCGCTGTATCCCAAACCAGGACAAATATCTCGCTCGAATCTTTGACATAATGCTTATGAAAGTTATGAAGGGTGTAGGTATGATAATGTCAACCATGGCACATATGCCCCCCCCCCCCCCCCACACACACACACACACGCCTCAATTCCTGATCATGACTTCTTTACTTACTGGATTGGTGCCTGGGTTAATCTGCGAGAGGTGACCAGGGATCCCCCTTACTTTTTGCAGACCTGACAAAGTTAAAAAAATCGGTTTTATAAAAGTTTAGAAAGACATAAGGTTTTTAGTAATTTTATCAGCTAAAGATCTGTTTTTTTTTCAAACACCTTATCTCCAACCTATCAGAGGGAGTATTATAGGACAAACGTTACAGGTCCACCGCGATAGCCATCTGGCGATAGGAGACAGCAGTTCTAAACTGCCTTGAATCCGCGCGTGCACATTTTACTGTCCTTATTGACATCTGTGGCCAGCACGTACCTTCAGGTGCTCATATTGGTGCTTTTACTTGTTTTTCAGCGAGTAAACTTTCATAAGTGCAGTATTTAAAGAAAAGCAACATTTTTTGCCGGTAGACTTTCTTCTACACAAGCTGTTTGCAAAAAAACATTCTTAGCACCAATACTGATTACTTCGTATTCCAGAAATGGAATGAACCAAACAAGTGTTAAGCGTCCTATGGCTGTCGAAAATAGGTGTCTGATCCTCACGACCCTCTTTATCACAACAAGGCATGCTGGCAGTCGTTTATTTCTGAGTAAACGTAAATAAACTTTACATGTGTGATTTTCAATTTGTATAGGTAGCGCCTTAATAGACGAAAGTTCACGTTTGATTTGATTGCATGCCAGGAGGGAGAAAGTGGCAGTAGTTGGTGAGAGAGTTCCTTCATACAATGAATAAACGAATGGGTTAATTCTTACTTCCGACTAGTTGAAATTGCCTCCTACATTACTGTGTCACTTCAGCAAATTCCTTCCTGTATCATCAACAAGCCACGTCCATTCTCACGAAATTCAGAAATTCCTGTGGATCTTTGGGCATGAGTTCCATCATTAATAGGGAATATGTGCTCCTGCTTTCGTCGCTTCTTTCCAGCCAGCGGCGAGCTCAATAACGTCTGGCTCTTCACCGTCGTCGCCTTCTAATCCTGTGGGTTATAGAAAAAATCATATGGCCCTGATCACTATGGGACTTAACGTCTGAGATCATCAATCCCCCGGACTTAAAACCACTTAAATCTAACTAACCTAAAGACATCACACACATCCGTGTCAGAGGCACGATTCGAACCTGCGACCGTAGCAGCAGCGCGGTTCCGGACTGAAGCGCCTAGAACCGCTCGGCCACAAAGGTCGGCCAGTGGGTTATAGACATTGCCAGGTCAATGGTTCCAGAAACAACTTGTCCTACATATGCAAAATTTTGTATAAACATAAATTAAACGTACACTTGTGCAACAAAGTGTCATAATATAAAAGGAATAATTGTGTCCATAATTCAGGACAGTAATAACGAAATTCCATGATAGCTACCTACATAAGAGACCAACAGCTATTTATTCGTAATAAATAGGAATCTCGAGCGCTCAGAAATTTTTAATTCGAATGAACGACTTTACAAGAAATCGCCGGCCGGAGTGGCCGAGCGGTTCTAGGCGCTACAGTCTGGAGCCGCGCTGACGCTACGGTCGCAGGTTCGAATCCTGCCTTGGG
This sequence comes from Schistocerca piceifrons, assembly GCF_021461385.2. Classification (NCBI taxonomy): domain Eukaryota; kingdom Metazoa; phylum Arthropoda; class Insecta; order Orthoptera; family Acrididae; genus Schistocerca; species Schistocerca piceifrons. Next base: position 620,004,229 of record NC_060139.1, on the reverse strand, counting down.
CGTGGGTGTGTGTGATGTCCTTACGTTAGTTAGGTTTAAGTAGTTCTAAGTTCTAGGGGACTGATGACCTCAGCAGTTAAGTCCCATAGTGCTCAGAGCCATTTGAACCATTTTGCAAGAAATCAAACATCCCCATTCGAATTTCAAGTCTTATTTCTGTCTAGCGCGCATGCGCGGATTCGCGCCGTTAACATCCTGCGTGTATCGTATTATCGGGCGACCAGTCTGTAATTCCAAACATGTAAGATTGGGGCGTTGCTGCAGACGTGTACTCCTTAGATGCACCGCGTAATATGGACTTTAGGGTTTTGCTACAGCGTTTTATTATTTCTGATTTCAAATTGATGAGCTGTTTTAATGTTTCTTCTGGTTTTCCTCCATTGGGCAGTCAGTTGAGGTAATGCGATCCACTTCGGCAACAGATCATTAATAGACCAAGTGGTGTGGTCATTCGAAAATTCAAGAGGAATTCGGTAGGTTTGGATTTATGGCTTTCATGCTTAGCGTTTTAAAGGCTAATTTCTATCAAGGGAGTAAACGATTCCATCCCCTCTGATCCTTACTATGATTGGCTGTCAATGTGGCCCTTAAATTCTTATTAATGTTTACCTGTGGGAGGTATTGGGATAGCAGTGAGTTGTACATCTACATCTACGTACATACTCCGCATGCCACCGTACAGTGCATGGTGGAGGGTCCGCGTACTAGTACTACTACTACCACTACTACTTGTAGTACTAGTACTAGTTATTTCCTTTCCTTTTCCAATCGAAAATAGAGCGAGGGAAAAACGGCTGTCTAAAAGCATCCTCACGAGCCATAATTTCTCGCGTCTTATCTTTATGGTCCTTACGTGAAACGTGCGCTGCGAGAATTAGGATCGTTCTGCAGTCGGCATCAAACACCGGTTCTCTAAATTTCCGCAATATTTTCTTGCGAAAAGAGCGTCATCTTCCCTCCAGAGATTCCCATTTGAGTTAACGAAGCGCCACTGTAATACTTGCGTGCTAATCAAACCTACCGGTGACAAGTCTAGTAACACGCCTTCGAATTCCTTCGATGTCTCCCCTTAATCCGGAATAGTGAGGATCCCAATCACTAGAACAGCACTCAGGAATGGATCGCACTAGCATTCTATACGCCGTCTCCTTTATGGACGAGTTACACTTTCCCAAAATTCTCCCAATAAAACAAAGCCGAGCATACTACCAATCTGACGTGGTCATTGCATTTCATATCGCTCTGCAAATTACGCCAACTAAAAAAAATCTATGTGAGTGTGTCAAGTAGCACACCACTATTGCTGTATTCGAACATTACAGGATTGTTTTTCCTTCTCGACCGCACTAACTTACGTTTTTCTACATTTAGAACAAGCTGCCCGTCATCATAACAGCTAGAAATTTTCTCTACGTCACTCAACAAAGACACCTTCCCGTACACCGCAGATACCCTTGTCCTGATGAACACTCGTCATGGAGAAAAACGTACTGGGTTCTGTGACTTAAAAAGTCTTCGAGCCACATATCTGGGAATCTATTAAGTATGCTTGGACCTTCGCCAACTGTCTGCAGAGAGGCACCGTGTCAAAGGCTTTACGCAAATCTAAGAATATAGACTCTACCTGTTGCCCACCATCAATGATTTGTAAGATACCATGTGAAAAAAGAGCAAGCTGCGTTTCGTACAAGCGATGCCTACTAAATCCGTGTTGATTTGTGGACAGTACCTTTCGTGCCTCAAGGAAATTTATTATATTATAACTCAGAATGTGTTCTGATTTATTCTGATGCTGAATCCCCATGCCCGTACAAAATTGTTTGAACCCATGGAAAGTAAACTACACTACTGGCCATTAAAATTGCTACAGCACGAAGATGACGTGCTACAGACGCGAAATTTAACCGACGGGAAGAAGATGCTGTGATACGCAAATGATTTGCCTTGCAGAGCACTCACATAGGGTTGGCGCCGGTGGCGGCACCTACAACGTGCTGACATGAGGAAAGTTTCCAACCGATTTCTCGTACACAAACAGCAGTTGACCGGCGTTGCCTGGTGAAACGTTGTTGTGATGCCTCGTGTAAGGAGGAGAATTGCGTACCATCACGTTTCCTACTTTTATAAAGGTCGGATTGTAGCCTATCGCGATTGCGGTTTATCGTATCGCGACATTGGTGCTCGCGTTGGTCGAGATCCAATGACTGTTAGCAGAATGTGGAATCGGTGGGTTCAGGAGCGTAATACGGAACGCCGTGCTGGCTCCCAACGGCCTCATATCACTAGCAGTCGAGATGACAGGCATCTTATTCACATGGATGTAACGGATCGTGCAGAGACGTCTCGATCCCTGAGTCAACAGATGGGGACGTTTGCAAGACAACAACCATCTGCACGAACAGTTCGACGACGTTTCCAGCAGCATGGACTATCAGCTCGGAGACCATGGCTGCGGTTACCCTTGACGCTGCATCACAGACAGGAGCGACTGCGATGGTGTACTCAACGACGAACCTGGGTGCACGAATGGCAAAACGTCATTTTTTCGGATGAATCCAGGTTCTGTTTACAGCATCATGATGGTCGCATCCGTGTTTGGCGACATCGCGGTGAACGCACATTGGAAGCGAGTATTCGTCATCGCCATACTGGCGTATCACCCGGCGTGATGGTATGGGGTGCCATTGGTTACACGTCTCGGTCACGTCTTGTTCGCATTGACGGCACTTTGTACAGTAGACGTTACATTTCAGATGTGTTACGACCCGTGGCCCTACCCTACATTTCAGCAGGATAATGCACGCCCGCATGTTGCAGGTCCTGTATGGGCCTTTCTGGATACAGAAAATGTTTGACTGCTGTCCTGGCCAGCACATTCTCCAGATCTCTCACCGATTGAAAACGTCTGGTCAATGGTGGCCGAGCAACTGGCTCGTCACAATACGCCAGTCACTACTATTGATGAATTGTGGTATCGTGTTGAAGCTGCATGGACAGCTGTACCTGTACACGCCATCCAAGCTCTGTTTGACTCAATGCCCAGGCGTATCAAGGCCGTTATTACGGCCAGAGGTGGTTGTTCTGGGTACTGATTTCTCAGGATCTATGCATCCAAATTGCGTGAAAATGTAATCACATGTCAGTTCTAGCATAATATATATGTCCAATGAATACCCGTTTATCATCTGCGTTTCTCCTTGGTGTAGCAATTTTAATGGCCAGGTAGCATCGTCTCTTATAACTCACTGTGGGAGGCCCAAAAACACTAAAAATATTCTGTAGATTATAAATTTAGAGTGTGTGGTAGCAACCATGATCGGAAAAGGCCAAGTGAACCTCGTCAAAGCGTCCACGCACACCAACCGTTCTCTACCTTGACCTACTATGGGCCAACAAAATGTTAAAAAAAGCTCTTTAGGAATTGGCGATCAATTGGCTTCAAAGAAAATAAGCTTACCCTGATATTTTCAGTTGGTCTGCACATCGTAGACACATTCAGATTCTCTATTCATGTCTTAATGTCTTTATTTGTTCTTTTCCAAATGAATTGTTGCCTGATTTTGACCCTCGTTTTGTAAACGTCTAACTAAATGCCCCTCAATCAGTGGTTCGTGAAAATAAATAAAGAGGTCACCAATTCCGGTAGATTCACTATCTGTCACACTGCATGCAACAACAAACTACGTTATCTTTAATTAAATAAGGCTTCACACAGTGTCCGTTCGAGAGACCTTTGATTTTCCCGAATGTTCAACAATATTTTAATATTATCTAATGTCTCTAAGCAATTGTGGAAACTCAGTTATTACTTAACTGATAGGTGGAATTTCCCCGGATACAGTGAGCTCATTGTGTGCTAACTATCTATCTAATTCACGCTCAAACATTGGGCTCTGTCCATCAATTATTAGATTATTCAATCTCTCAGTATTATGCAACTGAAACTGAAAAACCAAGCGTGATTCTTCTTGTCTTTCGGGCCCAACTTAAAACCAGGTCGTCGGTTTAAAGAGTAAATAGAGTGTGTCCGAGATGGTATTTGAATTTCTAGATTCCGAACAGTCTGCAAACGCTTGAAATCCAAATTATACACAGAATAACACTATAGAAATCGTTCAGTATTCTAGAAACATAAACAATCGGTCGTCTTCTCTCTTTGCTTTTTTGTTTAAAATAGTCCCTATTCTTACAGCCAGAGCACCAGTCTGGGATATACATGTCGGATTAAAACCAGTAGGAATCAGAACAGGTATTGTCATTAATGCCTGCTTTAACGCCGTAAAAGATGCTTCTCTCGAGGGACACCGTTCAAATGTTCATCCTTTTCCGCACAATTCGTTCGATAGTGGAGCCTTATCTGCAAAACTCGGAACAAATTAACGAAATAAGTTGGCCATACGAGTTAACCTGGGAACCGCCTTCCTATCCTTAGGGACCGGCGACTCACAAAAAGCTTTAACACGATCTGGATCAACGGTTATGCCCTCAGTCCCGGCTCTAAGAGGCGCCGTCAGACTTAACCTTGCGTGGATTCGCAATTATTCTGGCTCTCCTCACTCTCTAAAAGACTCACACAAACGGTGGAAATTCTCACCCTGACTATAAACCACTAAATTGTCTGTATAGTGATAAACAAACTGTAACTTAATGTCGGAAAATATGCTGTCCATCAATTGAGAAAGTACAGACGCGCCCGTAGAGAGTCCAAAACGAACTCTATAGGGTTTAAAGATGTTCCAGTTTTGGCAAACTCTGTAATCGATTTTGAAATTTCAGGAAGGGGGATCTGATTGTAAGTCTGATCCAAATCCAATTTGGTATATATCCTTGCTCCATGAAACCACACGAAGCAGGAATGTAGGTCCGGTAGAGACACTGACGAGGAGAAGACGGCATGTCACGTAACCCGATTTCCCAGAAAACTTTCTCAGTGGAAGAGGAGCCAAAATAAGCAAACTTGTGTCTCAGCTTATCCGCAGATACTCGACCGTTTCTACGAAAACGACCGTCGTAGATTTTCGGCGCTATTTTGATGCCTTTTAGTGCGCCACAAGTTCAGCCCAGCTGGTGACATGGTGGCTAATGTTGCGGGCTCTCACTTTCGCGTCCCATGTTCGGAACCCGATAATTGTTTTTATTTATTTTATTTTATGTTCTTCATTTAGCTACCTACGCCCACAGAAGGTTACTATGTGAAAATTCCTTTTCATGTTAGCGGATGCAAGGGCATTATATTAATAGCAAAATTACAACTGGGTTTCACAATAAATGCCATACATTTATTATACAGTATATATGTGTGTGGTATCATGTATTAGAAACTTTTAAAATTCTCATATTCTTGTATTTCATTCATATTTCAATCCTTGATTCCTAAATTTTCTTCTTGTGTTTATTCGTCAGGAAGATTTATTGCATTCCCTTGGATGATATCGATTGTAGAAACATTCGAACCATACAAATTATGAACACGACAAGCATCGCGCGGTGGCAGGTTTGCCACAGCTACGTTTCTTGGTATGATTCTCACTCGAGAAAGAAACTTCGTTAACTTTGCCAAAGATTTCACGCGTTGGCAATAATTTTGCGGTGCACCACGCATAACGTATCACCTTTCCGAAAACGGGCGCTTGCTACTGTTTATGAATAAACATACGCTACAGAAATATCACTGAAAACAATTTCAAATATTTTTTCGTTCCTTTATTTTTATTTCTTCTTCTCTTTTCTTTAAATTCCTTCACCAGAGATAGAATTAGTAGACGAATAAGGGCAACAACGATAGTTCGGTATATACTGGAAAACATTCTTCTATGGATATGAGTAGATAAATGAAAAACAAAAATAAAAATAATAGTCTGGTTTCGAACATGGAGCGCGAAGCTGTGAAGCCACAAGCGCAAGCCACGGCGCCACCGCTTCTATTGAACTGATTCCTCGTTAAAAGGCACGTAAATTACTTGGAAAACTTTGACCGTCTTTTTCTCAGAAACGGCTGAATACCTATGGATAAGCCACTGAGCGACGTTTCTGATAAATTGGGTTATGGCACTTGCCGTGTTCTACTCGTGAGCATAAAATAGCCTACATTTTCCCCATTTCGCTTTGGTGTCAGGAATATGCATGAGGCATATAGTGATTTTGAAGGATGAATGATCCCTTGCAGTAGTATACTGTCAGTCAACTGTTCTAATGCCTTCATTCTGGAATGGGCTAACTTACAGGGTTGTCTTTTAACTGGAATATTATCAGTCAGTTCAGTATTATATTCTAATATTATAGTAATCCCTAACTTGGGGGGGGGGGGGGTTAACAAATGGTTCAAATGGCTCTGAGCACTATGGGACTTAACTTCTGAGGTCATCAGTTCCCTAGAACTTAGAACTACTTAAACCAAACTAACCTAAGGACATCACACACATCCATGCCCGAGGCAGGATTCGCACATGCGGCCGTAGCAGTCGCGTGGTTCCGGACTGAAGCGCCTAGAACCGCTCGGCCACCGCGGCTGGCGGGGGTTGGGGTTAACACATTCGACTTTTTATACCGATTGAGTTCCTATATTTAGGTGCCCCAATTGTTCTTCTAATACATTTTCTTCTCCCTATCCTTACGTTAGAACTACTTGTTAACTGTGACTTCTGAAATTTTCCCGGTGTATTTCTCCTTCTAATAATTTCCGGGTATGCAGCCGGATCCCGTCGACATTCTGCCACGATATTTCGGCCCAGAGTACGTTTCGCTTGCGCGAGATTCGGCATAAAAACCGCGACTGCACCTGGGCTCTTCAGTAGTTGTGTACTCACTTGATGATGGCCGGACGTCTCTGGGCCGAAATATCGTGGCAGAATGTCGACGGGATCCGGCTGCGTACCCGGAAATTATTAGAAGTACTTGTTTACTACTTGCAATAACCGCTGCACCCCAACATTTGTGGTTATAAAACAAAAACTCTTTCGTGGCTTAAATTTAAAGGGAAATTTACTTACTATCACTCCAGCTGGTAACTGGATTGGCTCTGGATATAAGATTGGACCGCAAAGTGCCATTAGTTGCCAAATTATTATGCCACAAATGTTAACTTCCCATATAAATACTTTTATTCTAACCTTTACCAAAACCACCCCTTTTACCCCAATATTAGATTGATTTGCCACTTTATACTGCACTGCTTCTTGTCTCAACTTATCCCATTTACAATCAGTTTGAATGAAGTAGTGCACAAACTGGTTCGTTATTAACAGCATAACGAACAAAAGTTAAATTCTGCAGCTCACCTGTCCTCACAGCGCAAACTGCCTTTCCCTCATTCTGCTTTCTTTGCAGTGGTTCTCAAAACTCCAGACCCAATTCCTTCTGCAGGCAGTTATTACTTATATTCTGTATCACGACAATCCTAGCACGTTACTTTTTTCTTACGTTTCTTCTGAGTATAAGAGTCAATCCTCTCTCTACTGATGATATGTATTACCACAGCTAAAACACTTCCCACTCAGACTTCTTCCATTTTCTTTATCTCGATGACAATTTCCTCCCCCCCCCCCCCCCTCCCCCCTCCTCATTGCTTGAATATTTTGCACTAAGTCATATAACTGCACAAAGTGTTAGGAAATTTACAAAAAATAGTTCTCTGTCTACCTATGAGCCTTAAAAGATTAACAATGTATTATACAGTTTGTTTTTGAGGATATGGTAAACACAACAGGAATACGCTTTCTCTGACTCCCTGCACGTGTTTAATAACTGACTCATGAGAACCTTATTCTCTCCCATATTCCCTGTAAACGAGTTCCTGCAATAGTGGAGCAATTCGACGTATTTCAGCCCTAAACTGATTTACTGTATTCCCTTCTTGTACTGCCACTAAAACACTTTTCAATAAATCCCCTTTTGCTGCAGCTTCTTCTTCTTCTTCTTCTTCTTCTTCTTCTTCTTGCCTTTGGTCGCTTTAGGACGACAGGCAGACCCTTCAAGGGTTGCAGTTTTATCTTCTCCTCCCAGAACATCTTTATCCTTTCTCTTCGTCTCTCCCACTCTCTTTTCGACGTCTTCAGTAACTTCTTCACTTATCTTCTCCACTGGTAACTATCTGTCCTCTGTTGTCGATTGCTGGCTTATCGGTCGGTGTGTACTTGCTTCTCCACTTCTCCTTTACTTGCACCTTGATCCCCAATTTCGCCCAGTTCTTCAACAACCCGCTTAGTTCCTGTCTTTCCTCTTATCCTGTCCGTAGTTTCCCATATTCTTTTTGTCATTCTATCCATATTCATCCCGATCACATGTCTAGCAATCCTTGCCCTTTTCCCCCTGATTCTCCTGATACTGTCCTCACGCTCCGGTATAGTTCTTCCCTAGGTTTTTGCATCCATCCCTCACCACCTCTATTAAGACCTCGTATTTTCCTCAGTGTTTCTCTCTCTTCTTCCTGCAGTTGTTCTGCATTATTTCTTCCTAGTGTTATCACCTCAGCTTCATATAGTACTGTATGCCTCACAGCTGCCTTTTAATGTCTTATCCTTGCATCTGTTAATATTTTATTTTTATTGAATATATCTTTGGACATGCACAAGACGGACTTCATGTTCGTTGTCCTGTATTATACTATTATTTAAACTAGTTGTCACTTGACAGGCAACGGGCTGCAGGGCTCCCGCCACCAATAAACCAATGGCAGCCGGCGCTGTCGGCTGCCAATGCGTTGCCACTTCGCTCTGCTGAGCTGACTAAGGCATTGTGCCAGCCAGTCCTCAGCGAGCCGTTGTAGGCGTGCGGGTGAGAGATTTGGGTGACTTGTAGCTTCGCGTGTTTACGATGTCTGATGAAAGCAGTCACAAGAGAGGAAGGCCGAGGTTGCACACTCCTCGGTAACCTCCAAAAAATGGAAGACATGGCGTCGTTATACGCAGGCAGGCGCGTGAGTACGTGTGTTCCTTAATGGAGTATTTTGAGAAAGAGAGGGATGCAGGAGGGCCTCTCGTTCCTTTGGATAAGGTGGTGGAGCGAACTGCAGCTGCTCTGCAAGTTAGCGAACGATCAGTAATAAGAATCTGCAAGGAGAAATTCACGAAAGAAGGCTCAAGTGAATCATCTAAATTGGAGACACCTGGGGAAAAGAGGCGACTAGAGAAGAGGGTCACAAAACTTGACTCTTTTCAGGAAGATGCCATTCGTCGTCAAATATAGGCATTTTATTCGAGGAAGCAGTATCTGACACTCAAAAAACTACATGCTACCCTCACAGCGGCTGACCTGTTTCAGGGTAGTTAGGATTCCGCTATAAATCCATCTCTGGCAGAAAGCTACTAATGGAGCGCCAAGATATTGCAGCCTGGCGATGCCGCTTTCTTAGAGAATTAGTGGGAACAAATTTTGATGATATCGTTTGGCTTGATGAAACGTGGGTGAATGCAGGACGCAGTTTTAAAAAAGGCTGGACAAACGGTACCATCAGCAGCAGTATGGCAGCTCAGATCGGCAGAGGAAAAAGGATAATTGTAGCACATGCCGGAAATTCAAAAGGTTTCGTTCCATATTATCTGCTGCTATTCAGTTCAGACCTCCGGCTACCACGAAGAGATGAACCACAATACTTTTGCGAAATGGTTTGAAGACTGTGTGCTCCAGAACTTAACAAAAAACCCTATCATTGTTATGGATAACGCTCCTTATCACTCAGTAATACAAGATAAAGCATCCACAAAGGCAACGAGGAAAAACGATATTGCTAGCTGGCTACAGAAACATATGGTAAAGTTCGACAGTAATCTGACAAGGGCAGAAGTATTAGAACTTGTATCGCAACACAAGCCAAAGAACACGATTTACATTGTGGATGAAGTAGCAAAAAAGTACGGGCATAAAGTGCTCAGATTGCCTCCTCACCATTGCCCTTTCAACGCAATAGAGCTGATTTGGGCTCGGGTTAAACGGCAGAAAATAAGAAATTCACATTAACCGGAGTGGAACTCCTTTTGAAAGAGGCAGTTGAAATTGTGACATCGGAAGACTGGCAAAAGGTAGTGCATCACGTGAAAGAGTGATATAGGACGCATGGAAGAATGAAGGTATCTTAATAACAACAAAGTGTAGAAGACTTGATTATATCTGTCAATACGAGCAGCGACACGGATAGTTCCACTGACTCTGAATTAAGCGGTGTTTTCGCATTGTCTGATTAGTGTGTAGTGTACTTACTGCCATTAAATATTGTGTTTGTGAATTTATTTCGATTAATTCTTATTCTTGTTGTGAGACTAAAAAATACTGTTTGGCCAGCTCTCATCACCTCCTTACGGTAAGTTAGACTGAATTTTAATTCTATTTCATTTTGTATATACACCAAGATGTTATTCAATGTGTGTAATAGTTTTCGAGATTTACAATCCAAAGAAGAAAACTTTTCCGGACGCGAAAATTTCTCACACTTCAATAGTTAATGTAGCAACGGCCGTAATTAAAATTAAGACAAGATATTTGATATGCTTATCGATACCACTGAGACCGATACTGTACGTAAATTTCAAAATATTTACATAATTTGTATAGGAGACAGAGATTTTAAACGTCATACTTGTTTCGAGTTCAGTACTGATAGGGTTGCTTAAAAACGCTGTTTTCAGAAATTTATATACGGGAAACGTAATGCACTACGAAGACTTTTAAGGATTCTTTGCCGAGTGCATTATTTTGGTAATGAATGGAAAAAAAATATTTTGCTATGACACCAATAGTTTTTCAGTAATGACTTGATAAGTTAGAAGCTGTTTGTGAAAACGAGAATTTAAATGGTTTCAAACAAATTAACGTAACTCTTGTCCTAATTAAATTAAGAATAGATATTTGACAGATTGAGAGACATTGTAGAGATATACATCATATGTGGGTTTGAAATTTTTTACTTACTTTTTGTAGAAGATAAAGGCTTTAAAACGATTTTCTATCGCCGGGGCTAGTGATGCGCTGAGGCGGCTGCCCCCAGCTTGTGCTTGACGTGAAAACGCCGCAACTTCGCAGCGCATACGTCAAGTGACTGACTACTTTAAATCAGACTTTAGTCCCTCATAGCTTCATATGTTGTTGAAATGTGTGTGAATTCCTAAAGGACCAAACTGCTGAGGTCATCGTTCCCTAGACGTACACACTACTTGAAGTAACTTATGCTAATAACAACACACACACATCCATGCCCGAGGGAGGACTCGAACCTCCGGCGGGATGGGCCGCTCAGTCAGCGACATGGCGTAGTGGCCGCGCGGCCCTCATAGCTCCCGGTTCTTCCTGTTATATAAGTTCTACCAAATATTTAAGTTTGTCTTCTGGCGTTTTCCTACTTCAAGTGGTACACAATGTCTTTGTCTTGTTCTAGGTGAGCCTTTCCTAGGTTGTCGAGTTATATCTTCGCGACTTCTTCTGTCTCACTTCTGCTGTGTCATCCACAAAGACTAAGCAGTGCCTATAGGCTCTATCGTCTTTTTGTCCCTCTTGTATTCCTCTGCACTACTTGTTCACTCTATCCAGTGCTATGAACAAAATTGGTGACAGTCCATTTCCCTGTTTAATGCCTGTCTTGATCTCAAACTCTTCCGATTATGCTCCTCCGGATCTAACCCTTGCCTTTGCGGCTGTTAGAATTCCCGCTGTCAATTCTCATATAGTGCCTTCTAGTTCTGTGTTCTTCAGAATTCTTCCAAAAGTCTATATGTCGATGGACTCATAAGCCTTCGCAAAGTTCACTACTGTCTTTTGGTTTTTAAGGCTCTATGTTCTATCAGTTGTTTCAGGGTAAACACACCCTAAGACAAACAAGAAAAAAGAAAAGCGCAGCACCATGCAGGAAATACCCGAACACGACGGAAACTGGTAGAAACGATGCACATGTCCAGACAAACAAATGATTACAATTTCAGAAAAAACTGAATGATTTATTCAAAACGAAGAACTTCACAATCGGGTAACTCAATAACGCAGTGGTCCACCTCTGGCCCTTATGCAAGCAGTCATTCGGGTTGGCGTTTGTTGATAAAGTTGTTCGATGTTTTCCTGAGGGATATCATGCCATGTTCTGTCGAAACGGCGCGATACACCGTTAAAATCCCGAACCTGTAAGGCTCCAAACGATCTCAGCTGGGGAGAGATCCGGCAGCCTTGCTGGCCAAGGTAGGGCTTGGCAAGCACGAAGAAAGGCAGTAAAAAATTTCGCAGTGTCCAGGTTGGCATTGTCTTGCTGAAATGTGAGCTCAGGATGGCTTTCCATGAAACGCAACGAGGTATCAACATCGTACCACTGTTCTGTAAGGAAGCCGCAGATGACAATCAAGGGGGTCCTGCTATGAAAAGAAACGGTACCCCAGACCATCACTCCTGGATGTCGGGCCCTATGGTGGACGATCATCAATTTGGTATCCCATCGCTGTTCACGGCGTTTCCAGACAAGTCTTCGACCTGCAATCTCATTGACTGGAGCAGAATTGTCTTCAGTGATAAGTCCCACTTCGAACTGAGCCCAGATGACCAACGAAAACGTGTCTGGAGACGCCCTGGGAAGTGGAGATATACCAACCTTACTGTTGCCTGCCACAAGCGGAAACATGGTATCAGTTTTCTAGAAAGTGTTAATCCGTGTCAACTGTGAGAACAAAATCTATTTTAATAAGATTTCAGACTATTATTTCTTTTGTCATTGTGTTTCACAATGTCAAAAAAAGGTATTGTGATAACTTACTTCCACCAAAACAAAAGAAACACATAACGTAAGATTGGATTTGGACAGGCATAGTGAAATTTCGAAACGGTGCTCTTAGTCACTGCACTACCAACGCAGCTGACTTCACGACGTGCGAGTAGCCTGATGAGGTCGCGTGGAAGCTTTGATTAGATTTTTTAGATTAGATTAGATTAGATTTACTTTCATTCCAATTGATCCGTAGTGAGGAGGTCCTCCAGGATGTGGAACATGTCAGAAAAAGAACAATACATGACAAATATTTACAACTAAAACAAATAAGCTAATGTACCATTCCACAGGTCCCAAGTGGAATGATCGTCATTTTTTAATGAACACTAAGAGTCATTTTACAAATACTATTGCACTGAATTTAAAATAAAAAAGTTTTTTATTTATTTATAAGGTAAGAAACATGTAATACAACTACTGTAATACTTATTTACAATGAACACATTACTGCACTGAAATGGTGCAGAAGTTAGATTATACTTACACACACACAAGCACACACAAGCACACACACACACACACACACACACACACACACACACACACACACACACACACACACACACACAAATTTTCAGTGAACACATTACTGCACTGAAATTGTGCAGAAGTTATGTTGTACTTATATACAAATCAGTTGGTTTTCCTAAGAAATTCATCAATGGAGTAGAAGGAGTTGGCCACCAATAAATCCTTTAGGCTTCTCTTAAACTGAATTTCATTGGTTGTTAAGCTTTTTATGGCTGCTGGCAAGTTATTGAAAATGTGTGTTCCTGAATAATGCACACCTTTTTGTACAAGACTAAGTGACTTTAAATCCTTGTGAAGATTATTCTTATTTCTAGTATTGATTCCATGAATTGAGCTGTTGGTTTGAAAAAGTGATATATTTTTAATGACAAATTTCATTAAGGAATAAATATATTGGGAAGCTGTAGTTAGTATCCCTAGTTCCCTAAACAGGCTTCTGCAGGATGTTCTTGAGTTCACACCACATATAATTCTTACTGCACGTTTTTGTGCCCGGAAAACTTTAGCTTGGCTTGATGAATTACCCCAGAAAATAATCCCATATGACATTATGGAATGAAAGTAAGCATAGTATGCCAGCTTTTTCATTTTTATATCCCCTATGTCTGACAAAATTCGCATTGCAAACAGAGATTTGTTAAGACGCTTCAGCAGTTCTGTGGTGTGCGCCTCCCAGTTGAATTTATTATCAAGCTGTAATCCCAAGAATTTAACACCGTCCACTTCTTCTATCTTCTTGTCATCATATGTTAGACATATACTCTTGGGACACCCCTTACAAGTTCTGAACTGCATGTAGTGTGTTTTTTCAAAGTTTAGTGACAAAGAATTGGCTAGGAACCAGTGATTAATGTCCACAAATATTTTATTGGCTGATCTTTCTAAGACTTCACTTGATTTGCTATTTATTGCAATGTTTGTATCATCAGCAAACAAAACAAACTTGGCATCTGGTAATGTTACTGATGAAAGGTCATTGATATACACAAGAAAAAGTAAGGGCCCCAAAATGGAACCTTGTGGGACCCCACATGTAATTAGTTCCCAGTTGGATGATGCCTGATAGCTTGATACATGTCTCTTTCCTAATAACACCCTTTGTTTCCTGCCAGAGATATAAGATTTGAACCATTTTGCAGCATTTCCTGTTACACTATAATATTCTAGTTTACTTAAAAGGATATTGTGATTTACACAGTCAAATGCCTTTGACAGATCACAAAATATACCAGTTGCCTGCAATTTTTTGTCTAATGAATTAAGTACATTTTCACTGTAAGTGTAGATAGCCTTCTCAATATCAGAACCTTTTAGAAATCCAAACTGTGACTTTGACAGTATGTTATTTGAGATAAGATGGTTATAAAGACGACTGTACATTACTTTTTCGAAAATTTTTGAGAATGCTGGCAACAGTGAAATTGGACGGAAATTTGATGCTATTTCTTTATCTCCCTTCTTAAACAGTGGCTTAACTTCAGCATATTTCAGCCATTCGGGAAATATTCCACTGATAAACGACTGGTTACACAGATAGCTTAATATGTTACTTAGCTCAGAATCACATTCTTTAATTAACTTTGTTGATATTTCATCATACCCACTAGATGTTTTTGATTTTAAAGATTTTATGATGGACGTTATTTCTGTTGGGGTAGTGAGGGTCAAATTCATATTATGGAAGTTACTTGAAATGTCTGGTCTAAGGTAATCCATAGCAGCATCTACCGAACCTGACAACCCCATCTTTTCAGTAACAGTTATAAAATGTTTGTTAAAAAGTTCTGCAACACTATACACATCTGTCACCAATGCATCATTTACTCTTAATGCTATTTGTTCCTCTTCATGTCTGGTTCTACCGGTCTCCTCCTTCACTATATCCCATATTGTCTTTATTTTGTTATCTGATATGACTATCTTTTCCTTGTAATATATTTGCTTTGACATCCGTATTACAGTCTTTAATATTTTGCAGTATGTCTTATAATGTGCTATAGCATCAACATTGGAAATGTTTCGGATTGACAGATACAGTTTTCTTTTTGTTTTACAAGATACCCCTATTCCTCGAGTAATCCATGGCTTCTTTGTAGACATTGCTCTAACCTTGGTAAGTTTTGGGGGAAAGCAGTGTTCAAATAAGGTAAGCACTTTATTAGCAAAAATGTTATATTTTTCATTCATGCCATGAGCACTGTAAACATCAGTCCAGTGAATGTCTCTGAGGAGTGTCCTAAAATAATCAATTTTTGGCTTACTGATTACCCTCTTGAGCTCAGATTTAACAGATTTTATATCCTGTTCAGTATTAACATTTAACAGAAGGAACTGCATGTCATGGTCTGAGAGGCCATTGACTATTGGTTTTGTAATATAATTTTGTTCATTTGACTTTACTATAAAGATATTATCAATGGCTGTTTGTGAGCAAGTGGTTATCCTAGTGGGGAACTTTACTGTGGGAATTAAGTTGAATGATAGTGTTACTAACTCAAATAGGTTCTTATTGGGAGAGTCTTTAAGGAAATCTACATTGAAATCACCAGCAACCACTATTTCTTTGTTTTTGGTTGTTAAATGGGCCAGTACAGCTTCAAGGTGGTTTACAAACAGATTAAAGTTACCTGCAGGTGCTCGATATACACTTAATATTATGAAAGATTTTTTGTGAAAATCTAATTCTGTTGCACATGCTTCCATATGCTGTTCTAGGCAAAATTTATGAATGTCTATGTTCTTAAATTTATGACAGTTCCTGATGAATGTGGCAACTCCTCCTTTCTCCATTTCTGATCTACAAAAGTGAGATGCTAACCTAAACCCTGTAACACTTAAAAGTTCTATACCAGTGGTCACATGATGTTCAGAGAGGCAGATTATGTCAGCTGGGTTTGAAGACTCTAATTCATCTATGCAGATAGTTAATTCATTAATTTTATTTCTCAGTCCTCGAATATTTTGATGCAATAAAGATAGCTGACATTTCACATTGACTGACTTAAAATTGGGTGGAGTTAAAATATCTGCTGACAGTTGAAAATTCTTAACCAATGGCTGTTTATGTTGATGTAATAAGCTGGAATTATGTTTTTTGATTTCTTTCTCAAACTGAAGGTTTGTCTCAGTTCTAACCTCTCTTAAAATTTGTTTTCTTTCTGTCCTCCCTACCCTAAAAAAGGGTCTTTTCTGAAACCTATAACCACTGGTATTTTACCACTCATGACAGTGCCTCCCCCCTTTAACTTTCTTGCTATTTCCCCAGCCAATTTACCCTTCCCCTTCCTGTTGAGGTGAAGGCCATGCCTAGTATAATCCCACCTACTGATAGAATCAACATGAACCACACCAATGTGTGACCCCGCACCCGACATGAGCAGCCGTTCCAGCTCCAAATTAACTCTCTTGACAGAAGAGTTCAAATGAGGTCGGTCATGGCGCCCAAGAACAGATACAAACTCAACACTGGTATGCCTCGATGCTGATGCAATCTTCGCCAGGTCACACTCTATGCTGTACCCAGGATCTCTGTCAATACTGTTACCTGCCCCACCCACTATAACCACGGTGTCTTCCTTAGTGAAATCTTTGCAAAGTGATCCTAAATCCTCTGTCACCTGCTCCAGACCAGCACTAGGTTTAAAAAAATTGGTGACCTGGTATTCTGATCCTAGTTCATCCTGCAAGAGTTGGCCAACACCTCTTCCATGGGAACTACCTAACAACAACACTTTCTTTCTCTTTACTGATTTCCCTACATTCTTACTTTTCAATTTGCTGCTGAAAGTTTGTTGTGCCCTGTCTACACCTGTAACTGCTTGAGGCTCACCAGCTTCTAACTGAAGCAACAGGTCAAATCTATTTTCCACATTCACCATAAAGCTGTCAGACAAAGTTCTAGGCCTGTTCCTCCTGTTGCCTGTTGCCACTTCCCACCTCTCTTTACCCTTCTCCCTCCTTAACCTGTCAAGATCTCCCCTGGCCTTGTCTAACTCAGCCTGAAGGGCAGCAATTTTCCCCTCCTGTTCCAGTATCTTCCTATCTCTACTACAAATCCTACAAAACCACTGATGAGTCTCATTTACTTCCCCTATTCCCACGCCATTACAGTCACCCACATGGAAAAAACTACAGCACCCATCACACCAAAGCCCCGACCTAACAATTCTACGGCAAGTCAAGCACTTTTCACTCATGATAAACGTAATAATTTATTAAGAATAAGTCAGTTAAATTACAGATAAACACGAAAATATGGTTACACAAATTTGGCCTATACGCAACTGTGTGTAAACAAAAACAAAAGTGCAAAGTTTCTGAAACAACAAGTTAAACTTTACGCTACTTTCCGGAAATGCTAGTTAAATAATGAAGAGGTACGTTGAGTTAAATTGCTGGAGAGAGCAAGGAACAACTAAACGAAATTCTATAGATTTGCTGCAGCAGAACGTAAACAGAAAATACGACTGTACGGTCTTTTCGCGTTTTCTGCTATATTACGTAAAGAGAAATGAAACCTTTAATGGTACACTTAAACGGCACACTAATACACTTATTTACCACGTAATCAGTACTAATCTATGTGTTTTATAATCTAAAATAACTTATCTTTACGAGAACACCAAACCTCGCGCTAGTCGCTTGGCTGCAGGGCTGTTTCTCGGAAACTGTTGCCTGTTGGTACCTAAGCCAAAGTGGTTGTCCTTTTATTTTCATCCTATCACCCTGCCAAGTTTTCACTATGTCAGGGAGCAAACTAAGGCGGGTTCCACTTTTCAGCTTGGGATTGTGCTTTCTAATCAAGAGGGTGAGATAAACACACTGGAGAGCACACATGGTTCAAATGGCTCTGAGCACTATGGGACCTAACATCTGAGGTCATAAGTCCCCTAAAACTTAGAACTACTTAAACCTAACTAACCCAAGGACATCACACACATCCATGCCCGAGGCAGGATTCGAACCTGCGACCGTAGCGGTCGCGCGGTTCCAGACTGACGCGCCTAGAACCGCTCGGCCACACCGGCCAGCAGAGCACAAATGATTCATATACGTTTCATTCAGACATATCAAATCAAAAGCCCCTTCAGATGATGCTGCAACCGGAATATAATGTCATTAAGTGCTGCCTTTCAGATCTCAAAATTTGCAATAAATAAATTATATTTCTAACCGCTCCTTACCTACATATTTGATGATAAACTGCTTATAATATGGAGAACACATGGTCTGTTGTTGCCTTCATGCTCTTCAGGAGAAGCAAGCTGTGTCCGTTTTTGCTGCCAAAGTCAAGTGTGACGACGTAAAAACAGCGTTAACTTCAAAACACGTGTCACAGTAAGCCACTGATTGCAGTTATGTATCTGACACCTCAGTCTTGTTTCGCTGTTGAGACATCTAATACCAAACAACTTTCATTAACAAGGGGAGGCCGCCAATTGTGAAATTCAGATTCGATTCATACTGCCCATAATAAAAGCTCATGGCCAGAGGTGTAATGCGGCAAAGCACCAAGATGCACTTCTGAGCCGTTGTCGAGAAAATCGACAGTTAAAAGAAACCGTTGCGGTGAAATAGTCTCTACGAGTAGTAGTTTTCTACAGCGTGGTGGTGCAGCGGTAAGCGCTGGGGCTCATAATCCGAAGGTCGCCGGATCGAATCTCGCTCGGTGCAACTTTTTTAGTATTTGTTTTTTGTAATATATATATATATATATATATATATATATATATATATATATATATATATATATATATTCCCGGCAATCAGTTGCAACAATTATGCATATAAGAAGTTGTTGAAAGTCGTTTGCCGTGGAAAAACTGGCGACTTCGAACATCATTATGTTTTCCGCAAACAAAGTTGTATTTCACAAATGTTATTAATTGTCTTCATAATGTTAACCACGTATAGTTAACGGAAGACGTAGAAACGAATACGTATAGCGTAAGTCAAACGTTCGAATTAGAATAGAGACCCCAGGAACACAAACTTGCTGTGGCAGGTATGAAATATAAACTCCGTTACTCGCTCGTTACACTTGAAGGACAGATGTTGAATGGGCCGAAACGAGCCGCCCCATAACAGCGTAGTTGCCTGCTAACTTCGAAAGAAGGTAGATGCGGTCCCTAGCGCAACTTATAACATCGTCGAAAATCAGTGCGGACCGGACAGCTTTGGTACACCCTGTTAAACAAACGGAAAAATGGAGGCGGTACAATTGGAGAGCGATCCGCCTTCACCAACATGCATAAGCAATTCATTAATAGTTTATATATATATATATATATATATATATATATATATATATATATATATATATATATATATATATTTGAATTGCAAAAAACTAATAATAAAAAAATATTGCATGGCGCGAGATTCGATCCGGCGACCTTCGGATTACGAACCCCAGCGCTTACCGCTGCGCTATGACGCTGTAGAAAGTCATTAATCGTAGAGGGTATTTCACCGCAACGGTTTCTTTTAACTGACGATTTTCTCGACAACGGCTCAGAAGTGCATCTTGGTGCTTTGCCACATTACACCTCTGGCCATGAGCTTTTATTATGCGCAGTATGAATTGAATCTGAATTTCACAATTGGCGGCCTCCCCTTGTAAGACATAGCAACAAAATTAGCAATGAGAATAATGTTGGCAATTTTAGATTTTTGGCATTGACCCAGTTGACTTAATGTCTTATCATTCCCTACAGTCTTGAGAGATTGGTGCACCACGACGATTTGATTCTGAAGTCTTTCTCTCTATTTTTCAGGTAGGAGATACAGTCAAGATCCATTCCAAAGACCTGAACAACACCTTCAATCGGCGTTTCGATGACATTTCGGCAACAATCTTGGATAACCAGACAGGCGCTTTGGCGAACCTGAGCTCAAAGATCGAGCAGGAGATCAGCCAGGTGTGGCGCCAGATCGGCACCATGTACAACCAGCTGTCCGCCTCCACCACGGCGCTGGATCGGCTGCAGCAGCAGACGGAGCAGTACGTCAACGGCAGCCTCCACACCATGGACAGCATGGAGGGCAAAGTCGGGGAGATCACCAGCCGGATGAGCGTCGTCGACGACAACCTCAACTACCTGCTCAAGAGACTCGCTTTCGTCGGCTCCGAGTTCAACGATGTCAAACAAGGGCTAGGGGAAGCTCTGGAAAACATCAGGTCGAGCTTCCTCGAAGCACAGAACAAGATAAAAGAACTCAGTCCAGGCCCCCATGAAATCCCGGATAGGAATCTGAACCTCGGTCAACAAAATGCCAAGTAACACTGCTACATGATGACTATGACATCAAACATTGAGTCAACTTCATGTAGTAACCTTGAAGAATGAATGGTGGTTTTTACTGTCGGAAACAAAGTCAGGAAAAATTACCACCAGACACAGAATTAATGGCTCTTTGGAGCTCCTGTGAAGATATCAACGTTAGTACTCCACTGTAGGGCCACATGTATCACTGCAATCTAACTTTAACGTAGTATTTTTGTAAATATTTATGTGACTTGTCTTTATGTAGAGTAACAGGCAAGATTTCTTACAATAATTTTTATTGAACTCACAAATAGTTAACAGGTGCAACTTATTATAACCGTAAGTATTCCATTTTTGGTTTGTACTTACCATATAATTTCGGAGGAGATAAGACTTTTGCTTTTTTGTAGCATGCAACAGCTCTAGTCTCTGTATTCTCTCAGAGATGCCTTAACCTCAGTCAACACTGTGCAGGTGCACTGTGAAGAAGACTTCATTATTCTAACACTGCAGTTATATAATATCTGATGTCCTAAATGTGAATGGCTTGTGATTTGTAAAGCCCTGCTCATCTGTATAACATATTCTGTCCACAATTGTGCTTCAAGACTTCATGTACAGTGCAATTTGAGCTGAGATAAATAAACTCCACTGGACATATTTATTTGTAATGATTTATGGAACAAATAAAAACATCTTCCAAAATGTTAACTAATCCAACAGATCTACAACGGACCTGTTATAAAATGACTATACAATGAATCTTCATAAACACAGCGTTATCAGACTGACCTTCTTCCAGCAAAAATTCTGACATGTGATTTTCCTTTCAAGTTAATTGTCCTCAAAAATTCAATTAGAGCATTTGCATTTTACTTGCATGTTTTCGTACCTTTATTAACGAAAAGGAAATCCTATAACAATATTGTTTAAGAAGTTTGTTACTAATTGTCAAAGTGACACACATAACTAACAGTAGCTGACATTGTTGTAGGTGCACTTTTTGCAGTTATGCGGTGGTCTACCAGCACCGGCACGGTAGCTCAGCATTTTCCGTCAGGGGACAGGCCACACTCAAATAGATAGAAAAAAGAAACTGATAATGAACGTGTCTGGAAACAGGAAGGTCGCGGGATGGAATCCCGCTCGATCCACAGAGTTTTTCAATTTGCTTTTAAACTAGTATTCTAGTGTCAGTGATGTGAAGATTCACCAGAAACAACACGACGTTCGTATTCCACATTGAACTGAAGTCCCCCTTCACCGGTCGAGGCCACTGAGTCACAAGAAATTATTACATTTGATGTGTTAGTGAGATAGACTGATTTTGAATTGCATTTTTGAATACATTACAAGGCAGTTTTGTCAAAGAAATGAGAAATTCTTAGATTCCTGTCGCAAATACAGTAGATAGTGGGAACAAAAAATGGGCTAAAAACAGATAGCACGCAGCATACTACAAATTGTGCCACTGCAACACTATACCACTTTGAAATCTTATCAACATCTGGCTGAATATTCGTGCAAATTTTTTGAGACAGTACTTCATTATAGATAACTACATCACCAACAAAAATTCTGCAATTACTATCTATACTGACTGTGAAGCCATTACTACACAGCACGAACAGCAAGGTCTCAACAGACTTCTCTGGGGACCACTTGATGTTACTTCTACATCTGCCGATGACTCTCCAGACAAGATAACATTCTGCGTCCTCCCTACCAAGAAATCTCTAATCAAGTCACAAATTCCGCTTGATACCCCATACGACCGTACTTTTGATAATAAGCATCTGTGTGTCACTGAATCAAATGCTTTTCGGAAAATGAGAAACATTGCACCTATTTGACTGCTTTGATCCAAAGCCTACACATCATCATGTGAAAAAAATGCGCATTGGGTTTCATACGATCGAAATCTTCAGAACCCATGCTGGCTTGTATGGAGGAGGTCATTCTTTTCAAGATACCTCGTTATGTTTGTGCCCAGAACTTGTTCTAAGATTCATCAACAAACAGATGTCAAGGATATTGCAAGGTAGTTTTGAAGATCACTCCTGCTACCCTTCTTGTGGTGTGTGCTTTCTTGCAACTACTGGTCACATTTTTTCGAAGTATCTATGATAGTTCATGATTAAAAGAGGGGCTAACTCAACGACAAATTCGGTAAAGAACCTAATAGCGATTCCGTCGTCTCATGGAGCTTTGTTTAATTTTAGCAGTGTCAACTTCTTCTCGAAACCACCGACGCTAATATTTATATCACCCATCTTGCGGTGGCATGACAATCAAACTGGGGCAATACTCTGGATTTTCATTTATAAAGGAAAATTTGAGAACGGAGTTCAGCATTTCTGCTTCAGCTTTGCTACCGTCAGTTTCAGTTCCTGTCTTCTTTGGTAGCACTAACAGCCTTTACACATTACCAGAATTTCTTTGGGTTTGGTGAAAGATCTTTCTATAATAGTCCTTGTTACGGTAGTCTCTGAAGGATTCACCTTTTGCCTCTTGACAGACAAGCGCGTTTCATTAAACTTCTGTCTCTATCCTTATGCTTTGTTTTGTTCCTATTAGGCAGCGGTCCCTGTTTCTTTAAAAGTTTCTTTACAGCGACTGTTTGTCATGGGGGATCTCTCCCATTATGAAATGTTCTACTAGAAACATATCTATCGAGCCAGCTAAACCGGAGCCACGGTTCTTCAAAATGTTCCTCTCCAGAGACAAGTGTTTCGATTTCCGTATTATTGAGATGTGACACCACTGCCTCCTTATCTAGTTTGCTGAATATATGAATCCATTTACTTATTTTAGTTGGTACTTTGGTAGTCATTGTTGCTACAACTGCCTCATGGCCACTGAGTCCAGTGTCTTTATGGACAGACTTCAAGAGGTCAGGCCTATTTTTTGCTGTTAGATCCGATATATTTACATCGTGAGTCGGATTCTAAACATCCTGTTCCAACAAGGGATCTCCCCATCGCACTCCCCTCAGATTCAGTGGTAAGTTGGCCCATTGGATAGCCCGTCAGAACTGAACACAGATCGAACATGAAAACATGAATGGCTTGTAACAGCGGAAAAAAGGACAGCAGAAACAGTGAACGGTCCATATGAAATATGCGCAGTGTCAAGGGATGTATATGTTCGTCGTGTCATGGTTGTGTGGTCGTTGTGATGGACTTTCCGTCAGGTCATTGACGTGTCTGTTCGCTGTATTAAAATTTGTGTATGTGTCATGGCGTACTGTCAGTTTGCAACAGCGACGTGTAACGAAGGGACCTCCTGATAAACGTATCTCCTATTTGCTCTACATAGGTACCATATATTATAGGCTACGTTTTGCGTTCCGTTTTGGAACTTTTGACTCGAGAATTCCTTGGTTGTAACATAGTTCACACCCGTTTATTTGTTGTTTTCATTTCTGTGAGAGATCTATGCGGCATCTCGCCTGCTCTCACTATTCATCGCATTTACTTACGTAATATATTCTTACCACACGACTCATATTCTGTGATGAATAGTCTGAGCAGGCGACACGCCGCATAGACCTCTCATACAAATGAAACACAGAAATAAAAGAGTGTGAACTATATTACAACGAAGGAATTCAAGAGTCAAAACTTCCAAAACGGAACGCTTGAGGCATAGACACATTCCTAGGAAGCAGCTTCTGATGTATAGTGCACATCTGACCCATTTAGGAGGACCATCTAGTTGTCAACCCAGTGGCTCAAGTCCAGGAAGACGCAGGCTAGATTTTCATAGAATCTTCGAAGTCTCTGCTTCAGGGCCGGGGACAATGCTGGAAAATGTGAACGTAACTGATCCTCCACGAATAAGACTGGTCTTCTCAACCTTCTCTGCCAGTCACTGGTATGAGCCATGTGTGAGGTCAGACCCCAGACGAAGAGGTATGATCTGTTCCAACGTGCTCCACGTGCAGTTGGTTGTATGTACCATGTCCCCACAAAGGCTGAGGGAATGGCCTCTTTAACGTTTTGTATGAGGCACCAGGTGTACTCACTGACATGGGAATGGTCCAGTCCGGCATGTCTAAAGCCACGCTCAAATTTTTTATGCAGGAAAAATACAACAAAAGAAATGCACTGTCAGAATTTTAGCAGGAAGAATACAACGAAAGAAATGAAACTGGTAAAATTTTAGCTGCTAAGGTTGACTGGTAGTATTGAAAATTGTTCTAGTTACTCGTTTTTGTCGCACAAAGGACCGCTTATCACAGGGGACTGTACAGTCCTTGCTACCCAGCGAGCGATCGGCAATGACAAGAGAGCGTAGCACCACATAGTGCTAATATCCGGGATGACACAAGCGAATGTGCCGGTGGTAAGTTCCTATGGGACCAAACTGCTGAGGCCATCGGTCCCTAGGCTTACACACTACTTAATCTAACTTAAACTAACTTACGCTAAGGACAACACACACGCCCATACCCGAGGCACGACTCGAACCTCCGCCGGGGGGAGCCGGGCGAACCGTGGCAAGGCGCCCAAGACCGCGCGGCTAGCAAGTGCGGCGCAAGCGAACGTGAAACTCCTAAACCACCTAAAGAATATCACGTATTATTTATGTTTTGAACAAGAGGCAATTCGTATCGACAGCTAAACTGATGCATATGTAATTCTTACAAAGATGTTACGTTGCAGACGACTTCCATCAATCGTGACTTTAATTTATTGAAATGAAATATTTCTCACACTTACGTCATTTTATAACAACTCCTGTAGCACAGTTCTTACGATAATTTCTGAGTAACGCGTATTTTAATACAATGAAACCGTTCCTTGTTTATTCTCCATAGTGATTACAATAAAGCGAAGTGTCATTTGAATGACGAAAACAAACATTTTTCTTATACCAGGCACACCTGACAAAAGAAAAATGAATGGTTTCGGGCACGTCACAGTAATTAGTTTTTAGACAGAATTGTGCTGGAGTAAGAAATGATCCTGGCCGTTGCTCTGCTTATTGTGCCGCAAGGCAATTCGTAAAACGTGCCGATGCAAACCGATAAGGCACAAATGACTGAAATTTGAGAACACTGTTCTCGTGATAAACCTCAAATGATACAGAGCTGTCGGAAATTATATTGTCTGACAATTTATTAAAAATACTTTTCATGGTCGAAAAAATTCTTTATCTAGAGTCACTTCGGTTGTTCCGTGTGAAATCTAAATTGCATCAATAGTCTTTCCCTCGTCCTCCTGAAAGACAGAGGTATCGTTATCAGAAAGAAATTTTCACTCTGCAGCGAAGTGTGCGCTGATATGAAACTTCTTGGCAGATTAAAACTGTGTGCCGGACCGAGACTCGAACTCGGAACCTGTAGCTGTGCAAGCGGTAGAGTTTACGTTGCCATCGGTAACGTAAACTGCCTCTCGCGGACAGCTCTACAAGGTTCATAACTCATGAAAACTCCTCTAAAGAACTACTGTTCATGTCATTTATAGCGGGGGGGGGGGGGGGGGTTGAACTTCGTTGTCATCCTGTACAGTAAATCTTTCTGTAGTTTTTCTTTCACAGGTTTGTAAGTTTCATTTTGGCACGTGTTTATTACTTCATGTGAGTCTTTTATCCATTTGTACAGTTCATGGTTAGAGTTTATGAAGCAAAACAGGGTGACACATCGCTTAACATTAAGTGTTAAACAGAAGGATATTAACTCAGTTTTATCTGCATTGCTAACACTTAAATTAAAGCAAAAGCAGCTGGTAATCATGGTGGATATCAAATAAATGAGTTACAAATTTGAGTGAACAGTAACTACAGACAGTTGTTTCAGAGAAACTATCAAGGAAAACTAAAATTCGCTTTACAAGTGACGATTGTGCTGAGTCATGTTATCTGTTTACTGCTTTAACCTTGGCTTTCGTCCACCAGCAAAAAATATCCGCACTTGTGGAATAGGTCAAACGTGATTTAGAGCAGCACAAGGTAGCGGTTAATAGGACTCTGTGCATGCATAAACTTTGGGAGCACACTGTGGAGCAGCAGCGACATACTGGTCTTCTCCAAATTGGTAAATCCGCCATCGTTTAATTTGGTATTCTACTGGTCATTCATTAAGTTATAATGAAACAAAACTGTGGAGCATATTCGAATATTTTCTTAGTACTCTGCCTATTTTTGCGGAAACTTTTCCCGTATATAGCAGGTAAGCTGTTGTCTTGAAGGTCTCATCCTCTTCCTCTTTTTCTATTTAGACGCTTTGTGCTCTCTGTGTGCGATGAGACGAGACGAATATCAATTTTCTAAGAACATGGTCTGGAGGTGTCCCAACTCTGCCTGCAAGTTTTTAGCAGCTTACATTATGAACAAAGTGACCCAAGGTGTTGAGAACGCCCATTTTGTGCGCTGGATAACAAAGTTGAGTTCACAGCTGACAATATACGAGTATTACACAACAGTCTGTAACACCTCACCGTAAATCACATACTATGTTTACAAATTACAACAATACTACACTAAATATCATGGTACTCGCATGAGTTTTGATAAAATTAGCACAAAAACACATCAAGTTTTTGTAACGAAGCTTTCCAAATAAATTTATGTGATGCAGTGATTTTATTCGAAGACAAAGGTAATGCTGGGAGTCAGCTTATAAACGTAATTATAAGTAAACAGAAGTGCGAACTGTATAGATTTTGCCAGTTAACGATGCTGCTTCCCCTTTTACACTAGTATGCCAAAGATGAAAATTACAGCTTCGGCATATCCCCCAAAAACAATGTGAAAGGTAGGGCACAACAAACGCATATCAGCTTCGGTCTATGACAGACTCTAAATGCAGGTCTGTATGAGTGGGCTTTGATACCCCACATTTCTAAGTACATCATTGTTCTTATCATATACTAAGACATCAAAAAGTTACAAACAACCTTCTTTCTCCATCTCCACAGCAAATCTTGTATTTTCATATATGGAATTAAGGCGCTGGTGGAACTCTTGGAGGCTGTCTGAACCAAGAGATCAAATTATATATGTATCAACAAAATACTTTTGGTTTTAAAGCTTCTAAGTTGAGTGCCCTCTTCTCAAAATTTTCCATAAAAAGGTTGGTCTCTTGGGGAGTCAAAGGACTCCTCATCACGACGTCTTCAGACTGTTCAAAAACTCATTGTTGAATAAAAAGTGTTTGACGTTCGCTAAGCCCAAAACCTGTTGCAAAAATGCATTCCAGGACATGCAAATATAATTCTCATTGTGTTTAATTATTCTTCTGACCTATCATATAAGAGTAATTTCATATTCAAGGGTGAATTGCACTCAAAATGCAACTGTTCAACCAGTAGAAAATCACATAAACCTTGGTAGTTCTACTAGCAGAATAAATGCGATTACAATACTTTTGAAATGTAATATTTCACCCTCTAACTAAAACGTTGAAAATTTTAACAAGGATGTACGTGTTGCAGGTAGAAGAATGAAGGGCATTAACAACAGCGCTATAAAACCGAAGTTTGATACATGTGTGTGTGTCCTGTAACAAAAGAAAAAAAATTCATTTCCCAGCTGTTTTATAATTAGTGTAATTAGAAATACAAAGAAAGAAAAATCTCTATTTATAAGAATGATTGCAGTGGAAAAGTAAAATATAGTAGCACTAAACATCAAATGTACCATTAATGGCCTGTACTTCAGTTTTAATTTAGGAATTTCCTGTTAGTATGAAGCTATTAGATTTCCACGGTAATGAAAACTTGCAGTAATAAATATTTGAGTTTCCATGTCAGATATATTCATTATCTGACCCAAACAACAAAGTAAAAATCAGTCAAAATTTTTTTTTAACCCAAGTATATGCAATGTCACACTGATAGTAAATGGCTTAGCTGCTCGAGAAGTTCATATTTTAACAATAAAACGTGCTCGCCAGTTGCGTTTACATCATGGAAGCAGAATTTTGTATAACAGAGTCATTGCAGAATTCAGGGACAACTCGAGGGAAAAAGAATGGTAAGAGATGAACAAATTTGGCAATGTAGCTGAAAATTTTAACTGTTTGAAAGTATATTTCTATAGGAATTGGTATGCTGTTTTCTTCGTAAACAAATTTCGATAAACAGATATAGGGGCAAGGATGGTAGCACGTGGGATTAAATTATCTCTTCTTTGGAAGAGAGAGCTGTATATCATGTCCTCGATCAGAAGACCTCCACGTAGTAGTTGTTCATGCTGGTAGAAAATATGTCGCCATAGACTGATGTCAGGGGAGACCTGTTACAAATGGAAGTGGAACGGAAGCCTTCTCACAATGCTGTTATTGTTATCTGTGTTTTGTGTTTCTATGAAGCGTATCAAAATTTTGCATTGATTTGGTAGGACCACCACTGAGCTGTCGTTGTATTCAATCAATGTGTTAACTGATATTCCCTGCCAGACTTAAATATGCAATAGGAACACTGTTAATGAAAATGAGACCTGTAGTTGTAAAGCAGTTTCATTCCTTCCTGTCTTTTCCGAAAAATTTGAGAAAGTTATCTACCCCCCTCCCCCCCCCCCCCCCCCACCCACACACCCCAATGAACCATGGACCTTGCCGTTGGTGTGGAGGCTTGCATGCCTTTGAGAGGCCAGACAAACGTGTGGTTCCTGAAGAGTGGCAGCAGCAGCCTGTAGATTAAAACTGAAGAAACTGCAAACAGATGGGAATTTAAGGAGATGGGACCTGTATAAACTGACTAAACCAGAGGTTGTACACAGTTTCAGGGAGAGCATACGGGCACAATTGACAGGAATGGGGAAAAGAAATACAGTAGAAGAAGAACTGGTAGCTCTGAGGGATGAAGTAGTGACGGCAGCACAGGATCAAGTAGGTAAAAAGACGAGGGCTAGTAGAACTCCTTGGGTAACAGAAGAAATATTGAATTCAATTGATGAAAGGAGAAAATATAAAAATGCAGTAAATGAAGCAGACAAAAAGGAATACTGCCTACCGGAAAGTTAAAGAGACCTTTGGAGAAAAGAGAACCACTTGTATGAATATCAAGAGCTCAGATGGAAACCCAGTTCTAAGCAAAGAAGAGAAAGCAGAAAGGTCGAGGGAGTATATAGAGGGTCTATACAAGGGCGATGTACTCGAGGACAATATTATGGAAATGGAAGAGGATGTAGATGAAGATGAAATGGGAGATACGGTACTGCGTGAAGAGTCTGACAGAGCACTGAAAGACCTGAGTCGAAACAAGGCCCCGGGGGTAGACAACATTCCATAGAACTACTGACGGCCTTGGGCGAGCCAGTCCTGACAAAACTCTACCATCTGGTGGGCAAGATGTATGAGACAGGCGAAATACCCTCAGACTTCAAGAAGAATATAATAATTCCACTCCCAAAGAAAGCAGGTGTTGACAGATGTGAAAATTACCGAACTATCAGTTTAATAAGTCACAGCTGCAAAATACTAACGCGAATTCTTTATAGACGAATGGAAAAACTGGTAGAAGCCGATCTCGGGGAAGATCAGTTTGGATTCCGTAGAAATATTGGAACACGTGAGGCAATACTGACCTTACGACTTATCTTAGAAGAAAGATTAAGAAAGGGCAAACCTACGTTTCTAGAATTTGTAGACGTAGAGAAAGCTTTTGACAATGTTGACTGGAATACTCTCTTTCAAATTCTAAAGGTGGCAGGGGTAAAATACAGGGAGCGAAAGGCTATTTACAATTTGTACAGAAACCAGATGGCAGTTATAAGAGTCGGGGGGCACGAAAGGGAAGCAGTGGTTGGGAAGGAAATCAGACAGGGTTGTAGCCTCTCCCCGATGTTATTAAATCTGTATATTGAGCAAGCAGTAAAGAAAACAAAAGAAAAATTCGGAGGCGGTATTAAAATCCATGGAGAAGAAATAAACTTTGAGGTTCGCCGATGACATTGTAATTCTGTCAGAGACAGCAAAGGACTTGGTAGAGCAGTTGAACAGAATGGGCAGTGTCTTGAAAGGATGATATAAGATGAACATCAGCAAAAGCAAAACGAGGATAATGGAATGTAGTTGAATTAAGTCGGGTGATGCTGAGGAAACTGGATTAGGAAATGAGACACTTAAAGTAGTAAAGGAGTTTTGCTATTAGGGGAGCAAATTAACTGATGATGGTCGAAGTAGAGAGGATACAAAATGTAGACTGGCAATGGCAAGGAAAGCGTTTCTGAAAAAGAGAAATTTGTTAACATCGAGTATAGATTTAAGTGTCAGAAAGCCGCTTCTGAAAGTATTTGTATGTAGTGTAGCCATGCTGGAAGTGAAACATAGACTATAAGTAGTTTGGACAAGAAGAGAATAGAAGCTTCGAAATGTGGTGCCACAGAAGAATGCTAAAGATTAGATGGGTAGATCACGTAACTAATGAGGAGGTATTGAACAGAATTGGTGAGAAAAGGAGTTTGTGGCACAACTTGACAAGAAGAAGGGACCGGTTGGTAGGACATGTTCTGAGGCATCATGGGATCACAAATTTAGCATTGGAGGGCAGCGTGGAGGGTAAAATCCGTAGAGGGAGGCCAAGAGATGAATACACTAAGCAGATTCAGAAGGATATAGGTCGCAGTAAGTACTGGGAGATGAAGAAGTTTGCACAGAATAGAGCAGCATGGAGAGCTGCATCAAACCAATCTCTGGACTGAAGAGCACAACAACAACAATCTACAACAGAACACAGAGTAAATTTTGAGGATGTAGCTTATTAATCACATCTCAGTTTGGCCTTGAGAAAGATTCTCTACATAGAAAGCCATACATGAATTCACAAATAAAGTAATGACAGAGCTAAACTATATGTGAAACTAAAAAGTTTATCACATCCCTTATGCATGGACGGGTTCCCAACACTTCATGTAAGTTCGCTGTTTTCTGGGTAATAAAGCGAAAAATAATAACAATGGATGACAGTCCAACATTTTTTATTTGACATGTAAGAAAAGCATAGCACAGTAACTAAAATTGGTAATGTTTTGGCAACAAATAGAACACCAATGTGTAATTAGTTCATGTGTCAAAATGTAAGTGACGGGAAAATACGAGTATTTTACACATATTCATCACAATCAACCAGCTCTGGGATTGAGAAAATGCCTCTTTTGCTCAAAACTTTGGGGGACATTAAACCTTCGACATCTCCATTTACAGGCCATTTCCGGTTTTTAAGAATGTCATCATGGTATTTAGTTACATTGTCATAATTTAAATTTCAATACCGTAACAGTGGTGTAATGTATAACCACAAACACACTAATTGGCTTGCTGGTTGATTTTATTTCTTCTTGTAGTTTTGGTTGAGGCTCTCCATTCTGAGGGGACACAGCCTGACTTTTTTTTTTTGCCTGATTATTATCGACTTTCCTGAAGAATTTGTTCACCGAACATGTCTTCGTCACTAGGATTATCGATCACTGTCTGGATTTTTCTCTTCTTAGGTTATTTACTAGTGCCAAGCACTGACTCAAATACATTTTGAAACATTTCAAGCAAGTGTTCTATTTCTTATGAATTCTAAGCAGTCTTCCAGGTTTCCAGTGCTATAAACTGCGTATCAGCAAGCTCCTGGCTTTTGTTTACATTTGCATCAAAGTAAAACATCATTAATCTCTGAGCAATATTCTTTTTGAATGTATTGAGATTCATCCCAGGCTTAATCAACTCTAAAATAAGCTAAGAATATTCTACTCCAACCTCTTAGTGGTGTAAAGTTGTCCAGTTTTGCCACAAAATAACTCACAAGGCTGTTTTCAACGGCAGAGTGATAAATAATGTATTGCTTACAATGGTGGGTATGGTTTAGTCAATAGCTAATTTCTACACATAAGTAAACGGTATGCATCTTAATTTTAAACAGTTTTTCGGTAGTAAATTACACATTTTTGTGACAAAAAGTAGCTCAAAATAAAGTGGCATAAATTTGGTTTACATACAGTATTCAAGATGGTAGATGGCCGAACTAGTGGCTGCTGTCAACTGTTGGACAGAATCAAAACTGTTCTTAAATGTTTGTTGGAAATTCCGTGTATGTGAGTAGACGCAATAACACTCGCATATTGTTACAATAAGATTGGTCCATTTCATTTGTATAAAATGGGAGACACCGAAATGAATATTGATTAAAGTCACCTACCGTCAACGGACTGGTCAAAGAGCTACAAAGGTAAAGACTTTCAAACAAACGCACCTTACGTTCCTTGGTCTTCATTTCAGTCAATGAATCGACCTTTGAATTCATGCTCCCCACAGAGTCACCTATTCAATGCAGAGCACGGAAGAAAGGGAAGGTGGAGGCACCATTAATTCTTAACGTACGTGCAGGAAGGCGGGGTCTTGAGGAGCTGGTTGTAGCAAGAGTGAAGAGGGGTGACAGCATCCTCTCGAAGCGATGATGCCAATGAATCACTCTCTGTGTCTAGGGTAGAGGCGTCGGCATTTTGTCGAAGTGATGACGTCTGTACAACAGTCTCCCTGACAGGGGATGGGGAGTGGGGCAGCAAACCATAGCTGGCTGTACCAAACGCGGATGTAAGGTCCTCTTGTGGATGGGCTAGTCCTCATACTGAGGGTTTTCCGTTAAGCAAAATAGTAACTGCAACTTCCTGGCCGATTAAAGCTGTGTGGTGTCTGACGGATGAGTTCTATGCAAACTTGTGTCAGTCTGATACCATCTCATGTCATCATGTTTTCCAAGAATGTAACTCTTTCTTGTGTGATTGGAATTTTCCTCGCTTACCACAACACCAAATTTTCCTAGCGCCCAGAAAACCAGTTTTTGGTATTTCTTGGGGAAAAAGAAGAAATCGGTATATCGTATAGGTACAGAAAACAGACTGGAGGGTGACTGAGAGCCCTACTGAATAGTGCTGCCACGTTTTGGCAGCGTTTTTTTAAACCCATATGACATATACAAGAATTCACTTAATCCAAAAGGAGTAATTATGGCGGTCTTGGAAATGTCTTCCGTTGCCATTGGGCTCTGGAGGTATACGTTTTCACAGTCGTCAACATTTAATGTCGAAGTGCCAACCAGAGACTGAACAATGGATTGAATACGCATCTGGTACCATTCTGGCGATCAATACTATGTAGTCACCGCACATCCTTCGTATATGTGCCAGATTTCTTAGGCACCAAGTGTGTGTGTGGAGCCCATGCACCATCTGATGGTCGCACGATACCCTTATTTAATAATTCTGTGACAACTGCTTTCAAGGCATTTATCTCAGCTGAAGTTAGGTGTCGTGCTTTCTGCAAGATTGTGGGTTCTTCAGAAATGTTTATCCTGTGGATGGTTCCCATCCTAGTGCCACGTTGAGTTGATAATATATAAACACTGGACGAAATGGAAGTAACACTGGGAAGGTGAGAAGATTCACCGATGTCACAGTGGCTGTGACCTGTGAATCTGACCTGTATTTGCTCCGTGGCTTCGGCGTCGACTCTATGGTTGGGGAGAGTACGTGTAGTGAAGTCACCGACAATTCTAACTAGGTGATACATTAGTGACTGTTACGTCTTTACATAACCGTTTTATGTCCTCATTATCTCGAGTGTACACAGCATCTGGTTCCAATAAGGTTTGAGAGAGTTTCTCGTCCATGTATTTATATTCTTCATATTCCTCAAGTGATCCACTAAAGTTGCTTGTCATAATATTTAATTTCTCAATGGTTTGTAACGTGGTGTGGAGAAGAGGAAATGAAGCTCGGTGTCAGTAATTGCATTAACCGTTAATAGTGATAGTCGGTGCTTGACCTCAGCTAATTTGCGGCATTTCTCATGTAAAGTTTTGTATAACACCAAATTTTCTTCCCCTAATTTTTCGTGTTCCATTTTCATGTCTATGTACACTGGGCTGTAGTAGCCATTTATTCAGTACGCGACCGGTATGAGTCTTGAAGTTCTTTAGTTGCTGATGCAGAGGAGTCTATCAACATCGATAGAGTAGATATTGGTGGTTGGCTGATAACACCAGGAATGGAATCACCAGTACGTCTGTTGTGAACTATTCCCTACGTTAAATCTGAGAGTCGAGTAGTGTTGATCTCAGTTGAACGCGTCATGTTTCTCCGGACTTCTTTGGCTCTTACCGGTTTCTGATTGTTGTGTCGCGGTGTAATATAGCCGTTCCTGTCATAGACCACCTGTTACTCATGGTAATAATGGCGTGTATCTTGCAGTGCAAAAAACTAGTCGGCGATCTGTAAATCATTATTGTGCGTGTCGCTCTCGTTAGTAATCAAAGAAATTGGGTTTGAGGGGACAACTTTCATATCCATATCACCCCCAGAGCATCATCAGGCATAAGCTTAGAGTCAACTAACTCCTTTAGATGACGCCAGAACTGGGAAGTTATGCTGCTGCTCAATTTTTCTATGTACCGGGTGATCAAAAAGTCAGTATAAATTTCAAAACTTAATAAACCACGGAATAATGTAGATAGAGAGGTAAAAATTGACACACATGCTTGGAATGACATGGGGTTTTATTAGAACCAAAAAAAAAAACAAAGTTCACAAAATGTCCGACAGATGGCACTGGACAGCAAAACGTCTGTGACTGCGCATGACAATCGTGTATAAAAGGAGCTGTAATGAGAGAGAAAATCAGATGCACCAGCAGTCGCAGCATGTTGACGTTACCTGAAAAGGCGCTTTTAGTGAAACTGTATTATCAGAATGGGGAATTTGCTAGTTCAGCGTTACGATCCTATCGCCACAGGAAGGGGATTCCAACGGGTAAAGGTCCGTTGACAAATGCAGATGTGGCGAGAATGATTTCGAAGTTCGAAGCCACGGGTTGTTTAGACGATAGACCCCGTAGTGGCCGAACGAGCACAAGGCGTATGCTGCTGAGACAGTTCAGGAAGAAATGGAGACTGTAGCGGGTTCGTCTACGCACGGGAAAGTCAGCGCTCGTGCAGTCGCACGTCGCACCGGCATTCCATACACTACTGTTTGGTTGACACTGACGCGTACCCTCCGATGCTATACGTACAAAATCCATCGGCATCATGAACTGTTACCTGGCGATTTAATGGAGCGGAGGGCATTTGCGGTGTGGGCGTTTCAAAAGATGGCAGAAGATGAGGATTGGTTGAGTAAAACGTGTTGTGGACCGACGAAGCTCATTTCACGCTCCGAGGGTCTGTCAACGCCTACAACTGCAGAATTTGGGCTACCAAAAAGCCTAGAACTGTCGTGGAAACTTCATTACACGACGAGAAAGTCACGGTATGGGTTGAATTTACCACATCTACCGTTATCAGGCCTTTTTTCTTCGCGGAAATGCGTGATTCTGGTTTTGTGACTGCTACGGGTGAGAGGTACGCCGATATGTTACAGAATCGCATCATCCCAAGCCTGGCTGATAAACACTTGCTGGAACGTACGATGTTTATGCAGGATGGCGCTCCACCCCCCCTACTGCTAGACGCGTGAAAGATCTCTTGCGCGCGTCGTTTGGTGATGATCGTGTGCTCAGCCGCCATTTTCGTCATGCTTGGCCTCCCAGGTCCCCAGACCTCAGTCCGTGAGATTATTGGCTTTGGGGTTACCTGAAGTCGAAAGTGTACTGTGATCTCTAGGGATGCCGAAAGACAACATCCGACGCCAATGCCTCACCATAACTCCGGACATGCTTTACAGTGCTGTTCACAACATTATTCCTCGACTACAGCTATTGTTGAGGAATGAAGGTGGACATGTTGAGCATTTCCTGTAAAGAACATCATCTTTGCTTTGTCTTACTTTGTTATGCTAATTATTGCTATTCAGATCAGATGAAGCGCCATCTGTCGGACATTTTTTGAACTTTTGTATTTTTTTGGTTCTAATAAAACCCCATGTCATTCCAAGCATGTGTGTCAATTTGTAACTCTCTACCTACATTGTTCCGTGATTTATTCAGTTTTCAAATTTATACTGACTTTTTGATCACTCGGTATATAGCTTCACAAATTTGCTGCTCCAGTGATTTGTTCAACCACTGTAGTAAAGCTGCCTTGGCTCTTTCAAGCTTGCACGTGGTCAGCACAACGAATCAGGATAGTTTTTTCGTCTTCGACAACGTTGCTGGTAGACAGAGTGGTTTCTTCTATAACAAACTATGTGTTGAGACTCAGATAATAGCGGCGTATGTAATGCATAGGAGCATAGGTAAAGCATGCCACGGAGCAGGCGAAGCTCATGGTTTCCATACTGGGGAAGGCTGCGACATACATCGATGGAAAGGTAACTTAGACCTCGGGCTACGCTACTGATCAGTCTGTCACCACAACCAAGATTTCAGGGATAGGTTGCAATATCACACTCCAGCCAAACGTTTACATACTACGTCTACTTTCCGTACCATGCTTAATTTTTTTGGTGTTTTCGGTTTTAAACATTAGAACTTTACACTGATCAGCCAAAACATTATGACCAACTATCTAATAGCCGATGTGTCGACCTTTGGCATGGATAACAGCGGGGATGGGTTGTGGCATGCAAGCAATGGGCTCTGGTAGGGAGTTGGCACACATATCTGCACGCACAAATCACCTAATTCCCGTAAATTCTGAGGAGGAGGGTGATGAGCTCTGACACTACATTCAGTCATATCCCAGATGTGTTACATCGACCGCTACGGTCGCAGGTTCGAATCCTGCCTCGGGCATGGGTGTGTGTGATGTCCTTAGGTTAGTTAGGTTTAAGTAGTTCTAAGTTCTAGGGGACTGATGACCTCAGAAGTTAAGTCCCATAGTGCTCAGAGCCATTTGTTACATCGGGTTCAGACCTGGCGAGTTGAGGAGAGCAGCACATCAATTGCAACTCGCCAATGTGTTCCTCGGACCACTCCATGACAATTCTGGCCTTGTGACATGGTGCATTATCTTGATGAAAAACACCACTGAAGGGGTATACGTGGTCTGCAACCAGTATACGATACTCCTTGGCCGTCATGGTGCCTTGCACGAGCTCCACTGGACCTACCCAGAGCATAATGGAGCCGCCGTCAGCTTGTCCCCGTTCCGCCGTATAAGCGTCAAGGAGCTGTTACCCTGGAAGACGACGGATTCGCGCCCTCCCGTCGGCATGATGAGGAGGTATCGGGATTCATCAGACCATGAAACGCTCTGCCACTGCGCCAACGACCAAAGCCGATAGTCACGTGGCCATTTCAGTACTAAAATAGTTGCCGATGTCGTAGTGTTAACATTAGAACATGCGTGGGTCGTCGGCTATGGAGGCCCATCGTTAGGAGTCTTCAGACATGCTTATACTCTCCCCAACATTAAAGTCTGATGCTAGTAACTACTATCTGTAGGAATTTAACATTTTCAAAAAAAGCTTTTACCAAAATGTTTTTATCGAGGTCAAAGCACATGACGCTGTCACAAACTCCTTTCGGCTATATATACAATCGGTTCACGACGTCAGTCTGAAGAATGTAATTTAAATATATTAATAGCTAATATCATTTCTTTTTCAGGGAAAATAATTTTATGTTTCGAAAAAAACAACGGTTCAAACAATTGTGCATTTGACAACTGATCATTAAAACTGAATAGATTACTGATCTGAGTCATGATGCGGCTGCAGACGTCTTGCGCACACATCATTCTTGATTCCATGACACGTCCCAGTTTTGCAGTTGGTTCTTCCTATTTCCAGTGATCATAGGTGTTAGGTGAGGCCCTAACGTGTTGGACAGAAGCTGCAAAGTGAGGTATGTATTCAACAGTTTTAACTGCGTCAGCATTTCTTTGCTATAGCTGATTGAGCTGAATCATAATGAGGCATAACTTTATTAAAAAAAGAAAAGGTGTAACCAGAAGAGGACAATTACGTCTTGCACAGAACCCTTCAGTCCCACGGCCTTGTTTATAGTCCTGCAATCATTAGTATCATCATCAATATTTATTTCCATGCACTCAACAATTACCTTTTGATATTTGTATATAGTGGCTTGAAATTCCATGTGATGAACTGAGCACAGGCAGGAATACGTTTCTTCACTATCTCGTCAAGGACGGCTGTGCGTTTAGCAGACTGGAAAGGAAAGGCAAAAAAGCCTTCCAAGTTGCTGAAGAAGATCCGCGCTTGATTACTGCCTGTCATACAACGTTCAACAATTAAATTCTACTGATGTGTGTAGCAGTGAATGAAGTGAGCATTTCCATACAGATCTTTAATTCTGATTTGAACTTCACTTTTGTAGCTGCCCATAACAGGAGCACCGTCGAAACAATGGACCTATCAGTTTTTCAGGTGTTTCATTTATGTTCATTTTCTCTGGATCGCTGAGAACAGTTACAGTTAGTTCGTCTGCAGTGACAAAGGAAATAAATATTTCGTTTATTTTCCCCAGTAGCTCATACCGAATTATTACAGTCAGTGGTTTCATCAACTTCGACTGCGAGGAAATTTGTCTTCGAGAGTTCACTCCTAATGAGACTGAGGCATACCTCATAAACTGATTCCAGCAGTTCATTTTAAATAGTTTTGCACAAGCCTACTTTTAAATGTGCTGTTTCAAGACGCAGTTCAGTTCTGATATCAGATCAACTAGACCTCGAAAAATTCCCAGATTCTTAGAATTTTCTGTTTCGACATGGCCCTTAAACCAAGCACAAATTTGCGGCAAAATTTAATGCAGTCTATCAGTTAACTCAATATGTATCGGGTTTTAACACATTTTCATTGTACGTCTCCGTATTAGGGCAGTAAGAAATCCCTAGTTGGCAAGTAATGCCCACTTCCCTAGCATTGAAAATTCAATAAAACCATTTACATGTTTTTCACTGGAATTGTCT
Organism: Schistocerca piceifrons; assembly: GCF_021461385.2. Taxonomy (NCBI): domain Eukaryota; kingdom Metazoa; phylum Arthropoda; class Insecta; order Orthoptera; family Acrididae; genus Schistocerca; species Schistocerca piceifrons. Next base: position 619,964,897 of record NC_060139.1, on the reverse strand, counting down.
TTTTTCACCTTTGCGCGAAAATTTCTTAAGTCTTTGATACCATTCCCAGTCCATAAGTTATCGCTATTTTTTGTCACAAGACAGGAAAAACAGAGTAATGAATTTTTAAATTCACAACCACACAACTGAATTGTACATTGCTCTGTTAAAATAGCGTGTATACCCTTGCCTGGATTTACCCTGTTGTTGTTGATGACTGGTGTTTAGCTCAGGTGTGGGCGCACCAAGTCCATTCAGTTTCATCCTAACCCCACGTTCCAAATTTTTACCTAATAAATGGCACAATGAATTCATATTGTACTGCTTTCGAACTCGTGGTATGCTTCAATTAATCACAAGAAAATAAAATTCCCTAAACTCTGGCACGGTTCACACACGAAAAAGAAACTTACTAATAACGCAAGATACCCACAAACGGAGTGATACTCATGCAACCGTGTTCTGGTGGACTCTGCCGAGACATCTTCAAACTTATTCTAACAGTGCATACGATAACCGATGGCAGCAACAATAAAAGAGCTGTCTAGTACACTATCAAAACAACAAGAGGAAGAATGGTCCTGTCAGAGCATAAAAAAGGCGAATATGTTCCCCTTTAAAAGATTCTGACAGAAAACGGGGGAACCAGTTGCCTCAATCCTTATTTTACCTTCTTTGCCAAAATTTTTCGTATGCGAACATATTAGCGCCCTTTTTAACACAGGACATTCTAAATCATGTTACCTGTTCTCTCTTTGTAGTTAAGCCTTCATACCCAGAATCTCCCTGTCACTTCCTCTGTGTACACGGTGTTACAAAAAGGTACGGCCAAACTTTCAGGAAACATTCCTCACACACAAATAAAGAAAAGATGTTATGTGGACATGTGTCCGGAAACGCTTAATTTCCATGTTAGAGCTCATTTTAGTTTCGTCAGTATGTACTGTACTTCCTCGATTCACCGCCAGTTGGCCCAATTGAAGGAAGGTAATGTTGACTTCGGTGCTTCTGTTGACATGCGACTCATTGCTCTATAGTACTAGCATCAAGCACATCAGTACGTAGCATCAACAGGTTAGTGTTCATCACGAACGTGGTTTTGCAGTCAGTGCAATGTTTACTAATGCGGAGTTGGCAGATGCCCATTTGATGTATGGATTAGCACGGGGCAATAGCCGTGGCGCGGTACGTTTGTATCGAGACAGATTCCCAGAACGAAGGTGTCCCGACAGGAAGATGTTCGAAGCAATTGATCGGCGTCTTAGGGAGCACGGAACATTCCAGCCTATGACTCGCGACTTGGGAAGACATAGAACGAGGAGGACACCTGCAATGGACGAGGCAATTCTTCGTGCAGTTGACGATAACACTAATGTCAGCGTCAGAGAAGTTGCTGCTGTACAAGGTAACGTTGACCACGTCAGTGTATGGAGAGTGCTACGGGAGAACCAGTTGTTTCCGTACCATGTACAGCGTGTGCAGGCACTATCAGCAGCTGATTGGCCTCCACGGGTACACTTCGGCGAATGGTTCATCCAACAATGTGTCAATCCTCATTTCAGTGCAAATGTTCTCTTTACGGATGAGGCTTCATTCCAACGTGATCAAATTGTAAATTTTCACGATCAACATGTGTGGGCTGACGAGAATCCGCACGCAATTGTGCAATCACGTCATCAACACAGATTTTCTGTGAACGTTTGGGCAGGCATTGTTGGTGATACCTTGATTGGGCCCCATGTTCTTCCACCTACGCTCAATGGAGCACGTTATCGTGATTTCATACGGGATACTCTACCTGTGCTGCTAGAACATGTGCCTTTACAAGTACGACACAACATGTGGTTCATGCACGATGGAGCTCCTGCAAATTTCAGTCGAAGTGTTCGTATGCTTCTCAACAACAGATTCGGTGAGCGATGGATTGGTAGAGGCGGACCAATTCCATGGCCTCCACGCTCTCCTGACCTCAACCCTCTTGACTTTCATTTATGAGGGCATTTGAAAGCTCTTGTCTACGCAACCCCGGTACCAAATGTAGAGACTCTTCGTGCTCGTATTGGGGACGGCTGTGATACAATACGCCATTCTCCAGGGCTGCATCAGCGCATCAGGGATTCCATGCGACGGAGGGTGGATGCATGCATCCTCGCTAGCGGAGGACATTTTGAACACTTCCTGTAACAAAGTGTTTGAAGTCGTGCTGGTACGTTCTGTTGCTGTGTGTTTCCATTCCATGATTAATGTAATTTGAAGAGAAGTAATAAAATGAGCTCTAACATGGAAAGTAAGCGTTTCCGGACACATGTCCACATAACATATTTTCTTTCTTTGTGTGTGAGGAATGTTTCCTGAAAGTTTGGCCGTATCTTTTTGTAACACCTTGTATAAATAAATTGTCAGAAATTTACTGACATACAGAATTCGTCTTATACAGGGTGTTACAAAAAGGTACGGCCAAACTTTCAGGAAACATTCCTCACACACAAAGAAAGAAAATATGTTATGTGGGTAACGTGCTCCATTGAGCGTAGGTGGAAGAACATGGGGCCCAGTCAAGACATCACCAACAATGCCTGCCCAAACGTTCACAGAAAATCTCTGATGATGACGTGATTGCACAATTGCGTGCGGATTCTCGTCAGCCCACACATGTTGATTGTGAAAATTTACAATTTGATCACGTTGGAATGAAGCCTCATCCGTAAAGAGAACATTTGCACTGAAATGAGGATTGACACATTGTTGGATGAACCATTCGCCGAAGTGTACCCGTGGAGGCCAATCAGCTGCTGATAGTGCCTGCACACGCTGTACAGTCATGCTCAAAAGTATCCTAACGACCTGAACTGCATTTCGCCTGATTCGAATGCAACCCACATAGCGCAGCTGTCTAGCAGGTCCTCTAATCGCCCCTCGGTACAGTCGTTTCACTATTGAAAATGGTTCCAACATGTCACCACTACAAAACACTGCCCTGTATCGCAATAACTCAAGATGTAATGCTTTGCCTGAGAATTACTTTGAACAATTAGTTCATGGTTGCGAAAACACTCTTGACCTCATAGCCACAAATAATCCTGGTCGACAGCAATAGATACCGCATAAGTTAATATGAGACGGGACTGATCCACCACGGTACACAAAACACGTCAGAACACTGTTGCAGAAGCAACGAAAAAAGCATGCCAAATTCAGAAGAACGCAAAATCCTCAAGACTGGCTAAGTTTCATGGAAGCTTGAAATTTAGTGCGGACGTCAATGTGAGATGATTTTAATAGTTTCGACAATGAAATATTGTCTCAAAATATGGTAGAAAACCCATAGAGATTCTGGTCGTATGTTAAGTACACCAGTGGCAAAAAAACAGTCAATCCCGTCAATGCGCGATAGCGATGAAAATGTTACCGATGATGGTGCCACTAAAACGGAGTTACTAAATACAGTTTTTCGGAATGCCTTCACGAAAGAAGTTGAAGTATAATACAGTTCAGAACCAAATTAAACATTTCAGTTTTTGAGGAGAGTTTGAGCAGAATGTTAAATTACATGAAAGCGGCAATTCGTTGAAGCTAGCATGCATCAGTGATACTGGACATACTTCCCATAATACATTTGCTGTAAGTTTCAAATATGCAGTGTGCAGTTGCTTGTGTGTAGTCATCCAGATGATGATGATATTTGGTTTGTGGGGCGCTCAACTGCACGGTTATCAGCTCCCGTACAAATTCCCAACCTTTGGTCAGTCCACTCTCGCCACTTTCAATAATGATGGTGAAATGATGAGGACAATACAAACAACCAATCATCTTGAGGAAGGTGAAAATCCCTGACCCTGCCGGTAGTCATCCAAATGTGTTATATAATGTAACATATGGGAGGAAAGGAATTTATTGCTCTTACTGAATGTTTTCATTGAAAGGTTGAAGTTAAAGGGGCTTTTCAGAATTCACTAAATTAAATGTAATCGGATAAGGTAAACCAGCTGGCTTACAGGGAACCACTGTAAGAATTTGCCAGCCAAAACTTGAGCCTTACCAAATGAAACTATACAAGATCTTGTTTTGTGTGGTTCTGTTAACAGTACTAGCAGCTGCAACTCATTGAGGTAAGCACTGGCCAACACATCCATCTTTCTGTAAATTTAACAATTTTTTGGATCTAATTATCCATTTAATAAAATTAAAATTTAATTTTATAATTCATTAGTAGCACGAACAAAGACATGTTTGTTAATTTTTAACAGGGAATTGCTAAAACATGTTGCAACGGACTTGTTGAAAGTGTTATAGTAAATTATTCGGAGGGACTTCGAGAAATGGAAATGGAGTGCCTTGACATAACACTATATTATGGTGTTTTAGTAAATGTCCAACTCTATTCATTTTATACAGGCTTCAAGAGAGGTTTCCCTTAGTTCAAAACTTACAAGTGTATGCAGTAATGCTAGCAACTAGTCGCTTGATACCGAGATGTAGACCACACTGCTCATCTTTAGTATTTTGCACTACTATCTTTAGGATTTCTAAGAATGTTTAAAACACAACAATGGCCTCAAAGGAAAAAAAGGAAGACTGGGGTTTAACATCCCATAGAGGTCATTACAAACTGAGCCTGTTTGGGGGTGAGGAATGGCAAGGTAGAAAACCATCCATAAGAAAGACTGATTCTGGGATTTGACTTAAGCAAGTCCCAGAAAACCTAACACTGAATGAGCAGACAGTGAAATGAATTCTGATCCTACAGAATGCAAGTCCAGTGTCCAATGGGCTGGAGTTAGTGCCGCAATCACATCAAACAGAGAAATCACAACTATTTTGGGATGTAGACAACAGTGGCATGATTTGTCAGCATTTACTAAATGTATACTGTGCTGAGTACCAAGCCATGAATAAAATTTTTTACTGCAATAATGACAGATGATTAATACCTTGTTGCTAATATAATTGTGTCGCCTATTCCGAATACAGTAATGCGGTTTTAATGACGGATAAAATAATTACCAGAGTTTGCCTACATAAATGCAGCCAGGTTTTGCTAATCCAAATAAAGTTAGTCAGTAATTAATTGTATTGATATAACACTGCGACTATCTTGTTTAGTTTGTCAGCTCTTGCACACTTACCTCATCATGATACTCTTGCATGTCTAGCAATTAAAAATCCAAGTGAAACTTTCATTACTTGGGATTTATTTGAAAAAGTAATGCAGCAATAATTTATATTCAATTTCCTTATGTTTATTTTTGGAAATAAGATATTGGATCAAACGATAAGATTCTGTTACTTCTCTATCACCAGTGATGAGCTTTATCTTCAAAGAAATAAGCTGATGCAGAAACTAAGCAGTAACACTTAATATTAAGAAAGAAAAAGGAAGCATCAACTGCCTAGATTTGCTGAGCAGCTATTGTTAAATTATTAAACTGTAGTCAGAAACAAAATTTAAACTACAATACACAAAATTTGCAGATTTTATCTACAGTCAATTAAATTTACATTGGGTCAATGTCATTACACTCACCTGAATTATTTGAATCTTGAAGTGTTCCAATGTGAAGAGTGTTGCAGAAGTTTCGGGACTGCATCTAGACGATATCAACGTCTTGCCATGATAATTTGCCTGACAACTCTTCAGCCATTTTTAGATGAGTATTTTAGTGCACATCACTAATTTTATACTAAAAGCTAGCTCACACACCCTGCATTGCCTGGGTATTTATTTTGCCAATTTTCTATTAGAAACAAAAAACAAAAAATGAACTGTGTTTGTAGTGTAATATCAAAAATGAAAAACATCTTTGAAATGATGAAACAGTTTCTGTATGCTGGCCACACCTGCTTTGCCTGTCTACGTGATTTTGTAAACATCTCTATGGCAACACCTCTTCATAACTCTACAACCAGCTAATGTTTTTGCCTACAGCCATTTGCACATCACAGTTGAAAGCTGTCAAAAGCACTGACAGGTGTCACGAATTTCCTTCAGTTGACTTAACTGCAGGAGTGTCTTAGTAGTAAAGAATAAATGTATTCAAACTTTATGCAAGTTGCTGCATTTTTTCACACGTCTCAGTGTTTATGGCATCTTATCTCTTGAACTGCGTGTGGTACCGTTATATAATTCTGTAGATGCATTAAGTGGAATATGTGGCAATGTCTGCGAAATTCATTGTGAATAGTGTTAGTAGCCCAGAAGTAATAAATTCCACAATCATGCATGATGCGGCAATTTTTCATGCATCTCATTGTTTATGACAGCATATCTCCAGAATAATGATAAGTAGGTGGTTCTTACCCCACAGTGACTGTTGTCTGACAGTAAGGAATGTGTGTCCCACGTTTGGTTGAAACAGGCCCAGATGTTTGGGAGATGTGAAACATACACACATACATACACCCATTTTATAAGATGTATGGATTTTCGCAGACACGTATGAGCATACACAGCCACTACATGTGTGCCCTTTGCAGAGTGTAGCACCCTCTTTATATTTGAAGAGCATGGGAGATCTTTGGAGTGCAGGTACACGTGTCAAGGAGTTAAAATGCATTAAAATTAATTCTGGCTACACATGCCATAAGACATAAAATGCTTTCTTTCTGAAGTTATTAAAGAAATCACCGCATCTCACACCTTATCTTCTGGCAAACATATTTCCACCGATTCCTTAATAACTTAAACCTAAAAGGATCAGGCCAGGGCCAAGATTCTGAGGAAGACTAATGCATAGAATGTGCTGTGGAGGTAGAATACTCAGCTATGGCTGACTTGCTGGACTGTGAAAGGTGAGTGTGGTGATTATATTCATTGCATCTTTCGCATACTGTGAATTTGGTCTAACCAATGTAGGCTTTGCCACACTAACAATGTATTCTGTAGATTCCTGTCTTCCAAAATCCCACATCATCCTTTACTGAACCAAGAAGAGCACAAGTCTTCATAGGCGGCTGAATGATCACTTCAACATAATGTTACCTTAGGATACTGCCCAATTTCAACAAAATATTGCTGACAAATAGGAGTACTGCCCTGGGTTTGAACAGCTTCTCTTCTCTTCATCTTGAGAGTGGTCACGTTTCTTCCTCTAAAAACTACACCAGTCCAATGTGGAGAATATCCATTATCTTTGAAAACAAACTGAGGTGTTTCAGCTCCTTTGTAAAGATACCTCTATCAGACACAACATATGCTCACTGCACCAAGGTTCAAAGGATGCCTAGTTTGTGCAGGGTTGTGACAGACAGATGCTTGCACATACAGGTCCATATGTGTAGGCTTAAGGTAAACACAACAAAGCAATGACACAGTCACGAAGTGACTGACCAGACAACCAGAAACAGCACACAGCCACCTTTCTCCACTTTCATCATAAACAGAATATACTGATGGATTGAATCCAGATACCACAAAAATCATGAAGTTCTCTTTCACTGTGGGCCCACACCACAAAAGTATCATCAATATACCACCATAAGACTTTTGGTTTAGGTTCTGCCACGTCAAGTTCCCTCTCCTTAAAGTCTCACATTATATGAAAAGTGCAACACTCATCCTTCACAGCTCACTAAGTTAGCCATAGCTGAGCAATGTATCTCAACAGAACAGTCTACAGATTATTCTCCCATGGAAAACTTGGCTTTGAGATCCTTCTGGGATTCAGTCATTAAGGAGTCTGTGGAAATACATTTGGCAGAAGATCTTATTAATGATGATGATGACCTTCAACTGGATAAGGCCATGGGAACCAGTGATTTCTTAAATATCTTCAGAAAGAAAACATTTTATGCCTAATGACACATCCTGCCACAATTAATTTTATTAATTTGAGATATGAATTTTAACTCCACGAATATGCATTCTAGCAGAGGGTGTGCACATAGTACCACCTTCACACATGCTCCTGCATGCCACAGATGGGGCAATATTCGAAGCTCGTGTAGTGGTGAAGCTCGTGTAGTGGTGAAATAGCCTCTTACTTCCAGGAGGAAGATCAGAGAGGCAATAGAAATAGCCAAATGACCCACCAACAGTAAATACCAGTAACGACTTCTGATGACTTGACTGCCAGCAATAACAGTGCTACAGGACGACAGCTCACATGAAGCAAGACACACAGGCATGCAGCGGACCGCAGCAGCTGCAGGTACATAGAGTACTGGTGCACCTCAGCTGGTGCAAGAAACACCACCACGTCACGACTGCTGCCTGGTTTTCAATTTGCCAATTTCCACCAATCACAAGTAGTAATGCAAACACCAATCAAAATGTCGGGTTTCCACCAATGAAAAGAAATAATAAAAACACCAATAAAGACTTCTAACATCCCTCCCTTTCATCCTTAACAACCTATCAGAATTAGATAACAGCCATGTCTGCAGGTATATAAGAAACAAACTTTTCTAATTCAGTAGTAAACAAAAACACCCTGGAGGAGGTGAGCCACCTGTGAAAGCAGTCCTGTTATATACCAGCTCTTCTGCAATCATTGTTCCGCTTTTTATATCGGCTGTCTATGAAGATGAAAGGCAACCACCAAACTGTGGCCAAGAGCAAAGTGAACCACCCTGTGGCACAACATGTAGCTGTACATAACATTTGATTCACAACATGGGGCATCTGGATCCTTCCTTCCATCTCCAGCTTTTCTGAACTGTGCAGATGAGAGTTATACTTATAATGCATTCTCCACTCCCAAAATCATCAGCCCTCAACCTACGGTAACCTTCTGTTCCCACACCTGCCACCCAACTGTTTCCAGCCTCTGCCCTGTCATCTCCTCTGAATTCAGCTCCCCTCACCCTCATTCTACCCTGCTCTCTGCCAGTGCATCCACCATTCTATTCCCCTTCTCTGCTCCTCTAGTTCTGCTTCCTGTTCCCCCTCCTCCTCTCCCTCCCCCACAGCCTCTCGAGGCTGTGACTGTCACTCATGCTCTGCCCCTCTAATCCCTCCATGCTTAGCCAGGCCACACCAATTCCTCCTCCCCCACCCGTACCCTGCTGTCCCTCCACCTTATCCACCCCACTTCGGATCGTCGCTTCCGTTCAACGCATTTTTGTTGCAGTCTGGCCAGAGTGGCTGGAGTGAGCAGTCATGCAGCGTGAGGTGTGCTTCCTTGTGTGCATTTCTCTTTTCTGAAAGATACCTTGGCTGAAAACTTAAATGTAACAGCCTTTTTTTTCATTGAGCCTGCTTGCAATTCAACATGTCGTCTTAAAGGTGAACAGCACTCGAGCCTTTTCATTATGTTGTCGATATCCTAATCCAGACTTTCCATTATTTAAAAAGTTATGAGAGAAATGCACAGATAAAATTTCATCAGAACACAACAGTCCATAGTAAGTTTGATTTTTATTTGTTCTTCCTTTGGCTTTCAATTTATTAGCAGTGGAAGTAGTGTGAAAACAACATTTATTGTGTGATGTTGAGGATTTTAACATAAATTGTCCCAAAGTCCAGTAGTAGTGTGTGCCAAATATGAATTCTAACTTCTTTGTTGTGTTTACAAGTGTGTGAACTACATTTTGAGCTACATGATGCAGTGCATTTACTGTTACTCACTCACAGCAAAGAAGTTTAAAAATCTTTGTGATATTTTGCTGCATTACTGATCTATCTAAATCATCATCTGGGAGAGATGCTACAGATCACAGGCACACTTGGAGAACTCCCTGTTCAAAAGTGCTGTAATTTTGTATTTGAACAATATATATAATTCACCACATTATGTGATCTGAAAGGGATGATATAGAAATGTAAAATACACTGTGAGGGGCTACTTCAAACGAATGACAATCTCACTGGTCCCCTGCTTGTGAAAGATGTCCAGAACCTTTAAGTTTTCTGCCATTTTGTTATTGATAGTTGATTGTTTCCAAGTGTTAAGTTTAACAATATGCAAATGAAGAGAGTGGGAAGTACAAATCTTCCAGTTAAAATTGAGTATTTGACTAATTTAAGTTCAGTGTTTCATGTAACACACAATAACCTTTGCTGGGTGAATGGCTGTAGTGTTAAGAAGAATATTTTGTGTGTGTGTGTGTGTGTGTGTGTGTGTGTGTGTGTGTGAACAATTGTGTGTTTATTGTTTTAGTCTACACGGCAGCGTCCAAAAAAACAGCTTCAAGTACGGACTGCTTGCCAATTATGCATAAATTGTTACCCACCTTGAGAATATACAACAACAAATAGATAAACACATAATAATTAGATAATAAAAAATATCTATTAAGCTAATGCGCAGGTATATCATTACTTAACAGTTGATTGACAAGAAGCAGGCTAGTACTCGGGGCCGGCTTTTACATTGTGTTAGTTTGACCCAGTCATGTAAAGCTGTCACAGCTGTGTAGTAATCTTTCAACAAGAGTGATATCAGAAAAAAAGACTCCAATATATTTGCTACCTTGCCCGCCCCCCCCCCCCCCCCCCCCCACTAGCACAAAATAGCCCAAATTCTCAATGGAGACGATGAGGAACTGCCGTTTCTTTTTGACGAAATATGCTTTAAGTCACAGCTACACTACAAGGGTGGTAATATTGTTGGCCAAGCACATTCTGGAGCTAAATGATCACCCAATGCTGCTTCACTTCATGATTCATATTTTGCTTGTATAGAACCACAACATGGCTCACATCCTGCCAGACAAAAGCACTAAGGATAAGTCTTTTCATCTTATTTTTGAACTCAGAAACAAAGTCAGGTCATCATTAACTTGGAGGCAATAGGACATGACGTATTGAAGCTATTTTCAACAGCAGAAGAATTAACAGAAAGGTCGTGTCATATTTCAATAATCCTCCTGAGATGAAGTTTAATTTTTAGCACCCATCTTGAAGCTAGTAGCAAATTTCAGTTACAAACCTTTTTTTTTTTTGTATAAGCATGCACATCTTAAAATGCATATGTAATGACTAGCTGAATCCCAGTGACACTGTAGCTGCCAGTTCTCTGAAAACATGGCAAATGGTCCAAAAAGGGAACTTATTAAAGTGTGGTAATGGACTGATATTGATATTTTCATGGCTATCTTCATTGGAGAGACAGAATGTTAAACTTGCTGTCAAAATTTTTAATATTGCCCTTAGTGAATATTGCTCCATGTACCACTGAGTGCCCCATTATTCACTGAAACTATGTGCAAATGGTGGAGTGTTGTTAATGTAAAAATTTTGCTGGAAGGGCAGAGGTTAAGGAACATGTTTCAGGACCCAACTACAACAAATTCTTCAAATTTTTTTTTTTTTTTTGACACTTTTCACTGAGGCTGTGCAACCGTCTCAAGAAATATAAATATACAGACTGAGCAGAGAGAGATATACTGGTACAATTACTTTTGTAACAAAATAGTGAAAGGAACACTTGCATAAGCAATCGGTGTAAAATCCATGGTCAATCACACTGTATATTGCTCCATAAACCTAATTATTACAACATAATTACTCAAAGAGAGTTATAGTCTGTGGCAGGACATTGACTCTTAGTCATGTTGTATGGCAGTTGCAGTATTTGTCTTGGAAAGGCATCACACTGCTCATTCTTCAATTAACATACGCACTATAATAATGTTTTGCAAAAGAAAAATATTACCAACTGTAAAAGATTCAAAACGTAACATTGCATGACATTACACTGTGAGATAAAAACTCAAAATTCCCTTTGATTCCTACTGTCAACAAAATTCATTCTTCTTTAATAACTTATTTCATGAAATGGTGTTTACCAAGCTTCAAATTTATTTATAGAATTTTAACAGATCTAGCGCTTGAAAAAGTTAAAACCATGTAGTATCGGACAGTTGCTGTACTATTTTTAAATGCATCTGAAAAATTGTTTCTTGAGGTACAGCAAACTATTTACATATCGGATACTAACTGACATAAATCTCTTAGTGACAAAGTAAAACCATTACATATACCTACTACAGCAGTTAAAAAGTAGGGGAAATAATTTTACATTTTATGTGCTCACCATGGCCTCTGTGCAGCAAGAGGTTATGTCTCTGTCACATACACTGATGTATGTCATGGAAGTAGTGACACAGCCTTCTTCTCAGATGGCCTTGCAGTAAGTGACAACTTGCATCACACTTCATATAAGAGTCTAAGTTGAAAAAGTTTTACATGTTTGTATTTGGTATTACTATGCTTAAGTCAGTCACTGTAAAGGACATTAGTTCACTCAAATAAAACACGTGTTTAATTGATACAAAATGTAATTTCTCATTGCAAATCTTCAAATACCTCATCAGGTTATGGGCCCAGGCACTGAATGATATGTCAAAGAGAACTGGACAAGTTATACCATGAAAAGTTAAAAAAATCGTTGTCGGCCATTGTTACTAAGCAAAGTTTCAGTACCCCAATCACATTGTGCTCAAATTAAAACTAATCTACAACTGCCAAAGAAATTTCTGTTATGCACACTGCAAAATTAGATGAAATGAAGTGTCAAGCTTGGAAATTACATGCCCTGCAATTCTCAAAGCCTACTGAATTTTTAATGTTGTAATTGTGCCTCCGTAGCTGACAGGCCAGCATAGATCACTGCCATACCAAGGACCCAGGTTTGATTCCTGGTACAGGATGCACTCAGCCATTTGATGCCAGTTGAGGAGGTACTTGCATGAAAAGCAACAGCTCCACAGTCTGAAAAGTTAGAAAATTGGCCAAGACAGCACTGTGCTGACCACATGCACACCCATACCGCAATTGCAAGACATCACAACGCAGAAGATGACCCAGTGGCCAGTCAACATTACTTGGGCCTTGAAGGCCTGTATGGTGAGCTTGTACAATTGGAACATGCATGAATTCAAACACATAAAATTTATGGTGAGGACATAACAAGCAGAGATACGTGAAAATACCAAGCCCATGTTCCTGATTTCCATGTCAGTACTTCAAAATCAAATGCAAAATCTGTTCATTTGTGAAACAGCACATGGAATATGGAAAAAGTTGAGATTTATACAAGAGCAATGATCAGAGTAATCTAAGTTAACCTTGATGCAGTGTTTTCATGAATACTGAATGGATGTGAATGATTCAGTCATTGCACACATTGCTAAACTTGAAAAGCTGGCACTGCAGATTCAAAATACTGGGAAAAATGTCCTGGGTGTAGCCATAATGGCAAAAATCATCACACCATTGCCATCAAAGTAATATAAGTTCAAAGAAGCATGAGACAGTGTGTCAGATGGTCAACAAAATGTGGAAACGCTGATGGACGTCTCATCAAGAAGAGTGCCAGTTGGTCATGGATAGTGAAAAAGTTGGTGCATTTGCAGTGATGGTGATCAGAAAGCAAAACAAAAAGGTAATTTCACCTCATAAAACCAAAGGTTCTGCAGAAAGCATGGACGTTTTGCTTCAGAGAGCAGAACATTTATCACATAGTGATGATAAAGAATACCATGTCACCTTGAGGGGAACTGGCACTCCCAACAAATAATAAGATGGAAAACGAGCGTGGCACGTCTCAACAACATTCTAATCAGCTATCAAACTAAATTATTTACTGTACTTCAAAAACAATCAAGTTACTTTAGTTTATGACAAACTGTAGCAGAAGGTGTGACTCAAGAGAGCGAGATGAAGTAAATGTTGCAGTGAATAAGCTGAAATAAGTCACATGAATGACTGGAGCACATCAATAAACTGATAAATCAGCAAATGATCGCCAAGGGTACGTTGAGCGTAATATCATCAAAGAAGTAGGGTTTTTTTTGGGGGGGGGGGGGGCACCCTGTCAAGTCAGCTAGACAAGGTACATCTGCTGAAGTTCAACAACAAAAACATGATTTGTTCTACGAAATCAATTGAATTTATACATTCATATGTCCGTGGTCTGATATCACTTGAATCTGTCAGTGGTGCAAAGCTTTTTTTGTCACATTTAAAGATGATGCAACAGGACACAGGCCTTTTTATTTTCTCATACACAAATCTGGTGTCACTGACTTCGTAAATGCAGTGCTCTTGTGTTGAACATGTTAGGTCGAAGAATCAAAACACTGTGCATGAACAATGAAACTAAGTTTATTAACTGTGCCATGAAATAGCATGTCAGAAACCTTGGATTCCAGCTGGAGACTATGCACCATACACACTAGAACAGAATGGTTGATTAAAGAGGTACAGTCTACCAATTGTTGAAAGCACACACACCCTGTAAAAAAGTGAGACTTTTCCAAAGTTTTCAAGGGCATAAGCAATTAACACTGCCTTCTACATAGTAAACAGGAGTCTGATGAAGCACACACTGAAGCGAACTCCATACGAGTTACAGAACCTACGAAAACCGTATCTTGTAAACCACCACATCTCTTAATCTAATGGTTTTGCTCATGTGCCAACATAATTTCAAAGCACCCTCAAAGCCAAAGCCAAAAATTATGTCTGCTGAATACCAAGGACACTCGACAAGTTATTGGCTTTTTTACCCTGAAAACTGAGAGGTTTTCATATCACAAGATGTCACATTCATTGACCTGAGTAGCAGCATAATGCCAGCAATACAACAAAATGATGACATGTAACTTAAAAGATCAAAGATGACAAAGAATTTGCGGATCATGACAAGCAAGTTCATATCAGGCCATTGTAAGTACAGGAAGAGACAGTACATCCTAATCAACCAGTAAGGTAAGAAGCTCATTTCATCCCATATTAAACTCTCAGTAGCTTGAAGGAAGCAGTTTCCAGTACAGACTCTAAATATTTGAGGGAGGCAATCACAGAGAAACTGGAAGCTCATGAGGAAACAAAACTTGGAAGATCATTCCTCCAACCACCAGCTGGCAAGTTATTCACTTCAAGGTCTTGTTTGACACAAACAGCAAAGATCACTGGGTTCAAAGTACAGCTTCATGCAAGAGGCCTCAAACACGAGTACAGCATCAACTACAATGAAACCTTGTTATTGCTCTAATATATGGAGCACTAGGATTGGTTGGTTGGTTGACAGATTTGGGAGAGGGACCAAACAGCGAGGTCATCGGTCCCATCGGATTAGAAAAGGATGGGGAAGGCAGACGGCCATGCCCTCAACCATCCCGACATTTGACTGAAGTGATTTAGGGAAATCACGGGAAACCTAAATCAGGATGGCCGGACCCAGGTTTGAAACGTCACCCTCCCGAATGCAAGTCGAGTGTGCTAACCACTGTGCCACCTCGCTCTGTAATGAAACCTTTTCACCAGTCATATGGTATGACGTTTTCAGATCTTTCGTGGCAGCTGACACACATGAATAATCAAAGATGATACAGTTTCAAATCTGCACTGCAATTCTTCTTGAAGAAGAAATCTATATGGAAATAACTAAGGGATTGGTTGCTGACACAAAGAATCCTGCTGTTTGCAAGCTTGAGAAGTCTTTGTAGCTGCTCATGCAGGTTCCTCAGTTCTGAAACAAGAAGTTTACAGATTTTCTTTTGCAGTTTAATTTTGAAGTAAATGAGTCTGATTCATGTATATTCCTTACCCCAACAAGTGGTGAAGTTCTTTTGTTGTCATTATTTGGAGATGATGGACTTATTGCTTCATCAAAATTGAGGAAAGTGATTTGTAAAGTTGTCACATCACTATAAGAATTGTTTCGTATTACAATCTAAGATGGTCATTGTTTTATGAGGGCAGAAATAAAGAGCATGCAGAAGAGAAAATATTAATGAATCAGTGCATACAAACAAGAAGAATAAATTTAAAAGTTTGGAATGGGTGACGCAGATGGTCTTGAGTGTTGTGGCTGATTCTCATGTCCATTTACTACTTTTTTGAAAAAGACTCGGAGGTTGAGAAAA
Source organism: Schistocerca piceifrons (assembly GCF_021461385.2). Lineage (NCBI taxonomy): Eukaryota > Metazoa > Arthropoda > Insecta > Orthoptera > Acrididae > Schistocerca > Schistocerca piceifrons. Next base: position 619,949,105 of record NC_060139.1, on the reverse strand, counting down.
TGCTGTAGGACCACTTACTTTTTATCCATTATCTTGTGATCAGATACTTCACTTTCAGTAAACAGTATAGGTTTCGGTAGATCATAATAAGGCATGTAGGCAAGTGGTTAAGGGACTTTTTCATTACTGACTGAAAGAGAAGATAATGGTACAGAGCACTCCAACAACATGAGCAAACTACAACTAGTGCATTTTTCTGATGCTGATTATGCAGGTGATCTTATACAAAAAAATTATTTATTTGTGTTCAAAACTTAATGCAATCACTAAAGCACAGGGAGTGTTGAAAATGATTTAAGTGCTTGCATATAGTTTCAGTGTGCATAAAGGTAAAGTTCCTAGTTTTCAGAGATGTGCATGCATTTACTCTTTGTTTGTTGTGTGTTCATAGCCTGAAGTCGGTTATTCTAAAGGACGCCACTTCAGTTAAATAAATAAGTAATTTAGCTAATACAAAAATATTATTTCTCTCTGCAAAACTTCAAATACCTCATCATTCTGCCTCATATTTATGTCTCGCTTTGTGAAACATGTTGGGTATATCACAAGCTGCTTGCATGCAAGTATTGCTCCCATCAAACCTCTAAGATTTTTTAGTAATGATCCGGGTTCCAAATTTTGTGTTGCTCAGTAAACCACAGGATTGCGCCTTGTATTAATTGAAAATATAGATACTTCCAGGGTCACACATTAAACTGACAAATTAAGGCAATCAAAAGAACTTCACACTCTCAAACATAATAATTTTTTAATTTTTCAGCTCCAGCCCACACTCATTTGTGTTAACTGTCACTCATTCTTCATAACTGCTTTATCGATGTATGTGTGTGCACACGTGCCACTTTAACACCAGCTAGCATCCATAGTGAGTAGCAAGCTCAAATTCGAATGTTTTTGTTTAGCTGCCACACCTTTTCTCTGTTGCAATTTCATTTATGACGATAATTTAATTACAGAAACACATCAGACATTCAGCACTAAGTGCAACAACCAGAATAATGACTTGTAATTCTGGGAGATAAATTCAGGGCCAAAGTCTAGTAATAATTATTAGCACAGAGTAAATAAAACCTGTAGAAAGTTAAGGGATGACATACCAAAGAAGACCAAATCATTGTCAAAGCTTTGAGATACATTTCCTTGGAAAAAAATGTTGCAAAATTTTATAAAAAAGTAATCATAGCAATTAATGATCAAAGATGCAGTCCTTGTTTCAGTTGAGTCATCTAAAAGACTTTAGTGTTTTAACATATTGCCACAAAAATGAAGTTGTTCTATGTCCCACAATCATGAATAAATAAACTTCTGGAAGTGACTAAATGAAAGACAATAATACTACACAGTGTGAAGGGAATAGGGGTTTAAATAAACCAAGTCTCATTATAACTGCTCCAACTATTTTTATTTTCCAATATCAATGCCTCTGCATTATCCACTGCTCCCTCCATCACCACCCATTTTTGTGGTTGTTATTATGTGCAGCCATTTAAGTAGAAAGGAACATCAAAAGGAATGACAACATCTCAATGGAACTGTCCATGTGTTAGTCAACTTTCACACCACTGAAAATTTCTATGTGTAACTGTGCTTACACATATACTAAAAAAAGTCAACAGACTTACATCTCTCAGATAACATTAACAAAACTCTGTACACATCAGTAATATTGTACCAATACACACAGCTTTCTAGCATTGATACTGATGTGCTTGCTCTACCATGTGACAATGAAATGCACAGACAGAAATTTCCAATTCTGAAGTAAAATTCGATATGTCATGAGCATTTTCATTTAACTTTTACAAGCCTGATAAAACCTACACATAATTAACATTCATGTGGAAGACTCCTACTTTGTGACATGACTGCAAGAGAAAAAAAAAAAGCAAATGTGACAATTTTTAGGAGAAATATTACACCATCAAGATAAACCAAGGTAACATATTAATACAAGTGAAGATTTTCAATGGACCTGTCACAAAATATTTAGCTTACTGGAAGTTACCACACTTTCCTCACACTGTTCTCCAAACGTAGGGACATCACACTGAGGTTCTACATCCTCCACACACTGGCACCTGGGCCTTTAAAAAAATATTGAGTGTACAAGGTTTACATACATGTCAACAACATTCTGACTTGGAAAAACATTACAAAACATCTATTTCTCATCGTTGGGATAAAGTATCAGGTACGAAGGAATTTCTTATCATTCGTTTGTTTATAATAAGCTAACAATAATCAAACTAAACCCTGTATATGAAACTCTCTCGAACATCAGTCACACATGTGCTTTTAGACTCAAAGTACCCGCAGTGTGAGCAAATTATAACAATAATACCAAACCGTAAGCCCCTTAAAGGACGAGTCTTAAATAATTATTTCACAAAAACAAGGAACAGTAATCATAAATGGAATGTTAATTAAAATTTTCATGTATGATGCAATACTCAGGAAACCATAATGCAAGTGTAGAAAACATTTAGGGATTATTTTTTTTTTTTTACATTTGTGTGTTTTTTCTTGCAAATATGTGGAAGGATACTAATGTATGTATAAGTGACCAGTTTGTTTATTTCTATATAACTGTACATGTCATATCATAAAGCCCAGGTACAGCACGTACGTGGTTATTTGTGTTTCACAAAATAAAGTATACTTCTTGTGCTGTGGCAGTGAAAGGCCAAATCTTTTTCCTTTCCAAACTACCATCTGCTGTGTGTTCCTTGCACAACAAGGAATGAACTCTGTTTCCTTAACTAAATACTCTCAACTTCACAACTTCATCGGCGAAGTGAGTGTAGTGTTTTTACACACTCGTACCCTGAGGGATAACTGGGTGACATTCGTAGGATCACTGAAATGTTGCAGCAAGTTGAGCACACAAAAACTGCCTTTTTCATATGTTTACACAACATATCAGAGAATTGCACTTGTGCCATTATCAACTTTCTTCTTGCTTCCCTGTTAACAATGTTTTGCAACTAAGAAACATCGTTGTCTCACCTAAACTTCCCATCACACCACTCTTCATTATAAATGAAGATGTATGAAATTATTATCAATCACTTCTGTAGTATGGAATGTTAAATCTACGGCCCACACATCATATACTTCTCCCTGAACCCTTAACTACTTGTAGATGCTATCGGTGAAACGGGGCTCAATGGGCTTCGACTCGAGTCTCTGAGGCAACCATTAACTGTAATTACCACTTTGCGAGAGCCTGCGTGGTCTCGGTGTTCACACAGCCAGATACCCTGCCATGTACCAAGATTTAATTTACCATCCGTTATTGGTATTGTAAGTGAAGAGCCAAGGAAGCAGGCTTTTACATGAGCTGGCTGTAACAAAATTATACATTTCAGAACATATTCATAATGATATATAAACTGCAGTAAACTTCATACTACATGAACATGTACATTCTTATTTTAAACAACATTTAGGTCTATTGCTTCAAGGCTTACCTCTGTTTAACAGTAAAAATTTTACAGCTGTTCAATTACAGGTCATTTACTCTAAACTGACAATTTGAAAATGAAACAAGCCAATAGCAGTAACCTAGAAAAAATAATGGATATACACCACATGGAATGTGGCTAATGGTAAATAAACTTATATAGAAGTATAATCATTTAGAGCCAAAAAGTAAATGGAATACTCACCATGTCGTCAGGCCCTTCACAGGAATGTCTATAAGGCAAACCCTGTAAACAAAATGAAAATTGTATCATTTCCACAATAATTTTGTGTGACTATCACCTACTCTCCTCCCCCTTACTCCTACATAAAATAAATCTCTCTGATGCATCTCCCTTCATCCTTGTCTACAGTTCATCCTCAAAGCTCGTGGGTCCCTCCCTACCTGTGGTCTGCGGGACTAGCCCTCCTCCTCTAAACTATCCCTTGTTCCTCTCCAACAAGGTAGTCAACTGCTCTTAAAGTTGGGCATAGTTTTTGAAAATCATTTCCACAAATTACGATTAAGCAACATTTACAACATTTAATGAGAAATGCCGCGCGCGCGCGCCCCCCCCCCCCACACACACACACACACACACACACACACACACACACACACACAGACAGACAGACAGAGAGAGAGAGAGAGAGAGAGAGAGAGAGAGAGACGGGGGGGGGGGGGGGGGGGGAGGGTGGAGGGCTCTCACACACGCATTTGTATGTGTACTTCAGATTGAAAAAGGATTTCACCAAATGGTCCACAGGAGTTCTGCATAATTTTTATTTGAATGAGAAAGGAAGTCAGCCATATCCTTTCTGTAGGAACTAGCACATTAAACAATTTAGAGAAATAACCTAAATTTGGATAGGTAGACAGAGATTTAAACCCCACTCCTCCTAAATGCAAGCCCAATGTTTTAAACACCTTGCAACCTCCCTTCGTCTCCACTATACAATCAGTGCCTCCACAGTCATTATCCCCAAGATTCTCAGTTAATATTAGTCATGAAGCAACAGTCAATTTTAATTAAGCTGATCTAACAGTCCCTGTTAAGATATTCATCTACAAAGTAGGAGTTGCCTACCAACGAGTCTTTCAAACTTTCATTACTTTAAGGTGTCTGCTACATTAAGGACGGCGTGAAACGGCACACTTACAAATTATTTATTTGACTTATGTCCACTATGACAATGGGCATGTGAATAAAAGCAACTTTTTTATACTGAAAATGGGTTTACAACTTGAAGTAATCCTCATCATTCAGCACCCGCCAGGCATTACGTTTCAATACGATATTATACTTTACGATGCTCTGAATGTGGAAGTCGTCTTCAAATTACATCTGATAGTGCCCGCTTCCCGAAATCGCAATTTTTCATACCTTTCTCTTTCAACATTTGTAGGGTTTAACTATTTCACAACTAAATTAATGATGTCCAGCTGTCAGTACCAGTTAACAAGCAGGCCTGGAATGAAGCAACACAGCAGGTAGTTCTTCCACAAATACAGCCAATACATGCTAAATTCAACACAATGCAGTAACATTGAAAAAAATAAGAAAAAATGACATTGTGGTAGTAATGAAGTTGGAAGCAAATGAAATTAGACTACCATGAGAGAAACATTTCCAACTTTTACAGTGTTTATATGGTGCTCTAGAATGATTAATAAAAGAAATAACTGTATCATGATGTTGCAGTTTTAACATAGGTCAACATACCACAATGGTGACAAAGGTCAAGGGTACCTCCTAACATCACGTCAGACCACCTTTTGTTTGGCATAGAGCAGCAACTCGTGTGGCATGGACTCAATAAGTCATTGGAAGTCCTCTGCAGAAATACTGAGCCATGCTGCCTCTACAGACGCCCAGAATTGCGAAAGTGTCCCCGGTGCAAGATTTTATGCATAAACTCACCTCTTGATTATGTCCCATAATGTTTGATGGGATTCATTTCAGGCAATCTGCATGGCCAAATCATTCGCTTCAATTCTTCAGGATGTCCTTCAAACCAATTACGAACAACTGTGTCCTAGTGACATGGAGCATTGTCATCCATAAAAATTCCATTACTGTCTGGGAACGTGAAGTCCATGAATAGCTGCAAATGGTCTCCTCATAAACAAAGGTAACCATTGCCAGTCAATGATCTGTTCCAGCCCATGTAAATAATGTCACGTAGAAGAAGATGTAATTATACGAATGACAAACACTAACCTCACTTAATGAAGGTTTATTCAACACTTGCACATACAAGAGCGCGGAGCGCACTGCCTCCAGCCAGAACACACATGTATGTGTACAGTTACAGAACATTCCAGTACAATGATTCTTGACATTTGTGGGTACTTCTAGAATGTATTGGAACCGAATATAGAAATTAAAATTTTACAGTTCAGGTGAGTTTTGAACTCACGACCCTCCATGCTACAGTTTAGTATCATAACCACTACACCACAGTGACTGTGCTACTCGACTTCTTTTGCGACACTGCTCCCTCCTTAAGAGAACAGAGTCTCAGTGTTACGTCCTCCTAGTCCAGGAACGAGTCGTCTCTCCTGCATACTCCGACTCCCGATGACTGACGTTTGCCCTGGCGGCGATCTTAGAACTTCCTTTGCCGTTATGTTCTTCATCACCTTTCCGCCTGTTGCCTGTCACCAGAGCTTCGAATTTACCCTGGGTTGCAGGATCCTTATAGGGCCTCATTCAAAGGATGTGGACCATATCCCTGGTCTTTCGTTGTCTTGTGTTGGGGTCAAAATCTTCAACTTCATAAGTAACATCAGACAATTGTTTTACAACCTTATAAGATCCAAAGTAGCACCTGAGGAACTTCTCAGAGAGACCAACCTTCCAAACAGGAGTGAAGATCCAGATGAGGTCACTGGGCTGGTAAGACAGTAGGGTGATGGCTTGTGTCATACCTTCGGCAATTGTTTTCTTGAGCCTGCAACGTGCAGAGTCGAGCTAACTGCCAAGCTTCCTCAGCTCTGGTTAACACCTGGCCAATGTAGTCGTCATCCACGTCATCAGGATGTAATGGAAACACAGTGTCCATCATCATAGTCACCCCATGCTCATGCACCAGGAAAAATGGCAAAATCCTGTGGTGTCTTGTTTGGTGGTGGTGCAGGTAAACATCATGAAAGGTAGCACCTCATCCCACTTTCTCTGCTCAACACTGATGAACATTGATAGCATGTCGGCCAAGGTCTTGTTAAGGGATTCAGTAAGCCCATTAGTTTGCAGATGGTAGGCAGTCATGTTATGAGTAATGTTGTGTCGACGGTTTATCTCTGTCACAAGATTCAATTGAAAAACTTTTCCCTCAATCTGTAATTAACAACCTTGGGGCACCATGTTTTTATACAATGTCTTCCACAATGAATTTGGCTACCTCGAATGCTTTGGCTGTTTTCACGGCTTTTGTAATGGCATAGTGCGTCAGATAATCAGTGCAAATAATAATCCACCTATTGCCACTAGCAGACACTGGAAATTGTCCAAGGAGGTCAATCCCAATACACTGAAAAGGTGTTTCGGCTGGTGGAATTTGTATGAGTCGACCAGGTGGTTTCTGAGGAACTGCCTTTCTCCTCTGGCACTCTCAACAGTGCGACACAGTGACGGACACTCCTAAATAAACCTGGCCAGAAAAATTTCTTGCAGATTCTATCATATGTCTTAATAAATCCCAAATGTCCGGCCTGAGGTGTGACACGGAATTTCTGTAGAACATCTAAGTGCATGTGGTCAGGAATCACTGGTAGCCTCCTCTTTCCAAACGGATCAAAGTTTTTCTTGCAAAGTAATCCATTAATTACCTTAAATTGTCCTTTCACATCCTCTGACCGATTTAAGGCAAGCATCATTTGAGATAGCTTGGCATCCTTCTTGTGCTCAGCAGAGAGGTCCTGGAGTGCTGCGAGACAGTCACTATCTTAATCAAAGTCTTGATGGTCTCGCACAGGGTTTCTTGAGAGACAGTCGGCATCATGGTGTTTTCTTCCACTTTTGTACACTATGGTAATGTCATACCACTATGGTAATGTCATACTCTTGAAGACGTAGTGCCCACCTGGTGAGTCGTCCTGTTGGATTCTCAAGACCTGTCAACCAACAGAGTGAATGATTTTCTGCAACAACTGTGAATGGCCTTCCATAGAGATACTGTCAAAATTTGCACATGGCCCAGATCACAATAAGACATTCTCTTTCTGTCGTCAAGTAGTTTCTCTCGGCTTTTGTAAGTGTCCTAGAAGCATACGCTATAACCTTCCCTTTTCCATCTGAAATTTGCAGCAGAACAACACTGATCCCATAGCCACCAGCATCTGTGTGTAGTAATGGTGCTCTCTCATCATACAGACCAAGTAAAGGGTCAGTCATTAGAGCTTTTCGCAGCACATCGAAAGAATCTTGTTGAGCACCACCCCAGATAAATTTAGCATTGGCTTTTAACAACTCTTGGAGTGGTCTGGCTTTGATACAAAAGTCTGATAAAATAACAGTAATAAGAACATAATCCGAGAAAGCTTCTCACATCTATAATACTTTTAGGATCTTTGTTTGACACAAGGTGCCCAAGTATTTTGATTTCTTTTGCTCCAAAGAGACACTTTCTTGGATTAAGTTTCAGTCCACTTTGTTGGAGACACTTAGGAACGGCCCTCCGTCTTTTTACGTGTTCATGTCTCTGAGAACACTATAATGTCATCTAACAACAACAAACAAAGACACATCATCCACTTCATGTGACTTAGAAGATTATCCATCATCCATTCAAAAGTTGCTGGTGCATTACACAAACCAAACGGCATTACCTTAAACTCGTACAGGCTCTCAGGGGTGATGAATGCAGTTTTCTCACAATCAGCCTCATCTACTTCGATTTGCCAGTATCCCGAGTACATGTCCATAGCTGAGAAAAACTTAGCCCCCTTCAGACAATCTAGTGTATCGTCAATTCGTGGAAGAGGGTAAACGTCCTTTTTAGTTATCGTACTGTAATCAACAAAAGGCACCAACTGCCATCCTTCTTCCTGACGAGAACCACTGGTGACGCCCATGGACTCTGCGAAGGCTGAATGATGTCATTCTTCATCATTTTCTCTACCTCGTCGCGAATTATTCGAAGTTTCATTGCTGACATACGGTATGCTCTCTGGCTTATTAGTTGATGGTCTCCAGTGCTAATCTGGAGGTTCACTGTCAATTTGTCTAATTTGCTCTTCACCTGTGGACTGAAGCATTCAGAGAACTCTTGAAGAATGACAAGTAGCTTCTTCTGTTGTTCCTTAGTGAGATCTGGTGATAGTCGAGCTAGACGATCTTGTCTCATGACAGTAGTGCCTATTTCGCCCAAAGACTCAGCATGGGAGGTTTCCATGACACTCAGCTGTTTGGCAATTAGTGGCTCAATGTTTGCCACACACATGCATCTTGGAAGGATCTGCGGTTCTCGGCGAACGTTAACTATCCACAATTCACTGAATCCATTCTTAAACGAGACGACAGAGGCTGGGATGACCAAGTTATACTTCAGTGCTATGCTTCTCTTACATTCCACTACAAGATCCACGGGTTGATGCATGGCATGGCACATGACAGTTACCTTTCTAGCGCTGACTGCAGGAATCATCACTTCAACCAGCACACACAGTCTCCATACACTCGGATGCGCATCTTCCTGTCCACAGTATCTCATCTCATCGAGCATAATCTTCCAGTGACTACAATGTATAATTGCCTCAGAAGCTTTCAAAACGTCCCATCTGAGAATGACGTCATGACTACACTCTTGTAATACAATGAATTCTAAGGGCTGTGTATGGCCACTTATACCCACACAAATGACACATCTTCCTGTAGGTTTTACATATTTCCCATTAGCCACCTTCAGCAGAGATGTTGTTGTTGTTGACAAATATGGTTTTCTGCAACTGGCGACGGTACTTCTTCAAAATGACTGAATATGATGCCCCAGAGCCCACAAGAGCATGGGCTGATCAACCATCCCTGAGGATATTGACATAGTTTCCTATCATTTTTGTAGTGATCGACGGCGGAGGATCTTTCTCTTCAGCGGCCTCACCTCCAAGGAAGGTTTTCCAAGTTGCAGCGGCTAGGTGATTGGCTGGAGCTTCTAAACGGCGATGGAGACCTCAATCGGCGTGTTGGGGAGCGTCCTCTCCAGTGACTAGCTTGCGGCGATGGTGACCTATGTCATCCTGCACCCCCATCTTCTTGTTCATCTTCATCGTCCTGGAGTTGGCATCGGCTAAGATCAGTCTGCTGTCTTCTGTTACGAGCGTCGTCAAATATCTGCCGCCTTTCTCAACAATAGCGCACCACATGTCCCGGTCGTCCACAGTGGAAACATACTGGTTGGTTATCCTGGGTCCTCCAGACAGCAGTCTTCCTTGTTGCCCAAACAGGTTCCTCATGGGGCATTGTAGGAACATAACTTTGCCTGGGTCTTGGTATTTCACCGTTTTAAAGGGAAATGAAGGACAAGAGATTGGGTGTCTGTTCCACTTCCTCCCTTATGACCTACTGAAGAGTCTCAGTTTTTTGCTCGTCGTGCAACCCCAGTGCCTTCTGAACTTCCTCTCTCTCTATCTGATGAACACTTGTGAAATCAGTTCCTTCCTCCATCACAGACATCAATACGATGTTTGGAAGGCGTTCAAACTTCTTGCATGTAATTCTTTTTTGATGCATTGTCTCAATATAGTAGCACCATTTTATGAAGTCGTCTGCTGTCGAAACCTTCTTCAGGAGTAAGGCATGAGACATGTCCTCAGCAACACCCTTCATGAGGTGTGCAACATTATGTTCCTCCTCCATTCTAGGATTCACTATTTTACACAGCTCCAAGACACCTTGAATGTAGGATGCTGTAGTTTCTCCTGGACACTTTATCTTCAGCCTTGCACAGTTCCGCCTGCAATACTTTCCAGCTTGTGAACTTCTCCTTGTTGTTCTCATACCATTGCTTGGCAGTGCCCTCCAAGTAGAAAAACAGGTTAGCTAAACACATGGTGTCATCCCGTTTGTTAAATTTGGCAATACGCTCATATACCTTCAGCCACTTGTTTGAATCTTGGCCACCAGAGAATCCGGAAGTATGTCTCATGTGGTGGCACACAGTAGCTGTCATTGTAACGTCCTCTTCGTCCTCTTCTTCTTCTTCTTCTTCTTCTGTCTCCGATAGATTGCGATCTATTGAATATGGCTCGAACTCAGGTTTCTCGCCACTGTGTCATCGATAACGTGCGCTATCACAAGTTCCAATAAGCAGCGTCTCCACCAGAATAATGTCACATAGAAGAAGGTGTAATTAGATGAATGACAAACACTAACTTCACTTAACGAAGGTTTGTTCAGCACTTGCACATACAAGAGTGTGGATTGAACTGCCTCCGGCCAGAACACATACAGTATATATACAGTTACAGAACATTCCAGTACAATGATTCTTGACATTTGTGGATACTTTTAGAATGTACTCAAACCGAATACAGAAATTAAAATTTTGCAGTTCAGGTGAGTTCTGAACTCACGACCCTCCGTACATCCACTACACCAAGGTGACTACTCAGCTTCTTTTGCAACAATATAACCCACACCATTATGGAGCCACCACCAGATTGCACACTGCCTCGTTGACAACTTGGTCCATGGCTTCATGGGGTCTGCGTCACACTGTTAACCCTACAACCAGCTCTTGCCATAACTTTTGTCACCTCATTGTATATTGTGGCACTGCAACATCATTACAATTCATGAATGGCAAATAATATTTTCTTCCAGAAACCAGAATAAAAATATATTTCCTGTGACCACTCCCTTGGTAACGAGTTATCAGAATTTTAATTTCACAGTCTCAATTGCTGTGACCTAAATACAAATGAACAAAATAAGGTACTAGGAAACAGAAGTCACATGCGTCAACTACTTGCAAAAAAAAAAAAGGAGGTAAAATTTGAATGTGGTAACTATTTTTCAGCATTGCACTGTTTATGGTAATCGGTAAACTGTTTCATATCTACCATAGCTCAGTTATTTCCAAATATGGACTGTTCCATTATTCATTTCAAACTAAATACCAGTCAGATGAACTATTATTTAAGCAGGAATTTCATCACTTGTGGGTGCAAAGGGTCAAGGAAAGAGAAGACAATACAATCAGAAGAGTCACTATTTAAAATATCAAACTGTTCTTCCTGCCAGTCTCTGCGTGCTCTAAAAAACTACCTAAAAGTGCACTTCAATGAAGGGATATGAATTTGATTCTTATCAACAATTTCTAATACTTCTCTCAATACTTCGCATGAAACTAAAACATTTTACATGAATAGGATGACTGATTACATATTCAGTAATAGAACAGGCTGGAAAGCTAACCATAACTAGTCTAACTGCCACATAATCTCAATCTATTACTGCCATATTGCAGCCTCATTGAATACACCAGTTCTCATCAGATCACTGAAGTCAAGCAACTTCAGTCATGGGCAGTACTTGGATGGGTAATTGCCAATGAATGTCATGTGTTATTGGCTGCTTTGCCTTTGCCTCTGCAGCAAACGGGAGGAGTGGTGATGGCATAGAGTTGCTGAGCCCCATCTTTGCGCCAACGTCTTAGATTAAATTCCAAACCTCTCGGCACTGTCTGAATGTAAGGGCATGTGACGCCGCTGATGGTGACCATCAGTCAGATGGAAATGCTAAGCTCAGTCCCCCTTTGCTGCTATTTGAGAGTAGAAAGCTATGTGCTGGCACTGAGTTTCATCTTCTCCCATGTATTATCATCATTACAACACTACACACACCAGTAAGTCACACACACTTATCAAATACAGTTAAAACAACAACTATCATACTTCAAAAATGAAAGGTGCCACTCTGTTAAAGGATAAGAAAAACTTTTTCAATAAGACAGCTGAACCTACCCTTTGGGGTCTCCCAGTCAACAGTACTGTACAACTTTACTTTAGTGCCATATTAACAACCAAAATAATGGAACTAGTATTTCTACAAACTGTTTATTAAATTGTAATGTACAGACAGTTCTGGCTGAGAATTACATAATATTTAGGAATAAAGGAGAAGACTCACTGAAAGGCAGAAGCGCTGCGTCGTCAATAGGTACAAAAAGAAAAGGTACACACCTTGGCTGGCTTTCTGAATGTGCTTCCTTTTTCAAGCTTGAAGGAAAAATATGCAGGCAGGCACACACACACACACACACACACACACACACACACACACACACACACGTACTTACATACCTGTTTCCCTACATTGTGTTCAGTCAACTGCTCTTTTCTGGCCCATGGAGACTGTACTGTACTGTACTGTACTGTACTGGGGTGGGGTGGGGTGGGGTGGGGTGGGGTGGGGTGGGGTGGGGTGGGGGTGAGGGTGAGGATGAGGATGAGGGATGGAGAGAGGCAGCAGGCAGGGAGGAGCTTGTGGGGATGTGATCAGATGTTCTCCAGTCACAATACTACCTCCTGCCCCCAACACAATTCCTTCTATTCGTTACACCCATCAATGTTAGTTACTCAACCCTCCCTACAACCACCTCACAGCTTTACTCACCACTTCCAATGCCAATTTCTTTCGTCAGCACTATCCCTCCTCCCACCTCTCCACAATGAACCCCTGCTCTATTTATGTGCACCAGTTCAGAAAAATTTCCCTATTCCTAGCCAAAATCGTTATTTCTGAATCCCACCTGTCCTTCCGCAACGACCTCCATCTTTCCAGATTCTACCTGTCCCTTTCCCTCACACACCTCATTCAATACAAACATATCTCTATGGCACAGGCATTCCTGAACCACCTTCATTACCACCGCAAAATACTGTTACTATGCAATCCTCACTACCTACACCTCATCACCCAAATTGAAATTCTGACACTTCAACACCTAGAAGAACATTCCAGACACCACCTCCACAAGTCATCCAGCCTGCTGACATCCAACTCCCACCTTGGGACACCTTGGGGTAGACAGTCACTAAATACAAGCATGCTAACCTTCTCCAAAGTATCGCCTAGATTTGTACAAGGGGTCATAAAACAACTGAAATCATCTGATAGCTTGCAACCTGCTAAAAAAAGTGTGTGATTGCATTCTGTACCCTTTAACCCATTGCATAAACAAGTGCTTACTTGAGGGATATTTTCCTATGAGTTAAAACTGTCTAGGATCGTCCCAGTATACAAACAGGGAGATAAAGATTCTCCAACTAGTTACAGGCCTATTTCAATAGTACCCGCATTCTCCAAGGTAATAGAATGCATCATGTACCAACAATTATCATCTCACTTTGAGAATCTAGGTCTAATTAATGCTACACAATACGGGTTTAGGAAGAATCTGCTGACCATTGATGCAATCAACACGGTAGTCAGTTACATCCTCAAAGTTTTTGAGAACAAAGGCTTTGCTCAGTTCTCATTCTGTGACATAAGCAAGGCCTTCGACTGTGTTGAGCACACGCCACTACTAGAGAAACTAGAATTCTATGGCATCAAAGGAATGAGTCTCAACAACCGTAAACAGGTAGTTTGTGTTGGTAAGGAAATGTCAAACATAGAAAATGTTAAAGTAGGTGTGCCTCAGGGATCTGTACTGGGGCCCTTCCTGTTTCTGATAATGATCAATGACCTCCCCTCGTTTATTAGATCCACCACTGTATTGTATGCAGATGATACGACTTTTCTTCATAGCAGTAACAATCTTAATTATCTTAAAACCTGTGCTGAAAATACACTCACTCATGCAGCATATTGGTTCAGAGCAAATGGTTTCCTGCTAAATGAAAATAAAACTCAGCAGATAATCTTCACTCTAAGAGACAAGCCACTATCTGATGACCCTAGTTCTGTTAAATTCCTGGGAGTTTATTTAGACGAAAAGTTATCCTGGGGCCAACATGTAAACTATATTAGTAGTAAGCTATCTAGAGTAATTTATTTATTAAGACAACTTAGAAATTGTGTACCTGAAACATACATCAGATCATCTTATTTTGCATTTTTCCAAAGTATAATATCCTATGGCATTATCTTGTGGGGTAACTGTAGTCATATACATGACATCCTATTATTGCAGAAGAAAGTCATTAGGATAATTACAAATTCTTCACATAAAGCTCACTACAAACCCTTATTTACTAAACAAAAAATTATGACAGTAATAAACCTCTCTATATACAATGTCTTAATCTTTACAAAGAAGAAGCTACAAGATGTGAAACGTAGAGAAAATGTACATTGTTACAACACAAGAAGCATCAAACACATATACACGCCTTACCACAGACTATCAAAATCAATAAATAGCTATGAAGTCACAGGGCACAAACTATTTAATAAGCTGCCACATGCTATACAGGATCTTCCTGAACATACATTCAAAGAAAGATTGCATGAATGGTTTATTGCCCACCTGTTCTATGATATCAATGAATTCTTTAACTGTAAAATGCAGTAATCCAACAGATGACCCACTGTACATTTATTGCAATATAAGCTAAAATATTTCAGTAGTCAATACCTTATCACACTGTATTATAAATTGTAACTTCATTTGACGTTGTCAATTGCTGTAATGGCCTAAAGACAATAAAATCTTTATTATTATTATTATTATTATTATTATTATTATTATTATTATTACTGTGCAACCACCATCCTACCCACAGTGTACCTCCTCATCAACCCTTCATAGAATCCAGATGCTGCCTAACTGCCCTTTCCAACCTACCACATCCTCCAAATAATCCTACAAACACCCCATGAAACCCAGATCCAAAACAATCCCAGAAACTGCTGTTAGACTTTCCACCAAAGTTTTCAGTCCCACAGAAGTTTCAGCCATATCCAAAGGCCTCACATTCAGCCCTACTCCCAGGTTTAACCATGCTGGACTTGTGAAAGACCTACTCTCCTTCCTCCACTCCCTACGGTGGAAAAACTTCTTTGTAACGAACCTCACCAACCAAAACCAAACCAATCCCAACATCGAACCCTGACTGTCCCAATTCATACCACCATCCAAACATGACCCTCCCACACTCCCACCTAACCATCCTCTGGTCATCTTCCAGGAAATCATAACTTCTAACCTGGCCTCACCATCCTTCCCCAGGTCCCTCCCTAAGAACAAAAACCTTTCAACAGAAGAGAGGACTGTTCTAAATAATCTAAAAACGGATCCTGACCTGATCACCCTCCTGGCAGACGAATATTCCACCATTGTTGCAATGAACTGGAGTGACTACTGGGCAGAGGGCTTCTGCCAGTTGTCCGACACCTCCACCTACAAGCTCTGCCAAAGTGACCCCATATCCCAGAAATCCAACATAATCTCCAAAATCTGCTGAAATGCTTAGGCCCTTCCCAGAAACTCGCCCCTGAATCCAATCTCCCTAATCACTCAACAACAGCTAGCACATCCATCTTCTAGATGCTCCCCAAAATCCACAACCCTAACAACCCTGGGCACCCAATTGTGTCTGCTTACAGTGCTTCCACCAAAAAGCATCTTGATCCTTGTCCATCAACATCTCCAACCAATGGTCCAAAACCTAGCCTCTCACATTAAAGATATCAACCACTTCCTGCAGCGGCTCTCAACCATCCCCACACCCTTACCTCCTGGATCCCTACTCATCACTGTTGACGCAACCTCCCTATACACCAGCATCCCTCATGCACATGACCTTGCCATGGTTGAACACTACCTCTCGCATCACTCTGCAGATTCCAGACCCCACTTCATCCTTGTACACCTAACCAGCTACACCCTAATCCATAACTATTTCACCTTTGAAGAGAAGGTACGCAAACAAATTTGTGGCACAACCATGGGCACCCGCATGGCACCCTCCTATGCCAACCTCATCAAGGGCCACCTAGAGGAACATTCCTAGCTTCCCAGAAACCCAAATCCCTGATCTGGTTCAGGTTTATTGATGACCTCTTTATAGTCTGGAACCAAGGCCAGGACCCCTTATCCTCATTCCTTCAAAAGCTCAACACCGTCTCTCCCATCCACTTCATCTGGTCCTCCTCCACCCATCATGCCACCTTCCTAGGTGTTGATCTTCTCTCAGATGGCTCCATCTACACTTTGGTCCACATAAAACCCACCTATTACCAGCAGCATCTGCACTTTGACAGCTGCTGCCCCTTCCACACCAAAAATCCCTCCCATACAGCCTGACCACCCGTGGTAGACGTATCTCCAGTGATGAAAACTCCCTCACCCAATATGCTGAAAGCCTCAAAGTGGTCTTTGCAAACATGCTATACCTCAAGACCTAAGTCACAAGCAGATCTTCTATGCCGTAACTTCATATACACACACACACACACACACACACACACACACACACACACACACACACACACACACACACCTGATCTTCACATCCATCCCAAGAACCAACCACAAAAAGCACCCCCCCCCCCCCTTTGTCACCCAATACTACCCTTTACTGGAGTGACTGAACCACATCCTTCATCAGGGCTTTGACTATGTGTCATCGTGCCCAGAAATGAGGCACATCCTACCCAAAATACTTCCAACGCCTCCCAAAGTAGTGTTCTGCCACCGATCCAACCTCCACAACATCCTAGTTCAACCCTATGCCACACCCACCCTCAAACCCCTTCCACAGGGATCATAACCCTGAGAAAGACCCAGATGCAAGACCTTCCCAATCCACCCACCCAGCACCATCTACTCCAATCCCGTGATGGGCCTATCCTACCCCAGAGACCAGACCACCTCTGAAAGCAGCCATGTTATAAGCCAGCTCTGCTTCAATAACTACACAGCATTTTACATTGGTACAACAACCAACTAGTTGTCAACTAGAATGAATGGCCACCACTAAGCTGTTGTCAAAAACAAGGTGGAACACCCAGTGGCACAATAGGCAACAGAGCACAAAATGCAAGATGTCAATGACTGCTTCGCAACCCATGCCATCTGAATCCTCCCCACCACCACCACCAGCTTTTCTGAGCTGTGCAGATGGTAGCTATCCTTACAGCACATCTGCTGCTCCCATAAGCTTCCTGGTCTAAACCTAAGATGCCTCGCTGCACCGCTTCCTCCCCCCCTCCACCCCCACCCCTATAGTGTGGGTGTGCATGCACACACGTTCTTCCTACAGCTTGAAAAAGGAAGCCCATTCCGAAATCCAGCAACATTCTGTACCTTTTGTTTGTGTAACTATCAACGACACACTGCTTCTGTTTTTCGGTGAGTCGCCTCCTTTATTCCTAAATAATTCTTATTTATTTAGTAAATTGTTCACTACAATATTAATTAAAAACTAGCCTCTTTATTAGTGTGTCATTATTTCAGTGTTTTATTTATAATTTTAGGTGTACACGTTTTGTACAAATCAACAAATGCAGCAGTCATTGTTATCCCACTCTTCAGCCAATTGCAGCACAGCAATAAATCTTAGAATATATTACAGGTAAAGTCTGTATAAATTTACAAACAACACAATATTTATATTGTGAACTAAGATCACATAGTCCACAAACTTAATTTTCTCAAGTTCTAAAAAGATTGATTCCTATCATCTGTGTAACTTGTTTTCAGTTTCCTCCTAGTATGAACAAACAATGTATCTATGAAACAAGTGAACAGTTTGTGCACACTGGTCAAAATCAAAACATGTAACACTGTCTAGTTGCATTCCTAATAACCCCTAATTTATGTCAAAGCAATCAATGTGTGCATGCAATATGAACAAATGCCACATTGGCTGGGTGTGTTACATGTACAGTGATGTCAGTTTGTGACAAGCATTTGGAGATAAGTTTAGGGTGGGACATTCCTCTGGTGCTCCAACAAAATTTCAGTCTGTGATGGGAACCGAAAGTATTTGAGTCTTTTCATGCTCTTCCAACTGATGTTGGATACTACACAACATACCTTACTGCCTTGACCAAAGGTTTAAAATTATGTTTGGAAGACAGTCTGTACAAGTGTGTAATCGATTTGTACAGATAAATACTAAGTCAACCAAGACAACTTTCTACACACACAAGAATCCTAGAAGGAGTGGGGGGGGAGGGGGGGGAGGGGAATATCCCTCTCGGGGGGGGGGAGGGGGGGGGAGGGGAATATCCCTCTCTCAAAGGTGTTTTGCACTAGTTTTCACTTGGAATCCCAAAACTGAACCCCCAGATTAAGGTATGAAATCTTTTACAAATGGAAATTCTCATGCAGTGGGAGGTAGGGAGATGAAATTCCAACACTACTGAATATGCTGAAGCAATACTGGTACACTTTCATCAGTATGACTCCACTGACCATCTAACTGCTCAGGATCACTCTCTCCCCTCACCCCAAGATAACAGTGTTTCCCAAACTGTAATTTCAGAAATACCTGACAGCTACCGATTTCATCTTGACTTTATGTGGCTCTATTGTGGTGTACTACTCAAAGACATCATCATAAAGCATTCTCACATTTAATGTTAGCAGAATACAGTGTCTAGTAGTTTCCCCATTATTGCAATGTTGTCATTTTTTTATGCAAGAGACACATTCACTACAGCAGTAGGTAACCGAACTTGTACAATTCGAATGCTAAAGAAATACTGCATTACCTATTTTTGATAGTGACCATTTTACTGAAGATGGCAGCAACCAATGTGTTTGAAGATACTTTATTACACATCTTGTGTATCAGCTCCTCTTGCCTACTGTATTCAAACATTTTTCCATTATTAACATAAATGCATCAGACAATCAAAAAACTGTTGCTTATAGTCAACATACAGTGCCAGACACAATCAAAATACTGTGCCTTAACTATCTACACGTTGTATTATTTTATGCTGGCATGAAGCCCAAGACCTCCAGCAAAAATATTTGTTTGCATGTGTTTTTATTGTGAAGGTCTTAGAGGTGAGAGGCACAAAATGTTGTGGTGACTATGTAGAACAGTGTTTCCCAATTATTTCTATCTGCTGCCCACCTTTAAAACCCCAGAATATCTCATGCCCATGCATTTATTTTATTTATTTATTTGCTGCTTTCGGAAAATTTTCTTTGACACTCTGCAATTGACACATCAGTAGAAACAGGGTTATCATATACAGAGTAGTACAAAACTTTAGTGTTTCAAAAGACTTGGTAGCTAAATTAAAACTGCAGTGTTCACCCCCTCCTCACAACAGCTGTTGTCTAGAAACTGGTCCCACATAGGTATGGAGATGAGAACTGCATGAGGATGTTTAAGGCTTGTTTTGCCACTCCTGGATAAATAGAAAGGAAACTGTCCCAAAATTCTTCCAATCCCATTTGTTGAAACTCTTCTTTAGCACCCTAATCACATTTCATTTCAACCACATCCTCTAGTATTTCATCAGGAAGTGCATATAAGTGCATATTCATAAGGAAGTGCATGCACATCAATTGCAAAGGGTAATCCCAGCAGAGTCCAGTTTCATGTGACTTAAAGAATGTCTTTTTCCAACAAAAAATATCTTTTGGTTTATTTTTCAACACCGTATGAGCTGTTGTTAGGTGATGTTCCAGGCCACTACAAGTTGTTACTGAGGGCATTATGACACACTACACACTGTGGTGGTTGGACATTGTCTTTTTGAATAAATGTGAATTCATACTTGATATGTTCTTCATTATTCAATCTCCATTTAGCAGACACTTTCACTCAATGTACAAAACCAATAAAAATACTATTTACTTCTACGGAACACAACACGCATAATACGTGGTTAAGTATGCACAATGCAAACTGAAGAATTTGTTGTCTCAGCAATAATTTGGTGATGCGTGACGCAAAGCTGCTGTTGCCAACACT
This sequence comes from Schistocerca piceifrons, assembly GCF_021461385.2. Classification (NCBI taxonomy): domain Eukaryota; kingdom Metazoa; phylum Arthropoda; class Insecta; order Orthoptera; family Acrididae; genus Schistocerca; species Schistocerca piceifrons. The sequence continues at coordinate 619,928,755 of NC_060139.1, read as the reverse complement.
ACAAAAAAATGAACTCACTATATGTAATAATAAGAATATAAAATTTCTGACTTGTCTGACTACAAGTTTCTGCTTGCCTCCCCCCTCCTCATCCTATAAAATCTCTCACAACCCCCCCTCACTCACCCACCCACCCATGTGGGGCACACTCCAAAGGTCGGGAATCACTGATGTAGACATTCAAACTCTTGTTCTTCCTCAGAGCAGGATGTGTAGGGGCGAAAACACACACACACACACACACACACACACACACACACACACACACACACACACACACACACACACACACACCTTAAAATTCATTAAAGCAATACCTACACAATACATGATGTTGCAGAAACTCTGCATTCATAACTATTTTGTTGACAGTATGTGAATGAAATGTCAATGGCAGATTTTCATGTGAAGTTCAAATCATTCTGTATCATCTCTTGTCTAATTCCACTGAATAGTTGTGTGACAATTTCAGGTTAACTAAAGCATCTTACTGTCATAAAGTAACACTTCCTTGGACTTTTTTAATAGCGATTTAAAAACAACAGTACAGAATCTGAACTTTTGCCACCAATTTCCTATTCTCATCACTTATTCTTAGGCAGCTAATGAACGTGACCAAAGTGTCATGGCTTCCACAGCTAAGTCTCGCTGTGTAAGGACTTACAATGGCTAACCAGATGTCAACCCCCTAGTATGAGCCACTGTAAATCTTGGCTTCTCATGTTCTGACATAACCATGAGCCAAAAAGTACTTATGTTATCACTTTTAAATTTTAGTAGTTCAGTAATATTTATTTAGATTTTCAGTGTAACATCACTCTAAGTCCACTTGTATACCATTCCTTACTTGTTATCGGTGTACAGCAATGGCAACTGAGTCGACACCAGTTTAACCATTAAGAAATTTATGTGAGCATTTGACAGAAATAAAGTTTACTGTTGAAGGTAAAGCGCTCACTGTGCCTTGCTGCCAATAACATGCAAATGCGAACAGCTTTTATTCATATTGGTATTGACATCTAACACAAATATATCACTGGTTTTATTCAACTAATGAAATCAGTTACATTTTCTTCAACATAATCCCCTATTAAGTCATCTTAACTGGTGTAACTCACTAAATTCTCTCCGATTTTAAAAACCTTTTTGGGCCATTGTTTTCAGATTACATCAACCATAAGTGGTTTAAATGTGTTACTGAAATTGCCATGTTCCTTTACACCGACATTGTGTATGCTTGCGTCATTCTACATATCTTCTTGTTGTTGGCTCCTCCTTTACAATGAGATAATCAATTTATACTCAAAAACTGAGTTTGCAGAGGCAATAAACGAACCCTGTAAACATATTTTGGCAAGTTCCTTGTCTAAGTTGCTGGTTACCAACTTCCTCCACTACTAACTCATGATGTTATTCCCCAACCCATGATGGATTACTAATACACAAAAATTCTGTTATATGTTCCCAACATGAAGTGAAGTAAAATTTCATTGCTCAAACAACACGGTCATTTCATTTACATTAGCTAATAGTATATATACTATCTTATCAAATATATCCCAACACCACCAAGTGGGCATTCTCCTTTACGAAGGCTTGAACTCTCCATTCATTCTTCCTAAAGAGCCAAAACCAGAGAAGGTGGCGATGCTTGACACTGGGGTCTGGAGCAAAATCATCATTATAACTCATCGCAAATGTGTTCCACTGGGTTCAGGTCAGGACTCTGGACAGGCCATTCCATTTCAGGAATGTTACTGTCCACAAACCGTGGCTTCACATATGCAAATTTATGACACACCATGTTCTCATGTTGATACCATCGTCTTTGAACCCTTCCTCTCCTGTACACAGTACACAATGCTGTAATGTGTTCATATTTTTTTAAGTACAGCATTTAAGTGCAAAAAGTAGGCAACAACCTAACCATTAAAGACACCCCCGTATCATGACACTACCTCCTCCATACTTCACTGTTGGCACTTCACATTATGGTAGCTAATACTCGCCAGGCATTCACCAAACTCAAAACCATTCATCAGATTGTCAGAAGGTCTAGTGTGATTCATCACTTCAAACCACTTGTTTCCAGTCATCTTCTGTCCAGTGGCATCACTCTTTGCACTACTGATAGGAAATTAAAACAAACTGACAGGCTGATTTTTTCAGCTGAATGAAAGAATGAAATGGAACTAGTCTCTGCAGCCATGTCAGCTATAAGTTTTTCACTCAAATGGATTTGAGTGATTTCATTTCCATACTTTTTCAGCCATTTCAGTTACACATGAACCATAATCTTTTTAGAGTCAAACAACACATATTATTTCAAGGATAGTTGAGTAAAAACTATATTTTTTAAAATTATGTATTTTCTAAATTTATGTATTTATTTACATGAAAATGATTTTTTCACACTTCTGACTTCAGATACAGATTTTTTGTTGGTTTTAAAAGATTAAGTACTGGTGCTGCATTATAAAATTATACGTAAATAAATAATTAATACCTTTTCATTCAAATTTCTTAAAGCATTCTCCCCCCCCCCCCCCCCCCCCCCCGAAATTACTGTTTTCATTGAGTTGCACCAACAGATTGGTTTCAATCAGAAGAACGGATGTATAGACGAACTGATATGTACAAGCTACAGCTGATAGAATTGATTGTTTTCATTCATCTGCGCCCCATGAATGATTTCACTCAAAAGAATTGATTTATTAATTTATTAATTAATTAACTGATACCTAAAGTTACAACTGAATGAGTCAATTGATTCTTTTCATTTTCTTGTTCAGATCACTACTTTACACCACCTTGGGTGTCACTTAGCAATGACACAGAAATGTGTGGTTTATAAGGAGCTGCTTGACCATTGTATCCCATTCCTTTTAAAGTCTTTACACAAAATCACTGTGGCAGCTGCATTGCTGGTTGCACTTTGGAACTGATGGTTATTTCAAGTGATTTTATACACCAACCCTCTGTAAAGCTTGACAGTCCCTGTCCGTCAGTACGTGGAGGTCTGTCTGATCTTGGTTTAGCCGTGACTGTTCCTTCATGTTTCCACTTCACAATCACATCACTAGCAGTCACCTTGGGAATCTTTGGAAGAGTTGAAATGTCCCAATACATTTGCATGTCAGATGACATCCAATGTCTAGTCCACGTTCAAAGTCACTGAGCTCTCCTGACTTACCCTTTCTGCTGTTACTGCATCTCCACTGACAACACAATACACCTCACCTTGTTTTATACTGGTGGGCCCACCTCTCACGACAGCTAATGGTCAGAGCCACATTACATAGGAGTGTCCAGATGCTTTTGACCAGGCAGTGTAACTCTGGATATCTATTTTCTGATTTTTATGTAATAGGGATGACACCTTCAGCTGTGTTCACAGGCAGCACTTTATTTGCAATCCATTTCAGTTTTACATACACCATCTACAGGAGACTTTATGTTACCAGGTCAACATGTAGATACCAGGTAATCATCATCACACATCTTGCAGACCAGACAAAAAAATCGAGCAGACTCTACTCACACAGCACAAGCAGGAAAGAAGGTTCTGCATAGCGGACACTGATTTTTTTGTGCCCACTACAAGACGTATAATGATTACCAGGTATTCACATGGTCTCCTGGTATTGTACATAAGCCTGAAGATAGAGTGATGCAAGCAAATTTGATTGTAAATCAAATAAGACCTATAAATACAGCTGAAGGTATCATCCCTACTACATACAGAAATGTTATAAATCAATTTTTAATACATTTATTTTAATTTTTGAATACATCTGATTAACAAATACCTGGTGGTTGCAATAAAAGTGCAGTTACTCACAGAGGTCCAGTATGGGCTGTAAGCGAAACTCAGTAGACATACTAACCCGTTAACGTGGAACTGATTTACACTGCAAAAAAATTATATCTAATTTTGGCCACGAGCTGTAAATCTGGCTTTATACACTGTATGGTAGTAGGACATCCATGCTGACATTTGACAAGCGATAACATGAGTGAACATGTGGCTATCAAGAAGAGAGACTGAGCACTGTTAGTGAAACTGTTTTATGTGAATGGCAGCAATTACAGCACTGCCTCGAGAGAGTATCACCGAACTGAAAGGTCTGAGCAGAGGCCTGATGCCATTAAAAGGTTTAAAGGATATCATAAAATTCAAAACATGTGTGAACTTTGTGTAGTATCTCGAAGAGGAAGACATCCTATTACAGTGAAAGTTATTGATGAGGTAGCTGTTGCTGTAACTGATCATGCAGCACATACCCCAGGTAGCGCTTGTTCACTTGCAGAGTCACAAGAATTGTCCATCCCACAGTCTACAGTACAGAAAGTTTTGCAGTTTTACCCTGGCACCTGTGAAAGATCCAAATGGTGCAGCAAGTGAAACCAGACAATCTGCAGCAATGTTCTGAATTTGCTCCTCTGTTTCTGGTTCGGATCGAAGTTGATGACGTGTGACAGGGCAATATTCTATGAGGTGATGAGGTACATTTTACCCCAAAGGGTCAAGTGAATACACAGAACTATCAAATTTGGGATACTGTTAAACCGCATGTTGTGATGATGTGCATGAAGAGCCACTGCACTTGCTGTAGGTGACAGTAGTGTGGATTCTCACATACCTATATTCCCAGTCCTTTCTTTTTTGGTAGAGAATACACGCAGAGGGCCTGTCAGGTGTGCTGTGATGCCTGCATGTTTGTGAGACCTCCTTGCATAGCATGTGGTTCCTGCTTTGGAAGAGCACAACAGTGCGGAAACCACTGTTTTCATGCAAGATTGAGTGACACCTCATGTTGCTCTCCCTATGATCTGCTTAATGCAACCCTCCTCCTCCATAGGTTTTCCCTATGGATGGCCTGCAGTATCACCTGATCTAAATCACTGTGACTTTTGGCTCTGGGGATATGTAAAAGAACGTGTTTAGCAGGAATATATTCAGTCTCTATCTGATCTGAAGGCCAGTAATCAGGAACATGTCACCCAGATTCCACCATAACTGCTGTGAGCAACTGTTGATCATGTCATCTTACAAATGCAGCATCACAACAACATCTCCGGTGCTCATGCTGAACAAAATCTACATTATGCCTTCCTTACTTATTTGTGCTTTACTGTCCACATCCCTTTCCTAATCTATTACATATGTAAACATTTCTACATTCATCAGGCAGAATATTATGACCACCAGCCTACTATCAATATAAGCCCACCCTGACAATGTCACCTGGTGAGGAATGACTGCTAGTCAGACACACGAATGGCACATGTAGTGTCAGTTAGTGTGCTGTGTGAAGAAAGTGGAAGACATGCAATCCATGTGGGTTTGGCTGAGGGCAGATTGTGATGGCCCAAGGTTGGGCATGAGCATTTCGGAAACTGCACAACTTGTCAGCTGTTTGATGAGTGCTGTTGTGATTGTTTTCTTCACATGGCAAAACAAAAGTGAAACCACTTCCAGACAGCTTATGTTTGGGTGGCCATCCTTCATTGTAGCTGGGCTCATTGGTAAAACAGTTCAGGCCACAAACTTTGCGGAACTACCATCAGACTTTATGGCTGGGCAGAGTACAACTGTGTCTGAACACACAGTGCACTGAACACTCCAAACAATGGGCTTCCCCAGCCAATGACCCTTGCATATGCCAATGTTAACACCATGACATCAGCAGCTACAACTGAAATGGGCACGCTGCCATAGGCATTGGACGTCGGCACAATGGCAGAGCACTGATGGTCAGATGAATCCCAATACCATCTTCATCATGCCGATGGGGGTCACAAATCCGTCATCTTCCAGGGTAACAGCAGCTTGATACCTTTACAGTGGGACAGGACAAGCTGGTACCGGCTCCATTATGCTCTGGGGAACATTCACTTGGCCATCCGAGTCCAGTGGAGCTCATGCAAGACACCATAATTGTCAAGGAGTATCCTACTTTGGGTGCAGACCACGACATTCCTTCATGTCGATCATGTGTCGTGAATTTTTCAACAATGCAATGTGCCATGTCACAAGGCCAGCTGTGTGATGAAGTGGTTCAAGGAACACAGTAGCGAGTTCAAACTGTTGTGCTGGCCCCAACTCACCAGATCTGAATCAGATCAAACACATCTGGGATGTGATAAAATATGGTGTCAGAGTTCATTGACCCCTCCCTCTTAATATATGGGAATTAGGTGACATGTGATTGCAGATGTGGTGTCAAGTCCCTCCAGTAACTTACAAAGGCCTCACTGCTTCCATGTCATGGTATGTTGTCACTGTTTTCTGTGCCAAGGTGGACATACTGGCTACAAGGTAGGAAGTCATAATGTCCTGGCTGACATACACAGCACCAGATTTTCACCAGGTGGCCAAAACTGGACCTAATTTTTTCCAGCATAAATAAATTCCACATTAACACACTAGAATATCTACCAATTTTTGTTGTGATATGATAATTGCAGCCCACACTGCACCTCTGCGAGCAGCTTCACTTTATAACCACCTGCTATCTATCTTCAACTTCCAGAAATTAATTATAACACACATCATAGAAATTCGTTTTCTTTTCTTTTTACTAGAGAATAACAAATAAATATACTCATGAGCAGTATGAGCAATTAAATTATAGATGGTCGTTCTGTTGGGGTTGGAGGAGTAAGGGTGGGAGAGAGATGGGTGAAGGGCGGGAGTAAACGGGAAAAGGGAGAGGGGGCTGTAGGCGGGGGAGGAGAGGAGGAGGGGGCGGGGGTAGGTTATGGGGTAGGTAATGGGGCAGGGGAGGGGGGAGGGGGCACAGGTGGGGCAGCGGAGGGCGGAGGGCGTCGCAGGCGGGGCAGCGGAGGGCGGAGGGCGTCGCAGGCGGGGCAGCGGAGAACGACGCAGGCGGCGCAGCGGAGGGTGGCGCAGCGGAGGGCGGCGCAGCGGAGGGCGGCGCAGCGGAGGGCGGCGCAGCGGAGGGCGGCGCAGGCGGAGGGCGGGGCAGCGGAGGGCGGCGCAGGCGGGGCAGCGGGGGGCGGAGGGGGGCAGCGGGGGGGAGGGGGGCAGCGGGGGGGGGCAGGCGGGGGGGAGGGGGGCAGCGGGGGGGGCAGGCGGGGGGGCAGCGGGGGGGGCAGGCGGGGGGGCAGCGGGGGGGGCAGGCGGGGGGGCAGGCGGGGGCAGCGGTTGGGGGAGGGGGGCAGCGGAGGGGGCAGGAGGGGGCAGCTGAGGGCGGAGGGGGGCAGGCGGGGGCGGCTGAGGGCGGAGGGGGGCAGCGGGGGGGGGGGGGGGGGGGGGGGGCAGGCGGGGGCGGCGGAGGGGGGCCCAGGCGGGGGCAGCGGAGGGGGGCCCAGGCGGGGGCACCGGAGGGGGGCCCAGGCGGGGGCGGCGGAGGGGGGCCCAGGCGGGGGCGGCGGAGGGGGGCCCAGGCGGGGGCGGCGGAGGGGGGCCCAGGCGGGGGCGGCGGAGGGGGGCCCAGGCGGGGGCGGCGGAGGGGGGCCCAGGCGGGGGCGGCGGAGGGGGGCCCAGGCGGGGGCGGCGGAGGGGGGCCCAGGCGGGGGCGGCGGAGGGGGGCCCAGGCGGGGGCGGCGGAGGGGGGCCCAGGCGGGGGCGGCGGAGGGGGGCGCAGGCGGGGGCGGCGGAGGGGGGCGCAGGCGGGGGCGGCGGAGGGGGGCGCAGGCGGGGGCGGCGGAGGGGGGCGCAGGCGGGGGCGGCGGAGGGGGGCGCAGGCGGGGGCGGCGGAGGGGGGCGCAGGCGGGGGCGGCGGAGGGGGGCGCAGGCGGGGGCGGCGGAGGGGGGCGCAGGCGGGGGCGGCGGAGGGGGGCGCAGGCGGGGGCGGCGGATGGGGGCGCAGGCGGGGGCGCAGGCGGGGGCGGCGGAGGGGGCGCAGGCGGGGGCGGCGGAGGGGGCGCAGGCGGGGGCGGCGGAGGGCGGTGGGGGGCGCAGGCGGGGGCGGCGGAGGGCGGTGGGGGGCGCAGGCGGGGGCGCAGGCGGGGGCGGCGGAGGGCGGTGGGGGGCGCAGGCGGGGGCGGCGGAGGGCGGTGGGGGGCGCAGGCGGGGGCGGCGGAGGGCGGTGGGGGGCGCAGGCGGGGGCGGCGGAGGGCGGTGGGGGGCGCAGGCGGGGGCGGCGGAGGGCGGTGGGGGGCGCAGGCGGGGGCGGCGGAGGGCGGTGGGGGGCGCAGGCGGGGGCGGCGGAGGGCGGTGGGGGGCGCAGGCGGGGGCGGCGGAGGGCGGTGGGGGGCGCAGGCGGGGGCGGCGGAGGGCGGTGGGGGGCGCAGGCGGGGGCGGCGGAGGGAGGTGGGGGTCGCAGGCGGGGGCGGCGGAGGGGGGCGCAGGCGGGGGCGGCGGAGGGGGCGCAGGCGGGGGCGGCGGAGGGGGCGCAGGCGGGGGCGCACGCGGGGGCACAGGCGGGGGCACAGGCGGGGGCGCAGGCGGGGGCGCAGGAGGGGGCGCAGGCGGGGGCGCAGGCGGGGGCGGCGGAGGGAGGGCGCAGGCGGGGGCGGCGCAGGCGGGGGCGGCGGAGGGGGGGGCGGCGGAGGGCGGAGGGGGGGCGCAGGCGGGGTCAGCGGAGGGCGGCACAGCGGGGGCAGCGGAGGGCGGCACAGCCGGGCCAGCGGAGAGGGGAGGGGGGCGCAGGCGGGGGCAGCAGAGAGGGGAGGGGGGCGCAGGCGGGGGCAGCGGAGAGGGGAGGGGCGCGCAGGCGGGGGCAGCGGAGAGGGGAGGGCGCGCAGGCGGGGGCAGCGGAGAGGGGAGGGCGCGCAGGCGGGGGCAGCGGAGAGGGGAGGGGCGCGCAGGCGGGGGCAGCGGAGAGGGGAGGGGGGCGCAGGCGGGGGCAGCGGAGAGGGGAGGGGGGCGCAGGCGGGGGCAGCGGAGAGGGGAGGGGGGCGCAGGCGGGGGCAGCGGAGAGGGGAGGGGGGCGCAGGCGGGGGCAGCGGAGAGGGGAGGGGGGCGCAGGCGGGGGCAGCGGAGAGGGGAGGGGGGCGCAGGCGGGGGCAGCAGAGAGGGGAGGGGGGCGCAGGCGGGGGCAGCAGAGAGGGGAGGGGGGCGCAGGCGGGGGCAGCAGAGAGGGGAGGGGGGCGCAGGCGGGGGCAGCAGAGAGGGGAGGGGGGCGCAGGCGGGGGCAGCGGAGAGGGGAGGGGGGCGCAGGCGGGGGCAGCGGAGAGGGGAGTGGGGCGCAGGCGGGGGCAGCGGAGAGGGGAGGGGGGCGCAGGCGGGGGCAGCGGAGAGGGGAGGGGGCGCAGGCGGGGGCAGCGGAGAGGGGAGGGGGGCGCAGGCGGGGGCAGCGGAGAGGGGAGGGGGGCGCAGGCGGGGCAGGAAAGAGGGGCGGTGCGCAGGGGGGGCAGGGGAGAGGGGGGGGGGGCGCAGGCGGGGCAGGAAAGAGGGGGGGTGCGCAGGGGGGGCAGGGGAGAGGGGGGGGGGGTGCGCAGGGGGGGCAGGGGAGAGGGGGGGTGTAGACGGGGCAGGGGAGAGGGGGGGTGTAGACGGGGCAGGGGAGAGGGGGGGGTGTAGACGGGGCAGGGGAGAGGGGGGGTGTAGACGGGGCAGGGGAGAGGGGGGGTGTAGACGGGGCAGGGGAGAGGGGGGGTGTAGACGGGGCAGGGGAGAGGGGGGGTGTAGACGGGGCAGGGGAGAGGGGGGGTGTAGACGGGGCAGGGGAGAGGGGGGGTGTAGACGGGGCAGGGGAGAGGGGGGGTGTAGACGGGGCAGGGGAGAGGGGGGGTGTAGACGGGGCAGGGGAGAGGGGGGGTGTAGACGGGGCAGGGGAGAGGGGGGGTGTAGACGGGGCAGGGGAGAGGGGGGGTGTAGACGGGGCAGGGGAGAGGGGGGGTGTAGACGGGGCAGGGGAGAGGGGGGGTGTAGACGGGGCAGGGGAGAGGGGGGGTGTAGACGGGGCAGGGGAGAGGGGGGGTGTAGACGGGGCAGGGGAGAGGGGGGGTGTAGACGGGGCAGGGGAGAGGGGGGGTGTAGACGAGGCAGGGGAGAGGGGGGGTGTAGACGAGGCAGTGGAGAGGGGGGGTGTAGACGAGGCAGTGGAGAGGGGGGTGTAGACGAGGCAGTGGAGAGGGGGGTGTAGACGAGGCAGTGGAGAGGGGGGTGTAGACGAGGCAGTGGAGAGGGGGGTGTAGACGAGGCAGTGGAGAGGGGGGTGTAGACGAGGCAGTGGAGAGGGGGGTGTAGACGGGGCAGTGGAGAGGGGGGTGTAGACGGGGCAGTGGAGAGGGGGGTGTAGACGGGGCAGGGGAGAGGGGGGGTGTAGACGAGGCAGGGGAGAGGGGGGGTGTAGACGAGGCAGTGGAGAGGGGGGGTGTAGACGAGGCAGTGGAGAGGGGGGTGTAGACGAGGCAGTGGAGAGGGGGGTGTAGACGAGGCAGTGGAGAGGGGGGTGTAGACGAGGCAGTGGAGAGGGGGGTGTAGACGAGGCAGTGGAGAGGGGGGTGTAGACGAGGCAGTGGAGAGGGGGGTGTAGACGAGGCAGTGGAGAGGGGGGTGTAGACGAGGCAGTGGAGAGGGGGGTGTAGACGAGGCAGTGGAGAGGGGGGTGTAGACGAGGCAGTGGAGAGGGGGGTGTAGACGAGGCAGTGGAGAGGGGGGTGTAGACGAGGCAGTGGAGAGGGGGGTGTAGACGAGGCAGTGGAGAGGGGGGTGTAGACGAGGCAGTGGAGAGGGGGGTGTAGACGAGGCAGTGGAGAGGGGGGTGTAGACGAGGCAGTGGAGAGGGGGGTGTAGACGAGGCAGTGGAGAGGGGGGTGTAGACGAGGCAGTGGAGAGGGGGGTGTAGACGAGGCAGTGGAGAGGGGGGTGTAGACGAGGCAGTGGAGAGGGGGGTGTAGACGAGGCAGTGGAGAGGGGGGTGTAGACGAGGCAGTGGAGAGGGGGGTGTAGACGAGGCAGTGGAGAGGGGGGTGTAGACGAGGCAGTGGAGAGGGGGGTGTAGACGAGGCAGTGGAGAGGGGGGTGTAGACGAGGCAGTGGAGAGGGGGGTGTAGACGAGGCAGTGGAGAGGGGGGTGTAGACGAGGCAGTGGAGAGGGGGGTGTAGACGAGGCAGTGGAGAGGGGGGTGTAGACGAGGCAGTGGAGAGGGGGGTGTAGACGAGGCAGTGGAGAGGGGGGTGTAGACGAGGCAGTGGAGAGGGGGGTGTAGACGAGGCAGGGGAGAGGGGGGTGTAGACGAGGCAGGGGAGAGGGGGTTTAGGAGGTGTAGACAGGGTGAGGTGTTGGGGGTCAGGGATTGGGGGTGGGCGATTGTGGGTGGGTGTGTAGGAGGTGTAGGGTAAAGGGTGTGGAAGGGCAGGTGGAGGTGTAGGCAGGACAGGGAGGGTTGTTGAAAATGGGGCACGGTGGGGGGGGGGGGGAATTGGGGACGGTGGGGAGGGCAGACGGGGAACGGTGGGGGGGACAGACGGGGAACGGTGGGGGGCAGCAGACGGGGCACGGCGGGGGGAGGGCACGGCGGGACATGGGTGCAGACGGGGCACTGCGGGGGGAGGGCAGTCGGGGCATGGGTGCAGACGGGGCACGGCGGGGGGAGGGCAGTCGGGGCATGGGTGCAGACGGGGCATGGGGGTGCAGACGGGGCATGGGGGTGCAGACGGGGCATGGGGGTGCAGACGGGGCATGGGGGTGCAGACGGGGCATGGGGGTGCAGACGGGGTGGTGGGGTGTAGAAGAGAAGGGGGGTAGAGGAGAAGGGGGGTAGAGGATTATGGGGTAGAGGAGAAGGGGGGTAGAGGATTAGGGGGTAGGGGAGAAGGGGGGTAGAGGATTCGGGGAGGGGTAGATGCAGCGAGGTAATCGGCCTCATTGGATTAGGGAAGCTTGGAGAAGTCAGCCATGCCCTTTCACAGGAACCATCCTGGCATTTGCCTGAAGCGATTTAGGGAAATCATGGAAAACTTAAAACAGGATGGCCGGACAGGTCGAGGTGGAGCAAGAGGGCGAGTGAGGTGGGGGAGATGGCGAGTGAGAGTGGGGGGAGGGAGCGAGGGAGGTGGGGGGGGGTGCGAGGGAGGCGGGGGGGAGCGAGGGAGGTGGGGGGGGGTGAGCGAGGGAGGCGGGGGGAGGGGAGCGAAGGAGGTGGGGGGGAGAGCGAGGGAGGTGGCGGGGGGGGGGGGGGGGGAGAGCGAGGGAGGTGGGGGGAGCGAGGGAGGTATCGGGGGAGAGCGAGGGAGGTGGCGGGGGAGAGCGAGGGAGGTGGCGGGGGAGAGCGAGGGAGGTGGCGGGGGAGAGCGAGGGAGGTGGCGGGGGGGAAGTGAGCGAGGGAGGTGGCGGGAGGGGGAAAGAGCGAGGGAGGTGGCGGGGGGGGGGGGGGAGTGAGCGAGGGAGGTGGCGGGGGGGAGAGCGAGGGAGGTGGTGGGGGGGGGGGAGCGGGGGAGGTGAGGGGGGGAGCGAGCGAGGTGGGGGGAGCGAGGGAGGTGGGGGGAGTGAGGGAGGTGGGGGGAGCGAGGGAGGGGGGAGCGAGGAAGGGGGCGGGGGGGGGGGAGCGAGGGAGGTGGGGGGGAGCGAGGGAGGTGGGGGGGAGCGAGGGAGGTGGGGGGGAGAGGGAGGGAGGTGGGGGGGGGGAGAGCGAGGGAGGTGGTGGGGAGAGGGAGGGAGGTGGGGGGGGAGAGCGAGGGAGGTGGGGGGGAGAGCGAGGGAGGTGGGGGGGAGAGCGAGGGAGGTGGTGGGGAGAGCGAGGGAGGCGGGGGGGAGAGCGAGGGAGGCGGGGGGGAGAGCGAGGGAGGCGGGGGGGAGAGCGAGGGAGGCGGGGGGGAGAGCGAGGGAGGCGGGGGGGGAGAGCGAGGGAGGCGGGGGGGAGAGCGAGGGAGGCGGGGGGGAGAGCGAGGGAGGTGGGGGGGGAGAGCGAGGGAGGTGGGGGGGGAGAGCGAGGGAGGTGGGGGGGGAGAGCGAGGGAGGTGGGGGGGGAGAGCGAGGGAGGTTGGGGGGGAGAGCGAGGGAGGTGGGGGGAGAGCGAGGGAGGTGGGGGGGAGAGCGAGGGAGGTGGGGTGAGAGCGAGGGAGGTGGGGTGAGAGCGAGGGAGGTGGGGTGAGAGCGAGGGAGGTGGGGTGAGAGCGAGTGAGGTGGGGTGAGAGCGAGTGAGGTGGGGTGAGAGCGAGTGAGGTGGGGTGAGAGCGAGTGAGGTGGGGTGAGAGCGAGTGAGGTGGGGTGAGAGCGAGTGAGGTGGGGTGAGAGCGAGTGAGGTGGGGGGGGGGGAGAGCGAGGGAGGTGGGGGGGAGAGCGAGGGAGGTGGGGGGGAGAGTGAGGGAGGTGGGGGGGAGAGCGAGGGAGGTGGGTGGGTGAGCGAGGGAGGTGGGGGGGGGGGAGAGCGAGGGAGGTGGGGGGGGGGAGAGCGAGGGAGGTGGGGGGGGGGAGAGCGAGGGAGGTGGGGGGGAGAGCGAGGGAGGTGGGGGGGGAGAGCGAGGGAGGTGGGGGGGGGGAGAGCGAGGGAGGTGTGGGGGGGTGAGCGAGGGGGGGAGAGCGAGGTGGGGGGAGAGCGAGGGGGGGTTGAGCGAGGGGAGGGAGAGCGAGGGAGGTGGAGGGGGGGATAGCGAGGGAGGGGGGGGAGAGCGAGGGAGGTGGGGGGGAGAGCGAGGGAGGTGGGGGGGGAGAGCGAGGGAGGGGGGGGAGAGCGAGGGAGGGGGGGGAGAGCGAGGGAGGTGGGGGGAGAGCGAGGGAGGTGGGGGAGAGCGAGGGAGGTGGGGGGAGAGCGAGGGAGGTGGGGAGAGAGCGAGGGAGGTGGGGAGAGAGCGAGGGAGGTGGGGAGAGAGCGAGGGAGGTGGGGAGAGAGCGAGGGAGGTGGGGAGAGAGCGAGGGAGGTGGGGAGAGAGCGAGGGAGGTGGGGAGAGGGAGAAAGCAATCCAGTTCCCCTAGCAAACAGAATAGTTTTGTCTTACACGACTATGACAATCATATCTGGTCACCTTGTACCGATGAAGTGTTGGCTATTATAACATGCACAATATCAGTGCAGTTGCTGAGAGAGAGAGAGAGAGAATTCATTTTTTATCTTTTGAAAACAAATATTTTTTGCCTTCTCAGAAAATTCCCCCAAACATTATACATGAATTCCAACTCTTTGGATTTATTCAAATGATTTTAAACATTTGAGCAACTCTCTATGTGGTATTTTTGTTTGTAATCAGTATGCATGCTGAAATACTAGCAACTCTCTGCTCTGTTTCCTATTTCTTGTAGAAACACTAAATTACCTGATTTTTGTTTTCAAATATAGAATTTGGTGATTACATCATCCCCCCCCCACCCCAAGTTTAACATAAGCCAATTTCTGTAAAACAGTCTAATAATTTTCACAAACATACAATGTAGTTGCAAAAGTTACATATACCAGAGTCACGTAACTTCACATCTTACTGCAAATATTCCAAATCACCAAAGTAACTTTTACTTTGTAGGTTAATGGTGTGTTTCATTTTGAAAGGGCACATGAGAAAAATTTTCTTTGTTGTTTACCTTTTACTCAACCAGACAAATGTAACTGTATAAGGAGATCCTGCAGAACATCCATTGTAATTCCTACTCCTGGCGGCTGCTGTCTAATGTCTTTACAAATTACTTGTATCCCTTACTGTAACTTTCTAGATTCTGTTTCATACACAGGAGCAAACCTAGGCATATGCCAAACCACAAATGCAACAAAAATGTAGATTTTCTAATACAATGCTATGGCTGATATACTTTGGATACGTCAAAGAAGATACCAACTTTCAGTACTCCACACCATTTAAAGTAAAATGTTTATATTGTGCACAATTAGTGTATGAATAGCAGTATTGGTAAAGCAAACATTTTAGAATTCAAAATAGGTCTAGAACTGACTAATGTAATTTGTCGATAGTATGTTAGTACATTACTGCCTCAAAATAATCTGGGAAATGAATGTCCAGTAGTCACCCACACCTGTCTGAGCACCCTTCTCAGTGAGGCCTACTAATGGTATATTTTGATCTGTCTGGGAAATCAGCACAGATTAATGGTGTAATTATACATGTGGTTGGAAAAGTTACATATAATAGGATCACATCTTTTACATATCTTATTGGAAATACCGTGAATCACCAAATAAACTTTTTTCATGTTAATGATAGGGCATCTCATTTTTAGAAGGCTTGTGAAAAATTTTGATTCCTCTGTATGGCTTTTTCATTGTACTCCACTGCTGTATCTCCCGAACAATTTTAACCAATTTCTTCAGCATGTTTTAAACAGTAATTTTTTAAAAATATCTCTACAACGGAAAATTCTTTCATAAACCTGCATTTTCTGTAATAATACTGTGAACCTACTTCCAGTTCATTACTCCTTCTGACAATTTGTAGATGTCACTTTTTCATTTGAGACCTCTTGAATCTGTAGTGATCCGAGTATCCTTGATGACTACCTAGTGTGGCATTTAATATTTTTGTTTTAAACTGTATTTAAAAGAACCTTATTTAAAAACATTTTAAAATCATTCTGGTCAAGATTTTTTTACATCTCTCTCTTAAGTTTGCTTTTGTTCTATTATTAATCAGTCTCACTCTTTTCTTTGTGTTTTTTTGTAAATTGTATACACAACTTTACATAATGTGATTAACTGTGAGTTGTGATCAGACAAGCTAATTACCACAAAGTAGGCATGAGTGAGCTTAATTTGAGTTTCACATTTGTCTTTCATGGTGGCCAGCTATCTGCAATCAAACCCACAGCTTTCAGTAAGTGTACCATACCACCAATGGGTATGAATAAACCACTTTATCTGCTACATTTTTTCTATTGACAAATATGTTATTTGCTAATAAGATAAGTTTTCATTAAAGTATTAAAAACAAATGGAAAATTATATTCTAATGTAGCTAAAAAATCATTATTATATTAAATATCATATTACACAAATGAATAACTAAATAAAACATATAATCCAAAACCCAACGTTCTTGTGTGAAACATGACAGTAACCCAAATGATAAGATATTTTACAGTGCTGTACACTCATTCTGACTTACCTCAGGCACAATTTTATTCAGCATCATTTCCATGTCATCCCTAGAAAAGAAAGCAAAATCGAATCACTATGTACATAATGTCAACATTAACATTCAAAAGCACACTACAGAATTCCTGACAAAGGTACAACTTACAAAAGGGAGGACAATATTCACTACACAATGCTGTTCAAATATACAAACAAATTATCATTAAGCTAACTGTATAAATGGAAGAACTTTAGCAGAATATTTACATATTGACTCCTCACAAAAATATTTTCCGAGCCATACAAATTTGTATTATATTCAGCTCCCCACAAAAGATATTTAGGTTAGGCACCAAATTTTGTATGTTAAGAATTAGTTGCTAACAAAATAAATAATTAGGTTACACATTAAACATCAAGAAATCTGTTATTAATGCTTCACAGGCACCAGAAATTAAACCAATTGTGTACAAAATTGCTGCAGTTGTTTTCAACAAGCCAAAGTTTGACTAGAACACACCTCTCTTTTTGTGTTTTCTGAAATTGATTATTTTGCTACTTTTTATTTTTTGTACAATCACCTATTAATTAAAGAAGGTATATGCTGGATTTTAGGGTATGTAATACTAAATACAAGACTGTGTTCCCAATGAATTTCACTGTGTTCCCAATGAATTTCATAGCATCCATTAGTGATGCCTATAAATTCTGTATTTCCTTTCCTGAATTTCCGCCATGTGATCTACAATCTTAATTATGCTGTATCTTATAACATCTGACATTATGAAGTATTCTTTGCAGAATACACTATAATAGTTTAATTAGGAACAATGTGGTATATGACTTTCATGTTGCACCTTAAGCAATGTATACAAAAACTCTAGGATGTCCACATAAATACATTCTGTATTATCAGAAGTCAAACTAAGAAATCAACTATAACAAAATATTTACTGAGCAGTTTATGTTCTGATACACTGTCAGAATAACTAAAAGTAAAGATGACACACAGAAGCAACCAGTAATGCATTACATATAAGATTAAGCAACAACAACCAGCCATTTAAGAATACTGATCACGAGCTATATCATACAGATGTATTGACGTTTAAAAGCTAAGTAATATCAGAAAACCACATATTACTGAGTACAGATGAAACCACACTGCCATTACTACACACATTAAACAGTGTTGACAACAATACTTTTTAACTTTGATATGGATGTACTACAAACATACTATCAGTGCCACAAATTAAAAATACCTAAGTCCAGAGTTAAAGGCACAGTATTACTAAACTGCTTATCACAATGTTACCATAGCTATATGAGAATCCTAATACAAAAATAAATAACATAGGAGAAATTGCTTTTTTTTTTTTTTTTTTTTTTTTGCTTTCAAAATGAGGTACAGTTATAACATTGTAGCGATTACCTTACTTTGTCTTAAAGCACTTCCTTAGGTGTCTGTGTGTACTAGTATACATCAGATACAAAGCTGCTATGAAATTCATTATTTAGTACTTTAGTAGCTGGTGGGAATCACAATAATTATTTTAAAAAATTTAATTTACAATATTGAGTGTAAGATAAGTTATCACCAACTATGTTGCTGTACTTCACTGAAATAAATGTAATTTGTGTCTCAAAAGGGAAGAGGGGAAAAAGATTTCCACACAGTAGCACCTGTGACGTCACGTTCAGAAACTATTGCACATTCAGTGGCAAACCAGTACGCAAGAAAAACTTTCTAAATGTATCTGAATGATATGGAAAGCCAATGGGTAAGAAATAACGTGTCATAGTAAACATAAAAACTATAACTCTATGTTATACACTTACAGGTGATATTTTCTCTTATTTAATAAATTTATGAATCCAGAAGTTTTTACCACTCTAATTAATGTGCATTAATCCCAGAAATATCAAATAATTAAACACACATGTGAAAACAAGTTTCTCATTCCATATTTTAGGTCATGCCACTTTTATAAATAAAAAGGTAAACATTCATCTTTACTACAGCAGGTACAGATTCAGTTCTTTCAGGCAATATCAGTCTTAGCATAATTCGAAGAATTCAATCCTTCCTTCAGATTAACTGCATATGCCCTGTGAACACATCTTTTTCCATACCAAAGCACAAAACGAGAACTACAAAAATATTTAATGAATAAAATTTTTCACAGACTATCTTTCCACATAAAAACTTGTATTGTTATGTTCACAGCCTGTAAGAACTTCGTAAGTTGTGACAGCATAAAGAATGTTGGCGAACACTGTCTTACAGTTCACAGTTATCACAATTATTATACCTCTATTTGGTTTTGTATGGCCAATAAGAAACACTTAATTAAACAAATAAAAATAATCAAGTTTGCTGGGACACTGCAAGACAACCTTACTTCCATAACATTCAAAATGGCAATTGTATACAAAAGTGGGCTCTGATTTAAACTTACTCCCATGAGATTGAAAACTGCAATGTATGCAAAAGTGGGATTTGATCTACCCTTATTTCCAGCACATTTTAAATGACAATATTTGCAAAATTAGGATTCAATTTTCATTCTGTTTTATCAGAATTCATTATGAGGTACCTGAAAATTTGATTAATGTGCATACTAAAAATCAGCAAACCAACTCCAATTAAAATTTTTGGTGGCAGCAAGTAAATTTCTGACATCTTTTTCCCTTTTGTTTAAATAGAGAAGACTAAATGCTGTGTTTTACTCTTTTGAATGTTTCCCTCTAAGCTTAAGATAAGCAGTGATCTACTTTCTTTACTACCTAGGCATAATGTCTTCATTAAATTTCTTTCATCTGCAGTTTATTTAAATATAGTGCTACAAAGTAAATGTAATGTAGGATATGCACAATGTATCACTTCTGACTGAATACTGCATTTTATGTCTTTTCTTGCCGTAATAGCTCAATGTGTGCATGCAGTGAACTGATGCTCTAAAACTCCAATACTTTTGAAGTAGTTTTTTTTTTTTTTTTTTTTTTTTTGAAAGAAGTACTGTATCACTGGCTAACAGAGATAATATCTTACTGGGATTTAATCATAATGTGTTCCTGGTGAAAAGAGACGTCAAATTCTTGTGAACAAATATATAAGTACAAGGTGAGTTTTAAAAATTAAGACGTGTAACTATTGAGAACTGGCAAAGGAAAACATTTCATTGAAGGTATGTTCTAAATGGTGTTATCCTATATCCAAAGTCAATTAATGAAGAAAAATATAAAAGAATTTTAGGCATAAAGGTATTTTACTTAACATAAATCAAAAATTCTCTAACATTTTGTAATGTATATAGCCTGATAAATGTTTTATACAAAGTATTTGAATGGGAACTAGGAGGTTAAGTGTTTATATTTCCTATTTCCTCAAGATTTTCCCGGCTGCCAAACTTTGTCTTCAGATCATAAATCTTGCCTGGAAAACACATTCTACATGAAATGTAATTATGTTCTTAATTTTGGAAAATCTGATTCCTGTCTGTGAGAGAGGTGAAAGTAATCCACAGTGTAGGCTTTTAGCTATATTGCGGCATTCCACTATCTTACACTCAACATTTCTGTATAAAATAGGAAGCATTCAATGCTAATTGTACCACTACAATTATTGAAAAAAAATTTATAGATCAAATAGTCCATATAGTGTGAGACTCAGAAAACTTTGGCATAATTTTCTGATTCTGGAATAGTAAGTAGATTTTAAGACATTCAAGGGCACACTCATGTCTTAACAATTCCTTACATGTAAATATGAGACATGCATACTTCATAAAACACTAGTCTGAAATCCAGGAGAGGATAATGAAATTAAAGGCACTACCACACCACTTTTACAGAACTCTGTCAAAAATAACAATGAGGTGATAATTCATATAATGTGCTTTGTAATGCACCAACAACAATACTAATTTATAGTTTATTCCCTGTTTGAGAACATTAACCAATTTTTCCTCTCTTTCTGTTGCAACAGGAATAGTGTGTGACCTCTCTAGACAAAGAAGCTTTCACTTTCCAAAACAAAATCAGTCCATTTCACAGCAGTCACTTGGAATTACAATAAAAAATTCCATATTATCTTTTTTATATCAATAGTGTACAAAGTAATGGTTACAAATTCAAAGTCTTTCACTTTTAGTGGCACAGATAACAACTGTAACAAGTGGCTGCTGAATAATTCACATAAAGAGTGTTCAATGTTCTAATGGTGTACAATCACATGATAGATTTTAATACCAAACTGAGATAGCATGACACTGGTTTTTGTTCTAACTAATCATTCGAAAAATCACAACTTGTTAAGATTTACTCTAAAAGAGGCAACAGAATGGCTACTGTAATAGAACTGCTAGTTATCCTACTTATACACAAAATATGTGCAGTTGGCATCAGCAACACAACTATATCTACTCTCTGTTAAGAATACTCTGGAACAATGCTTAAAGGTTCAAGGCCAACATTAATGAATCACATAAACATTCAACTGAAAACAATGTAAACTAAGTGCAGTTAGCTCCACTTCACTCAACTTAATGAATAAAACATAATGCAACTTGAATTAACAAGTACCATCTTTGAAATTTGTTAAAAGTGGTGCAAACATACATTAATGTTTACATGGGCAATTTATGAACAATACACAAAGTTTTGAGAATACCTGATATCATTTTGTATATTATAAGAAGTACAACTTTTGCTTCCAACAGCAATTTTATAGTCTAATAAAAAAATCAAATAAAAATTTCCTCTATGTTTTTCTTATAACCTTGCACAAACAATTTTCCCACTATTACGTTCACAATCATGAGATTCAGTACTAGGTAACTCATACATAAGATGTGTGAGGTAGCAATGTCCATTTTCCGGAAATGAGTCCTCTGTATATGTTTAAGAGAACCAGGTGAGGTGCAATAGTTCACAGCTGATCATTTAAACAAGTGACAGAAAATGCCAAGGCATAGGTGAGATCGCATTCGCACTGACTTATATCATTTTTAAATCACTACAGTTATGTTACATAAACCAACAAAACTGTACCAATGAAAATCCACTATGTACACACACGAATGCAGTGTAACAGCAGGTCTGACTAATATCTACCCACTGAAGTAAACATCAGAGAGCAACTGCAAGATAAGAAGCTGAAATTTTTTTAGCATATATAAAATGAACACACACACATCTCTGCAGAAACAGTCAGAATTCACTATGTGTCAACTTATAAGGATTCATCCCTTCTCACAAAGCAACACCTTTATAAGGAAAACTATGTTACCCAATGCTTCCAACTCCATGTGACAAAAAGTATGTTTTTTACATAGAAAATTGAGGTTGTCATACGTATCTCGAATTCAACCGTTACTTACATCCACCCCTGAAAAAGTCATTAACATAGTGACTAATATGCGTACAATGTACTAGCTCTTCAGCAATGTGGATGTATAGTTTTTAAATTGCACATGTTCATCTCGTTTTGCTGTGAAAGTTTTGTTATGTAAATGGCCTTTGACTATTATATGTTACACTAAGTAAGGAGATACTATCTGGATACACCTTTACACATATAGAATATCAAGACAAGAACCTTTCCCATTAAGCAAAATATACTTGAGTTTTCAGTAATTCAACATGAAGTACATCAATAATAGGTTTAAATTCCATAAAGATACATTGAGTTTTAAATAACTCCTGGACTAGCTCTTATTTATTGGCCACTGTATGCTGATGCAAGTAACACATTTTCAACTGTGAACACTGCCATTCTGCCCTCCACTGAAAGAGAACTGACATTACAATTAAGAGCAGCAAGCAACATCACAACCATCTGCCATGAGATAAATGGTCAAATTGATGAGAAAATGAGACTAGTGGCTATTGCTGTTAGCTTTGGAGAGCAAAACGTTCTCTAGGAGCATATGAAATGAAGCTTCAGTGAAGCTTCATAACTTAATTGGGTTCAACTAGTTTGTTTCAGATGATGAGGTATTACAAGGGCTGGAGTCAGATGTAAATTGTGGAAGAATTAAGATATGCTTAGTTCCTTGAAGCTTTGAAACTGTATAAAAATAAATAAAACTGATATGTATGGAAAGACACAATAGCACAGAGAGAGAGAGAGAGAGAGAGAGAGAGAGAGAGAGAGAGAGAGAGAGAGAGATTTGGGAGGGGTCGGCATGTTTTAATGACTGTTATGTGTTTGAGGCTTTAGACATAAAATCAGACAAAAGTGAGCGGTTATCTTTACCAATTTTTGTTTATTTTTTAAGTCCTAGAATTTCTGTTGGTGTAATAAACTTGTGGAATGGAACTACACAGGCAGAAAACAATTATGCTCATTAAGGTAATACATTTTGTGGAGTTAGCCACCAGATCCTACAAATTAGTTTCACTAAGAGACAGCAATGATCAGTACTACTGTATTACAGCTGTTATTGTAAAATTGTTTTGAGAAATATGATATAATTTCTTGCATTAGAGAGTTCCTCACTATACAAAACTATTGCTTCAAGTTGCAAGTACAAATTTGTCAATTTACTAGGACAAAAAATTAAATAATTAAATATAGAAGGTGTTAATCTAATAACTTATTAGACATCCACTAAACTGCAAATTGTTAGACATTATCACTTTTACAGGAAAGTGAAGAATGTAAAGACAGCTCTGCCTTTTCTTTTTCATGAAAAAGAAGAACTGTTTGGACAATGCATTTAAAATACAATTAAAACAAATACTGAAACCAAGGAAAATGATACAGGAATGAAGTTAATAAAATTTTGAAAATATAGTGTAACTGGACAGATAAAAAAATCTACGCACCAAGCAGCAGCAGGAGAACACACTTGTAAAGGTATTAAAGTTTGCAAGCTTTTGGAGACAGTGGCTCCTCCTCCTCCTCCTGGCACAAGGGTTGAAGGGGAAGGAGGAGGAGTGAAGGGAAAGGACTGGTGAGGTTTACAAAAAGGCGTAGAATTTGCAAAGGTCACTCAGAATCTCGCATCAGGAGAGACTTACTGGACAGGATGAGTCCCGTGAGTCTCCCCTGACCCAGAGTTTTGGGTGACTTTTCTGAACTCTGCCACTTTTCCCGAACCTCACTTCCTTTTCCTTCACCCCCTTCCTCCCACTTCCACCCTTCTGCCAGAAGAAGGAGCCACCGAATCCGAAAGCTTGCAAACTTTAATATCTTTATGTGGTTGTTCTGCTGACACCTCTTGGTGAGTATATTTTTTTATCTGTCCAATCACATTACATTTTTAAGAAAAATGATAGACTGACGTCTACCATGGTCTTCCAAAATGAATTAAGCATCTTATAAAACATTGCTGTATGGATTGTGCCTGTGACATTATATCAATATGAACAATAAAAAGAAAAGATCTCAATAACAGTACTGTTAACAATGTATCAGTAAATCAGCTAGAGCAAAACATATATAACACCAACTTTAGATTCCAAACTCATGAACGATGCTCACAACTGTCATGTCACATTTGGAGAGATACCAAAAACATTCCATTTTTTAAGAAGAATGAGGATGGAGTAAAGCCTTAATACTGGGAATACAGATACCAGCAAAACATCAATAGGAACCATCTGAATAAAAAAAAAAATAAAATAAAATAAAAAAAATAAAAAAAAATCAGGAAGTGCCCAGCACTTGGGATTAGAGCAACACATTACTACAAATAAGGATGTTAAGCAGTCACAATAAATCCTTGAGATCTGCACTTCAAATTCACATGAGATGTTGGAAAATAAAGTGTAACCTAGGCCACTGCTCCTAAATCAAATGCTAAGATTGTCTTTACCAGACATTTAAGTCTGTATTCTCTTACCATGACCAGTCACCATGGTGTAACGAAAACAAAACAATTACATAAAATAACTGGCATCATTTATTCAACCGGCTCCCAACATTTAATGTAATTTTTGTCACGTCAGTACAGCTAGAAACCCACTAGTGCAAGATACGCTTGTAAAATAGTCTAATTTTATCAAATGCAGAGAGAGAGAGAGAGAGAGAGAGAGAGAGAGAAAATCTTATTTCTTAATGTACACATGAATTTATCAGTCTTCACACTGTATGCACATTAGCTACCGAGGTCGGCTAACATTTAATTTTTATGTTCTCTGCTAATCAGATGTGTTTCCTTGCAATAATATTTTAACTGCACTAAACCCACACTTTTGCAAATACTGCAACATTTGTGTTGTATATCTTCTGATTTATTCTGATTTATGCATGTATTCCATTACATATTGCAGTATAGTATCTTGATTACAAAATATGTGCTTACATAACAAAGAATTCATTGTGGCCAATTAGTGTGAGAATTTTCAAGAAATGACTCTTTGTGGCTTGTTAGATGGGACTTTTTTTTAACCATGAACTGTATCCTTCCTCTGGACTGTGGAAACGTGCCTCTCCATTATATGACGGAGCACAAAGGAGTAGTTACAATTTTCCTAGAATAATGTTTTCCTCCTCCTTTTTTTATGATTGACAAGTTATTACACCTCATCGTTATATTCTTTCCATTCTAGGACAAATTATAATGTCACATTTAAGCTAGCAAAATAATTCACAAATTTCTGTGCATCTAAAAAGAAAATGTTACATGTTGAAGTTCAATTAGAAAAACTATATAATCAGCTACTAACAAATGCTCACCATGTTTGGATTTTCTAATGGACACTGATGACAGAATGATATTCAAGAACCAAGTAAAGAAAAAAAATATACAAACAGAATTGCACAGCTTATGGTGGGAAAAAATTACACGTTTTTGTACAGACGGACTTTTTTTATGCAGCTCTCTCTAATTACTGAATGATACAATTAATATTGTGGAATTATTGCTATCAGCTCCATTGATATGTTAAATATAACAAGCATAAAATTATTAAGCACAGCCTAATTGGTAATCTTCTCCAAATACACTCCTTTTTTTATACAAAATCATATGAAATACTACATTCATTCCTTCAAAAGAAATTCCAAGAGATGCACTGAACTGCTTTAAGAATTTATCTAGCAGTACAAATTAGCCTACATTTACAAAGTATAGACAACAAATATCATCTACAGATGATCATACTGCCATGTACTTCTATGAGAACTGATAAACAACCAACCACGAAGCATTTTAAAGTCTATCTCTCGTGCATAAATGCTCAGTTCTGCTATGGCCAGCAACTGAGAACCTGCAAAAACCCTTCAAATTTTGTTTTACAACATGGAAAAATTATTCCTGTACAGCTTGTGGTTCATACAATTGTATTCCTGTGATATCCAGTAGCAACAATTATTTTCTGCCATGAACACACATGTATTCTATGGCACATCCACTGGACAGACTAATTAAAAGAACTTCCTTACAAATAATTATCTTTGCAGTGCTTCAAAGTCTACATTCCACAAGGGAAGTTATAAAGGTGAATCAGTATTTGCAGGTGTGATTGGCATCTCTATAATTATTTGACAATTATTGTGTGCGTGCATAGTTTTAGACAAACAGAAAGACAGAGAGAACTGCAGATGGAATATTATTAATTTAAACAGAGCTTAAATTATAATCACATGTTCTTTGGATGAATATCAACAGCAGTGTGCAGTGAAATCTTAATATTTAAAAAAACAATCCTCTTTTCTGTTTTCTTTTCCTAGATGTTTGGATACATAGGCTTGAAAAGAAAGTAAACTGCATAAGAATGTAACACGGGATCCTAATCTGTGATCTGTGTAGCAAAATTTATATCTACTGCTTAGTGACCCAAAATTTGGGATGTTTAAGAAAACTAATATCTTCTCAGATTAAAATGAAGTAGACAAATGTTCTATCATCATTGATTTAACAAAGGTGTCTGGTATTTTGTTTGAGCAGTATTGTTTCAGGCTCTGTTAATAAGAAAGTAAATTAATTTTCCATGTAACCACAATTCCAAAATTTTGGTATTCCATAAAACCACCAATTTTATGACAGCTAACAAACTGAAAAGCTAATGTCATGTAACTACACTTTGAAAAGTAGTATTATTCTCTGGCTTTTGCTTAACAACATATTTAACTGGAGCTCTATTGTGAAAATTACAATTTCATTTAAGACAAACTTTAATTTACAGTGAAGCAACAATCTACAAAGAGAAACTGAGAAAAGTAAATTTCTTAAGGAAACCACTGACATATTAGTATGTACACATGTAACACATATAACGTGTGATTGTGACAAAGAGTCAAACTTTCAACTCTATGTATGTTTCAGATAAACAACAGGTAAATTACAAAGTTGAAAACTCTTGCCAGTGCATCAGTCATTATTTCCCTATAATGTAGATCTCTATTTCTTCTTCCTCAATGTGAACAGTTAAAAAGTAAGTTCCTGTCATGAAATTAGGATGGAGAATGCATCTAAATGATTCAAGCATAATGAAAAGAACTGCACTGGGAGGCAAGCAATACCATAAGACAATCAAACAATTGAGGTAAAAATGGATAGATATTTCATTGCATTCTAATAAGGTGATTTTCTGTATAACTTGTGGGAAAAAAGATATCTTGGCAATGCTACCTCACGTAACAAATAAATAATGGTTTCCATAACATGAAAAATAAAGATATTTCCGACTTCTTCAACAGTAAGTATAACAACTGCCTTGCCTCAGAGAAAAATTTCTTGGTAAAATTATTCACATAATTCTGAACTCCATTCTCCATTTTGTTACTGCACTAATTCTAACACAGCAGCATTATGTGAAAAAGTACCAAAACCATGATGTTTTACATTACACAAAAACAACATTCAATAATTCTTCTACATGGCATGAATTAACAGAAGAAACCTGAAAATCTCTATAGAATTCAGCATAACCATACAGCATTTTGCTTTTTTACAACTTAAGTACTGAATGCCATGAGTAATTTACAAATATCTAAGCAGAAGTGTTAATTACATAGATAAATCTTTTGCCTTCAGACATACTTGTACACACAGAACCCAGCAGATACTCTCCACTGAAAATATTTTTCTTTCAGTTTCAATAAACTTAGTATTTCTGTACTTTAAATACATCAAACAATTACCTATAATGACAAATTTAGGACTAGTATATTACTAAATGAATCCATGCATTAGATTTGTCCATGCAGCACCACTATTTGAGACTGACAGGACCTCTGAAATTAAAGAATCTATCAATAATGTTATTTCCAACAGTACGTTCATCTAACACTACTTCACCTATATCTAAAGAAAATGACAAGTTTTCTAACCAGACAACACACAGCCTCTCATGGGATGATTCCTACCCTAACTCTACATATGAAAGCTGTTGCTAAAGTGTTACTAAGCTCAGGGTTCTCAAATACTTCACTGCAAATAGAAAAAAATCATTATAGATATGTATCATGCAACTCACGAAGAAGCTGTCATATCTGGAAATGAACGTGTAGATAACTTCACTGAAATCATTCTTTCCTCAAATAACGTCAGCCTGCTGGTTTAATCATAGAGAATAAAGTTTTTGATAAGATAATTATAAAAATGTTGTGAGAAATGTTAAATTCATACTTCCATTTAGCCTTAAAAACCAAGTATTGAATAGTGAATAAAAAATAAATAATAAAATATTTAATAGTGACACTGAAATCTCTCACAAAATAAGGAAATCAGAGAAATACATCTTAGAATTATATTTTCATGTCGTTTATGATGCAAGAGAGGCAACTGCAGATACATGTTTCCCCACAGTTAAACTAGGAGCACCAAAGTTGGAATGCAGAACTTTTTTTCACTATAGTGTCCCATGTGTCAGATTTAAAATGTCAAAGCTGATCTACACAGACATCAGTGGTAGCAACTCAGTTACGTGAAGTTTTCTATGCACTTATTGATGCCAATAAATATACGACAAAAAAGATGCCACATTCACTACATTTCTGAAATGGAATGTTTGTTTTCCCAAAATAAGGGGAAAATGACGTTATCAGGAATTGAATAGAAAAATCATTCATGTCTCTGGATCAAGGGAGATGCTACAAGACAGGATGAGCTATTAAGCACCATTCTAACCTTAGCCTTTCCTAGCACTGTAGCTCCGAAGTATGTATTATTCTCACTTCCTCGATAAATTTTTTTTTTTCTTTCCCTTTTGTCTGTACCCCCAAAGTGAAGGAATTTCCACTTTCAATAGGTATCAATGGTATACCTTTTGATGTACACCTAGCTCTGCTTCGTTTTGGCAAGCCTTTAAAATAGGGAAGCTTGGGAATAGAAATAATCTCGCACCACTACACTCTCGCACAAATGAACACATGTAAAACAATCAGTGTGATGCAACAGGCAAAGTGAAACACTGCTGAAATAACTTTGTAAAAGCACCTCTTTAATTCAAAATCAATACAACCGATAAAATCCAATTTATTCCCTCATATTTATTGATTTCACTTGTCTGTAACAATTTTAAACAAATTTTCCCATTTATGCTATCTCTGGGCTCATGACAACGTGGCCAGTTCATTCACGAGTCTTGAACGTTAATTTAAATACCCTGTGAGAAATGGCCATTCTAATTCTGCACACGTTTTTCCACTAAATCTCTATGCTAAATCAAACAATGATGGAATGTAATACTATGAGTTGCACTTGCACATGAGGTAGGTGTGTGTGTGTGTGTGTGTGTGTGTGTGTGTGTTTTCTCTATTTCCGACAAAGGCCTTGTCGGCCAAAGGCTCACTTTCTGACAGTCTTTTTTGTTGTGCCTATATGCAACTCAAATCTCTAGGCTAAGTTATATTACATAATTTGAACTTCCGAAGTCTTCTTCAGCATATTAAAAGGAAAAATTGAAAAACATACCCTAAAAATACAGAAAATATTTAGTAAGCTTTTTTTTTCTTTTTTGGGAGAGTTACACATGGTTCTTTGCCCTTTCATAGAAGTGGGGAGATATGCCACAAAGGTTTGGCTATGACGCCTTGCAACCCATTTCAGGTTCTTTATGTACTTGCAGACTCTTAGCTTTTCAGTGCAAGCATTTGAGACAGAGATGAAAGTTGCATGCCATCTATGTTTCAATCCAGACAGTTCTGGCTTTAAATTTTGTTACAGGATTAGCATAAGTTTGTACACATGGGTATAATGGGAGCTTGGACCAAGTGCACAAATACTAGTTGCAGAACACCTGCATTTTGATCCAAAAATGAAAGGACCCAAAAAGACACCAAATATTCTACTTCAACAACAACATAAGAATGAATTTCATTAACAGAGCCACACTGTTGTAATTTGTAGATTATATTTCAGAAACAGAAAATACAGTAGTATTAAAAGTCAGGGGAAGAACTTTCCAATGCTACATTCCAAATGTAAACATAGATAAACTTGTTAATCTTGAAGCTCAAAGGGTTACTTGTTTATTAATGCAAACCACATACACCTGTGTAACTCACCTCCATGTGGAGGTCACTAACACAAGTTTGTGTGGTGAAGCTCAACTAGGAGGTAAGCCAATCCAAGTTCTGGTGGCGGACGAAATTTTCACTTCCAGTATTTCGCCATCAAGGACAGGAGAGATGCCAGCAATCAGTGCACCAACTACCTGGATTAAATTTCAAATCTCTGCACAATGAGCACCTGTGACATGTTGACAGTGATCTGTCTGTCTGATGGAGACATCAAGATCGGAGCCTGCTTGGTACTAATCGAGAAGAATACACTATGTGCCAGCACTGGGTTTCACCCTTTCCCTTCCACCACCACCACCATCATCATCACCACCACCACCATCACCATCATAATACAATGGAAACACAGCACTACATTATACACCTCTCCATTACACTCACCAACAATCGATAAATAAGACATCCAACACAACTCTCACATATCCAATGTGATAGGAGGAGGAACACATTATTTTTTGCATCTTCCAAAAATGTGCTGCATATCAAGCTCCACAACTGAAGCCATTATCAATGCTGAAATTGTCAAAATACTGCTACATCACTCCACAGCCATCCCACATGACATCATGAGCATTTGGAACTTTAGCATTGGTTACATATTCTATAAGATTTGTTTTACACGCTACACAATTATGCATTTTTATGTGTGGTCATTAGGCCTGAAAACATTTTTACTATCAACAGTATTATAGATTTATAGATGCAACAATCACATGACTGGCAAAGCAACAAATCCAGGTATAAACCCTCTTCCCCCTTTTTTCAACATATGACGTCAATATGGGACATGAACACCCACGCTAGTATTAGAAGCTACATGGTAAGCCACAAATCCAGCATCGCACATGTAATGCATTACTCTTTGTAGTTAACATTTAATGACTTCCATCACATTCTTTTTCACGGGGCCAGTTTACGGCTAATATGTCAGAGAAGTCGCTACTTGAGGCACCAGAGGTAACACAAGTGTCAGATTTCTAAACAGGATGTATCACAATTAGTAATGGCTGCTTAGGGCACCAGGTTTAGAGGACATCCCAAGTGCACAATTACTGGCAAAAACTGACACAGGAGAAACTGCACAAGAGAAAGAAAGGGGGGGGGGAGGTGGAGGTGCCAAATGGTAGTTCGCTTCTGTGGAAAAATGCTCTCGGCCTGGCCCTGCTTCTCCACTTGGCCTTAAAAGAATCTTCAGTTTCTTGACCTTCCTTCTAATGCTTTCATATCAAACTTAATCGGTCTATCTCATCTGCCAATCCCAATAATTTTACACATTTTCTGTACGTCACCCCAGCAACATTGTATCTGTTTGAATCTCTCCTGAAGCTACACATTTCCATTTTCCAGACTAATTTTTTCCTCTACCCTTCCCATACAAGTGACAATCCTACTGCCATTTCTTCAGCGCCAAGATGCATATTCTATACTTATATTCTAATATTCTTCTTATTGAACTGTTTTAGTAACTTCATTATTGTTTGTCTACCATCTAACATTTACCTCCACATTAAACTTCGTTTCTTGTATCGACTTCTAATATATGATCATTTCCAACATCTATGCAAGACAATTCTTCAATAAACTCCTTCATTAGATAAAATATTATCTGTCAATTTCGAAGGCATTTATAGTGCCAACTTTCTACTTTTCAATCTTCAGTATTCATAGTATTCTTTACCCAGACCCTCTCTTTCACTGAGACACACTTACCTTTTATCACCTCAACTACCTATTCACATTAATTTGAAGAACTAATGCTTCATTTTCAGCACCTAAACATACAAATCATGTTCTGCATTTCTGTTGCTCAACAGTAGCATTTATACACATGAAAAAAATTCATTCCAGACTAAATGAATTAAGGCACCTGCCTAGCAACATGTAGCATTTCCTTCTGCTCTGACAACTGTGGAGTGGTGTCAAGGCATGGTCTTTACAACATATCAAAAGTATTTGAAATCCATGCTTATTCAAGATCACTCTCCACTGCCCAAAATTCACAGAGACTGGTCGGAGTTGGATCCAAGGCGCACAGATCTCGCCCAATGCTCAATATGATTGAGATCATGTCTGTGGAATGTCCCTCAAAACCATTCAGGCAAAATTGGAAAATGATCAGATGGTGCACAGACTTGACAAGGTACAGGTGGCCAGCTACATTTTCTAGATGAACATGTAGATGGAATTTACGGTACAATATGTTTCTATTGCATTTCCCAGTAACATACAACTGCCAATGTATCAATGGCCCCGTTTGAAAATACTTCACCCACCTGCCTAAATGTTACTCTGTTGGCAAGCAGAATGATTCCACTTCATTTGGTAACCTGCTGTCAGTATGTACCAAGGTGAGGCATATCTCATCAGTCCAGACAACATTTACTAGTACTCTGACCAGCCCTTGACAGTGTTCCTGAATCCATACTAATGTCTGTACCCAGTGATGTGTGCTGAACAGAAGAGGTGTTTGGAAGCTGCTTTTACACACATAGCACTATGCTGGCTCAATGGCAGTTTTGCAGTGAATGAGCGAGTGATCAATAGGTGCACATGATTTGCTGCACTGTGCTCTACCAATCCAGTGTTACAATCCAAGACAGGTGATGATTATCCCTGTCATAAACACACTGTTGCCCCCACAACAGTCCACTTTCGTGGTCACAGTTCACCTAGTAATCATCATACATCGATAAGAAGGTGACTTGAAAAGCTCTGTCTCCACCTCATTACGTATTGAGTGTCCCATGGATTTGCAACCTACAATTTGAGCAGGATTAAATGTACTGATATCATACATCTTTACCACCATGCACACGACTCTTGTGTTAAAGAGCAGCACGAAGATACTATCATATTAGTCTTTGATCACTACACACACTCATAAACAGGAGATACTGAAATAAGCATACACCATGTTTCATTTTACCACACTGTCAATTAATAACCAAGATACCATCATATGGAGTATCTTCAGATATGCAACTGGCTTGATGAATTTGTTACTAGAAGAACCTAACATGATGTTCTAGATGAGGTATATGCAACAGACATGAACGTAAAATTGGATATGCCATAAGAAAGTGCAATAGGATCACCTAACATTCTCAATAAACATAAATAATTTTCCAGATAGGATCACGGCAGTGTAATACTGTTTGCTGATGTGATGTGCCGAGGCAAGTATTAATGTTGGAAATATTGGAAAGAAGTAAAACTTGGCGTTAAGAATGTTAGATCTCTTTCAATGTGAATAAAAGCAAGGCAATGACCATAAACAGAGAGAACCCAATCTATATTACTACATAAAGACAAGTTATCTGATGATGTCAGCAAAAATCTCGAAAATTACTTGACCGATTTACTTCAAATTTTTACAAATATTCTAATAAATCTTCAGACACATATAGGCTAAGTAGTTTTTAAATATATGTAGTATGTAAATATATTTTTGGAATCAGAAACATAAATCTATGTTTAACATAATTACCAAAAACCCTGAAAAATTCTAGACCAATTTACTTAAAAATTTACACAACATTCTTAGAAACATTCATACGAACACAAGCTATAAACTTTTTTAAACAACAACGCATAATATTTCCGTCAAAACTGACTGTGAGAAAGAAATGCTATACAGTGCTGTGAAAATATGTGGTTATGTTTTCTTTCTCAGTGTCAGCTCTAACCATGATAGCAGGATGTTTAAAACATTACACAAATTGTTTCACCCACATATATTCTTTCTCCTTATACACAACTTTAAACAAAAACTGTGTACAAAATTATGTACAAGTTTGTTTTCTACCTCACAGTCTGTTTTACCATAAAACCTGAAAGTTGTATTTATGGCTTATGGGTTTATGATTATAATACTACTACGGAATCTGAGTTGTCCAATAATTTGTAGTTCTACCCATTTGCAGATAGAAACTACGTTAAATATTGTCACTGAAGCTACTATCCTCAAAAATCCAGCAGCAGGAGAGGTCTCTCATATCCTGATCACCAATTATTGCAACCAATTTACCCATTTATTTTAAGCAACTTCAAATCCCTATCCTCACAGTCTGTTTTACCATAAAACCTGAAAGTTGTATTTATGGCTTATGGGTTTATGATTATAATACTACTACGGAATCTGAGTTGTCCAATAATTTGTAGTTCTACCCATTTGCAGATAGAAACTACGTTAAATATTGTCACTGAAGCTACTATCCTCAAAAATCCAGCAGCAGGAGAGGTCTCTCATATCCTGATCACCAATTATTGCAACCAATTTACCCATTTATTTTAAGCAACTTCAAATCCCTATCCTCACAGTCTGTTTTACCATAAAACCTGAAAGTTGTATTTATGGCTTATGGGTTTATGATTATAATACTACTACGGAATCTGAGTTGTCCAATAATTTGTAGTTCTACCCATTTGCAGATAGAAACTACGTTAAATATTGTCACTGAAGCTACTATCCTCAAAGATCCAGCAGCAGGAGAGGTCTCTCATATCCTGATCACCAATTATTGCAACCAATTTACCCATTTATTTTAAGCAACTTCAAATCCCTATCACGGATTCGCTGGCTGTAAACAACAAACAAGGCTCAATGTCAGTGATAGGAGCAAGGGAAAATGGGTATGGGACAGAGAGAGCGGGGATGGAGAGAGGTGGAGGGGGCAGGGGGTGAGTGATGGGGGGGAGATGGGGGTGTCAGATGGGGGGAATGGGAAAGAGAGAGGTGGAGGGGGCAGGGGGGAGAGAGACAGGTTGGGGGGAGATAGGCTGGAGGGAGAGAGAGATTGAGGAGGGGGAGGTTGAGGGGCGATGGGGGGGAGAGAGGTTGAGGGGGAATGTGGGGAGAGAGGTTGGAGGGGAGTGACTGGGGGGGGGGAGTAACGGGGGGGGGGGGGGGGAGTGTGATTCGGCGGGGGGAGTGATCGGCGGGGGGAGGGAGAGAGTAAGGTAATGGACAGAAGGAGTGGGGAAGGTGATGCATAAGGTGGGAGGTGATGCACAGAGAGAGGCAGCAGGAGGCATTAATAAGGAAGACAGGGAGGAGGAGGACATAAAGAGATGGGAGAGGAGGAGATGGTTG
The DNA here is from genome assembly GCF_021461385.2 of Schistocerca piceifrons. Lineage (NCBI taxonomy): Eukaryota > Metazoa > Arthropoda > Insecta > Orthoptera > Acrididae > Schistocerca > Schistocerca piceifrons. The sequence goes on along the minus strand of NC_060139.1, from coordinate 619,894,250 downwards.
GAGACATGGGAAAGGAGGAGATCAGGACATATATTCAGTCCTATATATATTAAGCAATTGCAACAAACTGCCAGGTTTGTTTGTAGCATACAACTACAAGATAAGCAGTGAATATCTAACAAGACAAATCATTTAAATATTTCAAGGTAATACTAAGAAACAATATGTAAAGGGATGAGCCCCTGAAATTTGTAGTAGGGTTAGTTAATGGAAGAGTTACATCTGTTGACAGGGTTCTGAGAAAGTGTGTACATCTGTGAAGGAATATACATACAAAATGGTAGTGTTTTCGGAGACGCACTGTTACAACTGGGAACATGTCAGCACAGCTGATACAAAACAAAGACACATCACAATGGAATTATCCAAATTTCATTAAACTTGTTAGATGTGGCATGCATCTACAGACACACAAATGATTATAATTTCAGAGAAATTGGGTAATTTATTGAAGAGAACTAACTTCACAAATTGAGTCAGTCAATAATGCACTGACACACCTCTGGCCCATATACATTTAGTTATTCGGCTCTGCATTGACAGATAAGCGTTGTTGGATGTCCTCCTGAGGGATATCATGTGAAATGCTGTCCAACTGGCATGTGAGATCATCAATTCCTGAGGTGATTGGAGGGCCCTGCCCATAATGCTTCACACATTCTCAATTGGGAAGAGATCCTTGATGGCCAAGGTAGTGATTGGCAAGCACAAAGAAAAGCTGTAGAAACTCTTGTCGCGTGCAGGTGGGCATAAGCCCAGGATGGACTGCCATGAAAGGCAACAAAAATGGAGTGTAGAATATTGTCAATATACTGCTGTGCTGTAAGGGTGGTGCGGGTGACAACCAAAGGTGCACTACTATGAAAAGAAATGGCACCTAGATGACGATTCCTGATTGTAGGACTTTATAGAGGGTGACAGTCAGGTAGACATTCCATCACTATCCAAGGCATCTCCAGACACTTCTTCCTGGTCATCAGGCCCAATTTGAAGCGAGACTCACTGAAGACAATTCTACTCCAGTCAATGAAATTCCAAGCTGAAGACATGTCTGGGAATGCCCAGGACAGTGGTGAGATAATAACTCTACTGTCACCTGCCATAGGGCCCAACCACTAGTCTGGAGTGTTATTTCATTTCATAGTATAATCCTTTTGGCTGTCATCTGCGGCACCCCTACGGCAAAGCAAGCATCCGTACAGCCCAGTGATACACTGACAATATTCTACACCCGTTTTGTTGTTCTACATGGCAAGCCCTGTGGGCTTACATTTCAGCAAAATAATGACCTCCAGCACAAGCTGAGTTTCTACTTCTTGTCTTCGTGCTTGTCAAGTCCTACATTGGCCAGCAAGGTCGCTGGATCTCTGCCCAACTGAGAACATTTGGGGCATTATGGGTAGGGGTCACCAACCAGCTTGAGATTTTGAAAATTTAATGCTCCAATTGGGCAGAATTTTGCACAATATCTCTCATGAGGATGTCCAACAACTTCATCAATCAATGGTAAGCCAAATACCTGCTTGCCTAAGGGTCATAGTTGGACCAGCGCATAATTAACTTGCCCAATTTGTGAAGTTCTTCCTCTTGAATAAATCAGCAGTTTTTTCTGAAATTTAATCATTTGCTTGTCTGCATATGCTTAGGATAATTCCTTCATGGTTGCAAGATGTTTTTATCTTAAGAGTGTATAATAAAGATGCTGACTGAACATAAATGGAAACATTTGGAAGAAAGACAACATAGCTCTTACAGGACCCTGTCATGTACATTTATGATGAATAGCATTAAGAATGACTGGGCGACAACTCTGATGCCACAAAAACGCAAACTGCTCAAAATAAGTTTTGTAGCACCTGCATATCTGTGAATGTGAGCAAGCTTAAGAGTCACGGGTAGCAGAGACTGCATTAATAATCACCACAATGCTAAAAAGTAGCTTTACTGCAAAAAATAGCCAAAATAAAGGCACTCTGTTCAAAAGAGGACATCTATGGGATTAAAATCTGTTTTGAATTCACAGCATCCTGCAGACTTTATATATACAAATAATGTTTATTAACTACATAAACAAGGACAAGGCAGCTTGTTTTTATATTTTTATTTTTCTTTGACATTACTTAACTACACACTCATCATCAGTGATCTTTTATTTTATTTTCATGCCCACATAAAATGTTTTCAGATGTTTATGGAGATGTTCTATTAATTTTATCTGGTTTCCAGAATATCTTTGTAATTGTATATATGAGGCTAAGCAAAAATACTGTGAAGGCATGAAAATAAAACACCACTGACACAGTGTAGATCGATGCTAACCTGGAAAAATAAAAGTATAAAAATCAAGCAGCCTTATACTCGTCTAGGTATACAAATAATGTCATTTATCACACAAAGTCTGTTGATAGCGAACATTCAATATCATGTTGCTCCACCCTATGCACTGTAACATGCTTGGATCCTCCTTTGCATGGTCACCACAACATGGTCAAGACATTGCTGGTCATAACTGTCTTACTCTTCAATATCAGCCCTACTTATATAATTCAGTTGGTGATGAGAGTTCCTGTGACAATACACAGAAGTTTCAACATATCTCATGAGTGATTACCCAGATTTATGTCAGCAGATACTGCAGGTCATTCCAGCCTCCTGAAGGAAAGTTTTCATGACATGGGTGATCTGTGCATGTGCATTATTTTGGAAGAATAACCGACCTTTGATGACAGGGCTTACCAGTAGATTGGAGGATCCTGTCCTGATACCACATAGCCCTCAAATTCTCTTAATGTTGAGAAGCACCCATCATCCATACATGGCACTGTTCCAGAACATAACTAACTCATCTCCCTGGTGAGCACATGAAACTGCATGCCTGAGATGTGCATTGGTCCTTGGCACCTTCACTCTCTTCTACAATGATTATAAGCTATCAGAGAAATACTGCCCTCATTGGTGAAGACATTCCAAAGCCATGGAGCCTGGTTCCATTCCAGGCATTTCCTTGCCCACAGTCACACACCACACTGCTGGGAACAGGTGGGTTGAACTGTTATTCGTAATGGGCACCTAGAAGCAAATCGATTGCATGGAGGCAATTATTTACTGAATGGATTGACACAGCCCTCCCACTCGGCTCCATGAAGGCAATGCACAGTTCTGTTGCATTCTACTTGAGGTATTTGTGAGCTACAATATGTAGACAATGGTCATCAGTTGGTGGTGTAGACCTGAGGTGACCATGATGAGGCAGATCAATTCTGTGTTTTTCTCTCACCATAGCAGCTATGTTGTCACATGAGGGTTGAGAAAGGGGTTTCTGACCACAAAAACACAAACAATGCAAGTCATGAGGATGGTGCAGCCCTTTTGTTGATCAGTTTACCTCATGAAAGGAAAATATAATAAGATAAGAGAGTTTACAGCTTGTACAGGGGCACAGAGAGTCATTTTTGTCATTCATGTCCATACAAATGTATTAGGACAGATAATCATTAATACGGGCATGAAGTATGCTCTGCCATAACTGAAAAGTACCTTGTGGAGTATGTACCATAAATAGACATAGATTCCATTCATGTGACACACAACGCTATTCATTCACCGTAGGAACAGGAATGGACAATTCTCAATACAACAGCAATCGCTTATTCAACTGCTCGTAACAGTATTTGCTGTTTAAGAATTGTTATGTGAATGAACTTAAAAAAATGTTTAAAAATTATAAATTACTTGCGTATTCTTACAGTTAAGTCTTCATTTTTGGAACCAAAGAAAAGTCATATAGAGCAGAAGCAGCACTGTAAATATGACGAAGTGGTAACACTACCAAGTGTGAAAAATGTATTGCCATACCCTCGAATGACTTATAGAATGTAACTGTGTTTAATATGGAACCAACAAAAAAAAAAGTAAGCACTCAATGTCACTAATTAATAGACATCACACAGACCCAAAGAACACCCAAGAAAATCACAATTCCGATCACACTAACTTAATTTGCTCCCAGCAAGTACAGTACTCTATTAATACTCTGGACATACTTGTCTTCTATACACCCTACACCTTTAAAATTTTTAAAAACATTTGTTGAAGGTGGCAGATTACAATGTAGCCATCACCAACTGCTCAGCTGGTGACAGCTTATCTTTCAGCGGCACACAATGGCTCAAGACATCATCTCCTCACATCATCTGGACAAATTAATTTTTGTCAGATAATGGTTATGATAATCAAAGCTGCTCACCAAAAACAGAAAGATAAGGAACTATGACTTACACTGTGACTTCTTATTCTTATATGAAGAAAAACTGCTGATGTTCCAAGAAGTTGCCAATATTTCTTTGTTTAAGTAAATTGAGGAAATTTTAACAAAGAACAATCAAAACAAAAATCATCTACTATTTTACAACTGTGAGTGGTAAAAGTACATGTAAAATGGAGAAAGGGTCAGTTTCACACACTTAAAAATTCTGTGAAACTTGCGCTACCTGCAAACTTTACTTTTTTAGTTGGAGTAAACCATTGTCAGCAAAGCACTTTTTTGTCAGAACATGGAAATCCTGACAGTTCAAAAGGCTTTTTCTGTGTATTTTGTATTTTCTGCGTATTGAAGTGAAATTCCAACTCTCATAGTTACGTTAATTCTTACTGTCTTAGAGCAGGAATAGAAATTATTCTTAATGAAATAATCTAGCTGCAAACGCTATTATCACCTGCTTAATCGCTTTGTATATTATCTCTTTCTGCAGATGTCAGAGAATTTCTTAATGGATTTAACTTAAGTAATGCTTATACCCCACAAGCCATATTACTGTGTATGGTACTTTGGGTATCATTATTGCCTACCCTTCATTCTATCTATGTGGGAAGACTAACTGTCCACAAACACTGTGTTTATACATAAAATTGATACTGATATACCAGTGAAGTCATTTTGGCAACTACTACTGGTGACTTAAGTCATAAAGCATGTAAAACTGTACCAAGCATTTTTAATTCTGTAGAAAACAAAGTGGAACAGGCCTAGCCACAAGTTTGTGGACAATAGAGAATATGTCTCATGTTTTCAAAATATATTTCTGCCAGCATTTTCTGGGTGGAAGTAAGTTTAGTATTTTAAAATCCACCAGACCATGCCATACGATCTGAACTTCTTAATCTGAGGTGTGGTGACATGATAAAGAAGAAATATCATAAGGAAACACAAATCCACAAAAGCCTACTAACTGTTGAAAATTTTCTGCAAAGATCTTATGCCTGGAGATTTGTGGTAAAGATTTTTATAGGACTTTTTAATACATTAAACACACTGAACAAATGAAAAAGCCTTGGTTGTATAACACACACTGCCAAAAACCTTCAATAACAACATTTCGCAGTTGTCTATTCTGAAAAAGTTCAAAGATAAGTCAGACAAAATATCTGAATAGCTCTACACCCATTCATGTAAAACTCTGTACAACCCCTTAATAGCATTGTAACAGGCCATATTATCCCTATGATGCCATCAGTGTACAGATACAAATGCTTAAAACAGAAGGGTAATTTGTTCACTTTGTTCAGTGATGTGTAAAACAAGTCTAGCTGAGTTGATATTGTCAACTGTTTCATGCAACATGCAAGATACCAAACCAATAGACATGGTACCTGCAAATTCCATCAACTATAGAGTTAGAGACATGATTATATTTTTGCATGCAAAAAATGTGAAACCTCAGACATTCAACGTAAGATTTCTTGTAGCATGCTGCAAAGTTGTTATGAATGGTGTCAGTGTCTGTAAGTGCCGAGTGGTGGCAGAAGGACAATCACCATGTTGCCAAAGTGTCATAATACACACTGTTGTAAGTTCATATACTTGAGCCACATAGCTAACTGGGTGTGAGTCTTCTTTAGTTACTACGAACCACTTTACTTATAGAAAAAGTTTCTCACAAACTTCTGACACAACGAAGGTGAAGTCTGTTTTCATTTTATTCATTATTCAGAGTTCTTGCCATTGGTGGGGAGGCTTGCGTGTCTCAGCAATACAGATAGCCGTGCCATAGGTACAATCATGAAGGCGGGCTATCTGCTGAGAGGCCAGACAAACACATGGCTCCTGTAGAGAGGCAGCAGCCTTTTCAGCAGTTGCAGGGACAACTGTCTGGATGATTGACTAATCTGGCCTCGTAACATAACCAAAATGGTGCTGCTGTACTGCTACTGCAAACAGCTGAAAGTAGGGGGAAACTACAGCCATAATTTTTCCCGAGGGCATGCAGCTCTACTGTATGGCTATATGATGAAGGCATCCTACTGGGTAAAATATTCCGGAAGTAAAATAGTCCCCCATTCAGATCTCCGGGTGGGGACTACTCAGGCGGATGTCATCATTAGGAGATACAAAACTGGCGTTCGACAGATCGTGGAATGTCAGATCCCTTAATCAAGCACCTTGGTTAGAAAATTTAAAGAAAGAAAGGATAGGTTACAGTTACATTTTGTGGGAATTAGTGAAGCTCGGTGGCAGCTGGAACAGGACTCCCCATCAGGTGGATACAGGGTTACAAACACAATGTGAAATAGGGAAAATTCAGGAGTAGGCCTAGGTTTAATAATGAATGAGAAAATACAAATTCGGGTAAGCTGCCATCACAGTAGTAAAGTTTATATGCCAACTAGCTCCACTGATGAAGAAGAGATTTATTTAATGGAAATGAAAATGTAATAGTAATGGGTGGCTGAATTTCAACAGTAGGAAAAGGAAGAGAAGGGAAAAAATAGTTGATAAATATAGACTGGGTGAAAAGAATGAAAAGGAAATCACCTTTGCAAAGAGAACAGTTTAATTATCACTAACACCTATTTTATGAATCATGAAAGAAGGTTGTACACATGGAAGAGACCTGTAGACATTGGAAGGTTTCAAATTGATTATGTAATGGTAAAATTTTAAATTTTAAGACGTTTCCAGGGGCAGATGTGAACCCCTATCAAAATTTATTTACTGTAGATTAAAACTGAAGAAATTGCAAAAAAAGGTATGAAATTAAGGAGATGGCACCTGGGTAAGTTGAAGGAACCAGATGTTTATGGGAATTTCAGAGGGTGTAATAGGCAGTGTTTGACAAGAACATGGGGAAAGGAATACAGTAGAAGAAGAATGGTTAGCTCTGACAGATGAAATACTGAAGGCAATAGAAGATCAAATAGGTCAAAAGGCGAGGCCAAGCAGAAATCCTTGTATAACACAGGAGATACTGAATTTAACTGATGACAGGAGAAAATATAAAAACGCAGTAAACGAAGAAGTTGAAACGGAATACAAATGTCTAAAAAATCTGATTGACAGGAAGTGCAAAATGGCAAAGCAGGAATAGCTCGATGACAAATGCAAGGATTTAGAAGCATATTTCACTAATAGGCCTTTGTAGAGAAGCAGATGTATGAACTTTAAGAGCCCAGATGGAAAACCTGTCCTAAGCAAAGAAGGAAAAGCTGAGAAGGTGGAAGGAGTATTCAGAGGGTCTATAGACGGGAGATAAACTTTTAGGCAATATAATAGAAACAGAAAAGGTCACAGATCAAGATGAGATAGATGGGAGACAAGATACTGTGAGACAAATCTGACAGAGCACTGAAAGACCTAAGTTGAAACGAGGCCCCAAAAGTAGAGGACATTGTATCAGAACTACTGATAGCCTTGGGAGAGCCAACCATGGCAAAATCTTCCATCTGATGCGCAATATGTATGAAATAGGTGAAATACCCTGAGACATCAAGGAGAGTACAATAATTCCAATCCCCCCCAAAAAAAATAGGTGCTGGCAGGTGTGAATATTACCGAACCTTCAGTTTAATAATCCTGGTTGCAAAATACTAACTCAAATTCTTTAAAGAAGAATGGAAAAACTGATAGGAGCCAACCTCAGGGAACATCAATTTGGATTCTGGACAAATGTAGGAACACACAAGACAACAATGACCCTACAACCTCTCTTAGGATATCGTTTAAGGAAGGCAAACCTACATTTATAGCATCTGTAGGCTTACAGAAAACTTTTGACAAAGTTGACTGGAATACTCTCTCTCAAATTCTGAAGGTAGTAGGTGTAAAATACATGGAGTGAAAGGCTATTTATGGCTTCTACAGGAACCAGATGGCAGTTGTAAGGGGTCGAGGGACATCAAAGGGAAGTGATGTTTGAGTAGGGAGTGAGACAGGATTGTACCCTATCCCCGATGCTATTCAATCTGTACATTGAGCAAGCAGTAAAGGAAACCAAAAAAAAAATTTGGAGTAGGAATTAAAGTCCAGAAAGAAGAAATAAAAATTTTGAGCTTTGCCAGTGACATTGTAATTCTGCCAGAGACAGCAAAGGACTTGGAAGAACAGTTGAATGGAATGCCCAGTGTCTTGAAAGGAGGATATAAGATGAACATCAACAAAAGCGAAATGAGGATAATGGAATGTAGTCTAGTTAAATCAGGTGATGTCGAAGGAATTAGATTAGGAAATGACACGTAAAGTAGTAGACGAGTTCTGCTGTTCGGACAGCAAAATAACTATGGTCAAAGTAGAAAGGGTATAAAAAGGAGACTGGTAACGGCTAGAAAAGCATTTCTGAGGAAGAGAGATTTGTTGAGGTCAAATACAGATTTACATGTTCGGCTGTCCTTTTTGACAATATTTGTATGGAGTATAGCTATGAATGGAAGTGAAACATGGACAATAAACAGTTTAGACAAGAAGGGAACAGAAGCTTTCGAAATGTGGTGCTATGTAAGAATGCTGAAGATTAGATGGGTAGATCATGAAAGTAATGAGGAATTACCGGATAGAATTGGGGAGAAAAGAAATTTGTGGCACAACCTGACTAGGAGAAGGGATAGATTTATTGGTCACAATCTTGAGACATCAAGGGATCACCAATTTAGTACCGGAGCGAAGTGTGGGGGTATAAATCATAGAGGTAGACATGACTACAGTAAGCAAATTCAGAAGAATGTACCGAACGAGGTGGCGCAGTGGTTAGACACTGGACTCGCATTCGGGAGGACGATGGTTCAATCCCGCGTCCGGCCATCCTGATTTAGGTTTTCCGTGATTTCCCTAAATCGCTCCAGGCAAATGCCGGGATGGTTCCTTTCAAAGGGCATGGCCGACTTCCTTCCCCGTCCTTCCCTAATCCGATGAGACCGATGACATCGCTGTCTGGTCTCCTTCCCCGAAACAACCAACCAACCAACCAGAATACTTTAGCATTTGTTCAGAGATGAAGAGGCTTACATAAGATAGAGCAGCATGGACAGCTGCATCAAACCAGTCTTAGGATTGAAGACCACAACAAAGGCAACAATGACATAACTCAAAAGCTGGCACAAATTCTGCATATAACATTCTGCACTGAACTTCCATAGTTTACTGATACACACAAGCCATGCTTCAAGTTCCTCAAACATCAAAAAAGCAAGCTATACTGTCCAGTCACTTTAATGTGAGCACCATGTATGTTCTGACATCAACATGCCATAACCACTTACAGGTGGCAGCACTAGCAGTGGAGTGTATATAAAGTTTGTCAGGGGAGAATCTGAAAACAGTGCAGTAATTTGGAAATGTCGTGATTTATCTGGCATTCAAAGGGGCACAATAATTGGCTTTTGGGCCAAGGACGGAAGCATTTTCAAAATGGCAAAATTTGTAAACTGGCTGCATGCTGACGTGGGTAAAATGTACCATGCATGGCAAAGTGGTGCTATCCAAAACTGGTGCCGAAAGAACCATGGGCAACAGCTGATGGGTGCACAACGACTGCAGAGAAATGTACAGGCAAATTGATGAGTAACTGTTGACAAACTGACCATCCAGATGAACTAAGGGGCTGCCAACAGTGTCTGCTGAACAGACAGATGGCCGCTGGATGGTTCGAAGGATCCAGGCTGAAGGAGGGAGCATTATGGTTTGGGTAATGTTTTCGTGGCATTCCCTGGGTGATCTAAATATTCTGGAATGTACAATGGATCAACACAGGTATATATCTATCTCGGGAAACATGTCCACCCCTACATACAGTGTGTTTTTCCTCAGCATGATGGCATCTACCAGCAGGACAACGCAACATGTCTCTCAGCTTGTAGCGTACGTCTGTGATTTGAAGAGCCCACAATGAATTTAGCATACTCCTCTGGCTACCAAACTCCCCAGATTTAAACCCAATCATGAATCTGAACCCCTATAGGACTGTTCATTCCGCAGAAACTCGTCCGAGAAACCTTGAGCAGCTGGCCACGGCACTGGAGTTGGTACGACTCCACACTGCTATCGGTACCTTGCACAACCACATAGATACTCTTCCAGTAATTCTCAAAATGGTCCACACTGCAAAAGGGTTATTCACGCCTTTGACAGGTGGTCACATTTTCTAAAGACTTTTATATATAATCAACAGCTAATCAATTAGAGAGTATGTTTTGACAAGGCCACAAACAGAAAATCAGATGTGACCTTACTGGAAGAAAAATAGAAAGCCTGATATCTGCAGGGAGTAATTTAGGGGAACACTAGCAGATTTAAATGATGACAGACCATGTCATGGGAAAGCTTTACACTATGTTAGTCACAAAATGCTTACTAAAAAACTGGTAGCAATGGGTGTCAAAGGGATAAGAAACAAGTGGTTTCAGTTTTATTTGTACAATAGATCATAGGTTGCAGAACTCACACTGGTTCATTCTAATCAGAAAATCAGATTTGTATCAAACGCAAAGAAAGTAGATACTGGGTACCTCAGGGCAGTGTGTTAGGCCCGCCTTCTGTTCCTTATTTATATAAATGATATTGAGTCCTCAGAAACTGCAAGTAAAATCATGTTGGTTATAGGTGACACTATTGAAATAATGAGCAATGTTCAGAAGTCAACACCTACAACAACTGATCGAGTTCTCAAGCCATACACTCATAGTTCAATGCCCCAATCATTAATATGCACGAAACAAATTACATTACATTCAACTTGGGAAAATGAATCAAAACCACCTGGTACTCTATGAAACTGAGTTAGAAAGAATTTGATGCATAAAACTTTAAAAAATGTATGTTAATCCAGACAAACTAGAAAGATCATTTAGCAGAACTCTCCCAGAGACTCAGTTCAGCATGTTTTGCTCTGAAAATCACTTTAAAAGTATGCCCCTCACAAGGTGCTACAATGGCTTACTTTGGTTGCTTTCAGCCCCTTATAGTTTACAGACTAGTGTTTTTGAGGTAACACTAATAGTTAGTTAAATGAAATGTTTATATTACAGAAAATGGCAATTCAAATTTTGTCACATAGTTCCGCAAGCCCCTATTTGAAAAGTTGTGTGCTCTTACTGTAGCTTCCCTATATATAAATGTGTGCCGATGACAAGCTAAACTTTATGACCTGTAAACCAACAGCAAACGTGGGTCCTTCCACGAAGAACAAATAAAAACAACTCTTACTTGGTGTATTTATTTATAATGCACTGCTAATGTACAAGACGAGGCTGAAGAAGGAAACAGCTTTCAGGCCATAGTTAAAAAAAATTTCATTTTAAGAAATGTATCTGCAGTGTAAGTGAATACATTGTCTTGCAGAAATACTAGGCATTCGTTTCCTGCTGAGTATTTTGTCATCTGTTATAGGGTGTACCACCTATGATCTGTGCACCCTTGCACAACAATGTTTCTGCCGTTGGTTTCCAGTTTTCCATTTCAGATGCAGCAAAATACATTTCCTCAGAGCAGGGAATCAGTTGCAAGAAAATTTATGATGGATACAACACTGACATGTGTTCATGTGTCTACATTTTTCAGAAACGTGTAACCAAGTTTCATGTTCTACTTCATCACTGATTTTATAACTTCTGTATGATTTAAGTTCCTTGTAAACTAGGTGCATGTGGTTTTCTTTGCAAATCACATTCTGATAAAGATAGCTATATCATGGTTATTGCACTGGATGCACATTTGGATGGAGTGGGGTTTGTACCCTGTCAGGCCATCCTGACCCAAGTTTTTCATGGTATCTGGAAGTTGCTAAGGTGAATGCTAGGGTGGTTTTCTTGATAAGGTAATGACCTACTTTCTGTTCTTTCCTCACCTAATTCTATCCTACTTCATGTTTATATATGCAGTACATATTTTATTTCTGCCCTGTATACAACATGTTCTATACTGCTGTGTCAAATGGCCACAGGACAAATAAATAATAAATAAATATATCCTAAACAATAAGTTTTACTAATTCACTACTGTAAGGTTCAAAGAAGGGGAGTACATTTTGTTTTATTGAGAAATTGGGGAGAAAGTGCCACGGACATGATACAGGATTCAGTGTGGAAATCATTAAAACAAATGTGTTTTTCGTTACAGTGGGATCCTCTCATAAAATTTCAGTCAATAACTTTCTCCTCCGAATGTGAAAATATTTAGTTGCCACTGACCTACATAGGTAGAAACAATCACCATAATAAAATACGAGAAATTAGAGCTTGCATGGGAAGATATAGGTGTCAGTTTCACCCACATACTGTTTGAGAGTGGAATAACAGAGACGTGTGATCTGCAGAGCAGCCATGTAGATGTGGAAGTACATGTCTCACTTTGCTGTAGCAAAACAGGAGTATTCATTAACAGAAGAGAAACTAATTTCCTGAGGTCATCAATGATGACAATGGTGGAATGTTAACCTCAACAAAACCACTTTTTGTCCTTTATGATTGGTTACCTAATTCTTAACAAGAAGGAAGATATGTCTATGTCTACATTCTATCGATGCTGACATAGTTTGATGTGATAGCATAATAATGGACAAGTTTTTAAGAACAAAACTCACTTTTCCAATACTCAATACCTCCGAGCATTTCAACTGATACTTCACACACTCACTCATAACGATGCCTCATACAAACATGTTTTGCATCATCTTAATTTCTAGTGAAATTTGGGAGGAAATTTGCATTTTAGAGCAGGTTCTGTAAGATAAATCACTCCATTATCTGACATTTAAAGGCTCTATATCTACGATAAATTTTTTCCACAACATACATAAGTTCAGTTTTTTAAGAGCACTTGACATTTGTGATGAGGTGTAAAGTCTTCTGTTTCTTAATGAGCACTTACCAAACTGTCACAAATTATCATATCAGATGAGTGAAATTTCATCTCAGTTTCCTGAATGTATATTTGAGAACCCTATGCTTTTCACAACATGCTACATAAAAATTTGTTTATTTTTAAAGAATAACTATCATGTTTAGTGAGGTTTAAAAACACACTGGTTAAATAGCTACCTACAAAAATATAGCTAGTTCTAACCGAGAAGTCCAGTCGCAAACAGTAACATTCACTTTAAATTTTGTGAACAATTGTTTAGTAGACAAACTACTCCCAACACTATGAAAAAATCAGTATGGCCTACCACATTTTTTTAATTGTGTCTGCAACTGCACTCTATGTAACAACAATGAATTAGTATCCCTACTTTTAACTTTCAATACATCTTCAACAAGAACATAAATAAGACCATGCCTGGGAAACAAGTTAACACTTAAATACGGTAAGAACATTACCAGCAATTTTCCTTTTCCCAGGTAGGATCTTTTAGTGGTCTATAAGGGTGATGCTGAAAAGCAGTAATATTCATCTTTTTTTATAAAACAGACTTCATAAACTAAATTTTAGCTTATATGTATATATACTATATGAGCAACTGTTATTAATGACTAGTTCTTTTAAAGAATCTGATTAGAAGTACATTTAACCATTTTACCTTTCTAATGCAAAATACTACCCTTAATGTTCTCTCAATAAAAAGCAATTTTTTTTTCTACTCCTAAGTGTATAAACTAAAGAATATTCCGAAGCTTTTTTCTTGTGGTTATGTCATAATGTGTATCATGCCAAAAGCCTCAAAAGCTGATGGCTGAAACACTGCTTCACTGTGTTATTTACTTCGACATTTCACAAAATTTAAACTTATCCTTCTTATGGTAAGCACAAATAAAGCCTAGACTTCCTGCAAGTGTAGAAACACTGCCTTCATGAAACTTTGTTGCAATTCTTCAGTTTTATTGTGATAATATTCTGATTAATCAAAGTTCCTCACTTCACATTTCAACCAACTTGCATTCTTACTTTTATAAATAAACTATTTTTTGCAAGTTGAGCAGAGCATCACATATGAAACACTACATTGCCAAATTCATTACTGACTATCACAACACTAAACCACTATATAAAACTGCAAAAACTTGGTGTGGAATGAGGTCAGTGACTGCAGATTGTGAAAAGAATCTGATTTTGTCAGAGGGCAGGACCTAAATTCATTTCTTATTTACAATGCCACATTTAAAATATACTCTATGTCTCCTAACTGGCTGAATTATTTTATTTCCATTACTTAATTAAAAAAAAACAATAAATGTACCTGAACAATTAATTGCTAAAGTGATCTTACAGTGTCCACAGTTCTTGTGTTACATACTGGTATTTGCAATTCGTTGACTATGAGAGCCAATCTGGCGATAGCAAGCAGTAGTCAATAAGAATTGCTGCGGCTAATGATTTCAGAATCTAATGTTTCTCGACTGCATTTGTTTTTGACATTAATGGAAATAAAAACAGATGTGCTTAATTGACCTGTAGGTTGGAATGTGACAATCTGCTTGAGAGTTGGTGAAGCTAATGCCCAAATCTCAACACAACAACATGACTGCCACAACAAATTGATGTGCAGCATTGCCCAAGATATATGTATGTCATTGCAAGATCAATTTATGTGTCTTGTTTCCTATTTTGCCGAACATTCTGATGATGTGGTCAAATTCTAATCTAATATAACGAAATACCAGCTAAATCAAACAATGGGAAGTCCAGGCTGGAATACCAACAATGTAGGAAAAGATACTGCTTACCATAAAGATGACGTGTTAAGTTGCAGACAAGCACAATTACAAGACACGTACGCACAAGCATTTGGCCACAGCTGATCTGAGCTGCCCGAGTTGGCGGTCACATATGTGTGTGTGTGTGTGTGTGTGTGTGTGTGTGTGTGTTTATTTTTCTGATGAAGGCTGTGGCCAAAACTTATCTAAGTGTCTTTTAAATGTTTCTGTCTGAAACATTAAGTGTCATCTTTAAGGTAAATAACAATCTATCTTTTGCTACATTATTAAAATACCAGCTAACTTTATTTATGAACTATAGGAAATTAGGAAAAGGTATTCTGAGTGGTTACTGACAACCAACTCATCAATCATCATTCAGTTCCCTTCGTTCATCACGTGAAGTGTTACCAACACTGCCACGCAACACAAGAGCCCCTAACACTGTAAGTGCACTTTTATTGAATTAATCACTGTAACAGGTGATGATCATGAAATGGCTCTTCAAAATACTGATACTGAGAAAGATATTTGTTCCTTCCGTTATGAGCAATGAAGCACTGTTATTGCCCTTAATTGTACAGAAGAGACAGACAGACAAGACAGACAGACAGACAGAGTGCTGAGATCCCAAAGCAATACCATAATAATTTACACAAACCACTGTCAACTACTTACAGTCTAAGATGTCATAAGTTACATGTCATTAAAATAAGTCAAGGTACACGCAATTCCTCTAGAAGAAGGTGATAGCAGTTTGTCTGTCTTCTGCAGCATAAGAGTTGACACATTAGAATGGTAAAAAAAATTTGGAAAAAATGGTACAACCCTCAAGTGAATCACTTGTATCAAAAACCCACAGTTTCTGAATATTAAATGTTTTTAGGTCATCATTTAATGAATACTTGTGACAAGTACTAATTCTGGAACTGGCATGGATACGCAGCTGCTCTAAATTCAGACTTATGATAGATATACACAAAAGTATCTTATTGAAACATTAATAAACTTTTAACTCTAGTCTCTTATCTGGAGTTTTGAGACCTGGATTTTACAAAAAAATATTACCCATATCATAGCATTCCTACTTAATGATCTAAACATAAGCATTCTCATACCATATACTACAGCTATTCTATATACTTACCTTACATCAGGGTCCCAACTTTCATTAAGAGCTAAGCTAGCTGATGTATGAAGAACTGCAACAAATTAAAATTAAAAAGTCATAACAAGGAAATATTCTCAAAAATTACATATTAAAACCAAGAAAAACATTTCATAAGTAGCAATGCACTTCATCCTGTAACTCCTGGTAAAAATAATCTCCTCAAACGAAATTAATTGCAAGATCGGAGTACTCCAAAGTGACCTTAAAAAAACTTAAATTTAGTACTTGCTTTCCTGCACTGTTTACATTTTGGGAATTGAGTTTTTAATTGTTTGTGAGTTGCCATCAGAATCCTTACGGTAATTTATAAGTTAGATCTTATTTTTACAATAAAGTAAAACAGGGATAGATGTTTCTCTCAATCACAAAGTATCAAGTGTGTGAAAGTTTTGACTCTCTCTCTCTCTCTCTCTCTCTCTCTCTCTCTCTCTCTCTCTCTGTGTGTGTGTGTGTGTGTGTGTGTGTGTGTGTGTGTGTGTGTTTTGAACTGCTCTGTTATAATGATGAGATGAAGCTGGAGGGTCTGTAGCACCCAGCCGCACTATGAGCAGAAAGAAGCATACGGTTTTCTCTCTTATGTATTTCTGTGTATTTTTTCAGGTAATATCATTAGTACAGTTAAACCACCTACCAGACATGAGTTCTGAAGTGTAATGGAAACGGACACACATTAAAAGAGAAAATGTCCCAGCTGAAGTGCATTGCGTAACTGTCTTGGCTAAAAAATTTCAGTGTTTCAGAAAGAAAGGTAGATAATACTATGCTGATATTTTGTACTTCTTACTAATACGAAAGCATTAACTTTATAGTTCAAGTATAACACCCATACTCAGACCAATTTTTCTATTTTACTGATATTACACAAACATATTTGAAACATAGTAGCATAGTCAGATTATCCTTTATCAATAATTAAATTCATCTAAATCCATGATAAAAAAACAACTTTCAAAATGTTTTGACAGTAGAAATAATGCACAAGTCAACTACTTCATACAGAAGCAGTGACAATATCTTAGTAATGACTTATTTTCATACAAGTAGTTCTTCGGAAATTTATTTCCTAACTCAAAATTAACTTTGTGGCCTTAATTAGAATTTATTTTTGGCAGAACAACTCTGAAGTATCATGTGACAAGCTAAAAGAATACATTATATACACAAACTATGTTCACATTCGGGTGGTGGCTTATGGGAGTGACTGCAAATTGGGAATGCCTTTACAGTCACTCCCACCAAGCACTGTACCAAGTGTCAACATAGTTTAAAGGCATAGAAAGGGGAAGTTATCACAGTTTTCATTGTAATTTTAAATACAACAACTCTAAATGACAGTCATTCTGTGGTGAAGAATTTTAAAGACAAATGATGTTCAGTAAGAATGGTAACTGTTCAAGATTATTAACACAAGGCAGATTTGACACTGTGCTCCAACACACAATGACAACTTCCTCTCAACTTTTTGTAACACATTCTATGGGAAAAATTCGACATTCGACATCAAATATAGATAAAGCAAATGTTTAAACTGTTTTAAATATCAACTGTCATATTTAAGTCTAACTTAAATAATGGCAACTGTCATTTATTACACTAAAGTTTATTGATTCTTATGCAATTGGACCAAAGAAGGAAAATCCCATTAGAAAATCAAGGACATGAAATATTATTCTTATTGATGTTCCCTGAACAAAATAAAAAAAAAAATCACAAGTAAATATCCAATTGAGCCCAAAAAAGATCTTAATGTTGACTTCATAACAAAAACAGAAAATTTCTCCAAAGTAACCAGTAACATTTATTTACATGAAATGCTGATTTCCCAATGTTTACACCAAACTAAGTAATGTGACTGAGCCACACACATAAAAGGAAAACGAAAATTTTGATGAATTATCAGCAATAACAGAAGAAGTAATTAAACAGTCACTTGCCTATCTTTGACCCATTATGAACCAGAAAATGAAAACATGACTCTGAACTGATATGAATTTGTGCAATATTATGACAGGCCCTGTGTGCTGCAGTTGCCCAATTGCTAGTCCCCCCCCCCCCCCCCCCAATACATCTTTAGACAATCAATCTGTCAATGATGACAGGATAAATTTTTTCCTTTACATAATTATAGATTGAAATTATAAAGGTAAACTGATTTGCAGTTCTATTATTAAACAGTAATTCACAAGTAGGTAAGAAATAATATGACTAAAGTAAATACAGTATCAAAAGTTATAAGACATACAACTTTCCATGTGTAAATTTGTTATAGCAACAAAAATGTTATTTTGGTATGGAGTTGTGTTACTGACTACATAATATGTTGCCTGATGGCTTACAACTCATTACTGACTTACTAAGAAACTTTAAAAGAAGGGGTCATCAACTCAACAGAGTAAAATTATTAATTAGCAAATTAACACACATCAGTGAACAAAACTGGTGACTTTATTTGGCAAAATTATGCCCACGTTTTAACAAGCTTAAATGGAGGACACTAACACTAAACGCTTTTCAGATAATTTATGAAGTCCTGGGAACATAAGAAAAACGAGTCACTTTTATCGTACTTTCAATTTATGATACATTGTCCTATACAACTGCAAAAGTCTACTGATCTGGGATGAACAAGTCAATGATTAGAATCATGCCAGTGCAACAGAACTCAGGAAACTGAGGTAAAAACAAAACCTGTTATGTTTACATTACGTTCCCAATCATATAAGACTATTTTACACTACACATTTTCCATTCACCGACGAGATCTACTGTAGGTAACACCTAACAATCACATTAGGACGTTCTAATTCTGCTACAGGCGATTGCCTCCAGCAGTAAAACAGAAATACGTCTAGTAGTGAAATAATGCCAACCAACTCGCGCGCCCTTCACAACTGCAGAGGTTATCTGACCAACGCGAACAATAACTACAGTCTGTAACACAGCTCTTGTTCACTCGCACAGTTCCCATACTTCTTTGCTACAGCTTCACTAATATTTACGCAAGTCCGTAACAATGAAATAGCATACATTACGTAAATTGGTTTGGAAATTTGCTTTACACTTACTCTGTACATGAAACAGTCCAACTGAGAATTGACATATTTCTGGCATTTGCCTTAAAATTTCTTCCGTCACTAGATGTACACCTCTATGTTGTGGCCTGAGATTAATTTTTCTCTGAAACCAAGCCGAACCTATCTGCAATCCTATTCCTCTGTTCGATGAAGCCATGTTGAGCACACTACTACATACACTTGCCGCTGTAACTTCAATCACGAATACTATGAAGTCGACAGCATGTTCCAGCTCTCTTTTAGATTCATTTCAGATTCTTCATCATACTTCCACCAACTTCTTGCATGCTCTAACCATTACACTGACGCAACAACCCACCAACTCCCACTACTACTGCAGATCAAAGTCCAAGCAGCACGCGTTGCAAGGTATTAGATTCATAACTATTCCATCAGTGGGCAATCAGCTCGTTTCACTCAAGAACACATTTTTATCGTTTACGTTTCATTAAAATAGGTATCGAAACCTTGCTTGTCAGTAAACCTCCCACATACTTGCACTAGAGCTGCCATCTGTTTTGATTCGATCCCCTAACCATTTCATCGCTGAAGTACGAGAAAGAATAGCTTCTGGTGCTGCGAGTCTCCTCAAAAGATATTGGTTTATTACATATTTATGTGGCCGGTCAGTGAATTTTATCTCCGCTAGAATAAAAAAAGAGTCTACGTTTACGGCGAGGTATTTCTCCAAGAATAGCTGTCAAAACCCCCCGAGAAAGTTTACATTCAGGCTTGCTGGAGGAGGAGAAAAGGCAAATGTAGACAACTTTTCTTCATTTCTATAACCGATATGCTGACCAGGACTGCATTACCTTCCAAGTATTGTTCATGAAATGCTTAATGTAGAACCCACACATGTCACCCACGTTTGCCAAGTACACTGGTCCTGAGCTAAATTGGTTTTATTTTTAACTCTGACAATGAGAAAATACTTGAATATTAACTGTTCTACATCTCGTCGGAAATAAGACTTTGAACTGAGAGTGGTTTAGGGCGCTACGGAGCTTTCATAATGAGATAATAGTGCAACATTGTTCATTGCTTGACTGTAATTGCTAGTAAGGATATTCCGAAGCGGTACTTAAATTCAAGCTCTCAAAGGCGATATTGTCAGCCGGAAAGGAATTAGAACGGGAAGTGATACATCTTATTGTAATCGCTAGTAACAAAAGTGTTTACATCTGTCTTCAAGCGTCTGACAGCTCAGTTTCATCAGCATTTTGGTGGCGTCCTCCCGTGAGTCAAACCAGTACATGACCATTACGCCGCCCTTCGTTGTACTCTTCAGTATCCTCTGATTCTGATAGTCCTATTTCTTATGGATCCACTCAGATGAACAGTATGTCACAGTAGTGTTTCGCAAGCAATCCCCTTTGTAGACTACCTAACTGCATTTTTGCAGTATCCTAGCAATGCACCAGGGTGTGCCTCACGCTTTTCACACGAGACCTAGGTGATTAGTTATTTACTTATTCATTGTTCTCAAAACATTCAGTACAATAGTATCGGACATGTCAAATACAGTGTATGTGTCCAGTAATCCTTAAAATAAATTTGTATAATAATGAGCGTATGGCATTGGTGGCCGGGAGACCCCTCGCAGGGAGGTTCGACCGCCGCTCCACAAGTTCTTTAACGCCACTACGGCGACTTGCGAGTGAATGAGGATGAAAGACACACAACACCCAGTCATCTCGAGGCAGAGAAAATCCCTGACCCCGCCGGGAATCGAACCCGGGACCGCGAGCGCGGGAAGCGAGAACGCTACGGCAAGACCACGAGCCGCGAACAGTATTTGTATGACTGCCTGTGACTCATAGATTTGTTATAAAGTTTTTCTGCGTTTTGTAACGAACACAATTTTATATTTCTGACCACTTGAAGTAAGTTGCCAATCTGCACATCACTCTGAAAACTTATTAAAATCTGACTGGATGTTTATACACCCTTTTTTTTGCATAAAATCATTATAGATACTAGCAACTACTTCAGCTTTTATGTACAACCCTTCGTACAACATCTGAAAGATAGATCAATTCGAAAACTGATAGCTAAAGAAGCGAACATAGCTCGTTCTCAAACATAAATGATTCGTTTAATAAATCTGGCTATTGTGATGAGTTACATCACTTATTATCGTTCCTTTGTTTTGAGCACACCACGTATCTTTGTAAGTCAGTGCTAGGTTACAAGGAGACACAGATACTACTGCTACCAGAATAAAAAAAGTAAAGACGAGGGAGAAGCACCGAAGTTACTGGTTTCCCCGAAATGCAATGCCACTTCATAATAGTGCCGCTAAAGTAACGCTGTAGGCAGTGGCACGACGGCTAATACGGCAGCGGCGCCGTCTGTTACTATTTCCACATGGAGGTAAAGGCCCGTCCACACGCAACGATCTGTCTGCACAAATGTCTGCGCACATCACTTCTGCGCAGAAAGATCGTTGCGTGTGGACAGAAGATTTGCACCAACCTGAGGTGTGTGCAAACCTGGAAGTTGGAGTTGGAGGTTTGAGCGAAACCTCTCAAATCTGTGGGTTCAAACCACATCTGCGCAGACGAGTTGGAGCGTGTGGACAGGAGATCGCCGCAAATCTGGCGCGAAACAGCTGTTTGCTCAGTCTAGTGTTTGAATTTGTGCGCACAGGGCATTAAAATGGCTGATAAATCGTCAGTGTTCTCGAGAGTTTGTTAGTGAATTCATTGAAATATGTAGAAACCACCCATGTTTGTGGAAGATTAAAGTAAAGAATATAGTGGCCGAGACAAAAAGACAGCACCATACAATGCCCTAATTGAAAAATTGCGGGCAGTTGACGCCTCGGCAAACAGAGAAACAGTAATAAAAAAAAAATTTCGTTGCGAACTGTTTACCGAAAAGAGTTATCCAAAGTTCAGAAATCTAGAAGATCTGGTGTAGGAGTAGATCAAGTATACCAGCCAACGTTATGGTATTTTGATCTGCTTGGCTTTCTTAAGGTTCGCCCTGCAAATCTCGCAGTAAATTTACGTGAGAAAACTGCTTTCGCTTTAGCAGCCACTGTCTACACCATTTTGACCGCTTTCACTGTTTCCTGCGGTTGGTCTGAATGTTTTTTGCAACACAAGTTGCGAACACAGACCACAACAGAACTTCCTCCATTTCTATATTTCAGAATAACTGAATTAAATTTTTGACATTTACGGGGAGCGTAGTCGCTTGCCACTGATTTCTTTTCTACACCGACAGATGGCGGGCGAGTACTAGATTGGGGTTTGTGTCGTGTGAACACACCACATTTGCAGCGATCTTTTGCATGTACAGACATCTGCGACGATGACTGCGCAGACACATCGTTGCATGTGGACCGGGCTTAAAAATACCTTCAAGGTTCCCGTACGCTCCTGTCAAAATTCTGGTGCACAGATTTTAATATGCCCTGAAATGAGATATTCGGGCGGACACTGATGCTAGCATTTAGGTTATGACATTAGATCGGAGTTAGGAATCCAGTAAGAAGGAGAGGTTGGTTGGTTGGTTTGGGGAAGGAGACCAGACAGCGTGGTCATCGGTCTCATCGGATTAGGGAAGGATGGGGAAGGAAGTCGGCCGTGCCCTGTCAGAGGAACCATCCCGGCATTTGCCTGGAGTGATTTAGGGAAATCACGGAAAACCTAAATCAGAATGGCCGGACGCGGGATTGAACCGTCGTCCTTCCGAATGCGAGTCCAGTGTCTAACCACTGCGCCACCTCGCTCGGTAACAAGGAGAGAAACCATGGAAGTTAGAGTAGGAAGTTTGTTTCGTTAAGAAATAACACGTCGCCATCAAAAACACTTTTAAACGAATAAGTACTCACAAACCAAAATCTATTCTTGAAGCCGGGTCCTTACATCCAAAATCACGCTACAGCTCGCACTGTTCTGCAGTCTCATCATCAGCTATCGTTCACACAGGACGACACAAATGCTATGTAGTTGCTAATGTAGTAGCACATACTGTGATATTACAACTGAGCCAAGGGCTAAATGCACAGAAAAGAAAACGCAAATGTTGCTTACAAAAATTGATTTCGCGTACTAATAAAATGGGCTACAAACCTGTCTTACTAAACAGCTAAAACGGTCACCACTACCAGGTGCAAGCTGCCGTTTTCCTCACATGTGAGACACTCAAGATTGACTGCGGAATCTTATTCTTCCTACCGCTAGTGTAACTGAGACTTGGGAACATCACAGCTCTGTGATCATTGACTCACTTCCTCAAATGTCTCAGACTTATCATGCTATAGTCAACTGATATTTTCTTTTGCGAATAAAATCGTCTAGATCGATTATTATACAGAGTGTTAGGGGTATAAGTGCGTATTGCAAGGGGTATAAGTGCAGATAACGTGCCCTTGGTACCGTAACATGTACCCACTTCATTGTGTTAGTTGTTTTTCATGCATCCATCAGTCTTCCCCATAATTTAGTCCTGATGTTTTCTGCTTGGGGGTAGCTACAGCAGTAAGTGGACTACACATGTCAGTATAGGCTGATTGTTCTGTGTCCACATTTCAATACCTGGTCCATTGCCAAAGGCAAAAATAAACATCAATGGTCTGCTCCTGCCAAATTTACTTGCAGATACTAACCAACCTAAACACATACCACTCACAATAGCTACAATTATTAGTCTGCAAATGAAGTAAATACTTTACAATTAAATGAAAACCCTTAGCTGCCTACAGGCGTTGACATACGTCAGTGAAGACAGATGAAAATGTGTGCCCCAACCAGGACTCGAACCCGGGATCTCCTGCTTACATGGCAGACACTCTATCCACTTGAGTCACTGAGGACACAGAGGATAGTGCGACTGCAGAGATTTATCTCTGGCACGCCTCCCGCGGAACCCATATTCTCAACGTATTGTCCCAGACATGTCAGAAAGAACAGATAACATCTTTAGTACATATGAAGTAAATACTGTTGTAATTTTGTTCAGTACATGGTCCTCAGTCACCAATACAAGTATCTGTACATACACTCCAACAACCTGCATGTTTCTACTTTTAAATGGCAAACCCCCTAATGTTTCACAATTGCTAAATGTGTATGGGAATTGGATATACATTCTCATCTACTGCTCCCCTCTCTATCTGTCTCCTCCCCCTCTCTGTATCTGTACATATCCTCCTGTCCTATCTCTGCACCACCCTCTACACATGCTTTTCTTCCATCACTCTCTGTCCATCTCCTCTCTCCCCCTGTCACTGACCTTGAACCTTGTTTATTGTCATAGCCAACGAAACCTTGATTGGGAATTAAAATCGCTTAAAATAAATGGGTAAATCGGGTGGGATCATTGGTGTACAGGGTATGAGAACTTTCCCACTGCTGGATTCGTGAAGATAGTGGCTTCAGTGACAGTATTTCACGTAGTTCTGTTCTGCAAATGGGGAGCACAGCATTTTCGTTCTTGCACAGTTCGAACTTTTATTACAGTATTGTTTAAAACAGGAAGTAAATTGGTCAAGAGCATTTCGAGATTTTTAGCAGTAACATTAAACATTAACTAGGCTTTTATGGTCACGTAGATTGTAACTATGCATTTATATACGATATATGTTTAAAAAATGTATAGCCTATGTCTGTCTGGAGGTTTAGTGGAGTATTGTACAAAAATTTGAAGTATATCAGTCAAGAAATTTTCGAGATTCTTGCTAACAATGTTTCCTCTTTTCATATGAATAAAATATGAAACTTATGTCACCTGAAGTTTTATTAGAGAAATATATAAAAATTTGAAGTAAATCACTCTAGAACTTTTCGAGATTTTTGGTCACAACATTAAAAAAATGGTACAAATGGCTCTGAGCACTATGGGACTTAACTGCTGAGGTCATCAGTCCCCTAGAACTTAGAACTACTTAAACCTAACCAACCTAAGGACATCACACACATCCATGCCTGAGGCAGAATTCGAACCTGCGACCGTAGCGGTCACGCGGCTCCAGACTGTAGCGCCTACAACCGCACGGCCACTCCGGCCAGCCGGTAACAACATTAAACAACAACTTGTCTTTATATACTGGTAGTAGTATACAGAGTACTCCATTGATCGTGACCGGGCCAAATATCTCACGAAATAAGCGTCAAACGAAAAAACTACAAAGAACGAAACTTGTCTAGTTTGAAGGGGGAAACCAGATGGCGTTATGGTTGGCCTGCTAGATGGCACTGCCATAGGTCAAACGGATATCAACTGGGTTTTTTAAAAATAGGAACCCACATTTTTTATTACATATTCATGTAGTACGTAAAGAAATATGAATGTTTTAGTTGGACCACTTTTTTCGCTTTGTGAGAGATGCCGCTGTAATAGTCATAAACATATGGCTCACAATTTTAGGCAAACAGTTGGTAACAGGTAGCTTTTTTAAATTAAAATACAGAATGTAGGTATGTTTGAACATTTTATTTTGGTTGTTGCAATGTGATGCGTGTACCTTTGTGAACTTATCATTTCTGAGAATGCATGCCGTTACAGCGTGATTATCTGTAAATACCACATTAATGCAATAAACGATCAAAAAGGTGTCCGTCAACGTCAATGCATTTGGCAATATGTGTAACGACATTCCTCTCAACAGCGAGTAGTTCGCCTTCCGTAATGTTCACACATACATTGACAAGGCGCTGACGCATGTTGTCAGGCATTTTGGTGGATCACGATAGCAAATATCCTTCAACTTTCCCCGCAGAAAGAAATCCGGGGACGTCAGATCCGATGAAGAACGTGTGGGCCATAGTTTGGTGCTTCAACGACCAATCAACCTCTCATGAAATAAGCTATTCAATTCCGCTTCAACCGCACGCGATACAAACTTCTGAAATGTTGTACTATGGAAGAATGCTGAAGATTAAGTTGTTAGATCGATAACAACTGAGGATATACTCAAGAATCAAGAATTGTATTCACCACAGGTCATTTTACAATGATTTTGGCTTCGTCATACAGGATGTACTAGTACATACAGAATAATAAAATAAACAAGTGTCAGTATATTATAGAATACATTTCAAGCATGGCAACTTACCAAATTACACCAGGATAGCTTCTGAAAGTTAATGCATTAAGCTATACTATAATCTAATTAATATACTATTGTATTGATTATTGTATACACTATGTAATTACACACGATTAACCACAGCACACAATAATATGTTTAACTACAGACAACTTTTAAATGCTAATATTCTCCTCAGGCATCTCAAAGAATTCTTTAATGTCATAGAATGAATGATCTGACAGCCAGCTGTACCACTCAAAAGAAATTATATCCATAGACTGAACATCAATTGGCAGTTTATTGAATATTTTGAGTGGGTTAACTTTGTGGGAATTTCCTGTTCTTGCTAATCTGTGGCGCAGTAGGTCTAAATTACCCTTAGCCCTGATGTTGTGTTCATGTATTTCCCCTCTAGCAATAAATTCTGAAATATTATTTTTAATGTAGAGTACAGACACACAGATGTATAAATTTATAATTGTGAGTGTTATGAGTCTGGAATCGAAGAAGACGACAGTGTTCCCTATGATCTCTTTTACATATTATGCGTAAGACTTTTTTTTTTTTGTAATTTCAAGATGTTCTTGATGTGAGGAGAGTGCCCCCCATATAATCAGACCACATGAAATATGTGACTCGAATAGCCCAAAGTATGTCACCCCAAGGTGCTCCAAGCTCACTACCTCCCTTAGTTTCAAGATAAGGTCTGCCACCCAAGATATTTTTTCACATACGTGATTGATATGTTCCTCCCAATAGAGTTTAGAGTCAATGTGAATACCTAAGAGTTTTAGCGGTTTATTGCCTACTTCATTTGTTCTTCCCATTACATCTAAATCTATATCTACAACTACATCTATACACTGCAAATCACTGGCCACTGTAAAGTGCATGGCAGAGGGTATATCCCAGTGTATCAGATACTAGGGTTTCCTTGCATCCCAGTCACATATGAGGTGCGAGAAGAATGATTGTTTAAATGCCTCTTGTGTGCTGTAATTAACCTAATCTCGTCTCCGTGTGCGTGCATTATGTAGGGGGAGTCATGTAGAACCATCATTTAAAGCCGTTTCTTGAAACATTGTAAGTAGGGCTTCTCAGGATAGTATATGTCTACCTTCAAGAGCCTGCCAGTTCACTTTCTTCAGCATCTCTGTACTAATGCTGTCCCTTGAGTCAAACAAACATGTTAGTTTTTTCGTTTGACGCGTATTTCGTGAGATATTTGCCCCGGTCATGGTCAATGGACCACCCGATATAGAGGAGGACAGCATGAATGGTAACATGTTTGTTTGAATTAAGGGACAGCGTTACAGAGGTGCTGAAGAAAGTTAACTGGCAGAAAGGTAGACATAAACTATCCTGAGAAGCCCTACTTACAATGTTTCAAGGACCAGCTTTAAATGATGATTCTACATGACTCCCCCTACATAATGCACCCATAGGGCGACAAGATTACGTTAATTACAGCACACAAGAGGCATTTAAATAATCATTCTTCTCGCACCTCATATGTGAATGGGATGCGGGGAAACCCTAATATCCGATACACTGGGATGTACCCTCTGTCATGCACTTCACAGTGGTAAGTGATTTGCAGCATATAAATGTAGATGTAGATATAGATGTAGAGTACATCCTCATTTGTTATCGATATAACAATTTAATCTTCAGTATTCTTCTATAGAATACCTTTCACAAGTTTGTATCTTCTTGTTGTCTAAATTGCCTACCATCCACATTTCACTGCAGTACAAAGTTAAACTGCAACTTTTAAATTCGTATTAAGACGTAAACAATGTCCTCTTTTTCAGAAATGTAGTAAATTTGGGTTCATGGAAAACTAATAAATTACATTAGTAGAGATAGAAAAATGCAGATATTAACAAGAATGCAATATTGTAAGTTTTTCACCTACAGATCTGTATGTGTAACTGAATCAAGGAGGCGAGAAGACTTAAGATGGAGAAATTTTCTTTGGGTTTCCTTATGGATTCACAAGGATCGTCCCAGTGATGGATTATAAAGGTAATCTGTAATGTGGAAGGTAAAATCAATTGTAGCTTTAGTGTGGAATGAACTTGCTGTACTACAAAACATAAAATTTTGAAGTCTACATTAACTCTTAAGGCAGAACCGTTTTCAATATTTTTAAATCTAAGTGACAAGAAAATACCAACCTATTAAGAGAGGAACTAAATTTCCTTATGAGTTCATGATCATTGTGAATATTTTGTGAATAAAACAGACTAGACCACTTAACACATGTCTTTATTTATAGCACCATTCTAAATGCTAGCATCATCAGATCAAAAGTTAGAACTTTGAAAACAAGATTCTGTTGATGCTACAATTAAGAATGTGTTTTATTGATACTGACATTGAACTTTGTTTTACAGGTTCTAAGTTTTGACCTGATAATGTCAGTAGCCAAACTGGCATTTATACTACTACCAGTATATAAAGACAAGTTCTTGAGTAATTTACTTCAAAGTTTTACATATTTCTTCAATAAACGTTCAGATGAAACAAGTTTCATATTTTATATATATAAAAAGAGGAAATGTTGACAGCAAGAATCTCTAAAAGTTCTTGACTCATATATTTCAAATTTTTGCACAATACTCCACTAAACCTTTAGACAGACATAGGCTACACATGTTTTAAACATACATCGAATATAAACACCCAGTTACAATCTACATGACGATAAAAGCCATGTCAGTGTTTAATATTAATACTAATAATCTCGAAAAATGTGTAATGACAATGCTGTCGGCCATGTCCGGCGGAACAGACACTCTACACTTTTATAACATAGCAGCTATGAACAACAATATTCTAGAAAATTACTCAGACAGTGACCACATTAGGGATTGAAATTAATCAATGCAGATGAGAGGTACATGGTCCAGGAGGCCGTGTTGACGTTATTTGGACTGGGGAAGTTGGGTCGGTCGGAAAACGTGTCTGGATGGTTGAGGCAGTTAAGGCAACCATTGTAGAGAAGCAAGCGTCCGGATCCCAGTCGCGATCCAGCACAAATTTTCAACTCGCAACACTGATTAATTTTAGTTCGCCAATGCAGCCACCTTCGGAAAAATTTCCCCGAATATTGATATTCACGCCCACTGAATCATAATAGAGTATGGTGTCTCTTTTGTCAGACACGTCCAACAGAATTGGCACTACAGACATATAGAGGGTGTTTCACAATTCATGTTACACACTTCTAGAGGTTGTAGAGGGGATGTAGTAGAACAAGTTTTACATAGCAACCCATGTCCAGAAATGGTTTGTCTCCAGGTTACAAGGGAAACGAGACCTCAGTCAAGCAACAGATATTTGTTACACTGTTCGTCTGTTACAGTAGGCTACCTACATTCACTTATGGTATCATGATGTGGTGTCACGTGAGGTTCTCTGTTTTCATCTGTCTTGTTTTCGTGCTTCCTGATGATGTGTCAGTTCACTTCAATGGTGATTAGTACTGCAGTAACAGGATGCCTGAGTACATCCTAGCAGAGTACACAAGTGTGTTGTTAATTTAAGATGAAGCTCACTGTAATGTGGGAGAAGCTCGACATCTCAAAAGAAGAAATTAATGTTTTTAAGCTGGTAATATTAAACTCTTTGTTATTGAACTAGTACGTGTAGTATCTCTGTTTGCATGTCTGTGAAGGAGAATTTTAATTTCCAGAGTGACGTCCACTACATCCACAGCATACGCAATTTCGTACACATAGACAAGTTACTCTGATGGTGTAGAAGCAGCTGCCGACTCTGATGGTCGCCTGAAAATTTTCTGAAATGTAAGAGAGAGAAAAATTCTATAGGATCTTCTCGAATTGGGATACTGCCATTCGCATTTGATCATACGATGATTGTTTGCGAGTGAAATGAAATCGTTTAGCAGAGAAAACTTTCTTTATACTTTTGACTGTGTTATTGAAGCAGATTCTACAGCAAATATCGACCACCAAATGTTCAAAGTCCTATACAAACATGTCATACATTACAGTTCATCACAGAATCTTTTGATCACAAAGAAATGCGCGAAATTACCTATGAAATGCGTCAGACTGTATTATGCCTGTTACTGATCTCCACATCAGCGTTACATACCGCTTGTGGATCTCAATAAACACAAATTATACAATATGGCGGCTAACAATGACTTTTCATTGCATGCACTTCATTCAAGTCCTCTCATTATCCAGTTTCGCAACAAAGTCCAACCACATACTGATTTTCTTACATTTCTTCGCTCGCCATGGAGCAATGATAAGTCAAGGAATAAATATTACACTCGTGCAGGGGAAATGCACCGCCTCGCAGTATATATTAGCTTTGAAACAATAACAATAGGAAGGTCATTGAATGGATCAGCTGATCGATTCAAGACCCCCAACCGACAAGCGATATTATGTGGCCACCCCCGTAAGAGCGAAATTTTGTTTAGAATGCTTCGCAAACCCACTCTGCACTAGCCGTATGCAATACCTTGTCAACCAAAAGGCGTTCACTTCAGTAGTGGGACTACCTTCATGTCGCCCCGAAGTACCGTTATCCAAGATGAGCGCGATGACATCACCCAAGATGGCGGCCATTACGTCATGTGATGACGTCATCCAAAATAGCGGCTTTTGGCCGGAAGTTTGAATTTTGGTGGGAAGATAGGTCACTTGCGATACCTCCACTAACCTAAGTCACCCGACTGCCACCTCTTTCTAGGGATTGGCGGGAAAATGACTCAGCCTGCACTGGACTGCTGGAGAGGGAAAGGAGTGTACTTTATTAATTTTGGAACAATTTATTCAGGGACGGATTTTGAAAGATGGTATATTTATCACAGTGATACAGAACACACACTCTGACATGCTTGGGGTCACGCCACTCAGCCTACAGACCTGCAAACCACTTGCAAAGAATGCAACACATTTATGTCCATAGAGCCAAACAACTCATAAATTGTCAAAATAATAATCCATCTAAAAGACTCTGCAAACATGCAAGCTAATCGTCAACTATCGAAATAATGCACCAGTCTTTATTTAAACAATTTGAGGCACTACCACCAGCCAGTGTGTTTCCCATGAGGTCCAGAGTCCTACTGACCTAGTACTTAGTACCACCACCAGAGTGTGCTGTCATCTGTTCCGTGACGTAATCCAAGATGGCACCCATGATGTCTGCTGATGATGCAAGTACTGTTATCCCAACCGAGCGAGGTGGCGCAGTGGTTAGACACTGGACTCGCATTCGGGAGGACGACGGTTCAATCCCGCGTCCGGCCATCCTGATTTAGGTTTTCCGTGATTTCCCTAAATCGCTCCAGGTAAATGCTGGGATGGTTCCTTTCAAAGGGCACGGCCGACTTCCTTCCCCGTCCTTCCCTAATCCGATGAGACCGATGACCTCGCTGTCTGGTCTCCTTCCCCAAACCAACCAACCAACTGTTATCCAAGATGGCGGATTTTGGCGGGAAACAGTTAAACCCACAAAATTTGTCTACATATCATCAAATACATACAAGACGCACAAGAATATTAGAAGCCAGGAACATATTTACCAGTGTAATTACAATTAAATATTCAGATTGCTGCTACAGTCTGACACCAATTGATTTACAATGATGTCTCCTCTTGACGGCTGTGGTTCTGGAACGAATCTCAGTGTCTAGAGTGCACATAATTTTCCACATAAAAAAATCTCTCTCATACCCTCATGGTTATCGATATGCTGAATCTATATACATTCCTCATGATAGTACACACACTCATATTCTCTGGTCATACCACAACATAAGCCACAGTAACTTAACACTGCAATATATACAAATTTTACACAAACAGTGCAGTTATGTTTTATATCTGCACAATGCCCAAAAAAATTATGGTATGCCTACACTCACACCAGCTATATATCTCGATTCTCCTCGGTCCTAGGAAATTATCTGATAAAGTCTTACAATCAGCACTTATGGAAGGTGATGCATCCTGCCAAGATTCTCTCAAAATGTGTTATGAAGGGCAGGCGTCTGACACCGGGTGTGATAATGAATACCACACCCCTGGATGTAATGCTTAGAACGACATCATCGATGCAGCTTGGTGTACTGTAATCATCATCACTACCGATACAACAACAAGAAAAATCCGAATTCCTTCTTCCTTGAGATCCTAATGTGGCCCCCATCCATCACATGATACCCTTCCTGCTTTCAACACACACAAACGTTCTCACTGCTATGTAGAGACTCCCAGCACAAAGGATGTCTTGTGAATGAATGGTGGATTATGATTGGCTCTTATCGAATTTAACCCCCAAATTACTGATGCCACCGGTGTGGAAGCACCGTCCACCTTTCTTTTTTTTCTGCAGACAAGACTTTCAGCAGCAGAAAACTATTTTACACAAATCGCCATATTGCACTGACATCTAAACCTTGCAAAGTGCCCTACATATCTTCAAATATGGACAGACTCTTAATTGCACTGCTGTCCCTCTGAGGACAGTAGATTGAATATTAGAGCATGAAACCAATCTCCAACCCAGCAATATATCACCGCGTACCTTGGCAATGTAGTAAACATATAATTCGTATCATGCGCCATACAAAATCAGCCCTCTTACATCATTCATACATATACCACGAAGACAGACAGCACCGTATACAGCCCTTGCAGCACTAGATATTGCTCTGTGAGGGCGGCAGTCATCCACTACCGACGGGTGACCAGAGCACCCTCAGTGGACCGAAGTCACTCTCAGAACTGTTCTACAAATTCGGTCTCATTTCCCCTCGGCACGAATGCGTTACAGTTTCTGGTCCGGACCTACTTGCTCGCTTGTTTTTCTACACCCATCTCCAGACACTGGGATTGCAAGAACACATGTATTTTCGCATGGTTTGCCATAATATTACACCATTTTCGCGGTAATTCTCGATATCAAGCACACAGCAGTATCCTATTGATCGCTCATGCAGCATAATTCCGAATATATAGACTGGAAATTATTTCTCTACAAACCCCAAACTTTAGCGAGGTGAAGCGTGCTCTAAACCACTGAGTAAGTAGAAACTTATCCCGTCTGTGATGACCTTTACGTGAGAACTCGAATTAAATAGAGGGAAATGATATTTCCACTTGCAAATACCGATGTCAGTGATGTAACAGATTCCAAATTATCCCTATAATTTACAAATTCGACTAAGGTGTTTCTCATGTCTAGAGAACCGGAAAATGTGTCTTCCACCTGCTAGATCCACTCACCACAATCGAACTTCACTCAACTAAATAAAGTAGTCAAATGCGAAGAAGCAGTCAACTGAACAATTTACATGGGAGGGAATAATGGTCCAGAGCAAACACATGTTCATATTGAATCTTGTCAAATTTCCACTTGATCACGAAAGCTGCCCAATACATACTAAGTACTAGTTTGCTATTCAGCTGTCTACAGGACAATACGGTTAAGTCAGCTACATTCCTACTCTCCAACAGGCCTCTACATTAGGACAGTTTCTACTGTTAATGAGAAACTTGAACCATTCCCATCACCGGCGCTACATGCCAAGCACTTACAGGTAGAATCGTCCTAGGAAACTGGTCAAATATATGTTTTACCATTGAACTTACAACTAAATGTTACAATGGCGGTCTCAGTTGAAGGACATTTGACAAAGAGCGAAGTATCGGAAATACACCCTGCTGATGCTGTGGCTCTGGAAATAGAAATACCTGTACCATTCTTGTGGCTTGACATACTCTTCCCTTTGTTGTCACAGTACTCCACGTCAAATCCGTAACTTCCTTACGGCTGGACATAGTCATTTCTTTTGCACATGTCGGAACACAAACACATACTTTATAAGTCTGATGCTCAAGATGAACCCATCATGCACCACCTACTACTATGTATAATACATCACCAATAAATGATTGCAGACGATACAAAATAATACCGACCGAAAATCAATGATGGGTGGACATGTCTCATAAATTTTTCTTACGAGTGCTACCACCATGTCTTAGAAAGAGAGGTGTAATCGTCTTACAAACCGCTATATGTTAAAAAAAAAAAACACAACAACATTATCATCACAAGCGGTCTTGGTTCTACAGGTGCACACAAGTATCCATGTTAAAAGCTATACTCGCTTTATAAATCCATGTATGGCATTACCTACAAATGACATGGTTTTTCCAGACAAACACCATGACACTGAATATAGACAGCGATCGCCGGAGTGTATATTATCACACCAGGAGTGTGGTTACATGCAATCGACAGTGAACCCTCGTAATAAAATTATCGAATTTTGAAAGTGATTCGGTTAAGGAGCGTGGTATGAAACAGATATTTGCAACGCCCTCACGCCGCCGCCATTAGATATTTCTCCAGTATTTGTAACGCATTCTGTCTCGATGCCATATCATACACTCCTGGAAATGGAAAAAAGAACACATTGACACCGGTGTGTCACACCCACCATACTTGCTCCGGACACTGCGAGAGGGCTGCACAAGCAATGATCACACGCACGGCACAGCGGACACACCAGGAACCGCGGTGTTGCCCGTCGAATGGCGCTAGCTGCGCAGCATTTGTGCACCGCCGCCGTCAGTGTCAGCCAGTTTTCCGTGGCATACGGAGCTCCATCGCAGTCTTTAACACCGGTAGCATGCCGCGACAGCGTGGATGTGAACCGTATGTGCAGTTGATGGACTTTGAGCGAGGGCGTATAGTGGGCATGCGGGAGGCCGGGTGGACGTACCGCCGAATTGCTCAACACGTGGGGCAGGAGGTCTCCACAGTACATCGATGTTGTCGCCAGTGGTCGGCGGAAGGTGCACGTGTCCGTCGACCTGGGACCGGACCGCAGCGACGCACGGATGCACGCCAAGACCGTAGGATCCTACGCAGTGCCGTAGGGGACCGCACCGCAACTTCCCAGCAAATTAGGGACACTGTTGCTCCTGGGGTATCGGCGAGGACCATTCGTAACCGTCTCCATGAAGCTGGGCTACGGTCCCGCACACCGTTAGGCCGTCTTCCGCTCACGCCCCAACATCGTGCAGCCCGCCTCCAGTGGTGTCGCGACAGGCGTGAATGGAGGGACGAATGGAGACGTGTCGTCTTCAGCGATGAGAGTCGCTTCTGCCTTGGTGCCAATGATGGTCGTATGCGTGTTTGGCGCCGTGCAGGTGAGCGCCACAATCAGGACTGCATACGACCGAGGCACACAGGGCCAACACCCGGCATCATGGTGTGGGGAGCGATCTCCTACACTGGCCGTACACCACTGGTGATCGTCGAGGGGACACTGAATAGTGCACGGTACATCCAAACCGTCATCGAACCCATCGTTCTACCATTCCTAGACCGGCAAGGGAACTTGCTGTTCCAACTGGACAATGCACGTCCGCATGTATCCCGTGCCACCCAACGTGCTCTAGAAGGTGTAAGTCAACTACCCTGGCCAGCAAGATCTCCGGAACTGTCCCCCATTGAGCATGTTTGGGACGGGATGAAGCGTCGTCTCACGCGGTCTGCACGTCCAGCACGAACGCTGGTCGAACTGAGGCGCCAGGTGGAAATGGCATGGCAAGCCGTTCCACAGGACTACATCCAGCATCTCTACGATCGTCTCCATGGGAGTATAGCAGCCTGCATTGCTGCGAAAGGTGGATATACACTGTACTAGTGCCGACATTGTGCATGCTCTGTTGCCTGTGTCTATGTGCCTGTGGTTCTGTCAGTGTGATCATGTGATGTATCTGACCCCAGGAATGTGTCAATAAAGTTTCCCCTTCCTGGGACAATGAATTCACGGTGTTCTTATTTCAATTTCCAGGAGTGTATTTCTGGCACTCTCATATCTCGAAACGAGCCACGTTTCTCGAACCTATCAACTACAGTAAAATTCCAACATTGTTTTAGGTAGCCCCTATGTATGTTGCAACTACTCCTGAGACTCTGTGCTACCATCCCTACAGCTTTCCGCATTGTTTCAATATAAGGCAGAACTGAGTAGAAGTCGCAGAAAGCTATATCTACCACCTTCGGCAACATGCGAAGCTGAGTTACTGTGACAGATATGTGTTTGGACCATTTGATGGAAACGAAGCCTGCTCCTGCAACACGAGGTAGTATAAAAGACAGTACAGGAACTGGGGTAAGGACATGGATTTTGCTACTGCATTGTGGTGCTTCTCCAAACTACAAGCAGGTACTACCGATCCACGTCCCTCAGGGTCCATTCACCTCTATCACCCCAACATTCTATCATCGTTATTCTGTTCCATCCACCAGAGAAAAATTACGAACTATAAAAGCTCCATTAACTTCATCCGATAGAGAACTCGATAAGATCATATCTCTCTCCTCCCATATATCGAAAACAAATACCGCATGTGTGCCGGCATTGAGCACATGTGACAAGCCCATTCAATATACAGCTATTGATCCACTACACAGACCAGCTTAAAGTGTCATCACCTGTACTGTAGGAGGATGACCGTATCCCACAAACTGTATTGTAAGTCGCAAGAGACGCTCCCTGTGACCTCATGTCGTTGTTTGAAGCATTGGTTGTTCTCTGCTGTAACACACTCTGTACACTGCCATACATTTTGTTTTTCCTCCACGACTTCAAGGGCCATGTCAGGTTCTAAACTGACATTAACACGTTCTGATCCATTGCCTCTCGCAGAAAACTAGACGTCTCACCGTGTAAATCATCTTGTTACTGCGGCTACCATAACACACCACACACACTAGGTGATTTTAAATAAAAGACAGTTACAACATAAGGAAACTGGAAGAGTCTGGCGGCGTTGTAGTGGGTTTCCAAACTGCTGTCCGAAAGTGATTGACGACCTCTACATTTAAACTCATCTGTAGCATTGACAGAATAGCTAATGGCTTTGAGTTCCATTTTGACTGATTCCTCTCATTGCAGTCATGTACGCGCTCGTTGTTTCGGTGCTATCCATCCCCAGAATGTGTTGTCCCTGCACCAAAACTCTTTCTTCAGCTCAAACAAGCGACGTTAGTCAATCATTATGTGGTAACCAACAGCATACCAGTGGACGGAATGGGGTGGAAAAGACACCATTCATTCACAATACATCCTTCTTGCTGGGATGTAGGAGTCTCTACATAGCGGTGAGCACGTTTGTGGATGTTGAAAGCAAGAAGGGTAACACGAGGTGGATGGGGGCCACTTTAGGATCTCAAGGAAGAAGGAATTCGGATTTTTCTTGTTGTTGTATCGGTAGTGATGATGATTACAGTACACCAAGCTGCATCGGTGATGTCTTTCCAAGCATTACATCCAGGGGTGTGGTATTCATTATCACACCCAGTGTCGGACGCCTGCCCTTCATAACACTTTTTGAGAGAATCTTGGCAGGATGCATCACCTTCCATAAGTGCTGATTGTAAGACTTTATCAGATAATTTCCTAGGACCGAGGAGAATCGAGACATATAGCTGGTGTGAGTGTAGGCATACCATAATTTTTTCGGGCACTGTGCAGATATAAAACATAACTGCACTGTTTGTGTAAAATTTGTATATATTGCAGTGTTAAGATACTGTGGCTTATGTTGTGGTATGACCAGAGAAGATGAGTGTGTGTACTATCATGAGGGTTGTATTGATTCAGCATATCGATAACCGTGAGGGTATGAGAGAGATTTTTTTATGTGGAAAATTATGTGCACTCTAGATACTGAGATTCGTTCCAGAACCACAGCTGTCAAGAGGAGACATCATTGTTCATCAATCAGTGTCAGACTGTAGCAGCAATCTGAATATTTAATGGTAATTACACTGGTAAATATGCTCCTGGCTTCCAATATTCTTGTGTGTCTTGTATGTATTTGATGATCTGTAGACAAATTTTGTGGGTTTAACTGTCAGTTAATTTTACCGCTGAAAGTCTCGTCTACAGAAAATAAGGGCGAATGGTGCTCCCACTGGACCTGCACCGCAGCTATGCCTCATCACACCAGCAATGGTAAACACATGCGCACACAGTCCAGAGGATGACTTAGCCCTTATTTAGATAGACATGTGATGTCAGTATAACACTCTAAGAACTTTCACATGCCATCTGCAGTGGAGTGAGAGTGATGGCTCGCACTGGGTTGCGTCAAGCTGTGGCTCATGGTGGCATCGATGTGCGGGCGCTCTTGGAGTGTTTGTGCTCTGTAAATAGGTTTTTGCTCCGTCTGGTCGTGTCAGAAACAGTGCCTAGGTGAACACGTACTTTGAGAGGAATTTCTCTGGTAAAAACTATGAAAGGGATGTCACCACATGATGCTTGCAGGACCCAAATGGGCACCTGTGCATCACTTCGTGGGGGATGGCGGTGCATCCCTACTTCTGGGAGCGTGTGCGGCAGCCTCATCTGCAACCCAATGGACAGGGGGTGGTGGGCAGTGCCTGCATACATTGTTTCCGTGTCTGCTGCATTATTTTGCGAGCAGGTCTGTAGGCTGTGCTATGCATTATTTGGTCAGTTAACGAGTTGATTTCATGTCTGCACATCAGTGTACTGCATTATTTAAGAGCAGTTTGAATATCTGTACTGAAATTATTTCTGTAATTTAACAGTTGTTTGCGAGTCTGCAGAGCATTATTTAAGTGTAGTTTGCAGGTCTGTGGGCTGTGTGGGATGACCCCAAGCATGTCAGAGCGTGCGTTTGTATCAGTGTGATAAATATACTATCTCAGATCCATCCCTAAATAAATTGCTGCAAAACAAATAAAGTACACTCCGTCTTCTCCCCAGCAGCCCAGCGTAGGCTGAGTCATTTTCCCCTCCAGACAGTCATCTTGGGTTATGTCATGGAATGGATGACAGCACCCTCTGGTGACAGTACTGTGTACTAGGTCAGTAGGACTCGGGACCTCATGGCAAACACACTGGATGGCGGTAGTGCCTCTAATTGTTTAAATAAAGACTGGTGCATGATTTCGAC
This sequence comes from Schistocerca piceifrons, assembly GCF_021461385.2. Lineage (NCBI taxonomy): Eukaryota > Metazoa > Arthropoda > Insecta > Orthoptera > Acrididae > Schistocerca > Schistocerca piceifrons. The sequence continues at coordinate 619,855,070 of NC_060139.1, read as the reverse complement.
AGTTGATGATTAGCAAGCATGTTTGCAGAGTCTTTTAGATGGAATATTATTTTGACGATTTACGTGTTGTTTGCCTCTCTGGACATAAATGTATTGCATTATTTACGAGTGGTTTGCAGGCCTGTAGGCTGTATGGCGTAACCCCAAGCATGTCAGAGTGTGTGTTCTGTATCACTGTGATAAATATACCATCTTTCAAAATCCGTCCCTGAATGAATTGTTCCAAAATTAATAAAGTACACTCCTTCCTCTCTCCAACAGCCCAGTGCAGGCTGAGTCATTTTCCCACCAATCCCTAGGAAGAGGTGGCGGTCGGATGACTTAGTTTAGTGGAGGTAGCCCAAGTGACTTTTTTCCCGCTATTTTCCTTGGTTAGTAGAGGTGTGTTGCATTGTCCTGGTGGAATTTGAGCTTCCCGCCATTTTCTGGGGGAGGGGAAGGGGGTGTTGGATTAGTAACCCAACTGACCTATCTTCCCGCCAAAATTCAAACTTCCCGCCAAAAGCCGCCATTTTGGACGACTTCATCACATGAACGTCACAGCCGCCATCTTGGATGACCTCATCGCCCCCATCTTGAATAACGGTACTTCGGACTGACACAAAGGTGGTCCCACTACTCACTTTAACTTTACATAAAAAATTATTTCTCAGCCTAATTTCATAAATGGCTGCTATCAAGAACCTTTCCCTATCCTTACTCCAGGCTGGACTATGCTTACCAAACACCGTTGACAATAGGCGATTGGCAAGGCTATGGCCCCTTTAGATTTAGGACCCCTCCATCTGGGCAAAGCCTCCATGGGAAACCATGGAAAACTGGTAGTGAGGTCAGCCAGTCTGGTTTCCTATCTCATTTCTCATTTTTGTACATTAACGAATGTTGTTGACTGAAATTTCTGACTTTAAATTGCAATCTTCATGTTCAGTTATTTCACAATTATTTGTTGCAGAGAACCTGGGTGACGTCAGTCGATCTTACAAGGAAGTTGGGCGCAACAGGGCAGGCTGGTCTTGAATGATGACTCTCTCCCCCACGACTGCTACCGCAATGCATAGTCAATGGATCAGGATCGGTTTGTCTCTCATGGTGGACCAGGTGATTACAGGCTTGCATCGGGATCAGGAGTGGGATGTGGTGGACATGAAACAGAATAACAAGTCTGAGCCTTCTGACCCATTACTCTGAATTTCTTCTTGACCCTTTAATTGTTAGTAGATTGGCGTGCTAACATGTTTCTGCGCCTGGCATGATAGATTGAGATAGAGTTCTTCTTTGTTCACTTTTCACCATTCTTTCACATTTGTAACACTTCTATTATAAGTCACTGTTTTTATATCCTATTTTCATTGAATTACACCGTGGATCAGTCTCAACACGATATGAATTCTCATAATGTTTGTAATTATGGTGCATTGGTTGTACCTTATAAACAATCTTAGGCTTTATTTACATTGTCATATTACTTAGCTCGCTTTACTGGAAGTCCATTCTGCTCAAGTAATATAAACATTTAACCCCTAATACATGACAATTTCTTGCTAGCATCCGAATCTAACATAGCTTAGCCACCATTAGTTTACCTTACACATAACATGAACATTTAGTTATACAGCAAAGGTCCACCTAATTGTATTAAAGCCAACTATGAGATGACATGCACACCCCTACTCTTTGTTGTCTAGTATCCCCAGAAAATTATTCTCACTTGGCATAGTTCTCAGACAAGTGCATGAAGTACAATGTCCAGAGCTACTTGGAATCATTTCCTGTCAAAGAATTTGCTTCCAGTAATTACTGACACTATCGCTCATGAACTACATTACTCTTTATACTTAATCTAGAACATGAACAGGAACAAAATTAAAATTCAGTCTGGAAATAAACACAAAAGTTATTCATACACACATAAAAGTATACAAGCAGCATCATCTCTCCTTCTGTGGTTCTGCCGAAAACAAACATCTATACACTTTGTTATCTAACTAAGCCTACCTACAACAAAAAAACTCAATGTAATAAAATCTGCTTAATGTATACAATCTTTACTAGAGACTGGACTAATTCTATTTTATCTTCAAATAGTACTTTTTAATATCATGGTGAGGATAGAGTCCCTTCATCTTTCCTGTCACTAGGTAGGCCAATAGACACGTCCCAGGGTGTGGAATCCTTATTATTTCAAACGGCCCAACAAATAACAATTGCCGTTCCTTGTTCATCTTCTTCAGTAATTATGCCTGTGGATGAGTGAGCAACAACACTCTATCCCCCACATAAAAAGTTTGTACTTTCCTTAATTTATTGTCATATTTTAACTTTCTCTTTCTGGCCTTTTTCGCCATCTTAATCTTTTCTTCCCAGTTCTCTCACTCATTTCTTTCTTCCTTTTGAAACATAAATTCCTCTGGCGTGAAACCAGTTGAGGTATGCAGTAAATTATTTACAATGTCTTCGAACTCTTGCACGTATTCTATCCACCACATTTGACTATTCGGACAATATGTCCTCATAAATCGATTTAGCTTGCGAAAAACCCTGTCAATTAGGCTCACTTGTGGATTATATCCTGGTGTTAGTATTTGTTTAATTCTATTTTGCTCCAATGCGTTCCTCCAGGTATATGGGGTAACATTACTGCCATTATATAATAGCTTGTGGTTTCACTACTTGTGGTATACAGGGTGAGTCACTAACTACTGCCACCAAGAATAAATCCGAAAGTATGATAGGAGCTGAAAAGTTTGTGGGACAAAAGTTGTATGTGACAACAGGGGCCATAATATGACATTGATTTTCTGTTACTAGGAAGGGTCGATTCAGAGATATGAAGGTTAACTTTGTTTTCTAAATGGGATGCTATAGTTTGGTACTTATTTTTTGGTAGTGGCTAACAAGACGAATCCAATGATGTGTAACAGTAAGGTCTCTGAAGGTCAACGAAGTTCACAAAGGTGGTATGACGTCCATTTACAGAAGGTGTTTGAAGTGATAACCACTGGTATCAATGCAGCGCTGAGATCTTCTTATCATGGACTGAGCGGTATTCCTTATCACATTGGTACTTATCGAAGCACATGATCTGATAATTCCCTCTCGCATACCTTCAGGTGTAGTTGGAACGTCTTTATAAACAATGGCCGCCCAGAGTGGCTGAGCAGTTCTAGGTGCTGCAGTCTGGAGCCACGCGACCGCTACGGTCGCAGGTTCGAATCCTGTCTCGGACATGGATGTGTGTGATGTCCTTAGGTTAGTTAGGTTTAAGTAGTTCTGAGTTCTAGGATACTGATGACCTCAGCAGTTAAGTCCCATAGTGCTCAGAGCCATTTGAACCATTTTTTTATAAACAATGTCTTTTACGAATCCCCACAAGAAAAAATCCAGAGGCGTCAAGTCTAGCGAATGAACTGGTCATGACATCTCCTGAGTGTCTAATCCAACGATTTGCGAATTGTCTCTACAACTAATTTCTAGCCATCAGCAAAAAGTGTGCTGGAGACCCATCGCATTGATACTACATTCTGTTTCTTGTTCCTAAAGGTATTTCTTACAATAGCAACCCTAACGTTTCTTGCAGGAATGTAGTGTACTTCCTACCATTAAGATTACATTCGATGAAATAGGGGCCTATAATTCTGTCCTCCAGAATCCCACACCATACATTCACCCCCCACGATTTTTGGTGTACAACTTGCCACAGCCAACCTGGATTTTCAGTTGCCCAATAATGCATGTTATGCAAATTAACATTTCCATGGTTCGTGAATGTAGCCTCGTCAGTAAATAAAATCAGATTAATAAATGTGTCATCCCCCTAAATCCGAAGTTGAGCCCATCAGCAGAATTCAGTGTGATGCATACAATCCATACCAGTTAATTCTTGGTGGATATTGTTATGCTAAGGATGATATTTATGGCGATGCAGAACACAAACAACACTACTCTGGCTCATGCCAGATGCCATTACGATTTGACATGAACTAACACAAGGATCTCGAACCACAGTGGCAAGAGTACCCATTTCCATTTCCTTGTTAGTAACTTTCCTTTGCCGGATATGTTTCCAATGCGTTAAAGATCCATTTGTTCTCAATTTATCATACACATATTTAAACGTACAATGTGTAGGATGAGTACGTTGAGAATATCTTTCAGTGTATAAGACTCTAGCTCTCACGGAAATTCGTTGGCATTCTCTGTAAATGAGAAGCATATAGACTTGTTCTTCGAAGGAATACATCACTGACATTCGCTTGATTCGATGATACTTTTCTTACCGTTCCTATTAGTGCTGTATTGCGAAACCCCTTATATGGTGTTTATTTTTCAACGGTACGTTAGATGGATACGCCGTATTCAGCTAATATTTACTATTTGCACGATGTACAAGAGAGAACTGTCAGAGCATTTGCTTCGATAAGTGCCGAAGTGATAAGGAATACCACTCAATCCATGATATGAAGATTGCAGCACTGCAGTGATACCAATGGCCATCACTTCGAACACCTTCTGCAAATGGACGAACGTTCAAGCCACCTTTGTGACCTTCATTGACCTTCAAAGACCTTACTATTACACATCATTATATTCGTCTCGATATCCGCTATCAGAAAATAAGTTCCAAACTATACCATCCCATTTAAAAAACAAAGTTGACCTTCATACCTCTGACGTGCCCCCATCTAACAAACCACAAAAAAACTAATATGGCCCCCATTGTCCCATGCAATATTTGTCCCACAAACTTTTCAGTTGCTATCATACTTTCGGAGTTATTCTAGGTGGCAATAGTTAGCGACTCATCCTATATATTCCAGCAATAATTTTCTTAAGATGGTTTTACTCATTGTGATTTTTATTGGATATAACTTCACGTTTTATAAATACATCCATGAAGACTACAATGTATCCACATCCTCATCGCACTCTGGGTAATTCCCCGCAGACATCTGTGGATACCAAAGCTAGTCATTTCTCCGGTAATACAGAATGGAGGAAACTCCTGTTACCTTTATTATTACGTTTTGGTTTTTGACATATTGCACACATTCTAATGACCTTCTGTACTTTCCATTGCAAATTAGGAAAGTAGCAATATGTTCGTAGCTTATTGGGACACTTAATCACTCCAGAGGAGCCCCATGCTAGATGTGTATATTGTATCAACTTGACTTCATGGCTTTCAGAAATACATACACACAACTATCTCTGTTTGCATTCCTCTGATGGAATAAAACTCCATTTATCACCTTAAAATAGTCTTTCAGGTTGGATACCACACCAGCGTATATCCTTTTTCTGTAACTTCTCCAACCTCTGGCATAATTCCAAATAATACCTTCTTGTCGTTGGTTCTTTCATTAACATGACAGTAAATTTTTCTCTGCACTTACCTAATTGTTCTTCCTGATCTAATTCTTCTGGCAGCCTAGATATGGAATCAGCAATTTGACTGTTCTTTCCATTAATATACGGTATGTGAAATCAATACTCCTGTAATGGCATTGTCTATCGTAATAACCTTGGTGTGAGCACCTTGACCAACTCCAAGAAGCTGAGGACTTGATGATCACAATAGACTATTGTTTGTGCCCCATATAAATAATAATGGAACTTCTTGAAAGCCCAAACTGTAGCTAATGCTTCCGTCTCAGTCGTGGTATATGTATTTTCACAACTCGACAACAGTCTACTTGCAAAAGCTAGCAGGGAAATCGTGGGTTGCCCGTTAATTGTCTTAATTTGGAAGAGACAAGATCCTAATCCAACATTTGAAGACTCTGTCATCAAGCAAAAATCTAAATCCATATCTGGGTGATGCAACAATTTCGCATTTACCAGAGCTTATTTGATTTTCTCCAATGCATTGCCAAGAAACATTTTTTCTTAACAAATTTACTAATGGCTCTGCTTTCATGCCTTGGTCCTCTATGAAACGTCGAAAAATGAGGCTAAACCAAAAAACGCCTTAAGTTGTTTCTTATCCCTAGGTGTAGGCAAATTCTTAGTAGTGCTTATCTAGGCACTGCCCGGCAAAATTCATTTGTCATCAATTAAATGAACCAAAAAGTTTATCTCATTCAACCCTAAGTGAGACTTTTGCAGGTTTGCGGCTATTCGAGATCTCCTAAAAGTTTACAATAATCTCTCTAATAAGCAGATGTGCTGTTCCGATGTTGCGGTAGCCATTAAGATGTCATCGACAAACCGGGTGAGCTGAATTGTTAGTTCTGGTCCTAGCACTGCATCTGATGTCATTATAAATACTACTGCGGTCACATTCAAACCGAATGATAACTTCTTCTGGCATATACACTACTGCCCATGAAAATTGTTACACCACGAAGATGACGTGCTACAGACGCGAAATTTAACCGACAGGAAGAAGATGCTGTGATACGCAAATGATTAGCTTTTCAGAGCATTTACACAAGGTTGGCGCCGCTGGTGACACCTACGACGTGCTGACATGAGGAAACTTTCCAAACGATTTCTCATACACAAACTTCCGTTGACGGGCGTTTCCTGGTGAAACGTTGTTGTGATGCCTCGTGTAAGGAGGAGAAATGCGTACCATCACGTTTCCGACTTTAATAAAGGTCGGATTGTAGCCTATTGCGATTGCGGTTTATCGTATCGCGACATTGCTGCTCGCGTTGGTCGAGATCCAATGACTGTTAGCAGAATATGGAATCGGTGAGTTCAGGAGGGTAATACTGAACGCCGAGCTGGATCCCAACAGCCTCGTATCACTATCAGTCGAGATGACAGGCATCTTATCCGCATGGCTGTAAGGATCGTGCAGCCACATCTCGATCCCTGAGTCAACAGATGGGGACGTTTGCAAGACAACAACCATCTGCACGAACAGTTCGACGACGTGTGCAGCAGCATGGGCTATCAGCTCGGAGGCCATGGCTGCGGTTACCCTTGACGCTGCATCAGAGACAGGAGGTGTACTCAACGACGAACCTGGGTGCACGAATGGCAAAACGTCATTTTTTCGGATGAATCCAGGTTCTGTTTACAGCGTCGCATCTGTGTTTGGCGACATCGCGGTGAACGCACCTTGGAAGTGTGGATTCGTCATCGCCATACTGGCGTATCACACGGCATAATGGTATGGGGTGCCATTTGTTACACGTCTTGGTCACCTATTGTTCACACTGACGGCACTATGAACAGTGGACGTTACATTTCAGATGTGTTATGACCCATAGTGCTCAGAGTCATTTGAACCATTTGATTTCTTTATTAATGGACTATATTACTTACTGTTCCTTATCCACTGCCTAGTCGTCTAATTGTTGCTTAAATTGCTGGTTTTTTTCTTGGAACTTTTGTTCCATTCGCACTTCACATCCGGAAACTATTTCCTTTACTGTTGAGGCCAGGTTTTGTACCTCTACTTCTACCGTTTGTTGGCTCCTCCGCGCGGTTTCAATTTCACTGTTTAGACTCTTTATTTCGATTGGAAATTGTCTGTGGGTTTGCTTCATACTATTTATTTCGTTCCTCAATTCTGTCTGTTCATTTCTCAAAGTACTCACATCAACTAATACTTTTAAAAAAATCTTCTCTTGTAGGCAGTTCCTTCGCTTTATAGGTTATACCCTTTACTTCGTCGGCTAACTCTGCCTGTTCTGCCACTAAATTACTCACAGTGGTAGTTAGGTGGTTAGATTTGTTACTTTAGCCGCTATATTTGCCCGTTCCATAGGTATCGCTTCTACATTTGCGGAAATAGCCGCCTGCGCAGCAGACATACTCGCTTGCTCAGCTAACAGTTTCGTCTGAGTAGCACACATGTTGGACTGTTCCGAAGCTAAATTTTCAACTGTTGTTGAAATATTCGCTTGCGTAGCGGACATGGTCATTTGAATAGCAGACATGTGAGATTGTTCTGAAGTAAACTAACTACGGTATTCATCAAAAGTTTCATTTGATTTACTAGTTCAGCCATAGGATCTTTGGATTCTCCTTGGCTAACATCTACCGTTTGCCTGGGTGTTGTTCATCACCACTGGGCTGCACATTCGCTTCCTGTTCCCTCTGCATTTTAAACTGTGATCTGGTTTTAACCACAAGAATTTAGTTGTTCGCTATTCTTTTAATTACTTTCTCTGGATACAATTCAGCTTTACCCTACGAAAATACACATCACATTCTATACCCCAGAACATCTCTCCACAATAGTGAACAAAAAAACACACACACACAAATCGCTCTGCATATACTAAAACATAAAATAACTAAATCTTCAAATATTCCTAACCCAGTCGTTATCTACAAAGACCAGACTAATATGTGCAATGAGTTAGCATGTCATTCTTGTGCTTGCCTTTACTGTCGAGTAGAGCCGCATAAAGTTCATATGTGATGGACCCGCGCTGTCTTGGCCTTCTGATGTCGGATGTAGCTCACATAGAATGATTCCATCAGTCGTACATGAAATTATACAAAGCACAACATTAGTACAAATACATAACATATAATACACATTTATCACAATATATACAATAAATACATATAACTGAATGATTGTCTATTAATTTGTTTTTGGACGTGAAATATTTGACAGTGTTTATGTTTCACTCCTTGCAGATCCTTTAGCCATTTTTATAATGTTATGGCTCAAAAGATGAAATTAATGTTTTTAAGCTGGTAATATTAAACTCGTTGTTATTGAACTAGTGTGTGTAGTGTCTCTGTTTGTATGTCTGTGGAGGACAATATCAATTTCCAGAGAGGCGTCGACAATTTCCACAGCGTACGTAATTTCGTACAGGTAGACAAGTTACTCGCTTGGTATAGAAGCAGCTGCCGACTCCGACGGTCGCCTATAAAATTCTTTGAAAATTAAGAGGGGGAGAAAACTTCTATAGGATCTTTTCGAATTGGGATACTGCCATTCGAATTTGATAATGCGATGAGTGCGAATGAAATAAGTTCGTTTTAGCAGAGAAAATTTTCTTTATGCTTTTGACTGTGTTATTGGAACAGGTTCTACAGCAAACATCGACCACCAAATGTTCGAAGTCCTATACAAGCTCATCATATATTACAGTTCATCACAGAAGCTTTTGATCACAAATAAATACGTGAACTTACCTTTGAAATGCGCCAGACTGTATTATGGCTGTTACTAATCTCCACATCAACGTTACATACCGCTTGCGAAAGTCTGAAAACAGAAATTATACGATATGGCGCCCAACAATGACTGTTTCATTGCACACACCTCATACACGTCCTCTCGTTATCCTGTCTCGCAACAAAGTCCCGTCACATACCGATTTTCATACATTTCTTTGCTCGCCGTGGAGCAGCGCTAAGTCAAGGAATAAATACACTACTGGCCGTTAAAATTGCTACACCACGAAGATGCTGTGATATGCAAATTATTAGCTTTTCAGAGCATTTACACAAGGTTGTCGCTGGTGGTGACACCCACAACGTTCTGACATGAGGAAAGTTTCCAACCGATTTCTCATACGCAAACAGCAGTTGACCGGCGTTGCCTGGTGAAACGTTGTTGTTATGCCTCGTGTAAGGAGGAGAAATGCGTACCATCACGTTTCGGACTTTGATAAAGGTCGGATTGTACCCTATCGCGATTGCGGTTTATCGTATCGCGACATTGCTGCTCGCGTTGGTCGAGATCCAATGACTGCTAGCAGAATATGGAATCGGTGTGTTCAGGAGGGTAGTACGGAACGCCGTGCTGGATCCCAACGGTCTCGTATCACTAGCAGTCGAGATGACAGGCATTTTATCCGCATGGCTGTAACGGATCGTGTAGCTACGTCTCGATCCCTGAGTCAACAGATCGGGACGTTTGCAAGACAACAACCATCTGCACGAACAGTTCGACGACGTTTGCAGCAGCATGGACTATCAGCTCGGAGAACATGGCTGCGGTTACCCTTGACGCTGCATCAGAGACAGGAGGTGTACTCAACGACGAACCTGGGTGCACGAATGACAAAACGTCATTTTTTCGGATGAATCCAGGTTCTGTTTACAGCATCATGATGGTCGCATCCGTGTTTGGCGACATCGCAGTGAACGCACATTGGAAGCGTGTATTCGTCATCGCCATACTGGCGTTTCACCCGGCGTTATAGTATGGGGTGCCATTGGTTACACGTCTCGGTCACCTCTTGTTCGCATTGACGGCACTTTGAACAGTGGACGTTAAATTTCAGATGTGTTACGACCCGTGGCTCTACCCTTCGATCCCTGCAAAATCCTACATTTCAGCAGGATAACGCACGGCCGCATGTTGCAGGTCCTGTACGGGCCTTTCTGGATACAGAAAATGTTCGACTGCTGCCCTGCCCAGCACATTCTCCAGATCTCTCACCAATTGAAAACGTCTGGTCAATGGTGACCGAGCAACTGGCTCGTCACAATATTCCAGTCACTAGGTCTATTCTTGATGAACTGTGGTATCGTGTTGATGCTGCATGGGCAGCTGTACCTGTACACGCCATCCAAGCTCTGTTTGACTCAATGCCCAGGCGTATCAAGGCCGTTATTACGGCCAGAGGTGGTTGTTCTGGGTACTGATTTCTCAGGATCTATGCACTCAAACTGCGTGAAAATGTAATCACGCGTCAGGTCTAGTATAATATATTTGTCAAACGAATACCCGTTTATCATCTGCATTTATTCTTGGTGTAGCAATTTTAATGGCCAGTAGTGTATTTCGCTCGCGCAGGCAAAACACGCCGCCTCGCGAATATATATTAACTTTAATACAATAACAATTGGAATGTCGTTGGACAGATTAGCTAATCGATTCACTACTCCCAAACACCAGTATAGACGTGTGCCATCCCATGCGACGACCCCGGTCGCCACACTGACTCAAAGACGGTATGGATCGACACCAAGCTGCGCTCCCAGACGAAGGCCCCGATCAGCATCCGCCCCAGCTTGATTAGCAATAAAGGGCCTTACTGCAGCCAACCCCCACCTCCAACAGAATCCCGTCTCTCCTGGCAAACCATGAAATCTACAATACCCCATTGAGAGAGCGACTACGCCGGACGAACGGCTCCCCATTCCCCTGTAGCGCAATAGTCCCGCAAGATATGCAGGAGTGCCTTGGTGAAGTCTGGAAGGTGGGAGAAGTAATACGGAAGTAAAGCTGCGAGGGAGAATCGTGAGTCATGCTTGGACAGCTCAGTCAGTAGAGCAATCGCCCATGAATGACAAAGGTTCCAGGTTTAGGTCCCCCTCCAACTCATACTTTTAATCTGCCAGGAAGTTTCATTTAATATTCATTCCAGCGCCGCGCGGCTGCTACAGTCGCTGGTTCGAATCCTGCTTTGGGCATGAATGTGTGTGATGTCCTTAGGTTAGTTAGGTTTAAGTAGTTCTAAGCCAAGGGGACTGATGACCTCAGATGTTAGAGCCACTTGAACTTGATTATCTACAGGGTTAAATAACAGTGTACATTTATTGTGCGAACTTGTGCAAAATGCTGTGTGTGTGGATATCTGACAATGTGTACCACTTTCAATACTAAAACGAAAACGCAGATTTTCTGAGCAGTTTTTTATGTGTATACCCTAAGACAAAAAACGACGGACCACAAAAGAATTATCGGAATGGGACGGAAATCGGTATACATGACGTACATGTACAAACAGATGATTAAAGTTTCAGAAAAATTTGATGGCTTATTCAACAGAAAAAGCTGCTTGAGCAAGTCAATAACGCATTGGTCCACTTCTGGCCCTTGTGCAAACTGTTATTCAGCATGGCATTGATTGCCAGAGTTGTTGGATGTCGTCCTGAGGGATACTACGCCAAACTCTGTAAAATTGGCGAGTTAGAGATTCAAAATCCCGATGTGGTAGGAGGACCCTGCCCTCAATGCTCCAAACGTTCTCTAATGGGGAGATGTCTGGCGACAAGCCGTCGAAACTCTCGCCATGTGCGGCTAGGCGTTGTCTTGCGAAATGTAAGCCCAAGATGGCTTGCCATGGAGTGCAACAAAACGAGACATAGATAATCGTCGATATACCGCTGTGCTGTGAGGGTGCCATGGATGACTACCAGAGTCGTCCTGCTATGAAAAAAAATGGCACCACTGGTTGGTGGGCCATATCGCTGGCGACATTTAAGCCCGTCTCACAAAGTGTAAGGCTCTCTGCACTTTTACTAGATAGCGCACACGGCTGCAGGCTAGCAGAGGGATGACAACTACCTCACATGCTGAACCTCTCACACGGGGAGACAGGAGAAATTAGCTGGCTGACTTGACTCCGTGAACGGCAGGGCCCCCGAGCCGGCCGAACTGCAATCTTTCTCAGACGATTATAAAGAAACTATTCGGTAAAAAGATTTGATTCTCATCCATGATATAGCTCCATTCGTCAGCTTCATGATGAACTGCCTATCATTTCGTTAATGGTCATTTTTATTGTGATATTTTCGGACTAAGTAAACTACTGCAAAAATTTAGGAACGTCTGCAGTGAAAAATAGAGGTTGCTATGAATTTGCGTTTGATGCATGTTCGGTCATAGGTTGCTGCATATGAAATGTAGCTAACATATTGAATTTTTTTTAAGTTTGAAGGATTTGCTATTTACACATATCAAAAAAAAAAAGTTTTACATCACCCCAGGTCCCAGAACTCCTGAAGATAGGCGTTGAATGTGGATATTGTATCACAGACACAGACCCTTTGACTGTTCAAGGATGTCACTAAACCCGCCCAAAGATGTAAACAACCATGCACGAGCAGCGCCTAGTAGACGGAGGGGGTCCGACACCCAATCAGTTCCAGTCATTCCACCATGAAGGAGGTACACAGTTCGTATTGTCTGTAGTTCAGCCATGCCTGAACGGTCAATACCGCGGTTCGATCGCGTCCGCATTGTTACTTTGTGCCAGGAAGGGCTCTCAACAAGAGAAGTGTCCAGGCGTCTCGGAGTGAACCAAAGTGATGTTGTGCAGACATGGAGGAGACACTGAGAGACAGGAACTGTTGAGGACATGCCTCATTCAGGCCGCCCAAGGGCTACTACTGCAGTGGATACCTACGGATTATGGCTCGGAGGAACCCTGACAGCAACGCCATCACATAATGTTTTTCGTGCAGCCACAGAACGTCGTGTTACAACTCAAACTGTGTGCAGTAGGCTGCATGATGCGCAACTTCACTCCCGACGTCCATAGCGAGGTCCATCTTTGCAACCACGACACCATGCAGCGTGGTACAGATGGGCCCAACAATATGCTGAATGGACCGCTCAGGATTGGCATCACGTTCTCTTCACCAATGAGTGTCGCATATGCCTTCAACCAGATAATCGTCGGAGACTTGTTTGGAGACAACCCGGTCAGGCTGAACTCCTTAGACACACAGTCCAGCGAACGCAGCAAGGTGAAAGTTCCCTACTGTTCTGGGGTGGCATTATGTGAGGCCGACGTACACCGCTGGTGGTCATGGAAGGCGCTGTAACGGTTGTACGATACGTGAATGCCATCCCCCAGCCGAGAGTTCAACCATATCGGCAGCATATCGGCGAGGCATTCGTCTTCATGGACGACAATTCGCGCCCCCATCGTGCACATATTGTGAATGACTTCCTTCAGGATAACGACATCGGTCGACTGGAGCAACCAGCATGTTCTCCAGACATGAGCCCCATCGAACATGCCTGGGATTGATTGAAAATGGCTGTTTATGGATGACGTGACCAACCAACCACTCTGAGGGATCTACGCCGAATCGCCGTTGAGGAGTGGGACAAACTAGACCAACAGTGCCTTGATGAACTTGTGGATAGTATGCCACGACGAATACAGGCATGCAGCAGTGCAAGAAGACATGCTACTGGGTATTATAGGTACCGGTGTGTACAGCAATCTTGAGCACCACCCCTGAAGGTCTCGCTGTATGGTTGTACAACATGCAACGTGAGGTTTTCATGAGCAATAAAAAGGGCGGAAATGATGTTTATGTTGATCTCTATTCCAATTTTCTGTACAGGTTCCGGAACTCTAGGAACCGAGGTGATGCATAACCTTTTTTGATGTGTGTATTACCAGTCTCGAGGAAATGGATTGTATACAAAATGCTTCGTCCCCAGCTCAAATGCCAGCGAAAAATCCAGAATGAAATATCCACAAAACTCGTTGTATCTCGTAAACGGTTTCAGATACTGAAACATGGTTTTGGCAAATGATAGAACGCAAAGAGAAGACTATTTTCCCGTTTGATTAACATGCAAAACTTCCATATCTACCGAAATATTCAAGTGACTACAGAGTTTTCAATGAAGTGATGTAATATCTAAGCTCGATTGATAGCTGGTGAAACGAGAATTAGTGTGGGTTTGGAATAACATATGTGCTGAAATTTCACTTTACTTTCATACCGAGACTGGGCATACTCTGGTGTCCAAAATTAAAGCAAAAAACGGAAAATTGTGCAAGGTTGTCTTCATTTTGCCACAAAGCAGTATAAACAGGTGATAGTAAAGCAGAAACAATGTAAAAAATACAGAACGTAAACAACTGCAACAAGCATAAAGGTAGAAAAAAATGTTCTTCGCTTTTTTATAACTGAACGGACTTGCACACACCATCTGACAACTGGTTAATGTGCTCAGTATAGGGTGTGGCCACCTCTGGCAGGAGTACAGGGCCGACATCGTCAGGGAATGTTGTGAATGATGTCATCAATCTCATGCTGAGGGAATAACGTCCACACTTCCTGCAGAGCTACTCGCAGTCTTGGAGAGTGGTTGGTGGATGCTGACGTGATGCACGCCGTCTCCCTAGTGGATCTCAGGCATGCTGTATGGGATTCAAATCGGGAAAGCGAGCAGGCCAAGCCATGCGTGCAATCTCTTCTGTTTCCAAGAAAGCCTCAGCAACCCACGCTGTATGAAGTTGAGCATTATCGTCCACCAGTATGAAGTCTGGGCCCACAGCACCTCGCAACAACCGCAAGTGAGGTCCCAAGATCTCGTCACGATACCTGACGGGAGTTAAACCTTTCTGATTCAATCATAAAATTTCGTGAAGAGGGATACGAGTGGTAAACATTATCCCTCCCCATATCATTAGGGATCCTCTAAGATATCTGTCTCTTTCCACAATGTTTGGGTCCCGAAATTGTGTTCCACGTTCCCTCTATATGCGAATCTATCGAGGATCACTCTCCAGACAAAACAGGGAGTCATCCGTGAAAACAACATTGGCCCTCTTTTCGACCACCCAGGTGGCACGTTGATGACTCCACTCTAGACGTTCCCAACTGTGAAGACGCGTCAGAGGTAGACATACAGCATGTCTCAGACAATAAAGGTACACTGCCGAAGCCTTCTGCACACCGTTTGCCTCAATACAACACGTCCAGTGGGTTCTGCGAGCTCACATGCCAGTTGCCGTGCGACACAAAGCCGGTAGTGTCGTGCCCTTACGACCAAATAACGGTCCTCTCTTCCGAAGTCACGCTTGGTCGGTACTGCCCTGGTCTTCGGGATTCTGTTTCGGTTTCTGTAAACTGTCACCACATCCGAGAAACAACACAACGATTCACATTAAGCCATCGGACCACGTCAGTTTGCGACTATTCTGCTCCCTTTCTTTCTCTAGCCCTTCGCCTCAGAGAGCCTGGTACGCATCTTCTCTGTGCCATGCTGCACCGTCTGTGACTGTGTACACGGCGATTGTGAATGTGGGCTACCCGGAAACATTACCTCGTTTCGTAGGTGCCCTGACGTCATCAATGGCATGGTTGTCTGTTGAGTGGAATGCCATTTTCCGGGCTGGACACGATGGTATGGACATCTGGTTGACAGTTTGGTGATTATATCGTGAATTAGATACAGGATGGGGAAATAGCATTTTGCTGCTGAAATATTGGACGTCAGTGTATTCATAAACTACTGACTTGTCTTTCCATCAGTTACTGTTTTATGATTCTGTCGCAATTTCAACTGCATTAGAATTTTAGTGACATCAATATTTACAAACTCTGCTGTGATTTGGCGAAACAAGCAGATTTGAAAGCGGAAACAAGAGAACTTTAGGTATTACTCAAAACTCGCCACTGATAACGTCTCCATGAAGAAAATGAAAGGAAATAAGAAGTCAGCCGAAAATAATCGATAATTCTGTTAAAATTTTAATGAAATCCTGTACCCCAGTGTGTGTTTAATAATAAATTATTTGGATTGACACCGACCAAAGAATTTCATTTCTGTATCTCAATGATCTGAGAGATACGACGTATAAATTTGTAAAATCTAGTCAACTACGTATCAAGACGTAAAAAGATTACCAATACCTTTGACAAACTAAAGGATGTTTGTGGTGAAAAAGTGCAGTCATTCATTCTGTACAGGGATAGGAAAGAAAAGATTGCATGCTATGTCCTGTAGTTTTCATAATTCTTAGATTATTGTGGAACAGAAATAAAATCCGTTGCCAAGTTCTAGTCCATATCATTTGTTATTAAAAATACACTGGGGTATAGGACAGTCGCTTGAATATCGCAGTACATGTGGAAGTTTTGTATATTAATCATATGGCGAGATACTCTCCCTTTTGCATACTGTAATTTGCCAAAATCTTGTTTCGACATATGATAAATTTTGTGAATATTTCGTTCTGGCTTTTTCGCTGGCGCGCAGCTCCAAGAATAACGTTACATACGATCTATTATCTTAAGATTGGTGGTAGATAGCAACATCCTTCACTACGTTAGTTACATTTCATCTGCAGCAAACATGTTAATTACGTTTCATATGCAGCAAAATATGACATAACATGCACCAAACGCAAATTCATAGCGACCTCTATTTTTCAGTGTAAACTTCCGAAATTCTTGCAGTAGTTTACTTAATCCTAAAATATCACAGCAAATGTGACCGTTAACAAAATGATATGTATGAGAACTAAATTTTTTACCGAATAGTTCCTTTACAATAGTTTGAGGAAGATCGAAGGTCAGTCAGCGGAAACGTGACGTTCTGTTTAGTCTTGAGAGTTAACTGAAGTTGTCCCAGAGTTCCTGCCCTTTAGGCTGTGACATCAGTCACCAAATAGGACTCTTGTTTGGCCAGTGCAGGTAGCAAGCAAGGAACCCATCTAGGCCTCACAAAAAAAATAGCACCGGATGTACCATGGGGAACATACACAGCTCCCTGCAGGATAGCCAGCTAGCAGAAAACAGAGCCCCCAAGGGAGGTGTCACATGAGCCAATAAGCAAGATTGCAGAGAATCTTACCCCGTGTGAGATGGGCTTTAGGTTGATATCCCATCACTATCCGGGGCATCTCCAGACACGTCTTCGGCCTGGACTCTCATTGACTGGAGCAGGACTGTCTTAGTAATAAGTACCATTTTGAATTGAGCCCCGCTGACCAGCGAATACGTGGCTGGAGACACCCCGGACAGTGATATGATACTTCCCAGCAAATTAGGGACACTGTTGCTCCTGGGGTATCGGCGAGGACCATTCGCAACCGTCTCCATGAAGCTGGGCTACGGCCCCGCACACCGTTAGGCCGTCTTCCGCTCACGCCCCAACATCGTGCAGCCCGCCTCCAGTGGTGTCGCGACAGGCGTGAATGGAGGGACGAATGGAGACGTGTCGTCTTCAGCGATGAGAGTCGCTTCTGCCTTGGTGCCAATGATGGTCGTATGCGTGTTTGGCGCCGTGCAGGTGAGCGCCACAATCAGGACTGCATACGACCGAGGCACACAGGGCCAACACCCGGCATCATGGTGTGGGGAGCGATCTCCTACACTGGCCGTACACCACTGGTGATCGTCGAGGGGACACTGAATAGTGCACGGTACATCCAAACCGTCATCGAACCCATCGTTCTACCATTCCTAGACCGGCAAGGGAACTTGCTGTTCCAACAGGACAATGCACGTCCGCATGTATCCCGTGCCATCCAACGTGCTCTAGAAGGTGTAAGTCAACTACCCTGGCCAGCAAGATCTCCGGATCTGTCCCCCACTGAGCATGTTTGGGACTGGATGAAGCGTCGTCTCACGCGGTTTGCACGTCCAGCACGAACGCTGGTCCAACTGAGGCGCCAGGTGGAAATGGCATGGCAAGCCGTTCCACAGGACTACATCCAGCATCTCTACGATCGTCTCCATGGGAGTATAGCAGCCTGCATTGCTGCGAAAGGTGGATATACACTGTACTAGTGCCGACATTGTGCATGCTCTGTTGCCTGTGTCTATGTGCCTGTGGTTCTGTCAGTGTGATCATGTGATGTATCTGACCCCAGGAATGTGTCAATAAAGTTTCCCCTTCCTGGGACAATGAATTCACGGTGTTCTTATTTCAATTTCCAGGAGTGTATATCCCATGCAAAAATACGGAACTGCATTTCCCTTGAGACATTCATCTTTATCCTACCATTAATAAACTACATGACTACTCATTGATATAAAACAAGTCTACAGAAAACTTCGCATCTCGGACCTGGAAAGGTGAGGTACCAAATCTAACTACGTAAAAATTCTGTACTCTCACACAACCACCATGACAATACGCCAAGCAAAAGCACCACAAACTAATGCACAAATATTTACTTTTCTCGGGTAAATTCTGTCCACAATGGTAACTTACGTACTACAATATTCCTGATGTCATACCCTGCATGAGAAGTGGTCACACTACTGTTGTTATTGTAATGTATCACCTAGAATTAACGATGATATTTCGTGCAGAAAATCAGACTACAATAATAAATCATTTCTTTTTTTGCTTATCGATAGACTGCAGAAACGTGAGCTGTAGCTCATAAGCAGAGGGAGTGATCAGTTTCGATCACGGAGGGGGACGCCGGGTGGCGTCAGCCGCATCGAGGAAGCACTCTAGCGGAAGCTGTTCTGGTCTGTGACATTTACACTAATGGCCATTAAAATTGCTACACCACGAAGATAAAGTGCTACAGACGCGAAATTTAACCGACAGGAAGAAGATGCTGTGATATGCAAATGATTAGCTTTTCAGAGCATTCACACAAGGTTGGCGCCGGTGGCGACACCTACAACATGTTGACATGAGGAAAGCTTCCAACCGATTTCTCATACACAAACAGCAGTTGACCGGCGTTGCCTGGCGAAACGTTGTTGCGATGCCTCGTGTAAGAAGGAGAAATGCGTACCATCACGTTTCCGACTTTGATAAAGGTCGGATTGTACCCTATCGCGATTGCGGTTTATCGTATCGCGACATTGCTGCTCGCGTTGGTCGAGACCCATTGACTGTTAGCAGAATATGGAATCGGTGGGTTCAGGAGGGTAACACGGAACGCCGTGCTGGATCCCAATGGCCTCGTATCACTAGTAGTGGAGATGACAGGCATCTTATCTGCATGGCTGTAAAGGATCGTGCAGCCACGTCTCGATCCCTGAGTCAACAGATGGGGACGTTTGCAAGACAACAACCATCTCCACGAACAGTTCGACGCCGTTTGCAGCAGCATGGACTATCATCTCGGAGACCATGGCTGCGGTCACCCTTGACGCTGCATAGCAGACAGGAGCGCCTGCGAAGGTGTACTCAACGACGAACCTGGGTGCACGAATGGCAAAACGTCATTTTTTCGGATGAATCCAGGTTCTGTTTACATCATCATGATGGTCGCATCCGTGTTTGGCGACATCGCAGTGAACACACGTTGGAAGCGTGTATTCATCATCGCCATACTGGCGTATCACCCGGCGTGATGGTATGGGGTACCATTCGTTACACGTCTTGGTCACCTCTTCTTCGCATTGACGGCACAGTGGACGTTACATTTCAGACGTGTTACGATCCGTGGCTCTACCCTTCATTCGATCCCTGCGAAACCCTACATTTCAGCAGGATAATGCACGACCGCATGTTGCAGGTCCTGTACGGGCCTTTCTGGATACAGAAAATGTTCGACTGCTACGCTGGCCAGCATATTCTCCAGATCTCTCACCAATTGAAAACGTCTTGTCAATGGTGACCAAGCAACTGGCTCGTCACAATACGCCAGTCACTACTCTTGATGAACTGTGGTATCGTGTTGAAGCTGCAAGGGCAGCTGTATCTGTACACGCCATCCAAGCTCTGTTTGACTCAATGCCCCAGCGTATCAAGGCCGTTATTACGGCCAGAGGTGGTTGTTCTGGGTACTGATTTCTCAGGATCTATGCACCCACATTGCGTGAAAATGTAATCACATGTCAGTTCTAGTATAATATATTTGTCCAATGAATACCCGTTTATCATCTGCATTTCTTCTTGGTGTAGCAATTTTAATTGCCAGTAGTGTATTAATTTGTCGTTAGCCAACATATGTTGAAATAGACATCTTGATACTTAAATTTGCTTATTACTGTCAAACAGATGAAATGCGCTGGGAACTGGTAAGACTATACATACTCGATGTTTGCGTACAATTTAAGTTTCAGTAATATACAATAATGAATTTTTATTTTCTTCTTAGTTTAATTTTTTACTGTAGTTAATGGGTTTGAGTAATACACGAGGATGAGGAGATTTGTTAAGCATTTTCAAATTCCTTAACACTATAAACATACTCAGCAACTAACAATTTATGGAGGTACTCCTCGAAAACATCACAGGGTAAGTCACACACTGATGATTGCAGATTGATATATAGCTTCATTTCTGTGTATTTGAGACTAATTTCGAAAGAGAAGGTACAGTCAAGATATTTAGAACATTAAACTGCTTTCGACATGGTTCTAAGTTTGTCATACCTGTGATTGCTCTTGTAACTTTTCCCTGTCACATTAACACCGCATGAGCACCAGGAGAGTTGTCCCACAATTTTATTGCTTATGAGACTGAAAGAAGGCACAAAAGAAGACAGAAGTAGTAGTCTGTTACTAAAACTCTTCATTTGTTCAGCAAAAAGACTACTCCAGATACTTTGATACATAACTGTATGGAGTGGCTGTTCCAAATCAGTTTGGGATCCATGTGGATCCCAAGAAGTTTAACAGATCCAGACTCATTCACTTTTAAATTTAGCTTGTGCAGGAAGAAATACATAGTTTCAATCTTGCAATAGTTTAGGATAAGCTTGTTATTGTGGAACCATATGGCAGACTATTCAATCAGTGCT
The DNA here is from genome assembly GCF_021461385.2 of Schistocerca piceifrons. Taxonomy (NCBI): domain Eukaryota; kingdom Metazoa; phylum Arthropoda; class Insecta; order Orthoptera; family Acrididae; genus Schistocerca; species Schistocerca piceifrons. The sequence goes on along the minus strand of NC_060139.1, from coordinate 619,833,942 downwards.
TTTTTTTCTTCACATCTTCAAAGTCATTATCCACGGTAATCAGGGTAATGTTATCAGATTAGGGAGACCGTTCGTTCCGTTTTTCCCAGGACAGCCCTGTTCTTTTTTTTCCATATTGTCCCGCGGCTCCGAAAGTTTTTTTTTCTGGGACGCTCAAATGTCCTCTTTTTGTGATTCCGCTTGGCTGAAGTATTTTACGCTCGCAGTTTACAGTGCAAGCACATACGCGAGGAATCATCTCTTGCACAACTTGCTCTAAATGGCTCTGAGCACTATAGGACTTAACTTCTTTGGTCATCAGTCCCCTATAACTTAGAACTACTTAAACCTAACTAACCTATAAGGACATCACACACATCCATGCCCGAGGCAGATTCGAACCTGCGGTTCCAGACTGTATCTCCTAGAACCGCTCGGTCACTCCGGCCGGCAACTTGCTCTACAAACTTTGTTTATTTACTGTTAATGTTTTACGTTCTTGTTTGTATCGATTCATGCTGAGTTGCATTTTCGGTTGGTTTAGATAGTAAGAAATTCCTTTTCCAGAGTGGTAAGAACTCTGAAGACGTTATAGTGAATACATGGCAACTTTAATCCTACGCAATCACTGTTTCATCATAGCAAAACGAAAGTGTGAATTTAACTGCAATATAAAAAGTGAATTTCCTTTTATCGCCGATAGTGGAGAAACTGTTGAATGTTCATGTGTTTACCTTACTGAACACTTTGTGGTCAGCTGAAAAAATATTAGAATCAATGCCGAAACAGTTAAGGCCTTGCTCACTGTCAAAAAATACTTTAATGGGGTTTCACGTTCTGACTTTTATGAGAAATGTAAAAGAAAAGCAATTCTTTATAAAATCCATAAAAGTGAAAATTATGGTGACAGTGCAGCGGAATAAAATGTGAAAATTCATTTGGGATCAACTGAATGCATGATACAAAGGTAAACTTCTGTGTCCATCAAATTTTGCCAGTACAATTTGTGTTCCGTTTATTTTTCTTAAATGTCCCAGTTTATAATAAACTTTTTAAAGTGTCTCATTTTTAATAAAAATTAAATGGAAGTACCAAACTATATCTACGTCTACATATATATACTCCGCTGGCCACCAGGCGGTGTGTGGCGGAGGGCACAATTCGTGCCAAAGTCATATTGTTGTGAGCTTGAGCTTTCTACTTTGCGTTTACATTGTGTGACATGTGCCACAAGATCACAAATAGATGTAGCACCAGAACAGCTCACATGAAATATGTATTTCCTCCAGAAACTTTCGCATTCTGAAGAACTGCCACTTCGTGTAGATGGACCGAATTAGGATTCTAAGGAGCAGTCAGGCCAGTTTTACTGCCACCTTAAGTAAATGACTCAGTCTTATAGTTTCTGTGGCAGCCAGGTTTTATGACAAAGCACTATACAAATTGAACCATCATTCTTCCAAACGTATGTCCAGTATAGCAATCACTGCACCATCTTGATCGTTGCTCAAAGTGTTCCACGAATCTGTCATTACAAACAGCGATGCAGGTCCCCCCCCCCCCCCCCCTCTCCCCCCAAGAACACAGGCACTGAGGGATCTCAAAAACTAAATGAAAGACAGAAGGAATGCCGCTTTAATAGCTAATTGTAAGAGGTCTCTGATTTCCCATATCCCTCATGTCCCTCTCTTCTGTCTGCAAAGAGAAGCCTGTGCCTTGGGCCATTATGACACTCAAGCTGTTCAGACACAATGTCTTGCCTATACACACGCTCACCATTTCACTACCATTAAATCCATAGAGTTCTGCAGACATATTACAGCACTTGTGAAACCGAGTGCCCCATTATCACTTAAATACCTTTTACTTATTGTTCTAGGATATGGTAATCAAGAATCAAATATACCCTGATATAATGATATGCTCTTGTAGAATATTAGTTAAGACCTCAGAGCTGAGCCAACCTTTGGTCTTACCAAACTTACGTGAGAACAGGTCTTCATTTGCCTTTGATATACTCTGAAGCACTGAAGTACTGTCTTCATCTGCGTTGTTGTTCTTCTGCAATGCCTTAATCGCCTCAGTCCAATTACGATTTCGGCTGATTGAGATGACGGTTTGCCTGCTGAAGAAACTTAATTTTCATTCCCACACTGCATTTTTACTTCACACCTTTAGTCGAACAAAGGTCATTTCAAGGTGTGAAAGGCGCTGAAATACTTTCCAAGGGATCAGTCAAAATGCCTCTCCATTTCCTCTGACAACTCTTTCTTGATATCAGTTAGGCACCAGCTTCCATCCCTGTAGCAGAATGGCAGGGCACGTTGTTTCATCTGTGAATTGCTCTGTGAGCTTCTAACCAGCGGGTTACTTTGGTCTATCTATGTGCTTTTTAGTTTCAGTCCTCAAATTTTTTGTGCGTTTGTGTACTTACTGGACACAGTCCCACATGTTAATAAATGCGTATTGTATAATTCTGCTGTCCTTAGTATGTTTAAGAACTGTGATTGCTGTGTACGGATGTGACTTGAATTGATGACCCTTTGCTCACACCACAATGTGGTGCTGGTTTCTGTCACGCAGCTTTAGGAGGTTGCCAGTGGGAATCATTGTGAGAACGTCCTATGTTTCCTCCAATCAGTCCACTACTGCAGCAGCCTCAGTTACTGACCGCACTGAGGCTGATTCCACACCTGTAGTCGAGAGCAGGTCATTTCAAGGTGTGAAAGGTGCTGAAATACTTTCCAAGGGGCCAGTCAAAACGTCTCTCCATTTCCTCTGACAAAGAGATTTCAGGTGCTATCTGTGGCTGACAAAGGTTCTGAGCTAGATGCAGTTGCTTGTCCTATTTCAGAGGAAGTATCTTGGCCTGCATGGTCTGAGCCTTAACAGAGGATGCGGTTACTGGTAGTTGGGAGCTCCAAATTTAGGTGTGTAATCGGATCCCTTAGGGATATGGTTGCCAAGGAGGTGAAGTAATCCAGTGTGCTCTCATTGTGCATACCAGGTGAAGTAATCTCAAATGTGAAATGGGTGCTTCTGGATACCTTGAAGAGTACCAGGTGCACCAGACTACAGATGGTGGCTCATGTCAGTACTAATGATGAGTGTTGCTTTGGATCACAAGAGATTGCCTGCAGTTTAAGGCAGCTGTCTGAAATGGTAAAGACTGCCAACCTTGCTTGCAAGATGAAGGCAGAACTCATCATCTGTAGCACCTTCAACAGGAATGGCTGTGAACCTCTGGTACAGAGCTGTGTTGAGGGTTTGAATCAGGGGCTTGGACAGTTCTGCGACTGTGTAGACTGCAGGTTTCTTGACTTGGGCCATAAGGTGGTGGAGTTTCAAGTTCTACTTAGTAGGTCAAGGGTCCATTACACAAAGGAGGCAGTGTAAATGGGGACTATGTGGCGTAGACTATGGGGAGTGGACTGCGTCGTTCTTTGTTTAGACAGTCTTGGAAAAGTACAGAAAGATCTTTGGTCTCAAAGGCTGTGTGTAAAACAAAGGACAAGGGTAGACCGAGCAAGAATTGTTATTATAGTTGGTGGCCTAGCTGGGCTGAGAAAGAACCAGAGCTCCAAGTGCTAATAGTAAGCACTGAAGCTCAAATCGTTACGCATGCTGAAAGCTGGCTACAACCAGAGATAAGTTTAGCCAAAATTTTTCAAAGGATCTAAGAGTACAAAGATGAGAGAGACTAAAAACAGTTGGTGGTAAAGTGTTCATTGCTGTTAGAAGCAGTTTCTCTTGGAGTGGAACTGGAATATGGTAGATAGGTCCTGTGAGTTAGTATGGACAGTAGTTACACTTAACAACAACAAAATTAAGTATTGTTTCCTTTTACCAAGGCACCAACTCAGATGATTCAAACGCTAAACAGTTGAAGGAAAATTTGAGTCTCATTCCAAATAGGTTCTTTGCTCACATAGTTGTAGGGCAGTGACTTCAGTCAGTCATCGTTATATTGGCGAAAATGCATGTTTAAAACCAGTGGAGGGTATAAACCATCGTCCAAAATTATGCTAAATGCTTTCCTCCAAAAATTAGTTTGAACAATTAGTTCAAGAGCCACTCATTAAAGTGTAAATGATTGCGAAAACATACTTCATTTCTTAGCTACAAATAATCCTGAGGAAATGGGAAGCATCATGACAGATACAAGAATTACTGGCCAAAAGGTCTTTGTAGCGAGACTGAATACCATAATATCCAAACCCACCAAAACGTAAACACATCTACATTTACATCTACACTCGGCGAACCTCTGAGAAGTACATGGCAGGGAGTATGTTCCACTGTACCAGTTACTAGGGCTTTTTCCCGTTTCATTCATGTGTGGAGAGCAGGAAGAATGATTGTTTAAGTGCCTCTGTGTGTGCTGGAATTAATCTAATCTTGTCCTCACGATCTCTGTGGGAGGATATCTGAGGGGCTGTGGTATGAGGGGCATTTAAAAAGAAATGCAATACATTTTTTTAAATGCAGGTTGGTTTTATTCGGGATTCCAGTATATCATGTTATTCCCAACTCTTTTTGCAACAAAATTCTATTTTTCAAAATAATCTCTGTTCAATGCAACAGCCTTACGCTCCCATTTCTGGGAAGGCCTGTGTGCCCACATGCTACCATTCTACTGGTCGATGTTGGAGCCAACGCCTTGCTGTGCCAATAACTCCCCCATCATCCACCTACTGCTTCCTGTGGAGTACATCCTTTATTGGGCCTCACAGATAAAATTCAGACAGTGTGAGACCCGGGAGTAGTACGGTATACGGTAGTGGCGGCGTCAGCGCAATTTTGATATCAAATTGATATGAAAATTAATTAAATTGATCAATTTACCACCCATGCGCACTCCACCCCCGCCCCCGACCGCGCCACCCCCGACCCCAACCTACCCTATTAGCGAAAATTTCGAATTATGGTGTCCCACCACATCCCCCACCCAGGAATTGGCGAGAAATTAAAATTGGTGGTGCCCTTTCCGGGATTCGAACACTGGTCTGCCTGGCCCAAAAGCCCTTCTAACACAATTAAACCACCAGAGGCGCTTGGCATTGATAGGAAATTAAAAATGGCGGTGCCCTTTTCAAGGACTAAAACCCTGATTCTACTGGATGGAAAGCCCGAGTGCACCCCTCCCCCCACAGCAAAGGGAAACTGTCTAGATGCTGGAGGAAGGTTAGGTTAGCATACGATATTTATTATTGTTGGGAAACTAACGCAAAGATCGGTAAAATTACGTAATTAATCATAAAGACTGGGCCTAATTACACAACCATATGCACAGAGCTACAGAAGGATGGCGTAAAATCGCGGTACCACTCAAAAACTGATGATGTCATGCAACTGGTATTATCATGCTGGGAAAAAATTTCGCAATACCACTCGAAACCAATGACACTCAGAACTCTACCCTACATCTACAAGCTGGCGGGAAAAAAAAACAGGGGTGTAGGTTATTATCTTTATTCTTTATGGTGGGAAATACGCTCATCTGACGAGATGCCGGTGTTGGACAGAGAGGAATTTAAAAAGTGTGTTACCTGTAAGCATACAGTATCTATCGCTGTTTGGTGTCAGAGTTCGCTACAGACACCTGCTCAAAAATCATCCTACAGCCCAGGTAATCGAAGCCGACACACACTATCACAACTGATGGAGAAATATGAGTCACAATTCTAATTTCACTTCGGAATTGCCATGAAAAAACCAGTACTCGTAATGGACGGGCCATAATGCAGCACATGTACTGGGGAAAATCGTCATCCTAAAAGACTGCAAAGTTGATATGAAAATTAATTAAATTGATCAATTTATCACCCATGCCCCCTCCACCCCCGAAAGACAAAGTTGAACGTTTGTTCTCCTCGATAGCCGTCCACAAACTGCCGAAAATCGAGGCCCTCTTCCTCCATCCCCCCCCCCCCCCCCCAACCACCTACGGGAGGGGGAGAGGCTTCATTGAAACGGCCAGATGCTCCGCTGAGAGCCTCGCGCCCCTGCTACCAAATCTCTAAGGCCGCTGGCCGCACCAGGTGTTTCGCTACCCTCGGCAGTCTCTCGCGATATACGTGGCATGCCTTGAGGCACCCCTTAGCACAAAAGGGAAATTTAGTAGCATAAAACCGCCCATCTGGATAGTGGCTCAGATGGTCCGCAGCAGTCAACTTTCTACCATCTGGTCGCCGTATTAAAGCGACGCTCCTCCGCCAACACAATAGCGTGTATATTCAACTAAACAATAGGAGATAAAAGGAGGGCCGCCTCAAGTGCAACTTATTCATCTGAAGTATAGTGACACAGTCGCCTCTAATGGTTAGGGAGCGCACATGCGGCGCCGACCTACCGACCTAACACAGAGTAGGCAGGCTCCCAACGTCTCCAATAGGCCTCTCGTTCTGCGATGGAAAACACTAACTATTTTGGTGCAAATTACCGATCACCGCACAATGTTTTCGTTATCTCGAAAAGTCATCAGAGTACAGAAAAAGCGAGAAATAAACTCGAAAGAAGAAGAAATAAACTCGAAAGAAGAAGAAATAAACTCGAAAGAAGAAAAAATAATAATCTATATTAAGCAATACCTTTCACCTTGTTGAACCAATTACACGACCTGAGAGCATCTCTTGCGTTCAGTGTCTGTAAATAAACTGTAATGCACAAGAAATAACATTAGAGAATACAGTTCTTCATGCCATTGGCTCACATGTCGGAAAAAAACACATTCATTTTATGCTTCACATCAACAAGCTATAATTCAAGAGAACATAGCTGTTTTGTACACAATGACAGGGCCCCTTTTACCAATGTAATGCTGTATCATACTAGCATTTACTAAAAAAATCGTGAGAGCCTGTCTCGCCCTGTGCAGATGGTTCTTGCCTGCAGAGGGACTTCTGGCCGAAGGTGTCTACTCCTCCTGCTTAGGGTCGGACAGAAGGGCACCAGTTCGCAAAATATGTTACCTGGCCCAGGCATCAGTCCACTGTGAAAGACAGCCAGATGGATGAAAATGGGTGGACGAAGCTATTTAAGAGAGACTGCTGTAAAGTGAGCTTTTGTGTAAACAGTGGAAAAATTAGATTGCTGCATAAATGAGGGACTGTGGTCCCATCTAGGTAGATGGCCACACTGTGAGAACGATGCTTACCTACCCTAAAGTCTTTCATTTTCATACAAGAGAGATCTGGAGGCGGTGATTGGCCCCTCTCAGTATACGCAAAGGAGAAGCTTGATCCCCAGTGTGGGAACCCCACACCAACAAAACAGTGAAGAGAGGAGATTCAATGAGCAGAGCATTGTTCCATTGGTTTGTACAATGTGGGAGTAGTTTCGTTCTGCTAATTCACTTCTTGTACTGAGGCTTGATGGAAAGTGGTGGTGATTCTTGGAGGGAATCATCATCTGTTTCTCCCCTGGTGGAGAACTTCTTGTCTATCCCTAGTGAGTAAGACTTAGGGTCTGTATCTTATGGTGGAGAAAGAGCACATGGCAGTTTCCAACTGTACAAACAGTGGAACTGCACATCATCTCAGTCATATCATGTGTCACGAGGATAAACTTATTCATCCTGATTCAGCTGCCTGATGTTTGGCAATTCCAGCATGCACCGTTATGCCTGTGAGTCAAATTGGTTTAGCCAGACCAGTGTACAAGTGCATCTCACACTGAAATCTGCCGGGATGTCAGGACTATGATAGGGAAATGTCCCACACACTGATAATTAGAACGCCGGAGCTCTTAATTGGCATATTTCCATGGACACGTCAGAACTTTACAGCAGCTGCAGTGCACTGCTTCTCACACACAGTGCGTCGTTTTCTGCTACCACCTGAATCATGGTGAAAGGAAACTACTGCTACACTGGTGTAGACTTGTCAATGATATTCACAGCTCCCTGTTCTCAGGTGAACCGTAGTTTGTGGTATAGTTGATTCCATTTGAACAGAGTTGGGTGTCGCAGTGGATTCATGTACACAAAGTCAGATTGTGTTTTAGGAGGGATTATTTCAGGGGAGAATTTATATAGCTTCCATCCAAATGTATGCTTTGCCTATCAAACACCATTCCTTAACTGATTTACGTTTGTAATTTTTATACGACATTTATCAGCTGGTTCTACAGGAAGTTGTAGTTGCTAAAGGTATACTAAAACTTATTTTGTGAACTTAAATATGCCACTGTTTTCGTTCATATTTCCTAAACTATTCACTGTTTTTATTTTATTGTGGTGTTACATGAGAACATCAGAAATTAAAGTTTCAACAGTATTAAATTAGTTAATTTGACTGCTTATTTAACTTCTGAAAGTGATTATATGCATAGGACAAGTACCATGTGTAACTTCACTAATTCGTATAAAATACTCATGTGAGCAGCACATATTTTGAAGTTTCTGCTAAGATAATTTTTTTTTATCTAAAGACAATAACATTTAGCTTTACTCAGACATACTGAGCGAGGTGGCGCAGTGGTTAGCACACTGGGCTCGCATTCGGGAGGACGACGGTTCAATCCCGTCTCCAGCCATCCTGATTTAGGTTTTCCGTGATTTCCCTAAATCGTTTCAGGCAAATGCTGGGATGGTTCCTTTCAAAGGGCACGACCGATTTCCTTCCCCATCCTTCCCTAACCCGAGCTAGCGCTCTGTCTCTAATGACCTCGTTGTCGACGGGACGTTAAACAACACTAACCTAACCTACTCAGATATATATTACTGATTAACACAAGTGACGGCTTGCAATTGGTGTCCCTTGGCCAGGATCTCGAATTGTAGTACTTTTGTGAGATGCTTAGCGTGTTATCTTATGTAACAGGCACAAATAGTTCAAATGGCTCTGAGCACTGTGCGACTTAACGTCTGAGGTCATCAGTCCCCTAGAACTTACAACTACTTAAACCTAACTAACCTAAGGACATCACACACATCCATGCCTGAGCAGGATCCGAACCTGCGACCGTAGCAGTCGCGCGGTTCCGAACTGAAGCGCCTAGAACCGCTCAGCCACCGTGACCAGCATGTAACAGGCAGATGTTTATCTTTTTTATTTTTCAGAGTGAGGCTATGGTGCACCAAGAACATTCAGACTCAGGTTTGACACTGTGCATTGTATCTCAGAATGTTGTAGTCATTTTATTTTTAGTGTCATTTATTTTTCTTTATTTGTTTCTCATTTTATGGAAGTGACCTCTGCATCACCTGTTGTCTGTCGTCTGATGATGTGTCATTGCTAACAGTGTTATGCATCCTTTTGTGGAAGGTATTTGATTGTCGGAATATGTACGACATTTTAGAGAAAGTTATGTTTTATAGAATTAGGCATAAAAGTATGCATTATTTAAGAGAAGACCAGAGTAGAGGTGTGGTGCATGATGCGTTAGAATTGGAAACTGGCAGAAGAAGCAATTGATTTGAATGCTTTCGAGAAGCAAAGCTCTTTCGTACAGTGAGAAAGGCTGCAAGCTAATGTCATCTAAAATGGAACATGAGCCAGACATTGAGGCAGAAAAAGATAGAATGATGGAAGACGTTCATTTAAATCAGTCTGCAAATAGGGCGCAAATATCAGAACCAGAATACTAAATGACAACGCTCAGTTCACTCAAGAAATGAAAGTGAAAATGATGCCGAGGTGGCAGGTCTTGTAGGTTCTGTAAATACAAGAAAGAGATACAGTTGAGGAAAGTAACAGTCTGATTTCACGGGCAAGGTTTCGTAGTCGAGTCATGTGTGTCTAGTCCTGGGTACGTTACTGGAAGTATGTAATCGATCATTCAGTTTATGCAAGAGGCAGGAAGAGATGATGGCAGGGAGACCAAAGACAGAGAATCCTCATTAATGAAATCAGAGAAACTGAGAAGTGACAAGAGGAGGAGGAAAATAGACAGGATGAAGGCACACAAGAAATTAAGGAAATTCGAAGGAGGTTGATGAGTTCGTCAGAAATGTAAATCAGTCAGGAATGAAGGTAAGGGTGTAATATCAGAGGTTGAAGACATTAGGAAAACGTCAGATGAGAAGCGAGAAGTAGCGGTAAAGTCAAAATGTGAGGCTTGGACAGCCAGATTAGTAGCACGAGATGCACAAAAAAATGCCAAAATTGCACAAGATCAGGTAGTGCTGGCAAAGGTTGAAGTGAGTGCAACCAGTCATTCCTGCACTTAAAAAGTAGGGACAGTGATTAGTTGAAAAGACAAAGGATTACATGTTAGAAATCAAAGATGATCTAACACATCTCACTACCCTAGAAAGAGCCGACGCAGATAAGACAAATGTGCGAACGGGTCACTTGTGTAGGAATCCAGCCCGAAGCAACAGCATGTCGCTGTGAGTTCATTGGTCACCAGGAGTGTCAAAGACAAAATTTTGTAACTCAATCTGTAGCCACGTTCCCAGCACAGGCCAATATATGGCAAGAATGCCCATGTAATGGTGTACAGCTCTCGGTGGACCACACATAGTCAGTGGCACGTAGCGCACAAAGTAATCAGCCGTGCCATGGTTGCGTGCTACTCAGACATACAGAAACATTACCATGTGACTCTGATGACAGGAAACGAGAGTACAACAGCATCCAGGGATCAGTTGACCATGAAATCTTGGGCACACATGTGCCAGAAGTTAGAGAAGTCCAGTGGTGCGAAATGATAAGTATTTTGACTTAAAACATTTTCTCTCAGTTCACAATTTTCAGGATTACAAGGACAACTGCAATTCATTACATTCCATGTCATTGAGTGGTTAGTATGATAGAGTACTACCCAAGTCATGGTCACTAGTATATGAACTGTTTTTTGCCTGTGGATACCTGGAAAGTTCAAAAGCTGAGCACATGCATAGTTCTGCAGCAAATTCCTCCAGCTATGGTGAATTCCCCCCCCATGAACCATGGACCTTGCCGTTGGTGGGGAGGCTTGCGTGCCTCAGCGATACAGATAGCCGTACCGTAGGTGCAACCACAACGGAGGGGTATCTGTTGAGAGGCCAGACAAACGTGTGGTTCCTGAAGAGGGGCAGCAGCCTTTTCAGTAGTTGCAAGGGCAACAGTATGGATGATTGACTGATCTGGCCTTGTAACAATAACCGAAACGGCCTTGCCGTGCCGGTACTGCGAACGGCTGAAAGCAAGGGGAAACTACAGCCGTAATTTTTCCCGAGGGCATGCAGCTTTACTGTATGATTACATGATGATGGCGTCCTCTTGGGTAAAATATTCCGGAGATAAAATAGTCCCCCATTCGGATCTCCGGGCGGGGACTACTCAAGAGGATGTCGTTATCAGGAGAAAGAAAACTGGCGTTCTACGGATCGGAGCGTGGAATGTCAGATCCCTTAATCGGGCAGGTAGGTTAGAAAATTTAAAAAGGGAAATGGATAGGTTGAAGTTAGATATTGTGGGAATTAGTGAAGTTCGGTGGCAGGAGGAACAAGACTTCTGGTCAGGTGACTACAGGGTTATAAACACAAAATCAAATAGGGGTAATGCAGGAGTAGGTTTAATAATGAATAGGAAAATAGGAATGCGGGTAAGCTACTACAAACAGCATAGTGAACGCATTATTGTGGCCAAGATAGATACGAAGCCCACACCTACTACAGTAGTACAAGTTTATATGCCAACTAGCTCTGCAGATGACGAAGAAATTGAAGAAATGTATGATGAAATAAAAGAAATTATTCAGATTGTGAAGGGAGACGAAAATTTAATAATCATGGGTGACTGGAATTCGAGTGTAGGAAAAGGGAGAGAGGGAAACATAGTAGGTGAATATGGATTGGGGGACAGAAATGAAAGAGGAAGCCGCCTGGTAGAATTTTGCACAGAGCACAACATAATCATAACTAACACTTGGTTTAGGAATCATGAAAGAAGGTTGTATACATGGAAGAACCCTGGAGATACTAAAAGGTATCAGATAGATTATATAATGGTAAGACAGAGATTTAGGAACCAGGTTTTAAATTGTAAGACATTTCCAGGGGCAGATGTGGACTCTGACCACAATCTATTGGCTATGACCTGTAGATTAAAACTGAAGAAACTGCAAAAAGGTGGGAATTTAAGGAGATGGGACCTGGATAAACTGAAAGAACCAGAGGTTGTACAGAGATTCAGGGAGAGCATAAGGGAGCAATTGACAGGAATGGGGGAAACAAATACAGTAGAAGAAGAATGGGTAGCTTTGAGGGATGAAGTAGTGAAGGCAGCAGAGGATCAAGTAGGTAAAAAGACGAGGGCTAGTAGAAATCCTTGGGTAACAGAAGAAATATTGAATTTAATTGATGAAAGGAGAAAATATAAAAATGCAGTAAGTGAAACAGGCAAAAAGGAATACAAACGTCTCAAAAATGAGATCGACAGGAAGTGCAAAATGGCTAAGCAGGGATGGCTAGAGGACAAATGTAAGGATGTAGAGGCCTATCTCACTAGGGGTAAGATAGATACCGCCTACAGGAAAATTAAAGAGACCTTTGGAGATAAGAGAACGACTTGTATGAATATCAAGAGCTCAGATGGAAACCCAGTTCTAAGCAAAGAAGGGAAAGCAGAAAGGTGGAAGGAGTATATAGAGGGTCTATACAAGGGCGATGTACTTGAGGACAATATTATGGAAATGGAAGAGGATGTAGATGAAGATGAAATGGGGGATATGATACTGCGTGAAGAGTTTGACAGAGCACTGAAAGACCTGAGTCGAAACAAAGCCCCCGGAGTAGACAATATTCCATTGGAACTACTGACGGCCGTGGGAGAGCCAGTCCTGACAAAACTCTACCATCTGGTGAGGAAGATGTATGAGACAGGCGAAATACCCTCAGACTTCAAGAAGAATATAATAATTCCAATCCCAAAGAAAGCAGGTGTTAACAGATGTGAAAATTACCGAACTATCAGTTTAATAAGTCACAGCTGCAAAATACTAACGCGAATTCTTTACAGACGAATGGAAAAACTAGTAGAAGCCAACCTCGGGGAAGATCAGTTTGGATTCCGTAGAAACACTGGAACACGTGAGGCAATACTGACCTTACGACTTATCTTAGAAGAAAGATTAAGGAAAGGCAAACCTACGTTTCTAGCATTTGTAGACTTAGAGAAAGCTTTTGACAATGTTGACTGGAATACTCTCTTTCAAATTCTAAAGGTGGCAGGGGTAAAATACAGGGAGCGAAAGGCTATTTACAATTTGTACAGAAACCAGATGGCAGTTATAAGAGTCGAGGGACATGAAAGGGAAGCAGTTGTTGGGAAGGGAGTAAGACAGGGTTGTAGCCTCTCCCCGATGTTGTTCAATCTGTATATTGAGCAAGCAGTAAAGGAAACAAAAGAAAAATTCGGAGTAGGTATTAAAATTCATGGAGAAGAAATAAAAACTTTGAGGTTCGCCGATGACATTGTAATTCTGTCAGAGACAGCAAAGGACTCGGAAGAGCAGTTGAATGGAATGGACAGTGTCTTGAAAGGAGGATATAAGATGAACATCAACAAAAGCAAAACAAGGATAATGGAATGTAGCCTAATTAAGTCGGGTGATGCTGAGGGAATCACATTAGGAAATGAGGCACTTAAAGTAGTAAAGGAGTTTTGCTATTTGGGGAGCAAAATAACTGATGATGGTCGAAGTAGAGAGGATATAAAATGTAGGCTGGCAATGGCAAGGAAAGCGTTTCTGAAGAAGAGAAATTTGTTAACATCCAGTATTGATTTAAGTGTCAGGAAGTCATTTCTGAAAGTATTCGTTTGGAGTGTAGCCATGTATGGAAGTGAAACATGGACGATAAATAGTTTGGACAAGAAGAGAATAGAAGCTTTCGAAATGTGGTGCTACAGAAGAATGCTGAAGATTAGATGGGTAGATCACATAACTAATGAGGAAGTGTTGAATAGGATTGGGGAGAAGAGAAGTTTGTGGCACAACTTGACCAGAAGAAGGGATCGGTTGGTAGGACATGTTCTGAGGCATGAAGGGATCACCAATTTAGTATTGGAGGGCAGCGTGGAGGGTAAAAATCGTAGAGGGAGACCAAGAGATGAATACACTAAGCAGATTCAGAAGGATGTAGGTTGCAGTAGGTACTGGGAGATGAAAAAGCTTGCACAGGATAGAGTAGCATGGAGAGCTGCATCAAACCAGTCTCAGGACTGAAGACCACAACAACAACAACATGGTGAATTCAGAGAGACTTAACTAAAGACTTATTGATCTCAGGACACCCAAGAAAGGATTAAACAGGAGTTTATGTCAGGGGAAGATTATGAAGAATCACAGTGCTGCAGTTCAGTACAGTTTTTCAAAACACTTGTCAACACGAATCGTTATCTGGACCAACTGTATAGTCATAAGGAGATAATGCAACACTGCTTCATGGAACTGCCATTGAGGTATGCTTTTCCATCAAACACCATTCCTTAACTGATTTGTGTTTGTTATTTTTGTGGAACATTTATCAGCTGGTTCTCCAGAAAGTTGTAGTTACTAAAGGTATATTTAAAACTTGTCATTATTTTGTAAACTTAAATATGCCACTGTTCTCATTAATATTCCCTCAACTATTCACTGTTTTTATTTTTTGTGGTGCTACAAGGGTACACCAGAATTTAAGTTTCTACATTATTAAATTAGTTAATTTGATTATTAATTTAACTTCTGAAAGTGATTAATGCATAGGGCAAGAAAAGTACCATGATTAAATTCACTAATTCATGTAGAATATTACTGGTAGTGCCCACTCCAGTGTATATACGAGGGCTATCCACAAAGTACATTACGTTTTCGTTTGTGTCCATTAGGGGCGGGGCTAGCACAGCCATCTTGGTGTCAAGGCATTCCACTGCTCAGTCGGCATCCTGCCGTGCTAGTGAGAGGTTCGTGCTGTACTCCGTTGAGTTACTGTGACAGTTTGAAATGTCAGCATTAATTGAAAATGCCGCGAAGTGTGAAGTGCATGCTGTAATAAGGTTTCTGACTGCAAAAAACTGTACACCGATAGAAATCTATCGGCAGCTTTGTGAAGTGTATAGTGACAACATAATCACTGAAGGTGGAGTGCGTCAGTGAGTCATAAAATTTAAAAATGGCCAAACTAACGTTCACGACGAAGAGCGAAGTGGAAGACCCAGCATAGTGACTGCCGAACTTGTCGAAAAAGTCGATGCTGCGATCCATGAAAACCATAATATCACAATAACGGAACTCTCTATGAGTTTTCCACAAATTTCACGAAGTTTGTTGCATGGAATCATTACCGAAAAGCTTGGTTACCACAAGTTTTGTGCAAGATGGATACCAAAAATCATGACAGAGATTCACAAAAATCAGCGAATGGCTGCAGCGTTAACATTTCTGGACGCTTACGAGAAAGATGGCGACTCATTACTCGATCACATCGTTACTGGTGACAAAACATGGGTTAAGCATGTGAACTGCGAGACAAAATTGCAGTCAATGCAGTGGGAGCACACAAATTCCCCCCCCCCTCCCCCCCAAAAAAACCAAGAAATGCATGCAGACAATGTCAGCAAGGAAGGTGATGGCGACTGTCTTTTCGGACAGAAAAGGTGTGATTTTTGTGGATTTCCTGGAAAGAGGCACTACAATAAACTCTCAAAGGTATTGCCAAACTCTGCACAACCTCAGAAGAGCAATACAAAACAAGTGCAGGGGAAAGTTGGGCTCAAAGATCTTGTTGATTCACGACAACACCTGGGCCCACACGGCAAATGCCACTCATGAAGTTCTCGAATCTTTTAAGTGGGAGTTGTTTCCTCACCCGCCATACAGTCCCAACCTGGCACCGAGCGACTTCCACTTATTCCCAGCAATGAAAAAGTGGTTGGCTATGCAGCGTTTTGATGATGACGCACAGCTTCAAGAAGAGGTAACCACGTGGTTGAAGGTGCAGGCGGCCGAATTTTACGACGAAGGAATTTCCAAGCTTGTCCATCGCTACGATAAGTGCCTTAATTTAAATGGCAACTATGTAGAAAAGTAGTATTTAAGTGTGGCTTTCATCTGTATATAATAAAAAAGAATTTCCAATACTTTATTTATTTTTAATTCCAAAATGTAATGTACTTTGTGGATAGCCCTCGTACGTGGTGCTGATGTACCAAATGGCATCATCTGGAATGCTGCATTATATTTTCATATGAGCTGTAAGAATTGTCTCAGCTGTGGCTTGTCCCCTTGTGTCAATGCACGTAATTTGGCTGGTGTGGGTGCAGGGTGTGGCAGTTTAACCTTACCATCCCTATATCACATGCTAGATGGTTCACCAGAAACCACTTTACACAAGCAATGCAAACATAATGCTGACATTTCATCCACACAAACAAATGGTACCTCTGCATATATCTCACAAGGTACATAAAGGTAGGCCAGCATGGATAGGTGTTTTATATGCCTCTGCCTGATGATGTCTCATGTTTTTGAGAAGTGTCTCACATTGTAGTGGAGTCCATGTACTAGCAAGTGTGAGACATACTGCTTAGCTGTTTAAGCCTTGCAGCACTGTCACCAGCAGAATCTAACACTCTGCATGTTGCTGCAGTTGTTAGAATCTGAGCATGAGGTGGTTTTACATCTTCAGGATGGTTCTGCGTACACAATAAATATATATATTATATATTCCACAGGGGAGCACTTAATCTACTGGCATATGCTTCCGTCTCAGTAACTTGCACAGATGTATATCATGTGTGTTGCAGTAGAGGAGTTTGAAGAGTGTTCAGGTCCAGTGTCAGGAGGTAACAAAGCTGTCCAGTGACATCGCACAGTGTACTGTGCCATCCTTGCCAAACATTTAATAAATGTAGCATTTGTACATACATACATACAGGGGGAGATGGAAACACATAGTTATTTCATATTGGATGAATATATTGGGACATACCTGTACTAAGAGCCTGGCATATATCCAGTGACCTCACAACATGACGCACATTCCAGTTGTGTAATCGCAAAGTACGTAGTGGGCTTACTGTGATGTACTGATGATCATCACCTTGAAAATGATACATTGTTGTCTGCAGAAGGAAGGGAATGGATGGGTATGTGCCAGGGGGGAGGGGGTACGCAATACAGCTGTGTGTGGCAGGTTAGCTACTTGAGTGCCCGTAATGGGCTGACATGTAGCTTGCCCTGTAGAGCAGGTTGATAAGGCACATCGATACTATTCCCATGCAACACATCTGTTGTGCAGTGCAGTCTATACAGTGTGGACTTAAAAAACCTTGTCTGTATCTCCATCAATATTAAAGCTAGAGTGTTTTAAACCTCCCCTCCCTTGCCCTTGTTGCTGGTCCTAACAGAGCAAGGATTTCCTGTGACAAACTTATTCCACTTCAGTCCAGGGCCCTAGGAGCAGTTTCAAACATACATATTCTCAGCTTTACATATCTTATGATAGATATAAATATAGCTGAACATCCCAGTTTCACCCAGTTATTTGTTGCTTCCTCTTCCACATGCCTCCTCACAACCTGTCCCTTTCCCCCTACCTCCCTACACGAGCACCATCTGCCTGCTCATATTCTCTTTCTGTCAATCTCCTCCCTCCCCCCCCCCCCCCCCCCTTGACGAAAAACCACAGCTGCACTTGTGTGATTGTACTCCACCCCAACCATCCTTGTGCTCCACACTCCACCAATCAGTAGCGATTGGTGGAAATCGATACAGACACGGAATGAAGACACAATGACTGATATGTAGGGATACATTGATTCACAATAGTACAGTATTATATACAATAGCTGGCTTACTATTCCTAGGTGTTGTGATGTGTAAATTGCTGGGTGAGCTAACTCTGCTGCATGCCACATGCAAATAGCCACACGATAAACAGGATATTGTAAGGTTGGTAAGTCATTCATCCACAGTTTGCCCCCATGTTTTATTTATAGTGGTTTAGCACTCTGTCATCAGGCCACAAGTGGCCCATTGGGACCATCCAACTGCCGTGTCATCCTCAGCTGAGGATGCGGATAGGAGGGGCGTGTGGTCAGCACACCGCTCTCCCGGTCGTTACGATGGTTTTCTTTAAACCGGAGCCGCTACTATTCGGTTGAGTAGCTCCTCAATTGGCATCACGAGACTGAGTGCACCCCGAAAAATGGCAACAGCACACGGCAGCCCGGATGGTCACCCATCCAAGTGTCAGCCATGCCCAACAGCGCTTAACTTCGGTGATCTGATGGAAACCGGTGTATCCACTGCGGCAAGGCCATTGCCCTTATTTATAGTGATGACAAATGCCAATTGTACAGTGATCTACAGTCTAAAAAATGGTACTAGGACATTCGATGGCATTAGGGATATGCGAGGTATGTGTATCGTACATATATTGAATCACCAGCATGCCTACCTATTATGACAGTTCTACATCTACATCGATACTCCGCAAGCCACCCAATGGTGTGTGGCGGAGGGCACTTTACGTGCCACTGTCATTACCTCCCTTTCCTGTTCCAGTCGTGTATCGTTCGCGGGAAGAACGACTGTCTGAAAGCCTCCGTGCGCACTCGAATCTCTCTAATTTTACATTCGTGATCTCCTCGGGAGGTATAAGTAGGGGGAAGCAATATATTCGATACCTCATCCAGAAACGCACCTTCTCGAAACCTGGCGAGCAAGCTACACCGCGATGCAGAGCGCCTCTCTTGCAGAGTCTGCCACTTGAGTTTATTAAACATCTCCGTAACGCTATCACGGTTACCAAATAACCCTGTGACGAAACGCGCCGCTCTTCTTTGGATCTTCTCTATCTCCTCCGTCAGACCGATCTGGTACGGATCCCACACTGATGAGCAATACTCAAGTATAGGTAGAACGAGTGTTTTGTAAGCCACCTCCTTTGTTGATGGACTACATTTTCTAAGCATTCTCCCAATGAATCTCAACCTGGTACCCGCCTTACCAACAATTAATTTTATATGATCATTCCACTTCAAATCGTTCCGCACGCATACTCCCAGATATTTTACAGAAGTAACTGCTACCAGTGTTTGTTCCGCTATCATATAATCATACAATAAAGGATCCTTCTTTCTATGTATTCGCAATACATTACATTTGTCTATGTTAAGGGTCAGTTGCCACTCCCTGCACCAAGTGCCTATCCGCTGCAGATCTTCCTGCATTTCGCTACAATTTTCTAATGCTGCAACTTCTCTGTATACTACAGCATCATCCGCGAAAAGCCGCATGGAACTTACGACACTATCTACTAAGTCATTTATACATATTGTGAAAAGCAATGGTCCCATAACACTCCCCTGTGGCACGCCAGAGGTCACTTTAACGTCTGTAGACGTCTCTCCATTGATAACAACATGCTGTGTTCTGTTTGCTAAAAACTCTTCAATCCAGCCACACAGCTGGTCTGATATTCCGTAGGCTCTTACTTTGTTTATCAGGCGACAGTGCGGAACTGTATCGAACGCCTTCCGGAAGTCAAGAAAAATAGCATCTACCTGGGAGCCTGTATCTAATATTTTCTGGGTCTCATGAACAAATAAGGCGAGTTGGGTCTCACACGATCGCTGCTTCCGGAATCCATGTTGATTCCTACATAGTAGATTCTGGGTTTCCAGAAATGACATGATACGCGAGCAAAAAACATGTTCTAAAATTCTACAAGAGATCGACGTAAGAGATATAGGTCTATAGTTTTGCGCATCTGCTCGACGACCCTTCTTGAAGACTGGGACTATCTGTGCTTTTTTCCAATCATTTGGAACCCTCCGTTCCTCTAGAGACTTGCGGTAGACGGCTGTTAGAAGGGGGGCAAGTTCTTTCGCGTACTCTGTGTAGAATCGAATTGGTATCCCGTCAGGTCCAGTGGACTTTCCTCTATTGAGTGATTCCAGTTGCTTTTCTATTCCTTGGACACTTATTTCGATGTCAGCAATTTTTTCGTTTGTGCGAGGATTTAGAGAAGGAACTGCAGTGCGGTCTTCCTCTGTGAAACAGCTTTGGAAAAAGGTGTTTAGTATTTCAGCTTTACGCGTGTCATCCTCTGTTTCAATGCCATCATCATCCCGGAGTGTCTGGATATGCTGTTTCGAGCCACTTACTGATTTAACGTAAGACCAGAACTTCCTAGGATTTTCTGTCAAGTCAGTACATAGAATTTCACTTTCGAATTCAATGAACGCTTCACGCATAGCCCTCCTTACGCTAACTTTGACATCGTTTAGCTTCTGTTTGTCTGAGAGGTTTTGGCTGCGTTTAAACTTGGAGTGGAGCTCTCTTTGCTTTCGCAGTAGTTTCCTAACTTTGTTGTTGTACCACGGTGAGTTTTTCCCGTCCCTCACAGTTTTACTCGGCACGTACCTGTCTAACACGCATTTTACGATTCCCTTGAACTTTTTCCATAAACACTCAACATTGTCAGTGTCGGAACAGAAATTTTCGTTTTGATCTGTTAGGTAGTCTGAAATCTGCCTTCTATTACTCTTGCTAAACAGATAAACCTTCCTCCCTTTTTTTATATTCCTATTAACGTCCATATTCAGGGATGCTGCAACGGCCTTATGATCACTGATTCCCTGTCCTGTTACATTTAGTAATATCTTCGTCGTGCATAGTCATGTTCCATTGCACACATTTTGTGCACTCTGATTTCACAGTAACACAATGCATATGCCTGCCTTCAGTGTAAAATGGTATGACGGCAGACAAGGTGGTGTCAGTGACTGCAAGCATTCAATCAGTAATTGTACCATACTGTCAACATGGTGTGTAATCACAAAGCATGTAGCATGCTTGCTTGCTTTAATGTACTGATGATCTGTGCCTTGGAGCTAAACACTGATGGCTGAGGGGGAGGGAAACACATCAATGTATTGTGGGTTGCCTATCTGAGTGCCAATGAGGGATCTAATAAAGATTTTGCATGTTTGTATCTCTGTAAATATTAGAGCTAGACCTTATAAACCCCCCTATATTCGTCCTCTTGGGGCAAGGAGTTTGTGTGTCAGATTTGGCCCATTGCAGTCAAGGGGATAGGAGTAGTTCTTACACATACATAAATTTGTTCATCTTTATAAAGCTTTAGACTAGCATTTCCTCCATATCATCACCCATATACAGGGTTATTACAAATGATTGAAGCGATTTCACAGCTCTACAATAACTTTATTATTTGAGATATTTTCACAATGCTTTGCACACACATAGAAAAACTCAAAAAGTTTTTTTTAGGCATTCACAAATGTTCGATATGTGCCCCTTTAGTGATTCGGCAGACATCAAGCCGATAATCAAGTTCCTCCCACACTCGGCGCAGCATGTCCCCATCAATGAGTTCGAAAGCATCGTTGATGCGAGCTCGCAGTTCTGGCACGTTTCTTGGTAGAGGAGGTTTAAACACTGAATCTTTCACATAACCCCACAGAAAGAAATCGCAGGGGGTTAAGTCGGGAGAGCGTGGAGGCCATGACATGAATTGCTGATCATGATCTCCACCACGACCGATCCATCGGTTTTCCAATCTCCTGTTTAAGAAATGCCGAACATCATGATGAAAGTGCGGTGGAGCACCATCCTATGGTACGTTTAGCTCCCTGCTTGCTTTATTCGTCGACTTCCGTGGGCTATGCGTGAAACTTACCCGCACGCGTTCAACCGTTTCTTCGCTCACTGCAGGCCGACCCGCTGATTTCCCCTTACAGAGGCATCCAGAAACCTTAAACTGCGCATACCATCGCCGAATGGAGTTAGCAGTTGGTGGATCTTTGTTGAACTTCATCCTGAAGTGTCGTTGCACTGTTATGACTGACTGATGTGAGTGCATTTCAATCACGACATACGCTTTCTCGGCTCCTGTCGCCATTTTGTCTAACTGCGCTCTCGAGCGCTCTGGCGGCAGAAACCTGAAGTGCGGCTTCAGCCGAACAAAACTTCATGAGTTTTTCTACGTATCTGTAGTGTGTCGTGACCATATGTCAATGAATGGAGCTACAGTCAATTTATGAAATCGCTTCAATCATTTGTAATAGCCCTGTACATGTCCTTCCTGCCCTTCCCCCTGTCCATCTCCTGCCCCTCCTCTTTATACCTCCCTCTCCCCTAAATCATTTCCTCCTCCTCCCTTCAACTCACTAAGCTGCTCCTCCCACCACTCCGTATCCCTCTACTCCCTCCTCCTCCTCCTCTGCCTCCTCTTGCTGTCCCTCCCCTCCTTCTCCCTGATCTCCTGCTTCCCCTCTCTCGCTCCATCCCCTCTAGCCCCCCTCCCTTTCCCCCTAACCTACCACCTCCTGCCCCCCTCTCTCTGTCCATTCCCTGTTCAATTCATCTCAAACGTCCCCCAGCCATGCCAATCTGCAGATTTAGCACCTGAAAAACAGATTGAAACTGATAACAGTGGCTAACGGGCAACAATTCTAACAATCAAGGAAGTAAGGAGCCACTAGGATCGGGCAAGGCAGCGGGGCCAAGTGCTGGTAGAAGTAACACAACACCTTACTTCTAATGCATTTATTAAAACTAGCTAAAACATAATATACAATCTGCCAAGATAATGAATATAGGTAGAATCAAACCTTAAGAAACTAGATCATCAACAATTTAACATTGTACCACGCAACAGTACTGCGTATGCCTTAAGGGCTACAATCACAAAGAAAGCCTGAAGGGCCAATTTATAAAGAATACACATAACGTGTTGAGCCTGAAGGGCCACCAAAATAGTTAACTAGACTTTAGTTAAAGAACAGATTTACCAACAGTTTAGGCAAGGCAGTGTGAAACAATAAAGAGGCCTGAAGGGCCGTGCAACTTCCAAGCAAGGGGCCTGAAGGGCCACATTAACAAGATAAGAAAATCTTAAAAATATCAACTGGAAAATAAGTGCTTATTAACAACTCGACCTTGAGGGCCAGGTAATAAATGAAATTAGTCAAACAAATTCTGCAATAAGTAAGTAATGCCCAGGAATTTCAGTAAGCCAGCCTTAAGGGCCCCAGTACACTAACAAGAGAGGTTAAATATTAAAACTGGATTTCAAAGCCTTAAGGGCTGTAGAGCTTTCAAAAGGGTGCCTGAAGGGCCAATTCATCAAGGTACTTAATAAACAGCTCAGCCTGAAGGGCTGGTCGATGGTTAAGGTTAGGCAAGTTCTCAAAAATAGAAGGCAAATCAACAAATTTATCAGTAATCGAGCCTTAAGGGCCACAGTACATTTACAATCCACATTAAGCATTAAGATCTATCATACAGAGAAGCAATTCCCTAAAACTTAGCAACCTTAAATCAATCAATTGATCCTATCCAGCTTAAAACCTAGGGACAACAATACATGCATATACTTCTAAAAGGTAAACTTGCATAAAATCTAAATTTAAAGTGCAAACAATCACACACCAACATGGCCAGCAAATTTACGAAAGTTTAACCACAGTAACTGAGTGTGAAATACAAGCAGCTGCAAGGCTACCAATCAGTCATCGTGCCCCAATATCATGATTTACAATCTTCAGGTAGTACGAAACAGGAAAAATACAAGGCGAGCCCCAAAGAGGAATTAAATGATGCCCTTCAATTACAAATCATTAAACCGCAGCGTA
Source organism: Schistocerca piceifrons (assembly GCF_021461385.2). Classification (NCBI taxonomy): domain Eukaryota; kingdom Metazoa; phylum Arthropoda; class Insecta; order Orthoptera; family Acrididae; genus Schistocerca; species Schistocerca piceifrons. The sequence goes on along the minus strand of NC_060139.1, from coordinate 619,810,387 downwards.
AAGCTGCCACATTTCACAAACTGGCGTAAAAGCCACCAGCTCAATCGACACTGTTCATATAGGCAAACATACAATTCAAATTTTCTAACCCTGTAAAATTTTCAGTCTAAAGGGGGCTGATGATAACGTACGGTATTAAAACAATCTTTAAGATAAACACATGCACCAACAACTTTTAAGCTGTGCACAGCCACGTACTTCACAAATTTCTTTTCTTTCTCTAACATACATAGAACACGAAGGCTTGGAACTGACTACCAAATTGGTCACAAGAATCAATAGATAGCCACCAATATATCAGTACCTAATTAGACAGTCTCCTAGTGTGACATGACAGAGCAACAGTTCACATTCACAGCCTTTGATTCAACATGTTCTACTATCCTTGTTGTACAGCATCGACCACGCCCGGAGTGCCTACTGCAAATTTTAACCAAGCAATTCACACGCTCACGTCGACGCCTAACTGAGGAACCAGCCCAGCAGTACAAGAACAACCTACACACTCGAAGTCAAACTCCGCAAACGCAGTGCAGAACTAACATTCAACCTTTTCTTTCATAGGTTCAGAACCGGCGAGCTAAACCGGTGGACGGAAAACACACAATGTCGGCGGCAGCAACAAAAAGGAAGTCACAAACACCACCCTAATACAAGGCAATAGCAAGTCAAAAGCCCAACGGCAATAGCGAAATATACTCAACTTCAGTCCCGGAAGAAAACCTGCCACTCTCAGTGCTCAAAACATTCCCGGAGCAACTGTCCTTGGCGACTCCCACTATTCTCTGGAACAGCAACATCACAGCACCTTATTTCAATTATCTTCTGACCAGAACAAGCATAATCGGAGCTAACGGCTTCTCCAAGTTAGACACACTATGCTGTAGAGCCTCACGGTGGAATGAGCCGACCGACACCACACAAACCACCGCAAGTAAGGTAAACAAGCACTTCCGGAGTCGATGGCGTACTGCCACGCTTCACGACTCGGTCACTCCAACCCGCCGACCTAGAGGGCGGGGCATGAGACGAGGAGAACAGACGGCGCTGCCACGCAGAAAAGCACCGGCGGGAAGCCAAGGCGTAAGTAGGGCGCGTGTTTAAACGAGACGGACAGAAGCACGTCTCACAGATCAGTAAAGCAAACCTATACTACAACCACAACATGCCTGTCATACAAAGGAGGCTACACGCTGGTAGTGGAAAACCATTTGTTGCCTCTGATGTGTAAGCTGCCCTACAAAGCATGTCTGACATACAGTGAAGCCTAAATTGCAGGGGCTGAGAAGCAACACTTTTTGCCTCTACCTCTGCTCCTATTGGAGCTGGGAGGTTATGAACCCTACAGTACTGATACTTGTGAGACTTGATATTTTTCTGCTAATTTTTGTTGAAATCGATCCAGGGCTTTGGGAAGAGATTCCAGACATACAAACATGAATGTCACATAATTCGCACATCTCTTTGTCTATTTCCTCCTCTACACTCTTTCTGCCCATCACCTTCTCCCCTCCCTATCTGCCCAACTCATCCTCCCACCTCTCTCTGTCCATTCCCTCCTCTCTTTCTGTTCATCCCCTTCTCCCCCTCCCTCCATCTTCACATCTCTTTGTCCTGTCCTCTCTCCCTATCCATCTCCTCTGCCCGACCCCCCCTTCTCTCTCTCTCTCTCTCTCTCTCTCTCTCTCTCTCTCTCTCTCTCTCTCTCTCTCTCTCTCTCTCTCCCCCCCCCCCCCCTCATCCGTCCATCTCACCATTTCTCAGGCATGCCCATCTTCAATTGTAGCCCTCGCAAAAGAGGTTGATAAAACATGCTGGTACTACTCCCATAACACGTCCCTCATGCAGCATAGCCTATATGTCAGGGGCTTGGAAATGCTTTTGTTCCCATGACATGTAAGCTACCATGCAAATTAGGCCAATAATCCATGCCAATATCACTCCAACACAACACAATTGTTGTGCAGCACAGCTTACACGAAGGAGATTGGAAAACTTTTTCTTGTCCATGACATGAAAGTTACCCTAAAATGCAGGCTGATAAGGTAAATTGATACTATTCCCACATAATACACCTGTCATGGATGGCAGCCTATAAGGCAGGGACTTAAAAACAACGCAGCATCATAATCTCCCCTATGTTGATCCTCTCAGGGCATGGAATTTGTGTCTCACATTTCTCCCACTTTGGTCCAGGGCCCTGGTAGAAGTTCTTCCATGTACATATATACATACTTACATAAGCTCAGCTTCACACACACACACACACACACACACACACACACACACACACACACACGTGACAACTTCTTATGCTTGCCCACTGTTAGTGCTGCTACAATATATTGTCGAGGCTCTCATTAATGTACTCGTATATGACTGTCCACTACTATTACCTCTACTATGAACAAGACCGACTCCCTCATGTCAACCCTAAAATCAGTTTCATACTATGCTTCATGTTTGTGCAAAATACAGAGGAATTTTAACCAAAACCATTGGTGGCTTGCCAATATGGGTTAGATACTGCATCCAGTCTTTCTTACTGTGCTGCTTAATGCTACTTTGCATATCAATCTAATTATCACACTTGTTCTGCACTTCTGACAATTTAACCTTTACAGCTCGTTCCACCGGCTTCCCTTTCCCTTAACACTAAATGTACATGTTTTCCTTTTACATTCATACTGCAAGATTACACTCTTACTCTCTCTGGGAATCCAGTTCGCTGGAATCTGGGCTATTGATGGTTCATGCTGATGCTCAGCTCTCTGCCTGAGAACAATGAAAGTCGCACACAGCAGAGTTAGAGCCACTGTGTCACTTGGTATTGCAGCACTATAAAATCACTGTCATGGATCAGTGTCCTATGAACTGCTCTGTGTGTTGCATTAACTACTCGGGAATTGATGCAGGGGATGGATTAGGTCAGATTCTAGAGTTTGAGTTAGTAATGTTATATTAGGTGCTGGCAATAATTCCAAAGGTACATCTGGCCAAATACAACTGTGGTTGTGAGATGTTCACTTGCGTGATCCCCATAATTGTGGCTGGTAGATGGAATGCCAGTGCTGTTCTATCACATGTAGTGTTGCTAATTAATAACCTGTTTGTCAAAAGTTCAATCTGTCTGGCCTCAGTGGACTACACCTGCTTTAACAACTTGCCACTACTGCTGCATCATCATAGGTGGAATGAATCCAATGACAACATGCTTGCTGGAAATACAGTCTGGGTCCCAGGACATGGGTCAGACAATATAGTTCCTTCTGTCACACTAGGAACAATTGCACCGCACATGTGCCCAACCTGGTTTGTATTACTATGGTCAGACAAACCATTACTTCCCCCCTTCAACAATGTATCTCTTCCTCCATCATCACTGCACACCTGCTATCATCTTCAGAAATGAATAATATCCTGTAGATCCTCATCTGCATGAAATTCCCAAGAATTCCCAGCTTCACTGGGTATGTATGAATGACGTAACACTTAAACCGTGCATGTGTTCCTTTACCGGAATTGAAATTAGAATACATAATCATGATTGGTCAGTTTCCACTTCTGTTTGTACTATGTGGTAGTAGAAGGGTAGGTTTCATCTACCAGGTTCTATGATTAGGCTTAATTCAGGCAGTAGCTGGTTCCATACTTTCTGTAGCCCTGAAAAGTACTGTTCAGGTGACAAAATGTAATACTGCTATGATTTCAATTCCTTCCCGTCTTGCCCTTGATGTATTGCAACCTAAGGACAGAGACAAATATCACCCTTTCTCCCTCCTCAGAAGGCTGCTGCCACTAGCAGGCCCATTCAAATACAATAAAGCAACACAAAAAAAATCTTTACAGCAAGATAACTTATTCATTACAATTGCATACATACACAAACACAAAAAAAGAAATCCTTGACAGACATATTCTTGACCTTAATGAATACAGTACCTCACGCATGGGCTCAACCACATCTTCTCTCATCCTGTGACTCCTCCTCCTCCTCCTCCTCCTCCTCCTCACTTTCATCTCTGGATCCACCCATGGTACTCACAGAATCAACTCCAGACTATCCCAGGAAAAGTCATAGATGTCCAACATGTACTGTTGTCATTCTTGTTGGCAGCAGAAGGTTCACGTTGTCTGGTGAAGTAGTCTCCTCAACCTGATAGGGCCCTTGTGATAAACTTCTTCGTCTTCCCTTTTGGCATGCAAGGAACTGGATATCACCCACTGCTCTACTTCATAGGCAGTAAACTTACTGTATGTTTGACTGATTTCTCTTGTTTGTTTAATACCTTTGTATTCGCCTTCTGTATTTCTTTCCATACTTCTCATAGTGTTTCTACAAATTCAACACAAAATTTGTGCCCTGATCTGTAACTAAGGTATAAGGTACTCCAAATTTAAATATGGTATCCAACTGTTCACCAAAGCCTAGGCTACTGTACTGGCCTGCTTACAAGAATCTCCACCATTCCTAAGAACCTCAAAAAGTGATCTATGATTTATTCCCAGTGGATGTCCTATTGAAAGGTCCTAAAATATCAAGTCCTATCGTTTTAACGGGTTTAAGCATCTCTATAGCTGCTGTTACAAATGATGGCAATCGAGTTTAGGCTTTTTCTGTGCACCTATATGCACATTCTCCAACAGCCAATAAGCATTCAGTAGTCTTCTCAGTGCTCTCCTGTGAAAGTTGTAGCCAATGTGAGAATTAAACATAATCATAGCAAGTTAATAGTGAATTTTTAACTCATTTGTTGTGAGCTGTCACAGCTCACGGTGATGGTAATCAATAAAATCTGCACAAGCAAGTGAGCGACACAATTTTTAGTTTACAAACTTTCTTCAAGCACAGAGCGTGTTTCCGCACTTACCACAACTGTTGCTTCTCACTGGCAACAATGCAATACCCATCTGTGTCTTGAGCTGCGCGAACCACCACCATTTGTGGATTAAACTATAGTAATCTACAAACTGACATGGCCCATAGTAACACAAACCCACTAAAAGGAAGACCTTTAATGAAGAAACAGTTCACACGCCACAATACATTGTACTAGTGCTCCTAGATGGCACTACAGCATGGCTTCATGTGAGGGTGAGGGTGAGTAGCTTAGTTCACACCTCTGAGCATGCGATATACAGCGTGACCTGTAAATACATTCATTGGTTGAGCAGAATTCACAAAAGTTTAGCTTCCAAATATGCAGGCATTGGGAGGGCGCATGTGCTGCGAAAGAATGAAGACACACGTGGGTACCAGATGGATGACACTGACACAGATCAGCTACCACCTCAGCACTCTTTGTGATCTCCCCATCTTGTGCACATGTGGAGTCTCTCTACTGTGGTACAGGATGCCAGTTCTTCAGCACAGAGAACACGGTCACCCACCATGGATTGACCAAGACTGTAGCAGATGTTCAAAAGCCAGCCAGGAGGCTGCGTGGCTGAGCTTAGACTTGTAGGTGCAAAGATGGCAGCTTGTAGATCATGCGTGATGACCCAAATGATGGGGGCCTGGCTGCTCACCAGTCTCCTCGTCCATGATGACCCAGTAGGCAGCAATGGCAGACCACGGCTGTGGTAAGCATCAGGTTTCGTTGCCTCGGCACTGAAGTCAACAAGCATGTGGCAGACTGATCTATATCGAACAGCTCATGATTTCACTGAAACTCATTAGACAGTCATTCTCTCTGGTTCTTCGAGACAGGCAGAATTGCAGAGTGACAGAATATGTCTTGTGCTCTAAAAACTGTGTTATTTGTAAGAACCAAGCCCCCAACCTATGACACAGTGGTTCTGAGTACATAAGCGTATTTGTCCCCATTTACTAGACTGATCGGCACTCCAGGCCTTGCTGTGGTAATTTCAGTAATGATTTTAAGTCACCGAGCTTGGTCCTTTTGTTACTCTGACACAGTCAGCAGTTACGCAGTGCCTTGCTAAGCAGTCCACAGTCCACAGGTGTTTGCATTTCACCTGTTCTGATGTCTGCTGCATTGGTGGTATGCCATGTTGATGCACTACGTGATTGAAAACATACGTGCACCCCCAAAAACACATGTTTTTCATATTATGTGCATTGTGCTGCCACCTAGTGCAAGGTACTCCATATCAGCGACTTCAGTAGTCATTAGACATCATGAGAGAGCAGAATGGGTTACACTGCAGAATTCACAGACTTTGAACGTCGTCAGGTGATTGGGTGCCACTTGTGTCATACATCTGTACGTGAGAGTTCTATACTCCTAAACATCCCTAGGTTCACTGTTTCCGATTTGATAGTGAAGTGGAAACATCACACAGGAATTCCAAACTGCATCAGGATCCACTGCAAGTACCATGACAATTAGGCGGGAAGTGAGAAAACTTGGATTTCGTGGTCGAGCAGCTGCTCATAAGCCACACATCACACTGGTAAATGCCAAACGATGCCTCGCTTCGAGTAAGGAGTGTAAACACTGGACGATTGAACAGTGGAAAAACGTTGTGTGCAGTGACAAATCATGGTACACAAAGTGGCGATCCGATAACAGGGTGTGGTATGGCGAAAGCCCGGTGAATGTCATCTGCCAGCGTGTGTAGTGCCAACAGTAAAATTCGGAGACTGTGGTGTTATGGTGTGTCTACATCTACATCTACATCTACATTTATACTCCGCAAGCCACCCAACGGTGTGTGGCAGAGGGCACTTTACGTGCCACTGTCATTACCTCCCTTTCCTATTTCAGTTGCGAATGGTTCGCGGGAAAAACGACTGCCGGAAAGCATCCGTGTGCTCTCAAATCTCTCTAATTTTACATTCGTAATCTCCTCGGGAGGTATAAGTAGGGGGAAGCAATATATTCGATACCTCATCCAGAAGCGCACCCTCTCGAAACCTGGACAGCGAGCTACACCGCGATGCAGAGCGCCTCTCTTGCAGAGTCTGCCACTTGAGTTTGCTAAACATCTCCGTAACGCTATCACGCTTACCAAATAAACCTGTGACAATACGCACCGCTCTTCTTTGGATCTTCTCTATCTCCTCTGTCAACTCGACCTGGTACAGATCCCACACTGATGGACAATACTCAAGTATAGGTCGCACGAGTGTTTTTTAAGCCACCTCCTTTGTTGATGGACTACATTTTCTAAGGACTCTCCCAATGAATCTCAACCTGGCACCCGCCTTACCAACAATTAATTTTATATGATCATTCCACTTCAAATCGTTCCGCACGCATACTCCCAGATATTTTACAGAAGTAACTGCTACCAGTGTTTGTTCCGCTATCATATAATCATACAATAAAGGATCCTTCTTTCTATGTATTCGCAATACATTACATTTGTCTATGTTAAGGGTCAGTTGCCACTCCCTGCACCAAGTGCCTATCCGCTGCAGATCTTCCTGCATTTCGCTACAATTTTCTAATGCTGCAACTTCTCTGTATACTACAGCATCATCCGCGAAAAGCCGCATGGAACTTCCGACATTATCTACTAGGTCATTTATATAGATTGTGAAAAGCAATGGTCCCATAACACTCCCCTGTGGCATGCCAGAGGTTACTTTAATGTCTGTAGATGTCTCTCCATTGAGAACGACAAGCTGTGTTCTGTTTGCTAAAAACTCTTCAACCCAGCCACACAGCTGATCATATATTCCATAGGTTCTTACTTTATCAGGCGACAGTGTGAAACTGTATCTAACGCCCTCCGGAAGTCAAGGAAAATGGCATCTACCTGGAGCCTGTATCTAATATTTTCTGGGTCTCATGAACAAATAAAGCGAGTCGGGTCTCACACGATCACTGTTTCCAGAATCCATGTTGATTCCTACATAGTAGATTCTGGGTTTCCAGAAATGACATGATATGCGAGCAAAAAACATGTTCTAAAATTCTACAACAGATTGATGTTAGAGATATAGGCCTATAGCTTTGCACATCTGCTCGACGACCCTTCTTGAAAACTGGAACTACCTGTGCTCTTTTCCAATCATTTGGAACCTTCCGTTCCTCTAGAAACTTGCGGTACATGGCTGTTAGAAGGGGGGGCAAGTTCTTTCGCGTACTCTGTGTAGAATCGAATTGCTATCCCGTCAGGTCCAGTGGACTTTACTCTGTTGAGTGATTTCAGTTGCTTTTCTATTCCTTGGACACTTATTTCAATGTCAGCCATTTTTTCGTTCGTGCGACAATTTAGAGAAGGAACTGCAGTGCGGTCTTCCTCTGTGAAACAGCTTTGGAGAAGGGTGTTTAGTATTTCAACTTTATGCGTGTCATCCTCTGTTTCAATGCCATTATCATCCCAGTATCTGGATATGCTGTTTCGATCCACTTACTGATTTAACCTAACACCAGAACTTCCGAGGATTTTCTGTCAAGTCGGTACGTAGAATTTTACTTTCGAATTTACTGAACGCTTCATGCATAGCCCTCCTTACGCTAACTTTGACATCGTTTAGCTTCAGTTTGCCTGAGAGGTTTTGGCTGTGTTTAAATTTGCAGTTAAGCTCTCTTTGCTTTCGCAGTAGTTTCCTAACTTTGTTGTTGAACCACGGTGGGTTTTTCCCGTCCCTCACACTTTTACTCAGCACGTACAGGTCTAAAACACATTTTACGATTGCCTTGAACTTCCACAAACACTCAACACTGTCAGTGTCAGATCAGAAATTTTCTTTTTGATCTGTTAGGTAGTCTGAAATCTGCCCCCTATTACTCTTGCTAAACAGGTAAACCTTCCTCCCTTTTTTTATATTCCTATTTACTATGTGTGGTCGCGTTTTTCAAGGAGGGGGCTTGCACCCATTGTTTCGCATGGTACTATCACAGCACAGGCCTACATTGATGTTTTAAGCACCTCCTTGCTTTTAACTGTTGTAGAGCAATTCAGAGATGGCGATTGCATCTTTCAACATGATCGAGCACTTGTTCATAATGCACCGCCTGTGGCGGAGTGGTTACACGACGATAACATCCCTGTAATGGACTGGCCTGCACAGAGTCATGACCTGAATCCTATAAAACAACTTTGGGATGTTTTGGAATGCCGACTTCGTGCCAGGCATCACCGACCGACATCAATACCTCTCCTCAGTACAGCACTCCGTGAAGAATGGGCTGCTACTCCCCAAGAAACCTTCCAGGACCTGATTGAAAGTATGCCTGCGAGAGTGGAAGCTGTCATCAAGGCTAAGGGTGGGCCAATCCGGCACTGAATTCCAGCATTACTGATGGATGGCACCACAAACTTTTAAGTCATTATTAGCCAGGTGTCCAGGTACTTTTGATTACATAGTGTATCACGATTGGCACATCAGTTCAGTTCTAAACTACTTCATTCCCAGCTCACCTGGAGGAACTGTAATAAAAATTTTGCACCCACACAATAAAATTATTCTGCTCTGCAGCAACATGTTTGCATACCATTACACCCGTTAATTAAGAAATGTAAAGGAAAAAAGTAATGATTGTATACATACTTATGTATACACTTTTTTCATGTATTAAAGGTATTTTGTTTTTCCTCGGCTGCAGTATTACACCTCTCTTGTCAGTTACTTCACTAATTCAGATTCCACTCTAGGTGTGTGGTTTTCCATTTTTTTGGCTGTAACTTGGTTTCATAATTTTAAGTTATAGCTGAAAGAATAAATTGCTCACTAGAACTGTTTGAACCTCGAATTCCTGGATGATTAACAGGAATAACAAAAAATCTAAACAGGGACGTCTAGACTTGAATTTGCAACTGGAAATGATGTTTTGAAGGTGTTACAATACAACAAATAATGACATGGTGTGTAAAGAAGACATTAAGTGAATGATGGAAATAGATTCAACCTTGATATAAAGTACAGAAAGAGAACAGCTAGAATGACATTGATGGTAACAAAACACCTGAAATAATGAAAGCATGAAGACCTCTTAGGAAGGCAAAAAGGGGATACTCTATTTTATGGATTGTAAGATGTACTTTTTTCTTCAAAAAATTGCCTCCAAAACTGAGGTGCATCTTATACTCTACATTAATGTCAAAATGTCCAGTGTTTGATTTAAAATTCCCACTACTCTTAAAAACAGCCATATTTTGATGCCGTGGGAAACCTATCTGTACCTGCCGACACTGGATTCAACAAGCAACACCAATGCTATTTTCTGTATATTCCTCCTGTCTTAACATTACATGCAAATATGATAATTTATATTAATTGGCTATATAAGTGACTGTACATAGGTGGGTACATTAGAATGTCAATGGCAAGTCTCGAACTAACAATACCCTAAATGCAATTACAACATAACTTGTCATAAAACTGGGCAATTCAGTAGAGATAGAGTTTGTCATCTGTGAAGAGATGAGGCTTGCAATCTGTGCTGAAGCATTTGTCTAATCAGAGTACTACTACTGGACTGAACTGAAGAGAGGACACCTTCATATGCTGTACAATTAGCCGGGTACAATTGTCAATGATGAAATCATTAACAATTTTCAGGCTTGAAGAACTGCATATGATATGCAACAGTGACCTAAGGCAGTACACAATCATATATTTGTTGACTATTGTCATTCAACTGCTTTTATAGTGTGGCAGGCACATTCAAACTTGGGCACAACCAAACTGAAGAGGTGGGTAAATACTAGTTAGTGTGTTTAGTCTACTAACAAGCCTTTTATGCCCAGATATAGCTTTGACTTAACACCAAGGGATCCTGCGCAAGGAATGAATTTACACATTATTCATGATGCTGGAAATGGAAAGAACGCGAAAGGGTTCAGGAAGAGAGAAGGAGGGAGTAAGAGAGCACAGTGCCACACAACACTGCTCCATTGTCCATTGTTATACTGCATTGGTCATTCAAAGAGTGATCCTCTCCCCACAAGTGTTTTTGCTGTTATACTTGTTATTTACATGCCGTACACTAATTGGAAGTTCTGCAAGTTCACTTAATTTGCATGCCTCTTTCCTGGCATTTCAATTTTTACAAACAATTGTGCGTAGGGCATTTTACCATCACATCAGCTTGCCTAACAGGAGAAAATACAAAATGGATGGATTTCTTAAAAGACTGTACCTATGTTAAGCTACAGTGAAATTTATGAAACACGTGAAATAGTGCAGAGGTTAAGACAACTGGATTAATATACATTTTGTTTTCCATGGATACTTAGTACTTAGATTTAGATCCTAAATATCACTTAAGGATGAGGCTGCTTTTGTAACGCACAAAAAACAATTTTTTAAAAGACCATCGTATATAATATTTATTCGAATACAAAGAGTTACATGGATGGCACTTATGACTACAGTGGCGGCAGCAGCAGTAACACTGAAGGAAGTAGCCATTTACATCACTCTTCGCAAAAGGAACTGTTTGTTGACATTGTGAGGGCAGCAACAATGTCTTCACTATTCATTCTTCTTAATGCCCACTATTCTTTCAATATCAAGAACTTTTCTCTTTACTTTCTGACTGATAGCTAAAACACTGTCTTGGATCTTATTTTGCGCATCATCTAAGTTGTGTTTACGTGTAGCTAAATCAGTTCTCTCCTTTTTCAGTTGAGATATTTCGGCAAATGTTCTCACCTGTGGATTACAAAATAAGAACAGCTTTTAATAAAACTGCACTTAAAAAACAGAACACAAAAAAATTAAAACATGAAAATAAGTAAAAAAATAAAACATATGTAATGAAACATAAAAACTAGACTATTAGCACCACATCCAAATTTAAGAAAATCATTTGTGTGTCCATCCCTTCTAATTTGAGCTTTCTTCACTGAGTGGTAACACTAGCAAGCATCAATGCAAAGTGCAGATAATTCACATCTAGCTTCCAGAGGCAAATAGCAAGTACAAAGTCTGTTTCTAGACAAAGTTCTTTATTACCACCACACCACTTTTTCACTCCTCCGGGTTAGTTTAGAGGGGGAGGGGGGGGGGGGGGGGGGGAAGCAACCTTCTGTCTGATGCCATTCAACACTCGTTGACCAATTCTAAATTTACTGAAGCAAATAGAGGTAAGTTAAAACAATTCCATACATCAATTAGAATACAGCATTTAACTTCATTTTCTTATGTGTCTATGGAAACATGAAAAAATAATACAGTTCTTACTTAGTGTCTACCAGCCTCCTGCCCACCCTTTCTAGGAAAAGTAGTTTTTACTCTATTCATCCTTATTAGGTGACCAAAATAAATTAATATATGACAACAATTGCAGCACATTGATCCACTGATATTTAACCCAGCTTATAGAATCTAATGGACATCGATTTCCTTTTCTTTTTTCAGTAGTGGTTCAGAGGTGAGTGCCCATTCTTACAGTCAACAGTAGTGACATAACATTGGGGGGGGGGGGGGTATTCTTGTATCAAAGAGGAGGTAATTTGGTTAATAAAGTGTCAGATGTATAAATAAAAAAAGGAAAAAGGCAGCATCTGAAACCTGAAACAAACAGCTCCATTGGGGTGTTTGCATTGTGTATCCTGTGTTGTAAAGAATACAGTAGGAGTATCTTTATTAATCCATTGCGCTGAGAGCTATTTGTTCATTACAAACATTGACCTTACTTCAACATAATAAAGATATGAAAAATCTACTTCTCAAGCATCAGCAGAATGATACAAAGATAAAAGGAACTAACACAGGCACTAACTTACAATATAACACTAATTTGTCCAGAAAAAGTAGATAAAGGTTACAAGAGCGGCCTTTTAAGTAAAGAGAAAAAATGTAGAAACATTTTTATTGCTTCTCAAGATATTGCACTTTAAAAATTATTGAGTAAGGTTGAGTGAAGTGGTCAGGGTGTGAAAAGTTGCCCTGAACAGTGCTGCTGCCTGACCAGAATTGGTCAAACTACTACTAATACACACTATCCTAGTTGTCAGTGAGTTTGATAGAATATGGTTGTTCCATAATTTTTGAGTTAAAACTTTTCTGATTTTCAGTTGCTTGATGTATGGGAAGTCATTAATATTGTTGCATCCTAGAATCATATTCCAGGTAGATATTAAAATTTGTTAACATTTTCCCTGTACAGTGCCAGAGCCAGAGAGGAAGTCAAGACAGGCAAATGCACAATACCTACATGAGAAAGCTAACCTGGAAGTACAACCAATATTAACCTGGAAGAACAACCAATATTGCATGTAGTATGGGCACAGCACCAAGTCAATTGCCTGCATTCCACCTGAGCTGCACGACCAAGATGCCGATGCATCAGAATGAACAATCTCACTGAGAAGAGAACATAACGTCATTCTAGTGACCATGCACGATGAAGCAACAATGCCTAAGTCTGATGCAATAATGGCTTTACAGCACACTGACACTGTAGAAATAATCAGGCTGAAGGCCTGAAAGAAAGAGTTGTGACACTGCAGCACGATGCAGAATGCTGACAAGCTCAGAAAACTGGGGCACATTCTGTCATCCATGCTGAAGGGTAATGTCAGTGGTATAGCCCAACAAGTACAAATATCCTGACTTGTACAGCTAGAACCTCAGTCTTGCAGCTAACCAGTTCCGAGGTGGGCACTCGGATGCTCCATCCTCAGCCTACTGAAATGACTACTACCTATAATGCCACCACCAACTATAGCTGATGGGCTCTGCTGTCAAGAGCTGCTGCAACCTCATCCTGACCTTCAATGATGGAAAGACTTTGGTGCCTTCCAACGTTACGCCGCTGCAGGCCTCACTGTTGTTCCCTGGTGAGGTGATCTACCACCATGATAGGGCTTTGTAACCATTATAGAAAAATTTGTAATGAATTCTGCCCAGATAGCCATGCCTTTGAACCATTCATTAAGAAAAGGAGCAAAATCTGAATGGCCTACTGACTGCCTGACAGCATCTGACACCTTGAAATAGGCACTGTCATTGGATTCAGTTTTACTATTTCCCAACTTTGAAAAGGAATTCATTTTGACCTGTGATGCAAGCACTGTGACAGTGGGATGCATTCTCAGCCAGAGTATCGATAAAAAGAAACGTCCAGTAGCATACACATCCAGACAACTGAACGAAAGAAAGAGAAATTATTCCACTACAGAGAAGAAAATGTTAGCAGTTACCTATGGCAATTCTTACTTCGATTGTTATTTGAAAGATCTAAAGTTTGAAAATAGTGATGGATCACAATGTATTAAAGTGGTAGTTAGGTTTCAAAGGTCCTCCCAGTAGGTTAACAAGATGGGCACTGAAGTTAAATGTACTTTGGTAGATAAGTCAATGTAGTTCCTGGCCAGGCTAGTAATAAATTTGGGGTATTAATGCTAGTCTTTTAAGCAAAGCTGGATGTGCTAAGTACGTAAATATTCAAACAATGCTATTTTACTGACATGAGAATGGCTGGGAAATCTTCAAGCTACAAAATCCTGTAATTCCATGTAATGTTGTGAAATAAACCACAACAATATCAATGCCAGTTGTTACAAAATCTTGTCTCATTTCATTCATGAACGAGTGAAAAATATTGAATCAGTGCTTACATAAGTAGACATTTGTAATAACAGTAAAAGTAAAATGTAATTTGGAAATCCTGTGGGGACATGGTCTTGTGACTCTACTAAAACTTTAATAATTTATTAATTTACTGATTGTGTCAATACAATAATGTGTTTCTAGATTAAGGTAATTGCAGTGTAATTTATTTTCTTGTATAATAGGCATTTGTAGGTTTGATTTATTAAATGGTGACAACTGGTATGGGTCAGTACTATCCCCAAAGAGTGATAAACTGATATGGTGCTTGTACAAAGAGAACTTTACATTGTTTTGAATATTCCGAATGATAATGTCTGCTAGCTGTCAGATTCATCCACTACAACCTCACCAAAGTGACCTCATTCCAGAAATCCAGCAGGACCTCCAGTATCTCTTCAAATCCTTAGGGACAACCCAGAACTTCTCCCAAGAGTTAAGAGTCAGTCTCTCTCTCTCTCTCTCTCTCTCTCTCTCTCTCTCTCTCTGACTCTGTCTCCCCACCCTCCCACCCCAACCACTCCCTGCACTCCTACCCTCTACATGCTCCCTTAGGTCCATAAACACAACCACTTAGGACATGCCATTTAGGCTGGTTACAGTGCCCCATTCAGAGAATATCTGCTCTCGTAGATCAACACCTTAAGCCTATTAGCTGCAATCTACCCTCCTCTATAAAAGATACCAACCATTCCTCCACCGGCTCTCCAAAGTTTCTGCTCCTTTACCACACGGTGCCCTGATCGTCATTGTTGATGCCACCTGCTTTTCACTAATGTCCCTAATGCCCACGGCCTAGCTACTATTGAACATTACTTTTCCCAACACCGAATTGATTCCAAATCTACAGCCTCCTTACTGGTCACCATGACGAACTATATCCTTACCCAAATTACTTTTACTTTGAAGGCATCATCTACAAACAAATCCAGGGTACAGCAAGGGGCCTCCACATGGCACATCCTTTGCCAACCTATTCATGGGCCATCTAAAGGAATGCTTTCAAACCATCAAGAACACCAAACCCCACACCTGGTTCAGATTTATTGATGATTTCTTTGTGACCTGGATTAAGAGTGAGGACACACAATCCACAATCCTCCAGAACCTCACCACCTTCTCACCCATTCACTACACCTAATCCTCCTCAACCCAACAAGCCACCTTCCTTGATGTTGATCTCCACCTCAAAGATGCTACATCAGTACCTCCACCCATATCAAACCTACCAAACCACAAGCAACACCTCCACATCAATAGCTGCCTTCCATTCCATACCAAGATGTCCCTTCCATACAGCCCATCCACCCATGGCCGTTCCATCTGTAGTGACAAGCAATCCTTCTCCAAATATATCAAGGATCTCACTGAGGCCTACGCAGACTGTAATTATGCTCCCAACCTCTTACAGAAACGTATCTCCCATGCCTTATTTCTCTGGTCACCCACCACTTTCGGAATCCCACCTTCCAGCCACAGAGGAGCCTTCCCCACTTGACTCAGTACCATCCAGGAATGGAGCATCTGAACCACATTCTTCACTAGGGTTTTGACTACCTCTTGTCGTGCCCTTAAATGGGGAATGTCCAACCCACTAACCTCCCCACCCCAGACACAGTGGTATTCCATCACCCACCAAAACTACACAATATCCTTGTCTATTCCTACACAACAACCCCTGCTCCGAACATCTGGCCTCATGTCTCCTATCCCTGTAATAGACCTAGATGCAACACCTGTCCCATACACCCTCCCACCACCATCTACCCAGTCTGGTCACAAGCATCACCTATCCTATCAAAGCCAGGGTTACCTGTGAAACCAGTCACATGTTCTACGAGCTAAGCTGCAACCACTGTGCATCATTCTATGTGAGATTGACAACCAACAAGCTGTCTGTCCGCTTGAATGACCACGGACAAACTGTGGCTAAGAAACAGTTGGACCAACCCATGGCTAAGCAAGCTGCCCAACACCATGTTCTTCATTTTAATGACTGCTTCACACTTTGTGCCATCTGAATCCTTCCTACCAACACCAGCTTTTCTGAATTGCGCACATGAGAACCCTTCCTGCAAAATATCCTGCATTCACTTAACCCTTCTGGCCTCAACTTCTGTTAGTCATTGTCCTTCACCCACTTATCCCCTTTCCTTCTCCCAGTCCACAGCCTAACCTCCTGACTGCACCTAACTGCCCTACCCTCTCTCTACCTCGTCCCTATATGCTCCCATGAACAGCACTTTACCATCCCCCACCCATACCCTGCCCCCCCCCCCCCCTGCCATCCCTGCCCCAGCCTCTTCCTTACTCCCACAACCCAGACTGCCTCTTCCATCATGTGCAGTCGCTTTCAGTCTGGCCCGGCAGCCAGAGACACTGGTCATGTGCATGTGAGCTGCGTTTGTGTGAATGTGTTGTCTATTTCAGAAGAAAGCCTTCTACCTGCAAAAGTTTACATGTTTAGTAGTTTTTTTGTTGTGCCTATCTGTGACCCTCATTTCCACTATATGGTGAGTAGCATAATATTGACATTTCATTGAGTAACATCATCTAGTCACAGGTACATTCAAAACCTGTTTCCGCAGCTCTGCCCAAGTTGTACCAGTGTCCAAATAGCTTCTAGTCTAAGTACTTTATGATTTTGCAACACTATGAATTTAACATTTTTGTAACTACCAAACATCAATTAAATATTTTAGGCAAAAGAGTAAAATAAATCAGTTACATAAATACAATACGGTGCTGTCATTGAAAAGTGAATATAACTTTTTTCGTAGTGTAAGCAGATGATTGTGGTTTGGTCACTGAAAGGCTAACAAAACTTTGTATTGTGATAAGTGGAGGATTGTAAGAGGACAGGTGCGACAGATCCCAGAAAGTAGAACTGGCTGCATATAGTGCACCTTAAGTTTCCGTATAGAGAAGAGATAATGATTTGGTATCACACTATATATATAATTGCTGTATAATCCAGCATACACCAAATCAATATCCAAAATATCAGAAGTACATTCCCTGGACAGAAAAACAACCATGACCTTATCACAATCCATTTGGCTTATAGCTAGATATAAATATTACAAAAGAATTATGTTTGCAGACTTAAGGTGGCTCATCCTAACTACATACCAAACATTACCATCTACATCTAAATCTACATGGATACTCCACAAGTCACACTTAAAGTGCCTGGCAGAGGGTTCATCAAACCACCTGCACAATAATTCTCTATTATTCCAATTTTGAAATTCTTAAAGAGCACTACATGGGGATCTGCATTCACAATACAATTAATCAGTGAAACAGTAAGCTTAAGATTAAGATTTAATGCACTAAATAACACTAATCGTCAGCACAGAAGACTGCACTTGTTATATATTGAGGTACACTTACATTTACATCACACGTGCCAAGACGCGGTCTTGCAATTTCTGCCAATCTCCACTCCACAGCAGCTATCGTGTTATTTGCCTTCTGTGCCTACAATTTAATGGAATTATGAATAAAACATACGGCTGACGGTTGCGAAACTAGATGTATTTTTCTCAGGGCATCCAACAGGCATCACACAACATAAGTAGTCAAAGTAGATGTTGATGTGAAACATAAGTATTACTTTAACAGTGGATAAGTTTTTAAAGTATAAACCAATGCAAAAATTATTGTGTAGTAGTCGTACACTGCCTTACAAAATATGCATCCTGACTAAAGGATGAGTAACAGCACGACAAGCACTTTTTTATGCTCAATAGCATCAACTAGTCGGTGACACATGTGACCCTCTATGTAGCTGCCAGGTTACTTTTTGTCTGTATTAAAGAACACATTGTGCCATATGACAAATAAACAGAAAGATAGTTACTATTCACCATATAGTGGAGCTGCTGAGTCACAGATAGGCACAGCAAAAAGACTGTCCCTGGATGTTCCACTGTCAAACAATAAGACAGAGACATAGAGAGGGTGACCTAATTAGGGACCCATCCCTATTTAGGCCACCTCCTCTATGTCTGCCTTATTGTGGGAGGTGGGAGTTGGAGGGAGTGGGCTGGGGGTGTCGGCCTAAACAGGGACAAGTGGGTGGCCTAAGCAGGTTGGTTGGTTGGAGGGGAGGGGGAGGGGGGGGGAGTTTATGGGACTAAATGGCAATTCAAAAGTTACAGGCGTAAGGTAAAGCTTTCTGCTAAAAGTGGGTGGATCTGATCAGAGGGGTCAAGCTATGAAGCGAGAAAGCAAAAAAACACACAAAAGGGTAGGCCAAATCTACCGTATTTACTCGAATCTAAGCCGCACTCGAATCTAAGCCGCACGTGAAAAATGAGACTTGAAATCAAGGAAAAAAAAATTTTCCCGAATCTAAGCCGCACCTGAAATTTGAGACTCGAAATTCAAGGGGGAGAGAAAAGTTTTAGGCCACATCTCGAAATCGAAACAAAGTTGGTCCATTGTAATATGAGAGACAATTTAGGTCGAATGAATGACAATACAGCTACAGTAGTTTGGTTCGAGTCGTAAGCTTAGCAGTTAAGCTTTACCAGGTAGGCATTGCTATGCGTCAGGCGCTCCGACCGTATTTATACGGGTACCCTTCCTTTTTCACGTGCTTCGTCTGGTTTGATTTGATTGCTTATTTTTCTTTGATCTGATAAGTGCCGTTCTCTATGTTATAGGTGTTTACATCACTCTAAGCTGAAAATTTATTATTGTACTGTGTCATGCATTGTTTATCGCATTCTGTTAATGAGTGTTAAAGGCCTGTCGCCGCTCGCGGCATGGCTTGCTGTTGTGCGCGCAACCATGGCTTAAAGAGGAATCTTCTCATTAGCGAAACAATGGCAAGAGACGGCTATTTGTTGTTACTTACACTGCTGCTTTCTTTGATAATGATCAACAAGAACCAAATAATAGACTGCGTATGATAGATGATGTTCTGAACTAGAGTTTAGCGAGAATTTTTCTCCGTTTGAAAATCTTTGCAGATGCCTCTTCAGTACATTACATTCTGCACAGGAATTAGTCATCGTAGATTTAAAAATCTAGCCAATTGCCGTGCTTCATTTCTGACTGTCACTGTTAGGCATAAGACTAATACGAATATAAACATGACATATGTATATTATTCCGCGTTTGCTGTTGTCTCACTCACTCTAGTTTCGTAGTTTATTAGGCAGACAGGATTTAAATGAGATAGCAGCAAACACGAAAGAATACATCGCAAAATGTTTATATTCGTATTACTCTTATGGTGCAGAGAATACTGCATGTGATTCACAATTCATAAAATTCCTGTTAGCAACGATCTCTTCTCACAGGATGGAAAAAATTCAGAACGTGGAGTTGGTCATATTGATAAACACCCCAAACAGTCATTCCAGTCGGATTTTCGTAGTACATTGAAATGCTGCTACATTCGAAGATGAACAATACGGAATTTGTATTTACTACGTTGTATAATGTATGAAAAATGCTGTGGTCGAAACTCGGGGCAGAGAAAACGCTCGTCTTCCACCTTTTTTAAATTTATTTACTGATGCAGAGGTTTTGGCGCCAGTATTTATCTTTGTGCCTGCAAAGCATGCCTGTATAGCGCTACATATATGAACCATGGACCTTGCCGTTGGTGGGGAGGCTTGCGTGCCTCAGCGATACAGATAGCCGTACCGTAGGTGCAACCACAACGGAGGGGTATCTGTTGAGAGGCCAGACAAACATGTGGTTCCTGAAGAGGGGCAGCAGCCTTTTCAGTAGTTGTAAGGGCAACAGTCTGGATGATTGACTGATCTGGTCTTGTAACAATAACCAAAACGGCCTTGCTGTGCTGGTACTGCGAACGGCTGAAAGCAAGGGGAAACTACAGCCGTAATTTTTCCCGAGGGCATGCAGCTTTACTGTATGATTACATGATGATGGCGTCGTCTTGGGTAAAATATTCCGGAGATAAAATAGTCCCCCATTCGGATCTCCGGGAGGGGACTACTCAAGAGGATGCCGTTATCAGGAGAAAGAAAACTGGCGTTCTACGGATCGGAGCGTGGAATGTCAGATCCCTTAATCGGGCAGGTAGGTTAGAAAATTTAAAAAGGGAAATGCATAGGTTGAAGTTAGATATAGTGGGAATTAGTGAAGTTCGGTGGCAGGAGGAACAAGACTTCTGGTCAGGTGACTACAGGGTTATAAACACAAAATCAAATAGGGGTAATGCAGGAGTAGGTTTAATAATGAATAGGAAAATAGGAATGCGGGTAAGCTACTACAAACAGCATAGTGAACGCATTATTGTGGCCAAGATAGATACGAAGCCCACACCTACTACAGTAGTACAAGTTTATATGCCAACTAGCTCTGCAGATGACGAAGAAATTGAAGAAATGTATGATGAAATAAAAGAAATTATTCAGATTGTGAAGGGAGACGAAAATTTAATAGTCATGGGTGACTGGAATTCGAGTGTAGGAAAAGGGAGAGAAGGAAACATAGTAGGTGAATATGGATTGGGGGACAGAAATGAAAGAGGAAGCCGCCTGGTAGAATTTTGCACAGAGCACAACATAATCATAACTAACACTTGGTTTAAGAATCATGAAAGAAGGTTGTATACATGGAAGAACCCTGGAGATACTAAAAGGTATCAGATAGATTATATAACGGTAAGACAGAGATTTAGGAACCAGGTTTTAAATTGTAAGACATTTCCAGGGGCAGATGTGGACTGACCACAATCTATTGGTTAAGACCTGTAGATTAAAACTGAAGAAACTGCAAAAAGGTGGGAATTTAAGGAGATGGGACCTGGATAAACTAAAAGAACCAGAGGTTGTACAGAGATTCAGGGAGAGCATAAGGGAGCAATTGACAGGAATGGGGGAAATAAATACAGTAGAAGAAGAATGGGTAGCTTTGAGGGATGAAGTAGTGAAGGCAGCAGAGGATCAAGTAGGAAAAAAGACGAGGGCTAGTAAAAATCCTTGGGTAACAGAAGAAATATTGAATTTAATTGATGAAAGGAGAAAATATAAAAATGCAGTAAATGAAGCAGGCAAAAAGGAATACAAACGTCTCAAAAATGAGATCGACAGGTAGTGCAAAATGGCTAAGCAGGGATGGCTAGAGGACAAATGTAAGGATGTAGAGGCCTATCTCACTAGGGTTAAGATAGATACCGCCTACAGGAAAATTAAAGAGACCTTTGGAGATAAGAGAACGACTTGTATGAATGTCAAGAGCTCAGATGGAAACCCAGTTCTAAGCAAAGAAGGGAAAGCAGAAAGGTGGAAGGAGTATATAGAGGATCTATACAAGGGCGATGTACTTGAGGACAATATTATGGAAATGGAAGAGGATGTAGATTAAGATGAAATGGGAGATACGATACTGCGTGAAGAGTTTGACAGAGCACTGAAAGACCTGAGTCGAAACAAGGCCCCCGGAGTAGACAATATTCCATTGGAACTACTGACGGCCTTGGGAGAGCCAGTCCTGACAAAACTCTACCATCTGGTGTGTAAGATTTATGAGACAGGCGAAATACCCTCAGACTTCAAGAAGAATATAATAATTCCAATTTCAAAGAAAGCAGGTGTTGCAGATGTGAAAATTACCGAACTATCAGTTTAATAAGTCACAGCTGGAAAACACTAATGCGAATTCTTTACAGACGAATGGAAAAACTGGTAGAAGTCGGCCTCAGGGAAGATCAGTTTGGATTTCATACAAATATTGGAACATGTGAGGCAATACTGACCCTACGACTTATCTTAGAAGATAGATGAAGGAAAGACAAAACAACGTTTCTAGCATTTGTAGACTTACAGAAAGCTTTTGACAATGTTGACTGGAATACTCTCTTTCAAATTCTAAAGGTGGCAGGGGTAAAATACAGGGAGCGAAAGGCTATTTACAATTTGTACAGAAACCAGATAGCAGTTATAAGAGTCGAGGGACATGAAAGGGAAGCAGTGGTCTGTATATTGAGCAAGCAGTAAAGGAAACAAAAGAAAAATTCGGAGTAGGTATTAAAATTCATGGAGAAGAAATAAAAACTTTGAGGTTCGCCGATGACATTGTAATTCTGTCAGAGACAGCAAAGGACTTGGAAGAGCAGTTGAATGGAATGGACAGTGTCTTGAAAGGAGGATATAAGATGAACATCAACAAAAGCAAAACAAGGATAATGGAATGTAGTCTAATTAAGTCGGGTGATGCTGAGGGAATTAGATTAGGAAATGAGGCACTTAAAGTAGTAAAGGAGTTTTGCTATTTGGGGAGCAAAATAACTGATGATGGTCGAAGTAGAGAGGATATAAAATGTAGGCTGGCAATGGCAAGGAAAGCGTTTCTGAAGAAGAGAAATTTGTTAACATCCAGTATTTATTTAAGTGTCAGGAAGTCATTTCTGAAAGTATTCGTATGGAGTGTAGCCATGTATGGAAGTGAAACATGGACGGTAAATAGTTTGGACAAGAAGAGAATAGAAGCTTTCGAAATGTGGTGCTACAGAAGAATGCAGAAGATTAGATGGGTAGATCACATAACTAATGAGGAAGTATTGAATAGGATTGGGGAGAAGAGAAGTTTATGGCACAACTTGACCAGAAGAAGGGATCGGTTGGTAGGACATGTTCTGAGGCATCAAGGGATCACCAATTTAGTATTGGAGGGCAGTGCGGAGGGTGAAAATCGTAGAGGGAGACCAAGAGATGAATACACCAAGCAGATTCAGAAGGATGTAGGTTGCAGTAGGTACTGGGAGATGAAAAAGCTTGCACAGGATAGAGTAGCATGGAGAGCTGCATCAAACCAGTCACAGGACTGAAGACCACAACAACAACAACAACATATTCGACGGCAGAAGTTTGTTGTGGCGGCACCTACCAACATTTTTCAGAACTTCCACTTACTTTGCACTCGATTCTAAGCCGCAGACGGTTTTTTGGATTACAAAAACCGGAAAAAAAGTGCGGCTTAGATTCGAGTAGATACGGTAAAAACCAGAAAACAGAGGAATAAGAGCAATTTTTGCAAGGGGGAGTGGTCATGAGCACCACTCCCAAAAAACACAAAGAGAGGCCCCAACCACAACCACCCTGCCCCTACAACAGGAGTAAAGCAAAACCTTATAACTGAAAATGAACACTACTTTCATGTAGGAAACAGGTCCAATTGAAGCATCCATGAATTGTTTGCTAATATAAAGACAAGAAATCTGGAAAGCTATACTTGCTACAAAGGCCTAAAAGAAAGAGAGATTCGACCAATATATGGGATACTGCCACCATGGCTCCACAGTCACACTGTGGGGCCTGATATGACCAATGTGTAGATGGCATAAGACAGTGGAATTCTTCCAAGAGGAGCTGGGAGAGGGAGAGGGGGAGGGGGAGACCCATGGCAAATACACAAGGAAGTTAGTTGTTCTGCATCTGGTTCACACTATAGATTTAAAATTTAGAGGTGGAGGTCAAGCCCCTAAGGAGGACAAAAAAAGAAAAGCCAACAAGGAGGAAGAAAAGCAAGCAAACCAAAACTTTAAGACAAAACAAAGTCAGGAGGACAGCTGGGTGAACATAAATAACACCTAGAGAGGGAAAGGAAGGGGGCAAAGGGAAAGGATTAAGGACAGGGAGGAAGAAGGAAGGGGAAGATAAAGCAACCCAGAACAAGAAAGGCTGCAATAGCTCAGGGACCTGTGCATGCCACACATGTACCCACAAAAGAACTGTGACCCCTCTAGGGGTGGCCTAAGCAGGGACAGGAGGCAGGAGGGGGGTGGGCGAAGTGTGGGATGAGATGGAGGGGAGAATGGGGTGCAGGGAACTGGAGAAAGGGTTGGGATAAGGATTGGGCAATGATGGGAGCTGGGAGAGGTAAATAGGCATAATCAAGCAGAGAATTAAAAATAAAATGAAACCAGATAAAAAAAGGCCCATCTGATAAATCTAAATATATATTTGGAAAGCCACAGTACTAAGTATAGAGGAGGGTCTTCACATTAACCCTATATTGCATGACCTTCTTTTTAGGAAACCAGTTTCAATGAACTGGGGGGGGGGGGGGGGGGGGGCAGGGCCTAACGCACAAAAATTATGATCCAGGTTGAACATAACAATTTTGAATAAATTTTGATGAACTCAATAACTTAGGTTTGTTGTCATCCAAAAATATTGATTAGTTATTAATAATTCTGTCGCAGAGAAATGGAAACATAATCTGTGCTAATACTAAGCATGATGTTACATACCTTACAAAACTAACTAGATGTGATCTTAGTGGCATAAATAATTCTCTATTTCAGCTGCTTTCGTGTTTGTTTATGTACACTCGATTTACAGCAAAGATCATCAACTCTGGATTGTTTCTGCCAACATAATTATGCTAAACACAACCTAGCTCACTGTAGCTAGACTGTGTGTGTAGCCAGATGGCATCATCATGCATAAGCGAGTGGTTTCCTTGAAATTGTATGTAAATTTACAGTTTGTTGTCAAATGTCAACAAAATGCAATAGAGATTTAATTTCAATAACTTTCTGTCCTGTTCCAATCGCACAATGTGTAAGAGAAAAATGACTGTGTCTCATAGTGTGACCTATAACTTCTTACTTGGTTCTCATGATCCCTGCAGGATCTGTGTGATGGTGGCAGCAAAATAGTCTAAAGTCTTCTTTGACTACACATTTTTTAAATCTACCCATAATGTTTTCATATAAACTGCATCACCTTTCTTCCAAAGATTTCTCTTAAAGTTCCCTGATAATTTGTCACAGTTTCTTAGACTACACTGATCTCTGATCTTATAAGTATCTCTATGAATTCATTTGATATCTGTTGTCGCATCTACTTGATGAGGACTCTGAACACTGGAACAATACTCTAAAAATATAAAAACAGCATCTTCTATGTTATTTCCTTTACAGTTGCATTACACCTACACACACGAAAGAAATGGTAAACAAAATTCTTAAAAGTACCATTGACTGGTATTATGTGAATGGTCTCATCCTCAATTTTAAAAAGACACAACATATTCAGTTCTGCACATCTAGGGGTATTACACAAGTGATAAGTGTAGCACACAATGTGGAAATGATATATTGGTTTGGAAACATCAAAATTCTTAGGTATCCATATTGATGAGAATTTAAACTGGAAAAAGCACATTTCAGAACTCCTAAAACAACTTAGTTCAGCCATGTTTGTGCTTAGAATCATTGATAATCTTAGGTAGAGACAAATCAGTAAGTTGACATATGGAATAATGCTCTGGGGTACCTCATTTTTAAGGAAAAAAGTCTTCATTGAACAAAAATGTACCATAAGAATATGTGGTGATCACCTATGATCATCTTGTAGATACCTGTTTAAGGAGTTGGGCATTCTGACTACTGCTTCACAGTGTATTTATTCTTTCATGAAGTTTGTTATAAATAGTCCACTACAGTTGAAAAAGAACAATGATGCACATAATTACAATATCAGAAGGAACAGTGACGTTTATTACTCCACATTAAGGTTGTCTTTAGGACAGGAAGGGTGCAAAATGCTGCAACAACAATTTTTGATCACTTGCCTAGTGATATAAAATGTCTGACTGATAGCAAAGTAAAGTGTGAAAACAAACTGAGAACGTTTCTGCTATACAACTCCTATTCTGTACAATAATTTCTATTACTGTAACCTATAAAAGGTGGTTGCTAGGACTTATTAACTCACAACGTTTTTATATCTTTTTTTCTTTTTGGAAAAAAAACCTTAGAAATGACCAGAATGTAGCCATATGTACAAATTAATTTGCAATGTGGATGTAAAATGACTCATTTCACATCAGTAAGATCTATCATGTAAAGTGATCTATGGAACATTAAACTAACAAACCAGAACTGTTCCAATAAATCCAAGCTTTCCATTTGCCTTCCTTAATAGAAATGTTATGTGACCACCCCATTTCACAATGCTTGTTGGTACTGGCCATAAATATTGCTCAAGATCTTACCCATAATCTGATATTACTGAGTTCCCTCTATTATAAGTGATATCTTGCATCCATCTATATTTAGAGAGAGCTGCCATTCAGTATACCAACAAAAATTTTGTCCAAATTTTCCTACATTTCCTTACGACTGTCAGACGACAATCCTTATCTGCAGAAAACAGCATTGTCAGCAATAATCTTATAGTGTTGCTGGACCTATCTGATAAATTCTTCACATATAGTGAGGATATTATAGATACTATTACACTTCCTTCAGACATATCCAGTCCTCCTTTTGTTTCTGAAGAACATTCAGCGTCCATTATACCATACCGGGTTCTACTAGTCAATTTTCATTGAGACAATCACATATCTACGACAATACTTCATGTATCTATATCTTTGTTAGTAGTCAGTGATTGGGTATAGTGTCTAATGCTTTTCAGAACTTCCCTAAATGACCAGATGAGTTAACAGCTGTGAAACAGCGCTATTTTTTTCTCACTTAGTTTCAGTAGGGTGCCCGACATATAAAAGTTTATAGGACATATCACAACTGATTATATGACAGGGAAAATGTACTCAATGAAGCATATCAACAGACAATTACTAAAACATAAAATATACTTGGCTTAAATGTACATGCTGAAGAAGTGCCAGGATATGGCACAGCAAACTGCCAAAGGAGACAGCTATATTGACTGAAGGGAGATGCAACCAACAAAATTTGGCATTTATAATCTCTAATTACTCTTTCACATGGTTAAGATTTTTCACCACAGCTGCATGGAAGTGACAAATGTACCACTTTGGTGCTATTTTTATCTATTATTTCACACTAAGCCTTAACATCATTTTACTGATAACAGATAGCACTATCAGCTGCCTATACATGGCAAAAGTTAAAATCCTGTTGATATTAAACAATGGCATAAGCAGGTTAACATCTCAAAAGTCAA
The DNA here is from genome assembly GCF_021461385.2 of Schistocerca piceifrons. Taxonomy (NCBI): domain Eukaryota; kingdom Metazoa; phylum Arthropoda; class Insecta; order Orthoptera; family Acrididae; genus Schistocerca; species Schistocerca piceifrons. Next base: position 619,782,979 of record NC_060139.1, on the reverse strand, counting down.
AAGATTATGATAAATTACAGGATTTGCTAATAACGTAGTCTTACACTTTGTTTCTGAATATCTTGCCTTTCCTGTGTTATGCCTGCCAGTAAACAGTTATAGACTATTGCACCAGAATATTACACTGCATTTTGAACCCTAGACAGGAAAAACTATATAATTTGTATACTTATATTTCCAGGAAAGTGGATATGGGAGGCAGTTTGGCTCAATTATAGCCTCAGGTTTGTTGATGGTAAGTAATTCTCTTATGTCGTAAACAGTGTGAAGGAAAAAAAAGGTTGTTTTTCTCTACAGGTGACCAATAGTTGTGACAATGTTAAAGCAGTTCCACTGCCTAGGATGATAAGTAGGATGGCTGGTTTTCAGATGTGGTGGTGGTGGTGTAGCACACAGGTAGAGTTAGAGTGGGGAAAGGGGGAGGCAGGGGGGGGGGGGAGGGGTGGCGATCTGAGGCTGCTCCAGGCTGACACTGCAGGGAGAGGTTCACCATCCATGCCCCACCCCTAACACCAGCTCATAAATATGGGGAGTTTTGCTTTATTGTCAGAGAGTGTGTGTGTGTGTGTGTGTGTGTGTGTGTGTGTGTGTGTGTGTGTGAGTCTCCAACTTTAGTACTCTGCTAATGTTGGCCAAAGTGGTGCATTCTTCAAGTGTATGGGCCAGTGTCAATGGGGGGCACCTCATTCAGAATGGGGTAGATGCATTTCTTTCAGAATAAATTCATGGGTGCAATGAGTAGTCTGCGTAGAAAAACTGAATTTCTCTGAGAGACACTCTGAGACATCCTCCATACAGTGATGGTCCCGTAAACGATCTTCATTTGTTGGGTGGTGTTCCAGTTCACTTTCTCTCTTCTCATCCTTTTATTTGTCATAGTCCTGATGGTCCTGACAGTGGCACGGTTTCTAGGTCTGTTTTTGTTTTAGGGCACAAAAACAACTAGGGTCATACGCACCCATGTCAAAACTATAGAACACTAAGACAGGGGTAAGTTATAAAACAACTACACGTCAATCCCAATCGACATAAGAGAAGACAGCTAAAAACAAGGACATGGAGAAAGGTCTATAGAATAGACCATAGTGAAATGGAGGTCCACAACTAAAATTTGAATGGCCTTCTCCATATTGCTGCAATGGATGAAAAGTGAATCACGATCGACAACCCGTCCATCATTTGCTAAAACAGCCGATAACTCAGACAGCAGTCCCAAGCGGAAATGTAAATGATTAAAAAGTGGGCACTCCGTCAGGAAATGGCGGACAGTTAACACTTGGGTGCAATGTGTACAAAGTGGTGGGGGAGCGCCACTTAAATGACGATGGCTAAAAAGGCAGCGCCCACTACGCAACCTAGTTAAAATGTCCACCTCACAGCGGGAGGACCGAGAGGGGGTCGTCCAAGCTGCTGGGAGAGGCTTAATTACCTGGAGCTTATTCCCTTGGAGGGAGGACCAGTGGTGATGCCAATATGACACCACCCTCTGGCAGATGGCAACACAGAGATCATCAGAGGGAATATAAGAATTAGTGGGCTGGGGCACGAGGACTGCAGCTATGGCAGCAGCATGAGCAGCGTCATTTCCTGTCAGACCGACAAAACGAGGAACCCACATATCAGTTACAGTGGCTCCATCAACAGTGAGCAAGTGACGGTTTCCCTGGATCAGTTGAATTAAGGCTCTTCTTTTTTTCTTATTATAAATGGCTCTGAGCACTATGGCACTAAACGTCTGAGGTCATCAGTCCCCTGTTGCATTAAGGGATGGGCATTGTACAGTACTCAGAAGCTTTGTAGGGTGCTGAGAGAGTCTGAGCAGATGACACAATTGAAAACCTTGTGTCGCCGGATGCACTCAGTGGGCTGATACAGGGCAAAGAGTTTTGCTGTACATATGGAGCAGTGTGCTGGAAGCTGTACTGAAAAACGCCAATGACGAAGGCACACCCGACACCACGGTCTGTCCGGGAGCCATCAGTGTACACAAAGGTATAGTCGTGAAGTTCCATGAGAAGTTCATGAAACTGAAGGTGATAGAGAAAGGCTGGTTTAGTGTCCTCAGGAAGTGAATCAAGAACAATGTGAAAATGGGCTGCCACACTAAGCCAAGGTGGTGAAGGTTTCACACCCACTGGAAAAGTTGCAGGGAGTGAGAAGTTAAACTGGCGAAGCAATAGCCGAAAGCGAACACCAGGAGGTAACAGGGAAGAGGGATGCACCCCATACAGGCGATCAAAGGAGTCATCAAAGAAGGAGGCATAGGATGAGTGGCCATGCATGGCAGACAAACTGCATACATATCTGCTGAGCAGAAAGACACAGCACTAGGACAGCAGTAATTCGACAGCTTCTGTATACAGACTCTCAACCGGTCTAGTGTAAAAGGCGCCAGTGAATGGTGGACAGTATTGAGACACTGTAAGAGGGACAGACGTGCAGATGCATAAACAAATCACCCATAGTCTAGCTTCAAACAGACAAGGGAGCGGTACAAACAGAAGAGGGTGGCTCGATCTGGATCCCAGGAAGTACCACTGAGGACATGTAGAACACAGAGACCATGTACAGTGGAGTGCCAGGTAAGACACGGGGGGAGATCACGAGAGTTTCCTATCGAGCACGAGCCCCAGGAATTTTGTAGTTTCAACAAATGGAAGGGCAACAGGCCCAAGTAGTACAGATTATGGTAGAAACCAAGTGCGAGGCCAGAAATTCATACAAACGGTTTTGTCATTGGAAAAACTAAAGCCATTGTCGACGCTCCATGAGTAGAGACAATCGAAACATCGCTGAAGACGTCGCTCAGTGCGACATGTCTGTGGAGAACTGCAATAGATGGCAAAATCGTCAACAAAAAGGGAGCTGGAGAGGCCTGATGGGAAACAGACCATTATAGAGTTAGTGGTGATAGCAAAGCGGATGAGGTACACTGCTTTCCTGGATAAAGGTGTCCAGTAAGGCAGAAACCACATGGACCTTCAAAACTTGGTCTGCTAAAAATTCCTCAAGGAACCGGGGCAGGCGGCCACATAAGCCCCATGTGTAAAGAGTACAGATGGTACCAGTCCTCCAGCAGGTGTCTTAGGCTTTCTATAAATCGAAAAACAGTCTAGGATTTCCGCAGAAAACCATTCACGACTTGGATGGACAAAGTGACTAGATGGTCAACTGCAGAATGGCACACACGAAATCCACTCTCTGCAGCGGTTAATAAATTGTGAGACTCAAGCCACCATACCAGCTGAGCATGAATCATACGTTCCATCACTTTGCAAACAGAGCTGGTGAGAGAGATGAGACAGTAGCTAGAATGAAGGTGTTTGTCCCTACTTAGCTTAGGTATGGGTATGACAGTAGCTTAATGCCAGCATCTGGAAAACGTGCCCTCTGCCCAGATGCAGTTGTATGTGTTAAGCAGAAAGTGTTGCCCACAAAAGAAAGGTGCTGCAGCATGTGAATGTGGACAGTGTCTGGACCTGGGGCGGAGGTTCGGGATGAAGTGAGAGCATGATCTAGCCCCCACATAGTAAAGGCAGCATTGTAGCACTCACAATTCTGAGAAGAGAAGGATATCGTCCGAGCCTCCTCGGCTCATTTCCAATGGAGTAAGGCAGAGTGCTAGTGGGAAGAGTTCGAAATTTCTGCAAAATGGCAGCCCAAGGTGTCAGAGATAACAATAGGGGCCACAATGACATCATCTGGTACTGTCAGGCTGGAAATAGGGGAATGGATCTTGGTCCCAGAGAGCCGTCAGAGGTTGACCCACATGCAGAGGAGGGACAGGAACTGTTAAAAGAACTAGCGAATGAAATCCAGCTAGCTTTTTTGCTATCCCAAATAACGCGACAACACTGTGTACACATCTGTTCATAATTAATGCAGTTTGCCATCGTAGGATGATGGTTAAAAATGCGGGAGCACGTCTCCGCGTGTGGATTGCATCACGGCATGCCTCAGTCCACCAAGGGACCGGATACGGTGCGGTAAAGAAGAAGTGCAGAGAATAGAACGTTCTGCAGCAGTAAGGATAATGTTTCTGAAATAGTCCACCAGGTCATCACAACTGGGGAAACTGTGCACGTCGAATTTCACCAGGGAAGAGTAAAGCCACCAGTCAGCCTTAGTAACCTGCCATTTGGGTGTGCTCATAGAGGGGGTAGGAGTCAGCAAATGGATAGCACACGGGAAATGGTCACTCTAGTAGTGTCAGAAAGAATGGACCACTTGAGACGATGGACAGGTTGGGCATAGCAGAAGGATAGGTCCAAATGGGAATAGGTGTGCGAGAAGTCAGAAAGGATTGTGGGTGCTCCAGTGTTAAAAGCGGAAGAGGTGAAGTTGGTTAAGGAGGTCAGCTAAGAGGACACTTCTCTGACGGGTTCTGGGAGAACCCTAAAGGGGAAGGTGTGCTTTAAAGCCACAGAGCAGCTGAAATGGGTGAGGTAGCTGCCCAATAAGCTGGAGGAAGTCTGCCCTGGTAATATCGAATGATGGAGGGACATAAATGGTACAAAGGGAAAACATCAGGTGAGGAAGGAAAAGGCGAACTGCGAAAGCTTGAAGACTGTATGAGCAGCATGACTCCCTCATGAGATGGAATGCTGAACTCATGGGGAAAGTCAAAATGGACCAGGAAGAAATGCAAAAGTTCAAAGCAGTCGTGAGGACACAATTTTGTTTCCTTAAGGCAGAGTACAAGGGGGCACTGCAATTCTAGAAGCAGCTGTAAATCCTCTTTGTTGGACTGAAGGTCGCGAACGTTCCATTTGAAGAGAGTCATAATGAGGAAAAAATAAGGGGTGTCACCTCGGTGGCTGCCGAGGGCCAGCCTGCGAAGTCTCGCTGCTACAGGGCACACAGCAGAAAAACAGTTGATGATACGAAGGCCGGCCAGGTGACATTGTCAGAGAGGATCTTCGAGTCAACGAAGGAGAAAACCGTTTGCCTTTGTTGGACTTCTCCGAGCCTTTCTGGTTAGCAGAGGAAAACTCAGGTGTTGGTTGGCTGGAGGGATGTAGAAAGTCTTCAGGGGAGTACTCCTTCAGTCCTTTTCAGCCTGCTGGTTGTGTAGCTGGTGACTTCGCCCCTTGAGGTGCGAGTTTGATGGTTTGTTGTGCAGGTGGTCGAGGGCACGGTGATGCTAAGTTGACACTGGGCAATTTCACAACCTCAGAGATGAATCTGAGGTTGCATGTCTATGTGGCCATGTCCTCCATCGAGTGAGTCGTAGCGAGAACAGTACTATAAGTGCCAGATGGTAGAGCACAGGGTTTGCAACTAGCCAATAACTTGCGAGCGACCATGTAATGAACTTTCTCTTTTACCCAGACAGCCCCTTCATCGAGATACATGGGACAATCTCAAGAGGAGACAGCATGGTCGCCATTGCAGTTAATACAGCGGGGAGGAGACGGACAATTGCCCTTGCTTGTATACCTACTGGAGGTTACACATCATACTGCATGTCACAAGACATTCAAGTGTGGCTGAAATGCTGACACTGGTAGTAGAGCATCGGGGTCAGAATTCACGGTCAAAATGTGATAATTTCATAACCTGCTTTGATCTTGGATGGAAGCACCACTCCATCAAAAGTGTGGGCACTAAAGAGGAATCTACCTTTTTCTATGACCTGATGGATGGCAATGACACCCTGATCACAGAGGTATGTTTGGATTTCAGCCTCAATCAGACTGTCAAGCAGCCTAGTGTAAATAACACCACGGGAAGATTGCAGAGTTCTATGGGCCTCGACACGAACAGGATAGCCATGGAGAAGTGAAGCAGCAAGCAGTTGTGCTTGAGAATCACAAGTGCCATTCCGTAAACGAGAGTAGGATTTCAAAGGGCCAGCAATTGCATCAACAACTTCCTGAATAATAAACTGATTTACAGGACTGACTCTCTTCAGTACATGACTCCATGAGGAACCGTGGTGCAACTGGAAGGGTCTTTGAATTGTTATCGTCATTCTGTTTATGTTTCATGGACGTTCATTGTGAAGGTGATTGGCTCATTGCGAGAAAATCCCTCATGATTGCCAGTGCCTCCGATGGGGTGCTTCTTCCAACTGGGGGCCCCCTTCACAAGGGGCCCCACCTGCCTTAGGTGATTGTTCACACCTCCAGAACATGTGACAGTCACACCTCCAGAACATGTGACAGAAGGACCAATCGGCAGTTTGGGAAGGTAGCAGATCAGGCAATCACCCCTCCCTGGGCCCGGCATGTACCAGGGGATACGTGTGAACCCCAACTGTCGACCGGGGACTGGGAATTATGTGTTACCCAGTCACCATCACACGTCAGACGCATGGACCAGCCTTCAGGAGCGCAAAGGGAGGAAGAAGAAAAAGAGGAACCTCAAACGCAGAAGCCGGGGAAGGATACGAGAATGTAAGCAAAGTAAGGAAAAGGAAACTAAAAACAGTGGTGAGACTATTCTTGTGTCAGTGATGGACAATGCAGAACATTCCCAATAACACCCCAGATATGTTCCCCAAGGGAGGGAAGAAAGAATAGCAAGGGGATATACATGCAGCACGGAATGGAAAAGATGCTGCAAAGGCTGGGGCCCCATGGTAGCCAAGCACGAACCCGCCAAAGAGAGGGGAGGCACCTGGGGGTTCTAAGTCTGTCAGTTCTGTTGCTGTTGTTTGCTTGTCCTTTGACCAGGCAGTTCGTTTAATGTAATGCTCACACGGCTTGGTGTCTAAATGAATATGACATGTATGATTGTATCTTGAATCCCCACTAACTGCTACAACTTTGTGTGCAAGTACATTATGTGTGTAGTATTGTTCAACAGTTTGTAACCAGCTCACTGCATCACAGCACATCAGGAAGCTCTTAGTCTCCTGAGTTTTTATGCTGCACAGGGATAAGTGATTATTGTTAAGTTCAGAGGTAAACACAGTATATACATTCAGTAGAGTTCGTTTTTCAGAGCCACTGCTGTAAATGGAAACAAAACTCCATCAGTCACTGAGTCTGAAGCAATCAGTGTAGATAGATGGTAGTTCTGGTAGACACTGAGAACTGAGAAAAAATTGCTTCCAGAAGATAATTAGATAGGTGTTCTCCTTTGACCTATAAGACAGATCTAGAAACATTACGAGCCAGGTACCATGACAGTACAGCAGTATGATACTATCTTGTACATTCCAGCAGAGGAAGTTGGAGTTTGTTTCTCAGAATTTGTGGTCATACAAAAGCTGATGTGCCTAGTGTGGTTCAACTCATAAAAAGCACACACTGACAGTGGCGAAAAAGAACAGAGTGACATAGGTATTTGGACATCTGGAGAAATGATTGGTTGGTTGGATTGGAGAAGGGACCAAACTATGTGGTCATCAGTCCCTCTGACCTTGGAACAACTAAAACTGATAAAACCTCACACTATAAGAGGGAACGACAATGGCTATAAAATGACAAATTATTGACAGAGAAGGAAGGAAGAAGGCGGAAGAAGAGAGGAGGGAAAGAAAGTGACTAATGACAGGGGCATGAAGGAAGAAGCACAGGTAGACAAGATAGACACTCAAGATAAAACAGACCCCATAAAGAAAGGAGTGGGAAGGCAGAGGGCATGGGTGAACCACCAAGCCCAGTCGAAGCCAGTCCAATCGGGGCAAAGGGGGCAGCAAGGAGGCCTGCCATCCCCTCCACCCACCGATAGGGTTGAAGGTCGGACCCTTAAATAAAGTTATAAAAACTCCCATCACAAGGAAATCGTAAAATTAGACCAGCCACTGAGGCATCATCAGCTAATGCCAGAGGTAGCAAGTCAAGAAAGCTGAAAGACCATCGCAGGGCAGCTAAGACGGGACAGTCCAGTAAGAGGTGAACCACAGTCAACATCGATCCTCACGACGGAGGAGATAACCGTGAGTAAGCCAAGTATGGCTGATGCGGAGCCGGCAAAGAACGACAGAGGCTTTTCGAGAGGCCCGTAAGGAGGACCGCCACATAGCTGTAGAATCCTCTTATCACCCTGAGCTTGTCTGGCGAAGAAAGAGTGTGCCATTATGCATTCCAAAGTCCCAAAACCTGACGGCGTAATTCCGAGGGACGGTCTATTTCCGGAATTCCAATAGCAAGAGATGGCCCGTTAGTAGCCAATTTAGCCAGTCGATCTGCAAGTTCATGTCAGGGATCCCAATGTGGCCTGGGGTCCAAATGAAAACAACTAAGAATCCACATTGATCAAGGAGAGAAAAGGAGTCCTGGATAGCTACGACCAACAGGTGGCGAGGGAAGCACTGGCCGATAGCTTGCAAACTGCTCAAGGAGTCACTACAGATAGTGAAGGACAGTCCTGAGCACAAGCAGACAGGGTCCAGTGCGCGCAAGATGGCTACCAATTCTGCAGTAAAAACACTACAGCCATCTGGCAAGGAATGCAGTTCCGTGTGTCTCGCATAGGTGCAAGCATAACCAGTGTGACCAGCAACCATGGAGCCATCAGTATAAATCACTTCTGAACCCTGGAATGAACTGAGGAGCAGTAGAATTGGTGGCGAAGGGCCTCCAGAGGGACAGAATCCTTTGAATTGATGGAGAGATCAAGACAGAGCTGTGGCCGAGAGACACACCACGGAGGGGTACGTGCTCGAGCAGAGAAAAGAGGCAATAAAGGGAAGTGCTGGAGCTCAGAAAAGAGCAACTGAATGTGGTCAGCCTACAACATGGCCACTGCCATGGGAGGTTGATGTCCATGTCTGGATAAAGGAGATCACAATTAGGGTGCTTTGGGGTTCAGCGAATGCAGAGCACTTAAGATATCAGCTGTTGTTGGCCCAAAACTCACAGCACTGGAATCCCCGCCTCTGCGAGAAGGCTAATCACGAGGCTAGTCCAGAAGGCACCAGTCGCATGTCGTACTCCACAATGGTGGATGTGGTCTAGTATCTGCAATGTCAAAGGTGATGCAGAACCATAGACAGGACTCCTGTAGTCTAAACGAGACTGGACCAGCGTTTTGTACAATCACAGCAGAATAGAGAGGTCTGCACCCGAGGTGGTATTGCACAGACATCTAAGAACATTGGAGATGTAACCAGCACGCCTCTTCAGCTGCTGAAGATGAGGGAGCCATGTCAACTGGGCATCAAAGACCAGACCCAAGAGGTGATGGGTGTCCACCAGCTCAAGGGACTGGCCATCGAGGAACAGGTCCGGATGGGGATGGACTGTGTGGCGACGGCAGAAATGCACGACACACAACTTGGCCACCAAAAACTGAAAGCCATGGGAGAGAGCCCAAGATTGCACCCAGTAGATTTCCCCCCTGGAGACGGCATTCTGCAGCATCCACGACGGAGGAAGCAACGTAGATACAAAAATCGTCAGCATACAAAGAGGGGGGCACTGTCGGCCCAGCAGCCACCACCACTCTATTAATAGCGATGAGAAAGAGAGGGACGCTCAGCACAGAACCCTGTAGAACCCCATGTTCTTGCTGATGGGAAGTGCTGTAGGAGGAACCAACTTGGACCTGGAAAGAGTGACAAGAAGGAAAGTTACAGATAACAACGGGCAGAGCGGCGCCACCAAGGCACCATTCATGAAGGGTGGTGGTGGTGATGTGGTGGTGCCAGGTGGTGTTGTAGGCTTTATGCAGGTCAAAGAAGACTGCAATGAGGTGTTGCCAATGGGCAAAAGCCGGCTGGATAGCAGGTGGACCCAGTTATCCACCATAGAGCGGCCACAGTGAAAACCAGCTTGAGTCGATGACAAAAGGTCGCGGTATTCAAGGATCCTAAACAGCCGCCGACTCACCAGGTGTTCAAGGAGCTTGCAGAGGGTGTTGGTAAGGTTAATTGGACAGTAGCTATCCAACTGAAGAGGTGGCTTCCCAGGCTTCAACACTGGAATAACAATGCTTTCCTGCCACTGGGTAGGAAATACCCCCTCACTCCAGAGACAGTTGAAAAGGGTCAGTATACGACAGTGGCCAGCCATCGATAAGTGTTGGAACATTTGGTTATGTATCCCATCCGGTCCAGGATCTGTCTAAGATTAGGGCGAGGGTGCTGGCGAATTCCCACTCGCTAAATGGGTCATTATAAGGCTCCAAGCAGCACGAAATGAAAGACAAAGGCAGTCGTTCCAAGCGCTCTTCAGGAGGAGGAACGTGGACGGATACCGAGTCGATGCAGAGGCTTGGGCAAAGTGTTGAGCGAAATGCTATGTGACAAAGTCCGGATGGGTAAAGACAACACCATGCACAGAAATTCCTGCAACGTAAGTGGGAGGACAATGGCCAAAAATTCGGTAATGGGCCCAGGTGCAGAATTGTTTAAAGACCAGAGGGAGAGCAGTAGAAGGGTGCCGCTTAAAGCACCAAAGAGCATGGCAGCGGTTTTTTATGGCCCCAGCAATATCTGGAGTCCACCAAGGGACCATCATCCGATGGGGAGGGGGGCACCCGAGGAGGAAGTGATGGCTGAAACAGCTGCGGAAAGAATGGTGGCAGTCAAAAGGCTGTGTAGACTCATCAATACTACTGTGTGGTAGTACAGGGGGGATGGTAGTAGAGGAGAAGGCACCCCAATCAGTTTTAGAGAAGGCCTCACCTGGGAGGGTGACGGAATGAGATATACTGAAGGAAGGTCAAAACAATTGGGTAATGATTGCTGTCATATAAGTCATTGTGGACACCCCACTGAATGGAGGGAAGAAGGCCGGGACTGTAGATGGATACGTCAATGGCAGAGAAAGTGCCATGTGCCACACTAAAGTGTGTGGGAGCGATGGTGTTTATGAGACAGAGGTCAAGCCCTGCCAGAACAGCTTCAACTGTCCTGCCCAGGGCGGTAGTTGTGTGACTAACCCAAAGAGGGTTGTGGGCATTTAAGTCCCCCAGAAGCAGGAAGAGAGAAGGGAGTTGTTGAAGAAGGATGGTTAGGGCAAGGGATGTGGGTGGCCTGTCAAGCGGGAGGTAGAGATTACAGATTGTGACTGGAGTGGCCAGATGGACCCTGACAGCAATTGCTTCCAGAGTGGTATGGAGGGGAACCCATTTACTAACAATGTCCTTGCGGACCAAGGTGTCAACACCACCAGAAGCCCACGAGCGGCCAATTAGGTTTTGACAGAAAGCGTGGAACCCACGAAGAGTGGGTAAGTAAGAATTGACAAAGTGGGTCTCCTGGAGAGCAATGCAAGCAGCAGAGCAGAAGGAAATAGTCCAAATGGGAAGTGAACGGACTGGAGCCGGTTATGCCGCTAGTCGCTATCCGTCACCATTAAGGATGGGGTAATGTCCATCTAGATGGGGTCAGACACTGTTGGCTGGAGAAGGGAAAAGCGGCATCTCAGTGGGTACTGGAAGGGGCTTGCTCTTGTTCTTGTGTTTCTGCTTCTTCTCATGTGAAGGAAGAGAAGGGCAGACTGCAGCGAGGTCGGGCATGGAATTACACCTGGCAATCTTGATGCCCACCGGCCACGGATCGCGCGGCCGACATGGAGCTGCAGGTCACCTATCAGGAAGGTGCCGGGAAGAGGAGTCCTAGGAGGGAGCTCCAGTACCAACGGTTTCTGAAGAAGGGGAGCACTTCTCCGGCATGGGAGGGGGAGCAGCACCCGTAGGGGTTGGGGGGGTTATGGGTACTGATGGGGATGGAGAGGGGGAGTGGGAGAGTGAGGGCCAGGCGGAAGGTGTGGGGCTAATGGGGCGGGGCCCCTGGGGGGATCTGGAGAAATAACTCCAGTCGCCAACCTCACATTACTATGGTGGACAAAGTGAAGCACTGAAATATCAACGGAGCTGGAGATCCATTTGCAATGCACTCATAGTTGAAGTGTGACAGGACAAGTGACTTGTAAAATCTAAGAACTGTTACTGCTACTAAGGAACCACATTGCATGTAACTTCATCATGTAGGTCATTTTCAGTTGGCATGTGGCAACCATATCAGTTTGCTATCAAGGAGAAGGTTCAGAAAATGGTCATGTTCAACCAGTTCCAGTAACTGATTATCCAGGTAGAGCTCAGGGTGGTGATGTCTGTTCTGAGCCTACAGAAATGCAAACTCTTGGGTTTATTTTGGAGAAAATTTGAAGCCAAGTTTTTGGGCCCAGTCTTGTGCCTTTCAAATAAGTCTCTGGAGCTGACATTTAGCATAGTACATTGATATGGCACAGAAGTATAGGCACAAGTCAATCACGTATAGTGCTGGCGAGGCAATGGGGCCTACAGTGCATGCTAAACTATTGATTGTGATGGTGAAGAGTGGACCATCAAGACTGATCCTTGGGGAATTCTGTGGTGAAGCTTGCTACAACCTGGATATGGAAGTCATATAAATAAGAGGTTTTTGATAGACATCAGCAGATGGCCTAGAAAGCTCATCTGTAGAGTGTGGAAAGGAAAACATTGATTTAGGACGACTGTGTGAAAGCACTTCCAACAATAGTGTCCATGTGTACCAGATGATCAGTGCTAGATAAGGTTTCACTGAAGCAGCATTACAATGGGAATAGCTCAAGTGATTCAAGACATCATGTAAGTCACTGGTTTATCAGTCTTTCAAATAGTTTGCACAGTCCACTGTCAGGCTGCTTGTAGCTGTGAGGTACGTTTGGGTCCTTTCCATGCTTCATAAAACTAGTTGTTACTTTCTTGCCACTGGGAGGGGATTTGTATACAGCTAAAATATTGAGGATGTGTGTTTTGCTTTCTTTTGTGGGTGTTTTATCATCTGAATGTGGATTGTAGCTCGCTCTGGTGATGCAGTAAGCTAGTGCACCGAGGTGCTGCTATTCACTGAATGGGTCATTGTACTACTCTACTTGTGTGTAAAATGATGTGTAGGTGGCTTCTGCCATGAATTTATGATATAAAAATATTGGATGAAAATTGCTGTCCATACAAGTTTCAGTTAAATGCAAAGCACAGTGTTCAGCAATGCCAAGAGGATTGGTAACTATGCTGCAGTTGATGGAAATTCTGGTGATCATTATAGGAAGCTCACGACTTCTATGTGAGCATGCTGAAATGTAATGCCTCTGAATTTTCTTTATGAAAACTCAGAAAGCTTTTTAAATAAAACAAATGTTATTAACATTGTACAGCTTTATTCATCATGTCTACACATTTGCAGCACCCTGCTGCTAGAGGGCTCTGAACTGCAGTGTGTAACATGGAGGTGTTTAACTTAACTATGTCAATAAATGAGAAACAGAGTGCTGTAATCAAGTTTCGAACCTGAAGAGTTCGTCCACACATTGAGCACCCTCTTTTTCAGCATGACAATGTCAGACCACACATCCACACCGTAATATGTGCAATGATCCAACGTCTTGGGTTCACTGTCATCAATCATCCTTCATGCAGCTCCAATCTGACCCCATCCAATTTTCATCTGTTTCCACAACTTAAAGAAGACCTTCAAGGACTTTACTCTGATAGAGACGAAGTGGTGCAAGCAGATGTGAGGTTGTCGTTCCATCAACAAAGTAAAACAAAACAGTGACAATATTACCAAACTGGTCTCTTGTTGCCAGAAACATGTTCTTGACCAAGGTGACTAAGCTGAGAAATAAACATAAAGACATGAGGAATAAAGATGTAGAATGTCAAAATGTTTATTTCATTTAGAAAACCTTAAGAGTTCCCACATAAAGAATTCATAGGGATTGATTTTTCAGCATGCCTTATTCATCTGACTGAGGTGGGCCCATATCTGGGAGGTCAGAGTATGATGATCATTGATGACATGTATTGTTTCCACCATCCCTCTTCAAGTTTTTATTAGGTAAAGTGACTTTGCTCATATTCTTTTCAAATTGATCCAGTTAGCTGTGGAGAGATGATGTTTATGACAGTGAAGTGCCCATATGCATTCCATGGTAGTGACTGCAATGTCTTATGACTACCATGGTACAAGTTTCCCCGCCAGGAAGGGGGAGCCAAAAAGAAAGGAAACATCTCTTACACAGCATGAAAATAGATTTAGTAAATTCTGTGTTCATTATTAATTCCAGTTTGATGGTCATTGAAGAGTTGTACTTTGGAGCTAAAGGCTGGTCAATTTGCCTTTTGAGTGCCCAGCACGGTGGACACTTTACTGGTTGTAAATTGGGGAAGGAGTGGATGATTGGAAAACTATCACTGTCCCATAAGTCTTCATCAGTGTAATACAGGAATGACAACTGGACTGCAAATTAACTGGATATTACAACATGTGCTACATGTAGAACTGAAGCAAGTTGATTCTCTGGTATAGAGGAAAGGAGAGATCAAATGAGTAATAAGCTGCTCACTTAGTTTCCCTTTGCTGGAGTTACTGCTAGGACACTTCATGTGGTGATGAGCACCACAGTCTCCTACCCGTAGGGATGGTGTAGGTAACTGATCCATGTCCATGAGGGTTTGCAGCTGAGTGTCCTTGCCTGGTGGCAAACTAAATATTAGAGATTTTTACCTTGCTGGATACTGGCACGTGTACCACAACCGCTTTTATGCTAGCAGTTTCAGGTCAATTGTTCACTCAATACACCTGTGTGTATTTAAATACACATTCCCCTAGATGCTACGCTTGTATCTGCACAGTAATTGCGGTTCACACTGTCATTTCTGATGAGAGGATGCTAGTCTTATGGGAAATTTGTTTTCTGTAGTGCAATGATTCTCATTAGATAGGTTGCAGACAGTTGGCAGAACCCCTCTAATGGGCAGAAATGGCCCTGCAGTTTTGCTGCAGCAGTGTCATAAGTAGAATTTAAACTGTGACGCCTTTACTGTTGCCCTCACACCACCTAGGTAGGTGGGGCATTGTCAACATTTGAATAGTACGGTCCAAAATTATATCCCGAGTAAGCGTTTTGACTATTTAAGCTTCTGTTAAATTCAGTGTTTAATTATTGAACTTTCTTGCTTGAGCACTTTAGTTCTGATGCCAACTAGTTCATTTAGATCAGCATATGTATCAGCTTTTGAAGTGGTCTGTGTTCACGCCAGTTAATGTTTGAGTAATTCCTAAACAAATACTGCACAGTTCATAGAGTCAATATTTCATTTGATATGATGAAGACGAAATGAAATCTGTATCCATTAGTTACAATAATTGGTACTAGATGACACTTACATATTTGGAAGTTTCATTATGTTCCACCAGATGTGTCTAGTTTGTCTTCCATCCACTTCTGTGTCTGAGAAATTTGGAAACTTGTGGTAAGGTCTCATGGGACCAAACTGCTGAGGTCATTGGTCCCTAAGCCTACATACTACCTAATCTAACTTAAACTAACTTACACTATGGACAACACACAAACCCATGCCCAAGGGAAGACTTGAACCTCCAACGGGGGGAGCCGCATGGACTGTGACGAGGCGCCTCAGACCGCATGGCTACCCCAAGCGCCATTAGAGAATTAGAGAATTGTGTGCATTTTATGAAGAGTCATGTGAAAAAATTCGGTAAGTAACTAGACAGTTTTAAATTTGTATCTATTGTGCTATAATAGCATAACTAACAATAACTTTATGTTTCCATAGTTAATTATACAAATATTTGGTTTTACCTGCTATGAGAAAGGGGGAAAAAAAAAATACATTTCTCCAAAGAAACAAAGGATAATTTTGGGACTCAAGGCTGAAGGACTCTCAAATACGGAAGCTGCTAGGAAATTTCTCATAATTTATTGGAAAAACAAGCTGAAACTGGAAAGTCATGTTTGAGGTACTAATGTGGTCAGAAGAAAATCTGCAGTCTCAGATCATGCATGGCAATGAAAATGACAGCACAGCAAGAAAGAAAACTGATTTCAAGGCAGATTGCTTTTAAGATTGAGCAGGGGTTTGGGGTTTTCAACTTCACAGCAAACAGTATTAAGATAACTTTTCTGATCCCAGCCTTACGAAGAAAAAACTTGCAAAGAAAGCCCTTGTAACAGAACAGCATGTTGAAGAAAGAAAACGATTTTTCAATCTGTATCAACACTGGACATCTGAGGACTGGAAAAGTGTTTTTAAGGTGGGAAGGAATTTAACATGTTGGCAATGACAGTGGTTTGAAAGTGTGGGTGGAACCGGGAGAGGAATCTAAGAAAGATCATGTTGTGGAAACAAAGTTCAGTTAAAGTATAATTCTGTGGTCAAAAGCTCCAATTACAAGAACAAACAACAGCTGGGAGGATGGTGTGCTGATAAAATGCCCCTCTGTACCGGCATCCAGTGACAATATCAGCCGAGGGTCACAGGGCCTGTTCAGATGGAGTTTAGTTTTTAGTAATGCTGTAGCAGCAATGTGTTCTGAAGAAATGGGAAGAATTAAGGTCTGCATATCAAAACAAACTGTATCATTCTAGATTCCACTGAAGATGACTTAAAGCAAAAGGTTAAACGTGCCTGGAACAAATAAAAGACATTCCAGCAAGAAAAAGGTGGTTTTTATTTACAAAACTAATATTTCTGTGCTTGCTGAAGATGATTGCCATGCAAACAAACTTGTAATGGCAAAGTGTGTTTAAATATGGGGTGAACGTAAATGTTAGACCGCACTACAGGTCAGTCTTCTACCTCAATCTTTATTTGACATTCACCTTCATTGGCTCCAGTAACTCTCAATCCAGTTATCACCTTTCAACCTAAACTAGACCTCAGGCTAAGCTGTAGATCAATGTGTCAACATAAGGATTATTTTTTTTTTTTTTTTTTGGGGGGGGGGGGGGGGGGGTTCGGCGGCATGATGATAATCAAAATATACGAGAGACACTAGTTCCAGAACAAAACATCAAAATGGGCAGTAATACTTATCATTTATACATCATCAATTAGCAGTTTCATCCGTAGCGAAGAATCCCAGTCTGCAGTTCGGCAGGTGCCATTAAGATTTCACTCAGATGAAAACAAGAAACTGGATGCAAAAAGCAATCATTCATTGTGTTGTGTGTAGATTCACAAACTGACACTAATGGCAAGAAATGGATGGCCGAGGTGCCTCCACAAGATAACAAACCACATCTAGCATTCACAATTGTTAGAATTCTAATATCATTATTTGGTATAACTTCTATATTCTGAAAGTGTTTCACCAATTATGAAGTACACATACAACTGTTTCACTCTCACTAGGATACAAACAAACAAAACAATACCAACAAGGCTAAAGATCACTGTATATTGATCAACATTCAGGACAGTACCACATTATTATCAATGCAGATAATGTTTCAGTTTTGTCACCTGGCCCCATTTATAGTAAACAGTCAATAACACAACACACATCCTTAGTACCAGCCATGTAAGCCTACCTGCTTGCACAACAATGCACAACAGTATGCAGTACCATAAAGTGACTGGACGGTGGGTGCAAAACTGTCTTGTGTATGAGCAGATGCTTCACCAAATGGCACAGGCGGAGAACCATTTTCTTGATTGATACAGAGATGGAGGGTGATGCACACTGCAATAATGTGAATGACTGGACAAGTTTCAAAATATGAAGTGGGAAACTTGAGATTAGTGCATCACTGTAAGTGTGAAGTTCAGAACTGCAAGCAAAAGATGCCTACACTACTTTCCAGCATGGTGTCCAGTCATACACATTTCTTAGTGGGGGGAGGGGGGGGGGGGGGGGGGGAAGAAAGAAAAAACAACTGTGAAATCCTTTGTGCCAAGTTTTGGCCTGCCATTAAAACCAAGGATCCAAGACATGTGAGTCAACTTGTCATTATTTTTCACAAGATTGTGTGTGTCCAGATTGAGTTTAGTGAACCACTGTAGCTATTCAAGAATTTTCCTTTGAGCAATTCTAGCATACGCAGACCTGGGAACCTGTTGCTTCCATACTTTAAGGGACCTGAAAAGTAATCAAGGAACATAACACTTGCAATGGATAGAAATGTTTTTAGGTGATTCCAAACATAGAAAAATATCAAGAATCATACACTAATGGAACATGGTGTATATATTTCCTTTGCATCCATATGAATTGCTAAAAATTTAGTTAATACATAACTTTTCATGAAGCTTTGTTTGCCATGATTGTACTGTTCAAGCAGTGTCAACAATTACGCTCTCTTGAACATGTGAATGATAATTCTTGTTTATGGTTTCACTCCTTGTTCTCTTACAAAATTATCAATCTTTAAGAACAGTACAAGAGGGAAAAATTATGAATTTATTCAGCACAAGCAAGCAGTAAGAATATTGTATAAAACAGGAAAATGTAAATCTTGCAACAGCAAGATCATAGACAACTGAAGTCTTGAATTCACTGTTCAGTACTTTAACTACTTAAATTTTTAAGTAGCATGCTCCATCGACCATAATAATAATTTTTCACAATGATGTGGAATGTGGTAGCTTACAAATGCAGCACATTTTCTCAGTGAAAAATGTGGCAACACACTGACAATTTACATGAAGGTCTTCGAAATTACTCAAACTACCTGTAATGTTTACTACCTGAAACTTAACATTAATGCATTATCTTTTTCTCCTATCCTGCTACATACACAAGTATTGGAAGATACAAAACTTTTTTTTTATTTTAAATTCCAAAACTCCAATATGTTTATTTACATCCAAACCAGATTATGCACCAGAATGCCAATGTCAGTGAAGGTGATGCATTTTCATGTAAGTCCATGCCTTATGCCAACATTTATGATGTCAAAGCAGATTTTATAGAAAGTGAAGTATGCTCTTCATTAGTAAGGTCAATATAATCTAGGATGAGAAAGCACCAGTTCACATTAAAAGTTTTTTTCTGGTGTAAGTCATGTAAGTCTTAACCCCCCCCCCCCCCCCGACCCATGAATCCGTACCATAGGTGCAATCACAACAGAGGGATATCTGTTGAGAGGCCAGACAAACATGTGATTCCTGAAGAGGGCAGCAACCTTCTCAGCAGATGCACGGGCAACTGTCTGGATGACTGACTGATATGGCCTTTTACCATCAAACAAAATAGCCTGGCTTTGCTGGTACTGTGAACAGCTGAAAACAAGGGGAAACTACAACCATAATTTTTCCCAAGGGCAAGCAGCTCTACTGTATGGTTAAATGATGATGGTGTGCTCTTGGGTAAAATACTCTGGAGGTAAAAATAGTCCCCCATTAGGATCTCCAGATGGGGGGGGGGGGGGGGGGAGAGAGAGAGACTACTCAGGAGGGTTTTGTCATCAGGAGAAACAAAACTGGCATTCTATGGATCAGAGAGTGGAATTTTAGATCCCTTAATCCAGCAGGTAGGTTAGAAAACTGAAAAAGGAAAATGGATATGTTGACATCAAATATAGTGGGAACGAATGAAGTTTGGTGGCAGGAGAAATAGGATTTCATGTCACGTGAATACAGGGTTATAAATACAAAATCAAACATGGGTAATGAAAGCGCAGGTTTAATAATGAATAAGAAAACAAGAATGCAGATAAGCTAGTATGAACCCCATACTGGAATGTATTATCGCAAACAAGTCAGACGCAAAGCCCATGCCTACCACAGTAGTACAAATTTATAAGCCAACTATCTCGGCAGATGAAGAGACTGAGGAAATGTATTATGAGATAAAAAAAGTTTATTTAGATAGTTGAAGAAAACAAAAATTTATTGTGATTGGGGACCAGAATTCAACAGGAGAAAAGAAAGAGATGGAAAGATACTAGGTGAATATGGACAGGGGACAGGGTGGGGGATGAAAGAGCAAGCCATCTTGTAGAATTCTGCACAAAGCATAATTTAATAATTGTTAACTCTTGGTTTAAGAATCAGAGAAGAAAGCTATATACATGGAAGAAACCTGGAAGCACCGGAAGGTTTCATATTGATTATATAATGCTTAGACAAAGATTTACGAACAGATTTTAAATTTCCAGGGACAGATGTGAACTCTGATCACTATATAGCCTACTGGTTAGGAGATGCAGATTACAACTGAAGAAACTGGAAAAAGGTGCAAAATTAAGGAGACAGGACCTGGATAAGTTGAAAGAACAAGAGGTTGCTGAGAGTTTTAGAATGTGCATTAGGCAATAGCTGACTAGAGATGGGGACAGGAATACAAAAGACGAATGGGTAGCTGTAAGGGGACTAGTGCAGCAGGGGATACAACCCGTCGGCTTTGGACATTGACGTCACAAGTCGCCAATCGCGAAGCGATTCTTCTTAGTGTTGTAGCTCCCTTCAGTGGCTGATAAGTGTTTTTTGGCTTTTTAAAAAAAAAATCTCACGAGATAGAATAAACAGATCCACTTTATTAAGCAATCAGTAAAAAAAACGAAACTGAAACATAACAGCAAAAGCGAAAATGGTAAACTGCTATCTGGCGACTTGTGACGTCATTGTCCAAAGCCGACGGGTTGTATCCCCTGCTGCACTAGACCCGCTGTAAGACATGGAATAGTGAGGGTGGCAGAGGATACAATAGGTAAAAAACAAAGCCTAATAGAAATCCTTGGATAACACCACAGATATTAAATTTCACTGATGAAAGGAGAAAATTTAAAAATCCAGCAAATGAAGCAGGCAGAATGGAATACTTATGTTTAGAAAATGAGATTGACAGGAAGTGCAAAATGGCTAAGTGAGAAAAGTTAAGGACTAATTTAAGGATTTAGAAGCATATTTCATAAGGGGAAAGACAGATATGCCTACAGGAAAATTAAGAGACCTTTGTGGAAAAGAATGATTATCAAGAGCTCAGACAGAACACCAGTCCTAAGCAAAGCAGGGAAAGTTGAAAGGAGGAAGGGGTATAGAGAGGATGTATCAACAAGAGATGAACTTGAAGGTAATATTATAGAAAAGGAAGTAGACAACAATGAAGATGAGATGGGAGATATGTTAAGTGAGAAGAATATGACAGAGCTCTGAAAGATCTAAGTCAAAACAAGGCTCCTGGGATAGAAGATATTCCATCAGAACCATTGATAGCCATGGGAGAGCCAGCCATGACAAAACTCTTCCAACTAGTGTGCATGATGTATGAGACTTCAAGAAGAATGTAGTAATTCCAATTCCAAAGAAAGCTGTTGCTGACAGTGTAATAAGTCATCGTTGCAAAATACTTACATGAATTGTTTAAAGAAGAATGGAATAACTGGTGGAAGCCGACCTGCGGGAAGATCAGTTTGGATTCTAGAAATGTAGGTCTTAGGCTACCTTAGGAGATACGTTAAGGAAAGAGAAACCTAAGTTTATAGCATTTGTAGACTTACAGAAACTTTTGATTACATTGGTTGGAATACTCTTTGAAATCCAGAAGATAGCACGGATGAAATACAGGGAGCATGAGACTATTTACAACTTTTACAGAAACCAGACGACAGTTATACAATTCAAGAGGTATGAAAGGGAAGAAGTGGTAGACAAGGGAGTGAGACAGGGTTGTGGCCTATTTATGATGTTATTCAACCAGAACATTGAGCAAGTGGTAAAACAAACCAAAGCACAATTTGGAATGGGAATTAAAATTCAGGGGAAAGAAATAAAAACTTTAAGGTTTGCGAGTGAAATTGTAATTCTGCCAGAGACAGCAAAGGACTTGGAAAAGCAGTTAAATGTAATGGACAGTGTTTTGAAAGGACAATATAAGATGAACATCAATGAAAGCACAACAAGGATAATCAAATGTAGTCAAATTAAGTCAGGGGATGCTAAGGGAATTAGATAAGGAAACAAGACACTCAAAGTAGGCAAGTTTTGCTATTTGGGCAGCAAAATAACTGATAATAGCTAAAGTAGAGAGGATATAACATTTAGACTGACAATGGCAAGAAAAGCATTTCTGAAGACGAGAAATTCATTAACATCTGATATAGATTTGGGTGTTAGAGACCTTTTCTCAAGATGTTTGTATGGATGTGTTGCCATGTACGGACGTGTATCGACAATAAACAGTTTACACAAAAAGAGAACAGATGCTTTTGAAATGTAGTGATACAGAAGAAAGTTTAAGATTACATGGGTCGATCATGGTAGTAATGAGGAGGTACTAAAAAGAATATATATATATATATATATATATATATAGAGAGAGAGAGAGAGAGAGAGAGAGAGAGAGAGAGAGAGAGAGAGAGAGAGAGAGAGATATGGGGGGGAGGGAGGAGATGATGAGACAAGCACAGGATTGAGTTGCATGTAGGCTGCATAAATCCAGTCTTCAGGTTGAAGAAGAAGACGACGACGACGACGACGACGACAAGTCGTTTGCAAACAATCTTCAACATGTCCTCTGGCCATCTGAAAGGTCAAATTTAAATAGTTTGGGATTCTGTGATTGATTTTGTAGATAAAAACTCTGTTGGCATTTTATACCTGGTCGTTGTCAAACAGTTATTCTAAGCAAATAGTACGAAAGTGCTTCCAGCTAATTGGAAATTGAGCTGTACGCAAGCCGTTCACGGTCAAACAATTTGTAATATAATCATTTAAAATTATAAATAATAATAATAAATATACCACTGGATAGGGATTTTTTTACAACTATAGATAATTCTTGCACAATTGTAGTGTAGAGTCTTTCGAGCATCTATTACCTTCCATAACAAAAATTCAATTAAATTTAAAAAATATATGTTGCTGAACGTGAATTCTATTGCTCGCGATGGAGCTTACCTGTCGCCCACAACTTTAAATTTACAACTGAGATACCTGCCTCATTTTCGAAATCCTGCACCACTCTCTCCAGCCCGGTAACCATCCCGCCACTTATTCGAATTCTTGTCCGAATCCTGGCTAAGAACAAAACAAGAAAGACTTGTTGATTGCCAAATAGAGGAATCCGTTGTTTTCGCGCCAGTAATTGGCGCATCCCGAACTTTTCACAAACCTGTTGCTTTGGTATTTATTTATTTATTTATTTTTGATTCAACATCAACTGATTACAAAAAAAGTTTTTTTTGTTCCAGTCTTCTGATAAGCCAGAGACTTACTTGCTAGAGTTACATGTTATTGCCTGGCACTTTTATCTACACAACTTTTTCTAAATTTAATTGAGAGGACAATGTTACATATATGGACTATACATAAAAAAATTGTTATTGCAATGCTTAGATTAAGGAATCTACAGTTTGTGTCATAGTTTTCAGATTTGAGATTCAAATATTTACAGTTTGTGACACAGACCTGAGATTACATATATTTTTAGATAGACGGTCTTCCATCGCACGAGTGTACGAAATCTAGAAACCCATCTATTGAATACACAGGATTGTTTAGGAGCCATAATTTTAATTTGTTTTTTAGTTTTGTAATGGGCTATTTGGAAATATTAGGATGGAAGCAATTCAGTAGTTTCATGCCTGCATAGCGAGGGCTTTTCTCATAAAGTGTTGTTCTATGAGAGATGATGTGGGGTCTCTCTCTACCTCTAGTGTTGTGATCGTGTATTTCTTTGTTAAGTTCTGTTACTGTTTACTGCCATAATGGTTACCTACAGTACACACAGGTTATGAACAGTTAGTATTTTAAATTCTTTAAACAAATTTCTGCAGGACACCCTGGCACATTTCTTTCCCATAATTCTAAGTGCCTTCTTTTGTAAGATAAGTACGCTTTTCATATTACCTTTACTGCTGGATCCCCATACCTCTATCCCATAGCTTAAATGGGATTCAAATAGTGCAAAATATATTTGCCGCAGAGTGGTGATATTACAAAAAGGTGTCAGTTTTCTTAGGACATATATGGTAGTGCATAGCTTTTTGCAAATATCGTTTACATGGTCAGACAAGTTTAAATCTGCATCAAGTGTCCGGGCAAGAAATTTGGTCAAGTATTGTTTTTTAATGTATTCGTCACGAATTAAAGTTTGATATTCATGAGTTTTTTGCCTCCAAAGATCAAATTCAATCTAGACAGATTTATTTGTGTTTAATTTTGGTTGTTTTCATTAAAATACTGCAGAATTAAGCCTGCTGCAGTATTGAATCCCACTTCGAGCTGCGAATAGCTTGGATTGTGGCATATTAATGTGGTATCATCTACATATAAGATAGCTGTTGCATGGTTTGTTATGGACTGAATATCATTAACATAAATAATAAAAAGAAGTGGTACTAATATTGACCCCTGTGGAATACCAAATTTATGTCAGTGGTGTTTGACTTATATGCTCTCTCCGTAGTGCTAATAGACATGAACTGCTTCCTTTTTGTCAAGTAGGACCTCATCAGATTATGGGCTGTGCCTCGAATGCCATAGTTTCCACAGTTTGTCCAACAATACAGTCATATCAACACAGTGAAATGCTTTTTGTAAGCCGAGAAAGATGCCACATACATGTTCTTTATTATCTATTGCTTGAGTGACACCTTCCATTAAGTTGGATGCTGCTGTAATGTCGGACGACCGCTCGGCAACACATACTGCCACTTATAAATCACTTTTTTGCATACCAGGAAGTTCCTGATTCTTCAGTATTTTACTTTCTCAAAGATTTTGGGTATTATTGGAAGAACAGAGATGGTTCGAAAGTTTTCTACTAGATTTCTGTTTCCTTTCTTAAAAATAGGCACAACTCGAGCAATTCTCAAATATCTGGAAATAGACCATCAACTATATGAGAGTTGATAACTGTTGATAAAGATGATGCAATTTTATGTATACATTTCTTAAGAGTGTCCAGACTAAGAACATCATTTCCTGCTGCATGGGAATTCTTGAAGCTACTTACTATTTTAATTATTTCTTCTTTAGCTTGTTAGTGTCAAAAATATACTTCCTGGCACTGGTGTTCCTCTGAATTTGTATTTATGATTTTTAAGCTGATTGTTTATCCTGTAGCCAACAGAAGCAAAGTAATTGTGAAATAGATCTGATATCCTATTCTGATCCGTTTCTATTGTGCTGTTTATCAGCAAGTGATTTTCAGTTGTATGTTTCGCAGATTTACCTATTTCTCTATTTACTAGTGACCATGATATTTTGGAGATATTATTTGAGTTTTGAATGACACTTTCAAAATGTTCCTGTTTTACCGAAATTAAGAGGTCTACATAGTATTTCAGATAATTTTTGAACTCTTCTTTTAATTTTTTATTGCTCAAGTCATTTAACATAGCATACTCATACCATATTAGTTTTTCTCTAGCCTCAGTGACTGAACTTGATATCCAGTATTGGGTTACAGGATGTGACTGAATTCTCTTTTTTATTAATGGGCAGGCTTGGTTGAGAATGTAGTATAGTTCACTTGAGAATTTGCATAACTATGATGTGTTGTTAGAATACTGTTCCAATCCACATGCCTTAGCATATTGTTCAAATGAGTTATATCTTAGTCTGTATTCATCCTAATATATCTATAGCAACTGTGTGTAGGAACCTTTTTTATGTGCACACTAAGTTCTACTGAACGGTGGTCTGACAAAGCACTTATAATAACAGAAGATGTGAGATAGTAAAGATGAATACCAGTGATTATGTTATCTATTGCCGACTGGCATGTTTCAGTCTCCCTGGTTGCAGTCAGTGTTTATCAGGTATCTTACATTTTATTCAAGAGAAGTATACTTGAATAGTCTACTGTGTAACTTATTTGCTAATACATTTATGTTGAAATCTCCTATAATAACTAACTTTCTCAGGTGTGATATAAAAACATTATCTATCATGTCACAAAACTTTGTTAAGAAAACCTCGAAGTTTCTGCCTGGCAGCCTATATAAACATATAACATAAATTTCATCATTTGGTACCTTTATACATGCTGCACATAATTCAATTGTTTCTTCTAATGAATATTTACTTACATTTACAGAATTCAAATCAAATGTGCTTTTTACACACATTGACACACTCCCCCTCTGATAGAAGATCTGCAAAACTTATTAGCTAGTACCATGTTTAGAGGTTTAAAAAGTGCTAATTTGGCATCAGATAACCTGTGTTCACTAATGCCAAGCACATCAGGCATAGTTTCATTTATAAACACGTCTAATTGTTCATATTTCTTGCTCAAGCCCTTGTTTGGTATCAGGCCACTACCATGCCATAGCTGTTAAGTGAGGCAATTGCTCCCAGATTGAAGGCCCAGACCGCAGGGACGAATGTGTCCAAATGCCCAGTAATTAGAAAGATATGAGATATAACAGTAGCATTGTAACTCAAAATAAAATTCTTAAATGAAGGAACTTTCCTAGTTTTCTGCATCACATTGGTTTCCATCAAAAGACACAAGTACACATCCTTGTTTTTTGACAATTTCGAGCGAAATACAACTTTTGACTCAAGATAATTACATTAAACTTATGAGGTACTACAGATAGAGATTATTTTATAGTATTGTATGTTTTCCACTTTCAATTCTATCTAATTTTTGGGAACATGTGTGTCTGTTTTTTGTTCTTATTTTTATGTGGTACAATGTCTGTCATCCTTTCCACAATATGAAGTATTTTTCTCCCACCTTACTAGGACTTGAATACCTGTGTGCTTCATTATAACTTTAACCTAACATTTCATTCTCACACTAGTTGGTATGAGGGACTCTATTTCAAAGTGATTCTGTAGGAAACATTTTGCAAGAGTAGTGCAAACACCACCAGACGATATATGTCAAGCATCTATATGCCATAAGTCTTCAATCTATCTCTGCATCATGCTTTTATATTTTCATTGTAATCTAATTTACATTAGCTACCTAATTATTCAGTGAACTTTACTCTGTATATAATTTCGAGAAGAGTTATGTATCACCCCCCCTCCCCTTCAATTTTTCGTAGCACAAGTACAATATATGGATATGATATGCACAAAAATATCAGTTGCAATTTTTGTCTGCAATGGAATACAGCTGTTCTGAATGTACCAATCAACATAACCAAGATTTCAGAGTAATAAGGTCACTACCAAACACAAATCACTGATCTGTATAATTAAATTTACACAGTTGCTCTGAATTTGTGATCATTCATAACGAAATAATTAAGAAAGATAATTAATATTTTGTTGATTGCTATTGTTTACAAACAAAGTAAAAAATAGAAGCTGGAAAGTTATAAGAAAACTGACGTTTTCAGAGTTTGAAAAACTTATTTTTAATAAAGTGACATCTTATGTGCGACATACATAAGTGATTATCAAAAAAAAAAAAAAAAAATGCTGTCAGCGTCTGTCTAAATGTTTTCCTGTGCAAATTGGCATTGCATATATTTGTTCTGTCGTGACAACGAATTTTAATGTACTATATTACTGCACTTTTTACAATAATATAGATCTGATTCGCTGGAAAAACACTTTCTGTTAAATACTGGCAACGAATCTTCCTGCATCACTACTGACACAACATTTGACCTTATATCAATGACCACACTGCCTTTTGGGAGAACATCACCAGACGACAGAAATCGCAACCGTATTAGCTTCTCTGCCTCTCTGCCCACAGTAACAATCACTGCTGATGGCATGATCAAACAATCATTATCTTTTCCTCTTAACTTTTCTGAATACTCCACAGGTTCCATGCTAAATAAATAAATAAATGTATGCAAGTATTGCAATTTAACTTGTTTGCCATATTTTTGACAACAAATCCTGCAAATTTTAGTAAGTTTATATTTGGTCTAGTCTATAGCATGTATATCTATCGAGCGAGCATAGCCTACTGTGCATGTTCTCACGTCAAACCGCGCAAATCACATGATTTTGGGACGATGCTACTTGTCTACAATTTGCTGCAATAGCGAAACTTGAGTAATACACATATTGGCTTGTTTTATATACATTTCTGCATATTCGAGTTTTAGAAACAGTTATGGTGCGATATTGCCGTTGCTATGGATATAAAGAGAAGTAAATGAAAGGAGCACCAGTTACTTTTCATAGGCATGTACAACAAAAGCATTATCGTATATGGCCTTTTATGTTGAAAAATATCGAGACATGGTATTATAAAGTCTTGTACTGTAGAGATAATTTCTGCATTTTATGGCCATGTGTTTAAAAGATGAGTGCGGGATAAATTTGCGAATGTGCTCCAGCGAATTACCAGTCAGTGTACTAGTGCTATGCTCATATGCAAGTAAAATTTGTACACGACAGTCTCATCAATTTCTTCCAATTTATACAGATTCTTAAACCCTTGTGTGTATCTATGTATTTCTGCATGAGATAATTTTCTATAGAGTGTAATTGTGAGTAATTAATTAGAACAAAGTCAGCAATATAATCAGCGCAATAGAAAACATATAAATATTGTTAGTTGACACTTCTATTATTACTGCAAAATTCGAGCAATCGATCTTGTATTTTTTTTTTTTTCTGCATAGTGCATGCTTTTACTTTTCTATCGAGACGGCGAAAAAATGTTATAGATATTTTACATGTCTATAAAAAGCAAAAGGATACATACAGAAAAAACTGAAAATAATAATGGACAAGCAGGTGGTACAAATCACTTACTGTATTTACTGTCACAATTTCAAAGTTCCAAATACATCGTTTTTTGATGTCACTTGAGCCCCTTCTACAGTTCACTGTAATGTAATTAATAAAACAGTCATCTGGCAATATGAACAGTTGCAATGCAAAAAAAATATTGTCAGCTGTCACTTCTTATTCTGTTACTGAACAAACACAAATAAAGTGGAATCTGAGCGACGATAACACAGTGGAAAAGCAGAATACCGTTGCTCTTCATGTCTTTAAGTCAAATTCGGTTTTTGGTCTCAAATTTTTCTATAAGGAGTGAATACAAAGTCTCACAGTACACTGAAGGGGATCTGTATGTAGCAGTGAAGTAATAACACTCAAAATACTGTAAATGCTATACAGGCTAAAATGTGCCATCCCAATATCAAGTGACTTGAGCTGGAACAAGTGTTGTGGACCGAATTCTCGTTCTGGTTATCCAAATGCTCACACCATAGATATTTATACTCTATGGTATAGATCGATGATTTGAGTGAAAAGTTCACTGGTTGCCACAGTGAAAGTGTACAACACAACCAACGACTTCGTAAAAATAACAGCACAACCATGGAAATATTCTTGCCTCCATGAGCACAACATTACTACAGAATAGAGAGTATACAGAATGGAAACTTGGCAGCAATCCATGCAGCAAAATTTAGTGCAAAATCTGCTCTATTGAAACTGAATAAATGGTTTTGTTTGAGGCAAATGCAAACGGATACATTTTCTTTATTTTGTTAACTATGCCTTTTAGCTTCTGGGCCTATCTACAAGTAAACTGTTGCTTGATACACTGTAAAAGGTGGAAGTAAGTAATGAGCACTAGTAAGAGAGACGACCATAAAGGAATGTCATGAGTGGTTTCCAGGAAATGGCTGATAGCAGTTCGTGAGAGGAATGAGTTTTCTGATTTGCTTGCTGTAAACAATAAAAGATCATTCTTGTTGTTGTGGTCTTCAGTCGGAAGTCTGGTCTGATGCATCTCTCCAACTACTCTATCCTGTGCAAGCCTCTTCAACTCTGAATAACTACTGCAACTTACATCTTTCTGAATCTGTCTGCCCTTCTTATCTCCTTGTCTCTCTGTACGATTTTTACCCCTCCTGCCCCACTTCCTTCCAGTACTAAAGTTGCGATCCTTTGATCTCTCAGAACATGTCATAGCAACTGACCCCTTCTTTTAGTCAAGTTGAGCACAAATTTCTTGTCTCCTCGTTTCTTCCCTTCATCAGTTATAAGATATACCCATTTAATCTTCAGGATTATTCTATGGCACCATATCTCAAAAGGCTCTGTTCACTTCTTGTCTAATCTGTTCATTGTCCACGTTTCGCTTCCATACAAGGTTACACTACAGGCAAGTAGCTTCAGAAAAAAACTTTCAAACACTTAAATCTATATTCCTGTGTTAACAGATTTCTCCGCTTCAGGAACACTTTTCTTGCCTTAACCACTCTACATTTTATATCCTCTCTATTTCAGCTATCATCCGTTATTTTACTGCCCAAATAGTAAAACTCGCCTGCTACTTTAAGTGTCTCGTTTCCTAATCTTATTCACTCAGCATCATCTGACTGACTTTGACTACATGCCATTATCCCTATTTTGATTTTGTTAATGTTTATCTCATATCCTTCTTTCAAGACACTGTCCATTTTATTTAACAGCTCTTCCAAGTCCTTTCCTGTCTCTGACAGAATTACAATGTAATCGGCAAACCTCAAAGTTTTTATTTTTTCTCCTTGACATTGAATCCCTACTTGAAATTTTTGTTTGGTTTTATCTCTTGCTTGCTGAAGTTACAGATTGAATGTAACTGTGGATAGGTTATAGCCCTGTCTCACTTCCTTCTCAACCACTGCTTCCCTTTCACACCCCTCAAATCTTAATACAGTAATCTGGTTTCTGCTCAAGTCGCAATTCTATCAGAATTTCAAAGAGGGTATTCCAGTAAACATTGTCAAAAGCGTCCTTTAAGTCTTCATTTGTTATAAACATAAGTTTGCCTTTCTTTAACACGTCTTCTGAGAAGTCTTAGTGCCACTACTGCCACCCACTTTCCTACATTTATCCAGAATCCAAACCGAACTTATCCAAGGTCGTCTTCTACCACTTATTACATTCTTCAATGAAGAATTCATTTTTTTATTTGCAATCATGACTTATTAAACGGATAGTTCAGCAACATTCACACCTGTCAGCACCCACTTGCTTTGGAATTGGAACTGTTATATTCAGGAAGTCTGAGGATATTTCGCCTGTTTCATTAATCTTGCACACTAGATGGAATAGATTTGTCATGCATGGCTCTTCAAATGGTATCAGTAATTCTGATGCAATGATGTCTATTCCCAGGGCCTTGTTTCGAATTAGGTCTTTTAGCACTCTGTCAAATTCTTCTCACAGTATCATGTCACCCATCTCATCTTCGTCTATGTCCACTTCCCTTTCTATAATATTACCTAAAGTTCATCTCCCTTGTATGGACCCTGTATATACTCCCACCTTTCAAATTTCCTTCTTTGCTTAGGACTTGTTTTCCATCTGAGCTCTAGATATTCATACACCTTCTTCTCTTTTCTCCAAAAACCTCTTTAATTTTGCTGTAGGCAGAATCTATCATTCTCGTAGTGAAAAATGCTTCTGATTCTTTACATTTGTTCTCTAGCCTTTCCTGCATAGCAATTTTGTACTTCGTATCAGTCTTATTTTTTAGACATTTGTATTCCCTTCCGCCTTCTTCATTTGCTATACGTTAATATCTTCTCTTTTCATAAATAAAATTCAATATCTTCTGTGATATCCAAGAATTTCTTCTGGGTCTTGTATTTTTACCCATTTTATCCTCTGCTACCTTAACGATTTTGTCTCTCAAAACTACCCATCCGTCTTCTACTGCATGCCTTGCCTCTGTTCTAGTCAGCCATTGCCTAATCCTGCATCTAAAACTCTCAACAATCTCCAGTTCTTTGAACTTATCTAGGGCGCATCTTCTTAATTTCGTATCTTTTTCCAATTTCTTCACTTTTAATCTACAGATCGTAACGAACAAATTGTCATCAGAGTCCACAAATGACCCTGGAAATGCCTTAAAATGTAAAATCTAGTTCCAAAATCTCTGTCTTGTCTTTCTTGTTGTTGTTGTTGTTGTGGTCATCAGTCCAGAGACTGGTTTGATGCAGCTCTCCAAGTAACTACTGCACCCTACATCCATCTGAATCTGCTTAGTGTATTAATCTCTTGGTCTCCCTCTATGATTTTTACCCTCCACGCTTCCCTCTAACACTAAATTGGAGATCCCTGATTGCCTCAGAACGTGTCCTACCAACTGATCCCTTCATCTAGTTAGGTTCTGCCACAAATTCCTCTTCTCCCCAATTCTATTCAGCACCTCCTCATTAGTTACAAGATCTACCCATCTAATCTTCAGCATTCTTCAGTAGCACCGCATTTCGAAATCTTCTATTCTCTTCTAATCTAAACTACTTATCATCAATGTTACACATCCATACATGGCTACCCTCCATAAAAATACTTTTAGAAAAGACTTCCTAACACTTAAATCTATACTCGACGTTCTTCAGAAACGCTTTTCTTGTCATTGCTATCTACATTTTATATCCTCTCTACTTCAACATTAAACAGTTATTTTGCCCCGAAATAGCAAAATTCACGAACAACTTTACGTATCTCATTTCCTAATCTAATTCTCACAGTATCGCCTGATTTAATTAGACTGCATTCCATTATCCTCGTTTTGCTTTTGTTGATGTTCATCTTATATCCTCCTTTCAAGACACTGTCCATTCTGTTCAGCTGCTCTTTGAGGTCCTTTGCTGTCTCCAACAGAATTAAAATGTCATTGGGAAATCTCAAAGTTTTTATTTCCTCTCCATGGATTTTAATTCCTACTCCAAATTTTTCTTTTGTTTCCTTTACTGCTTGCTCAGTGCACAGATTGAAGAACATCGGGGATAGGCTACAAACCTGTCTCACTCCCTTCCCAACCACTGATTCCCTTTCATGTCTCTCAACTCTTATAACTGCCATCTGGTTTCTGTACAAATTATAAATAGCCTTTCGCTCACTGTATTTTACCCATGCCACCTTCAGAATTTGAAAGAGAATATTCCAGTCAACATTCCCAAAAGCTTTCTCTAAATCTACAAATGCTAGAAACGTGGGTCTGCTTTTCGTTAGCTTACTTTCTAAGATAAGTCATAGGGTCAGTATAGCCTCAAGTGTCCCAAAATTTCTATGGACTCCAAACTGATCTATCCCAAGGTCAGCTTCTACCAGTTTTTCCATTCGTCTGTAAAG
The DNA here is from genome assembly GCF_021461385.2 of Schistocerca piceifrons. Taxonomy (NCBI): domain Eukaryota; kingdom Metazoa; phylum Arthropoda; class Insecta; order Orthoptera; family Acrididae; genus Schistocerca; species Schistocerca piceifrons. The sequence goes on along the minus strand of NC_060139.1, from coordinate 619,750,291 downwards.
AATTCGTGTAATTATTGCAGCCTTGACTTATTAACCTGATAGTTCGGTGATTTTCACACCTCTCAACACCTGCTTTCTTTAGGATTGGAATTATTATATTCTTTTTTGAACTCTGAGGGTATTTCGCCGGTCTCACACATCTTGCTCACCTGATGGTAGAGTTTTGTGATGGCTGCCTCTCTGAAGGCTATCAGTAGTTCTAATGGAATGCTGTCTACTCCTGGGGCCTTGTTTCGACTTAGGTCTTTCAGTGCTGTGTCAAACTCTTCACACAGTATCATATCTCCAATTTCATCTTCACGTACGACCTCTTCCATTTCCATAATATTACCCTCAAGGTATATCGCCCTTGTATAGACCTTTCATATACTCATTCCATCTTTCTGCTTTCCCTTCTTTCTTTAGTTCTGGTTTTCCATCTGAGCTATTAATATTCATACAGGTGGATCTCTTTTCTCCAAAGGTTCTTTAATTTTCCTTTATGCAGCATATATCATATACTAGCGACATATGGTTCTACACCCTTACATTTGTCCTCTAGCCATCCCTGCTTAGCCGTTTTGCACTTCCTGTCGATCCCATTTTTGATACGTTTGTATTCCTTTTTGCCTGCTTCATTTACTGCATTTTTATATTTTCTCCTTTCATTAACTAAATTCAATATCTCTTCTGTTATCCAAGGATTTCTACCAGGCCTCGGCTTTTTACTTACTTGATCCTCAGCTGCCTTCACTGTTTCACCTCTACGAGCTACCCATTCTTCTTCTTCTGTATTTCTTCCCACTTTTTCTGTCAATCGTTCCCTAATGCTCTCTCTGAATCTCTCTACAACCTCTGGTTCTTTCAGTTTATCCAGGTCTCATCTCCTTAACTTCCCACCTCTTTGCAGTTTCTTCAGTTTTAATCTACAGTTCATAACCAATAGATTGTGGTCGGAGTCCACATCTGCCCCTGGAAATGTCTTACAATTTAAAACCTGGTTCCTAAATTTCTGTCTTATCATTATATAATCTATCTGAAACCTTCCAGTATTTCCAGGCCTCTTCAACATATGCAAGCTTCTTTCATGCTTCTTAAACCAAGTGTTAGCTATAATCAAGTTATTCTGTGTGCAAAATTCTACCAGGCGGCTTCCACTTTCACTCCTTATTCCCATTCCATATTCACCTACTTTTTCTTCTCTTCCTTTTCCTACTATCGATTTCCAGTCACCTATGACTATTAAATTTTCGTCTCCCTTCACAGGGACACAGTATTTGAAGTGGCTAAAGAATGTCTTGGAACAGTAGTGTGTAAAAGTAGGAGGAAGCAAACAGCTTGGTGGAATGACACTGTCAAGGCAGCCTGTAAAAGGAAAAAGAAGGCGTATAAAAAATGGCCTACATACTAGAACTCAGGTATACAGAGAAAGTTATGTTGAAGAAAGAAACAAAGCCAAACAGATAATTGCAGCATCCAAGAAGAAATCTTGGGAAGACTTTGGAAACAGGTTGGAGACATTGGGTCAAGCTGCTGGAAAACCATTCTGGAGTGTAATTAGCAGTCTTCGAAAGGGAGGTAAGAAGGAAATGACAAGTATTTTGGACAGGTCAGGAAAACTGCTGGTGAATCCTGTGGATGCCTTGGGCAGATGGAGGGAATATTTTGAAGAGTTGCTCAATGTAGGTGAAAATACGATCAGTAATGTTTCAGATTTCGAGGTAGAATGGGATAGGAATGATGATGGAAATAGGATCACGTTTGAGGAAGTGGAGAAAATGGTCAATAGATTGCAGTGCAATAAAGCAGCTGGGGTGGATGAAATTAAGTCGGAACTCATCAAGTACAGTGGAATGTCAGGTCTTAAATGGCTACACAGGATAATTGAAATGGCCTGGGAGTCGGGACAGGTTCCATCAGACTGGACAAAAGCAGTAATCACACCAATCTTTAAACATGGAAACAGAAAAGATCGTAACAACTACAGAGGTATCTCTTTAATCAGCGTTGTGGGTAAAATCTTCTCAGGTATTGTTGAAAGGAAAGTGCGAGTATTAGTTGAGGACCAATTGGATGAAAATCAGTGTGGGTTTAGGCCTCTTAGAGGTTGTCAGGACCAGATCTTTAGCTTACGGCAAATAATGGAGAAGTGTTATGAGTGGAACAGGGAATTGTATCTATGCTTTATAGATCTAGAAAAGGCATATGACCGGGTTCCTAGGAGGAAGTTATTGTCTGTTCTACGAGATTATGGAATAGGAGGCAAACTTTTGCAAGCAATTAAAGGTCCTTACATGGATAGTCAGGCAGCAGTTAGAGTTGATGGTAAACTGAGTTCATGGTTCAGAGTAGTTTCAGGGGTAAGACAAGGCTGCAACCTGTCTCCACTGTTGTTTATATTATTTATGGATCATATGTTGAAAACAATAGACTGGCTGGGTGAGATTAAGATATGTGAACACAAAATAAGCAGTCTTGCACATGCGGATGACTTAGTTGTGATGGCAGATTCGATTAAAAGTTTGCAGAGTAATATTTCAGAGCTAGATCAGAAATGTAAGGACTATGGTATGAAGATTAGCATCTCCAAAACGAAAGTAATGTCAGTGGGAAAGAAATATAAACGGATTGAGTGCCAAATAGGAGGAACAAAGTTAGAACAGGTGGACGGTTTCAAGTACTTAGGATGCATATTCTCACAGGATGGCAACATAGTGAAAGAACTGGAAGCGAGGTGTAGCAGGGCTAATGCAGTGAGTGCTCAGCTACGATCTACTCTCTTCTGCAAGAAGGAAGTCAGTACCAAGACTAAGTTATCTGTGCACCGTTCAATCTTTCGACCAACTTTGTTGTATGGGAGCGAAAGCTGGGTGGATTCAGGTTACCTTATCAATAAGGTTGAAGTTATGGATATGAAAGTAGCTAGGATGATTGCAGGTACTAGTAGATGGGAACAATGGCAGGAGGGTGTCCACAATGAGGAAATCAAAGAAAAACTGGGAATGAACTCTATAGATGTAGCACTAAGGGCGAACAGGCTTAGATGGTGGGGTCATGTTACACGCATGGGAGAAGCAAGGTTACCCAAGAGACTCATGGGTTCAGCAGTAGAGGGTAGGAGGAGTCGGGGCAGACCAAGGAAAAGGTACCTGGATTCGGTTAAGAATGATTTTGAAGTAATAGGTTTAACATCAGAAGAGGCACCAATGTTAGCACTGAATAGGGGATCATGGAGGGATTTATAAGGGGGGCTATGCTCCAGACTGAACGCTGAAAGGCGTAATCAGTCTTAAATGATGATGATGATGATGATGATGATGATGATGTCACATTCTGAATAATTTCTTTTATCTAATGGTACATTTCTTCATCCCTTCGTCATCTGTGGCGCTAGTTGGCATATAAACTTGTACTACTGTGTTAGGTGTGGGCTTTGTGGCTATCTTGGCTGCAATAATGCGTTCACTATGCCGTTCGTAGTAGCTGATCCGTGTTCCTATTTTTTATTCATTATTAAACCTCTTATCTGTATAGAATCAATCTGAAAGTTTATGGTGTCTCCAGGTCACTTCCGCATATAAAACCTCCTTTCATGGTTCTTAAGCAGAGTGTTAGTGATTATTAAAATATGCTCTCTGTAAATCTACCAAATAGTGACTTCCTCTTTCATTCTTTTCTCCTAAGCCATATTCTCCTACAACTTTTTCTTCTCTTCCTTTTCCTACTATCGAATTCGAGTTCTCCATCTCATTTAAATTTTCGTCTTCCTTAATCATGCATATAATTTCTTTTATTTCATCATACATTACTTCAATATTGTCATCATCTACAGAGCTAGTTGGCATATAAATTTGTACTATTGTGGTTGTTGTGGGCTTTCTGTTTATATTGGCTATGATAATGTGTTCACTATGCTTTTCATAGTAGCTTATCCCATTTGTATTTCCTTATTTATTATAAAAACCTACAACTGCGTTACCCCTATCCAATTTTGTATTTATGCATGTATTTACCTGTCCAGAAGCCCTGTTCCTCCTGCTACCAAACTTCACTAGTTAACACTATATCTAACTTCAACCTATCCATTTTCCTTTCTAAATTGTCTAATCTACATAAATTTTAAATTGTAAGACATTTCCAGGGGCAGATGTGGATTCTGACCACTATTGGTTATGAACTGCAGATTGAAACTGAAGAAACTGCAAAAAGGTGGGAATTTAAGGAGATGGGACCTGGATGAACTGAAAGAATCAGAGGTTGTAGAGAGTTTCAGGGAGAGCATAAGGGAACAATTGACAGCAATGGGGGAAAGAAATACAGTAGAAGAAGAATGGGTAGCTCTGAGGGATGAAGTAGTGAAGGCAGCAGAGGGTCAAGTAGGTAAAAAGGCGAGGGCTAATAGAAATCCTTGGGTAACAGAAGAAATATTGAATTTAATTGATGAAAGGAGAAAATATAAAAATGCAGTAAATGAAGCAGGCAAAAAGGAATACAAACGTCTCAAAAATGATATCGACAGGAAGTGCAAAATGGCTAAGCAGGGGTGGCTAGAGGACAAATGTAAGGATGTAGAGGCTTGTCTCACTAGGGGTAAGATGGATACTGCCTACAGGAAAATTAAAGAGACCTTTGGAGAGAAGAGAACCACTTGTATGAATATCAAGAGATCAGATGGCAACCCAGTTCTAAGCAAACAAGGGAAGGCAGAAAAATGGAAGGAGTATATAGAGGGTTTATACAAGGGCGATGTACTTGAGGACAATATTATGGAAATGGAAGAGGATGTAGATGAAGATGAAATGGGAGATAAGATACTGCGTGAAGAGTTTGACAGAGCACTGAAAGACCTGAGTCGAAACAAGGCCCTGGGAGTAGACAACATTCCATTAGAACTACTGATGGCCTTGGGAGAGCCAGTCATGACAAAACTCTACCATCTGGTGAGCAAGATGTATGAGACAGGCGAAATACCTACAGACTTCAAGAAGAATATAATAATTCCAATCCCAAAGAAAGCATGTGTTGACAGATGTGAAAATTACCGAACTATCAGTTTAATAAGTCACAGCTGCAAAATACTAACGCGAATTCTTTACAGACGAATGGAAAAACTGGTAGAAGCGAACCTCGGGGAAGATCAGTTTGGATTCTGTAGAAATGTTGGAACACGTGAGGCAATACTAACCTTACGGCGTATCTTAGAAGAAAGATTAAGAAAAGGCAAACCTACGTTTCTAGCATTTGTAGACTTAGAGAAAGCTTTTGACAACGTTAACTGGAATACTCTCTTTCAAATTCTGAAGGTGGCAGGGGTAAAATACAGGGAGCGAAAGGCTATTTGTACAGAAACCAGATGGCAGTTATAAAAGTCGAGGGGCATGAAAGGGAAGCAGTGGTTGGGAAAGGAGTGAGACAGCGTTGTAGCCTCTCCCTGATGTTATTCAATCTGTATATTGAGCAAGCAGTAAAGGAAACAAAAGAAAAATTCGGAGTAGGTATTAAAATTCATGGATAAGAAGTAAAAACTTTGAGGTTCGCTGATGACATTGTAATTCTGTCGGAGACAGCAAAGGACTTGGAAGAGCAGTTGAACGGAATGGACAGTGTCTTGAAAGGAGGATATAAGATGAACATCAACAAAAGCAAAACGAGGATAATGGAATGTAGTCAAATTAAATCGGGTGATGCTGAGGGGATTAGATTAGGAAATGAGACACTTAAAGTAGTAAAGGAGTTTTGCTATTTAGGGAGTAAAATAACTGATGATGGTCGAAGTAGAGAGGATATAAAATGTAGACTGGCAATGGCAAGGAAAGCGTTTCTGAAGAAGAGAAATTTGTTAACATCAAGCATAGATTTAAGTGTCAGGAAGTCGTTTCTGAAAGTATTTGTGTGGAGTGTAGCCATGTATGGAAGTGAAACATGGACGATAAGTAGTTTGGACAAGAAGAGAATAGAAGCTTTCGAAATGTGGTGCTACAGAAGAATGCTGAAGATAAGGTGGGTAGATCACGTAACTAATGAGGAGGTATTGAATAGGATTGGGGAGAAGAGAAGTTTGTGGCACAACTTGACTATAAGAAGGGATCGGATGGTAGGACATGTTTTGAGGCATCAAGGGATCACAAATTTAGCATTGGAGGGCAGCGTGGAGGGTAAAAATCGTAGAGGGAGACCAAGAGATGAATACACTAAGCAGATTCAGAAGGATGTAGGTTGCAGTAGGTATGGGAGATGAAGAAGCTTGCACAGGATAGAGTAGCATGGAGAGCTGCATCAAACCAGTCTCAGGACTGAAGACCACAACAACAACAACAATCTACATATCTGTCTAAGAGATCCAACATTCCACACTCTAACCCACAGAAATCAGTTTTGTTCTTCATGAGGATGACAGCCTCCTGAAGAGTCCCACCCAGAGATCCAAATGGGGAACGATTTTATATCTGCGACAAGTTGCAATGTTCTCAATGTAGCTACATTTTGAATTTTTTTTAATAGTTGGAACGAAAGGCACATCTCACTACGATATGCAGAAAATAGAAGTTAAGTATTTTATCTGAGCATGCTGCCTGACTGTGCCATGAACAGGTAGCCTGCAGCTGAACTGTAAACAGTTCTGTATATAGATACATGTTTTTCACAAATTATTGATTGTGATTTATTGTTATACTTACTGCTGAAAGAAAATGAAAAAGAAGAAATATCACACCAAAAGTTATATAAAGCAAAAACTGAAACAATAACATATTTAGGATAATACTTGCCAAAAGTTTCTTTATGACTCTTATCAATTGTCATTTATTAAAAAAATATGATTAATATTGCATAATATGTTTGAGTGAACTTACTTCTCGGGGCCTAATTCAAGACATGCCTATAAATCAAATTTTAATACAGCCTACTGGCTTCAATTAAAACAATACATATGTGTTACTGTAAGGCTGAAAACACGAAAAAAAATTCCAGCAGTGACAAAGACCCTGAAACTCCTTGGGTGTCACGCAACATCTTTTTCTGTTGAAAGAGTAGTTGATTTATCATCTCAAAGTGACAGATGAAAATTAAGTAGTAAAATAAAATTTCTGCTAGGAAAAAAGCTTGTTGTTATTCTTGTAGTGGTTTGATGTAGCTCTCAATGCTACTCAATCCTGTGCATGCTGCTTCATCTCCCAGTACATACTGCAGCCTACATCCTTCTGAATCTGCTTAGTGTATTCATATCTTGGTCGCCATCTACGATTTTTACCCTCCACCCTGCCCTCCAATATTAAATTGGTGATCCCTTGATGCCTCAGAACCTGTCCTGCCAACCAATCCCTTCTTCTAGTCAAGTTGTACCACAGACTCTTCTTCTCCCCATTTCTATTCAATACATCCTCATTAGTTATGTGATCTACCCATCTAATCTTCAGCATTCTTCAGTAGCACCACATTTCGAAAGCTTCTATTCTCTTCTTGTCCAAACTGTTTATCGTCCATGTTTCACTTCCATACATGGCTACACTCCATACAAATACTTTCAGAAACGACTTCCTGACTCTTAAATCTATACTCGATGTTAACAAATTTCTCTTCTTCAGAAACGCTTTCCTTGCCATTGCCAGTCTACATTTTATATCCTCTCTATTTCGCCCATCATCAGTTATTTTGCTTCCCAAATAGCAAAACACCTTTACTACTTTAAGTGTCTCTAATTCCCTCAGCATCATCCGACATAATTCAACTAGATTCCATTATCCTCCTTTCAAGACACTGTCCATTCCGTTCTACTGCTCTTCCAAGTCCTTTGCTGTCTCTGACTGAATGACAATGTCATCGGCGAACCTTAACGTTCTTATTTCTTTTCCATAGATTTTAAGACCTACTTCGAATTTTTCTTTTGTTTCCGTCACTGCTTGTTCACTATACAGACTGAACAACATTGGGGACAGGCTACAATCCCGTCTCACTCCCTTCCCAACCACTGCTTCCCTTTCATGCCCCTCAACTCTTATAACTGCCATCTGGTTTCTGTACAAATTGTAAATAGCCTTTTGCTCCCTGCATTTTACCCCTGCCAGCTTCAGAATTTGAAAGAGAGCATTCCAGTCAACATTGTCAAAAGCACTCTCTAAGTCTACAAATGCTAGAAACGGAGCTTTGCCTTTTCTTAATCTAGCTTTTAAGATAAGCCTTAGGGTCAGTATTGCCTCACGTGTTCCAACATTTCTACGGAATCCAAACTGATCTTCCCTGAGGTTGGCTTCTACCAGTTTTTCCATTCGTCTATTAAGAATTCGAGTTAGTATTTTGCAGCCATGACTTATTAAACTGACAGTTCGGTAATTTTCACATCTGTCAACACCTGATTTCTGTAGGATCGGAATTGTTATATTTGTCTTGAAGTCCGAGGGTATTTCGTCTGTCTCACATATTTTGCTCACCAGATGGTAGAGATTTGTCAGGACTGGCTCTCCCAAGGCTGTCAGTAGTTCTAATGGAATGTTGTCTACTCCCGGGCCTTGTTTCAGCGCTCTGTCAAACTCTTCATGCCGTATCATATCTCCCATTTCATCTTCATCTACATCCTCTTCCATTTCCATAATATCATCCTCAAGTACATCACCCTTGTATAGACTCTCTAAATACTCCTTCCACCTTTCTGCTTTCCCTTCTTTGCTTAGAACTGGGTTTCCATCTGAGCTCTTGATATTCATACAAGTGGCTCTCTTTTCTCCAAACGTCTCTTTAATTTTCCTGTAGGCAGTATCTATCTTACTCCTAGTGAGATATGACTCTACATCCTTACATTTGTCCTCTAGCCATCCCTGCTTAGCCATTTTGCACTAACTGTCGATCTCATGTTTGAGATTTTTGCATTCCTTTTTGCCTGCTTCATTTACTGCATTTTTATATTTTCTCCTTTCATCAATTAAATTCAATATTTCTTCTGTTACCCAAGGATTTCTACTAGCCTTCGTCTTTTTACCTACTTGACCCTCTGCTGCCTTCACTACTTCATCCCTCAAAGCTACTCATTCTTCATCTACTGTATTTCTTTCCCCTACTCTTGTCAATCGTTCCCTAATGCTCTCTCTGAATCTCTCTACTACCTCTGGTTTAGTCAGTGTATCCAGGTCCCATCTCCTTAAATTGCCACCTTTTTGCAGTTTGTTCAGTTTTCATCTACAGTTCATAACCAATAGATTGTAGTCATAGTCCACATCTGCCCCTGAAAATGTCTTACAATTTAAAACCTGGTTCCTAAATCTCTGTCTTACCATTATGTTTACAAAACAAGCTTAATTGTTATCTGGAGATGAAAGCAGTGACAGCTTGTAATGAATTTAAATTCTTTTGTACATGTGAACATTAATGAATTTAAGAGCTTATGTGATAACTTTTTAACTAAACATTTATCACAACTTGTTTCATTAGCATTCTTTCGTAAAGAATTTCATTCAGTCACTTTCATTTCGTAAGAACATCCATTTAAAGTTGTAGCAGTAAACAACTATCATTTCACATTTGCTTGGTTTCGTTATGGTTGTGAGCACAAAGCTTGACTTCAAACTTATTTTAGGAACAGCCTGATACTCGAATAACAAATAGTTACAGAGGATAGCGAAAGTCAATAGGACTGTTTCATTTCTGATGATCCTATGAGCGATCTGGAGAAAGCAATTTTACCTTTGATGTTCTGTGTGTGTCAGATGTAAGGAAAAAAGAATATTCACACTGCAGGAACTATTTATCAGCAACTCATTCCTGAAATAGTGTATTTTGTCACTGCAACTATTTTTGTGAAAAAAAGGAGACAAGTAAAACTTAGTCCATATTTTCAATCCGTGAGTGCTTCTGTTTCTGACGTCTACTTCTGAAAGATTCACATTTTGTAAAGATTCACAGAATTTGTTTTAATTTGTAGAAGTCAGTGTATCGAATAGCTGTCTTGGCCAAGAGTGTTGTTTACTTAATTTAAAGCATATTTCATATTTTAATAATCATTTAGTGGAGTGTAAAACATGGAGTATGAAAATTAGGCTACAAATCGCCAATGGCCGCCATAACATCAGTTTCCATTCTCTGTTTTGCACAAAGTTCATTATCATACGCTGTGACTGTGATCTTTGTCTTGACTGCTGAGTTTATGAAAATATGACGTTCGTGATAAATCTTCGACGTGCCATTGCCTTGAAATGGCATGCTAACATACAAGTTTTAATACAGAAAGCACAGAATACAATGAAATCTAATACAGTCTTCCAAAACCAACAAGCAAGCGACGTTACATGATCCAAATGCCATGAAATACTATTGGTTATTCTTGTTTAGGGGCGAGTTGTCATTAACAATAAATGACTTCATACCAAGGAATTGTCCTCAGCCTTCCTTTCTGTATGTTGTCTATTCTGTGACTACGCAGTGTGCTGGTTTCAAGCAGGTTGAGATTTTTCGTGTTTTTTTTTCAAATTTATTTGACCCTAGAATCTTCTCTACATAGCCATCAAAAGAGTATCACAATATCGAGTACAGCATAAATATAAAGGATCATATTAGTAATATGAAGCTTAGCTCACTTCAACCTATACCTGTCCTATAGATTTATTCCAATCTTCTTAATGAAATTACCAATTACTCTATACAGATAAACGTCTTTAGAGGATAATAGATGAGTAGCTACTAGCGTACATATGTGATTGTCTCGGCGTTACACTCACATGCAGGGAAACTGTAAATGTTGATTAGATATAAATGAAGTGAGAAGGAAGTATGGTTCAATCGAAGATGAATTATGGTTGATGTCATGGAACGGTTCAGTTGCGTCCTCATGAACCATGGTATGGAGATGACTTAAGATTCAAGCATTGTGTAATAGCTACCTTTCAGTTTTAGATACATTGCATTTCTCTTGCCATTGAATTGAGAAGGAAGTATGGTTCAATCGAAGATGAATTATGGTTGATGTCATGGAACAGTTCAGTTGCATCCTCATGAACCATGGTATGAAGATGGCTTAAGATTGAAGCATTGTGTAATAGCTACCTTTCAGTTTTAGATACATTGCATTTATCTTACCATTGCTGTAGGGTAAGATGCTTGACATCATCAATACAATTCATATACAGTGTTTTGTAGTCAAGAGTATGACCCATTGATATTGTTTGTTGTATTGCATTTTAAACCTGTATGAGAAAGTATTCAATGAAGATTAATAATCTGGTCTTTCTTATGAAAGCAATTAATTTCCTTAATCACATTTGGAATGTATTGCTTAGGTGCTTTATTCCAACATCGATACTCGATGTTTTTGAGGATACTCTGGGAATCCAATACAATTAAAATCCTAGAGAGTGAAGCTGAAAATATAAATTTAAGGGCTTCTAACATTGTTACTGGCTTCGCCATGAATATAGAAGGTGCCATGGGTAATTTGTATTTCTTCTAGACTTGAAGTCGGGGACGAATATAAGCACATTCAGTTCCTGCGAACTCTTTGATTCATCAGTATAAAGATAACTGAAATCTGGCCACTTTTCTGTAACACACAGTATCATATCTCCCATTTCATCTTCATCTACATCCTCTTCAATTTCCATAATATTGTCCTCAAGTACATTGCTCTTGTATAGACCCTCTGTATACTCTTTCAACCTTTCTGCTTTCCCTTCTCTGCTTAGAACTGGGTTTCGATCTGAGCTCTTGATATTCATACAAGTGGTTCTCTTTTCTCCAAAAGTCTCTTTAATTCTCCTGTAGGCAGCATCTATCTTACCCCTAGTGAGATATGACTCTACATCCTTACATTTGTCCTCTAGCCATCCCTGCTTAGCCATTTTGCACTTTCTGTCGATCTCATTTTTGAGACGTTTGTATTCCTTTTTGTCTGCTACATTTACTGCATTTTTACATTTTCTCCTTTCATCAATTAAATTCAATATTTCTTCTTTCTTTCACCTATTCTTGTCAATCGTTCCCTAATGCTCTCTCTGAATCTCTCTACAACCTCTGGTTTAGTCAGTTTATCCAGGTCCCATCTCCTTAACTTCCCACCTCTTTGCAGTTTCTTCAGTTTTAATCTACAGTTCATAACTAATAGATTGTGGTCGGTGTCCACATCTGCCCCTAGAAATGCATTACAGTTTAAAATCTGGTTCCTAAATCTCTGTCTTACCATTATATAATCTACCTGAAACCTTCCAGTACGTCCAGGCCTCTTCCATGTGTACAACCTTCTTTCATGATTCTTGAACCAAGTGTTGGCTATGATTAAGTTATGCTCTGTGAAAAATTCTACCAGGTGGCTTCCTCTTTCGTTCCATACCCCCATTCCATATTCAGCTACTATGTTTCCTTCTCTTCCTTTTCCTGCTAGCCTATGTAATGGCAGCAAATGGAAATTATTATGTCAAACGGTTATTCTGTAATAAATTGTTGTAATCAGGGCAAGACTTTGGGCTCACCCTGTATATAATCTGCATACTATAAAATTTTGGGGAAGAGTAATTTTTTTTTCTAAATTGTATATGTAAAGAATATATAGTAAGGAACTTAAAACAGCTGCTTGTGGCGAACTTTGAGAAGCAAGAATGCTTTATACCACAGAATTTAACGTTGATTTTTCTTTGAGAGATCTGTCTATGTGATACACCATACTTCTCTAATTTACCTAACAAAGTGGAATATGTACATGGTCATGTACTCCATGACATCAAGAAAGCCACAACCACATTTTTCTTCGCTTTAAATACAGTTGTTACTTCCAGAGTGAGCATCTACAAATTTCCTATTCTTCTCTTCCCTTTTCTGAATGCATATTGATTCTTCGGAATTAGTCTTCGCTTTCAAGACACCATCTAGTCTCCTTTTGATCACACTTTCCAGAGTTTTAGTGAGATATGATGGTGCCGTTATCAGTCGATAACGGGAGTACAAATTAAGGTTGCAGCGGCGCGGTTACTTTCGTCCATTACCTGAACCTACTTGGTGAACTCTTTGCAGCATATCGGCAGTAGGAAAGCTGGACAGAAACCTATCATACTGTAACTCCCACTAGGCTGCATCTGACGTAACTCTTCCAAGAATTGGGAAAAATACTTAATTTTGAATGAAAGGTGGAAATACCGGCAAAACTTCAGTATATTCTGAACCTTGATAATGTACACTTCCACTGCCAAGCCCGTGGTAATTTAAACACAGTCAAGCACAAATCTTTCCATTCACGTTAGCAAGTACATAGTAACATATTTCCCGAAATCTGAACAGCTACTAAGCACAGTATGTTCTTAAATGAAATGCTCATCATACTATTAAGTTTATTGGTGTCTACTGCACTCAAATTTTTAGTCACCGATCTTCTCAATATGCCACACGGAATTACTGTCTTTTCACATATGCAAAACTACTTTAAAAATCTGTACTTTCTAAAAAACACACTTTAAAACACTTTAGAAACATGTAGAAAAACTAAAACCGGCAAAATATAATTTCCTTCAGAGCTCGTACTACACACAACCATACCATTGAAAAGATGGGCTCCGACTCCCTTAGACTGCTTTAAGCATTCTATATCACCAAGAAAAAAGACATGCAAAGACTACTCCATTCTGATTGGTCTGTTTCCTTTCAGGCCAGTAGAAAAATATTAGTCCGCGGTTTTCATGACTAAGCAATCAACAAATAACACACTTTCGAACTGTACTTTTTCCCAAAATTAATATTTAACATTATGATATTTTGTTTATACTTTACGTTATTAACTATTTTCATTTGCACTCGGATTAGCTTTCCTATCAACATAAACTTACTTAACAAATTATGATACAAAGTTCCCCATTGTCTGCATTCACACTGTCTTAAAACTCTCTCACACTAATTCGTACAGTGTTCATCAGTAGAACAATGATTTATATATTTACTTTAGACCACATTCAAGCAACATTCACACTACTAAAGCATTTGCAAAACTTTATAAACATAAACAAACAAAAAAGTCTCTTAGAAATAAACAGAGTAACTCACAAAAACATTCTCTTGACCTGTTTCTTGAATGTCTCTGTGCACTACTGGACTCTGGTGGTCAAAATTCTTAACTATATTATAGTTCTTTAGTCGTGACCGTTACTGTCCTCTAGCAGACGAAAATTAGAACTAAATACTTGACCGAACCCCCTTCAGACCATATGTCACTGTACATGTATCAGTAATTCTTCCTGTACACAGGCTCTAGACAGGAGCGATATAATGGACCAAGCCTCACACCCCCTGTGATTATGATGTTTTTTCCAAGAGTTTTAGAATTATACAAATTATTAATTCTGATTTCAAATTTTATATCTTTCAAATAATTCTTATTCTTACATACTAAAATTACAAATTTCTTACTGTGTACTTGGCAGTCTACAACTAACCTAGCTTAATCTTTCAATTTATTCATGAAATATCATTTCTCACACGACAAAACTGATGAAAATTTTCAACATGTTAATAGCTTCCAACATTTTAATAACTTTCAACATTTTTAAATTGATGTTTCATGAAAGTCATTTGTTGTTAACTACCTGTTCACTTATTTATTTAAAGGCACTGCGATTTGTGTCCTTCCATTTAATAACAGTATTTTTTACTATCTTAGCACCAGAACATCAGTGTCGTCTTATAGTCACATACATTTCCCTGGTTTTTGATCATGGTACCATTGAATTTTAGTGTCCATAACATTCCTCCCTTCTCCACATATCTGTCCTTCCAGGGTTTACATGCAATATTGTCCCTGAAACCATTCTTCCATCTAAGACTACTTTCTTTACATACATCCTAATACACAATCACTTATTATTATAAGAAATTTTTTACGAATTTTATATTTCGTTTAACTTTACTTCAGATGAATGTAAGATAATGGAGTATTGCTATTTTATTTTACTGTAATCAGCAAGATCAAATCTACTAGAAGCTTTTTTTAAGAATTCATTTTCTTTAGAAGACTTAATGAGCTTTTTTAAAAAAAACTAGTCACTATTGAAAGCAAATCTTATTTTTTTACTTTAACTCAACTAGAGAACATATAATTGTGAAAAACACATTTCACACAAAGCAATTATTTAAAAACATTTTATAATACATAGTTACACTTTTATGCAGTGTCTCTTTGCATCATTTCTTATTCATATTTTTTGTCGCTACTGAACAGAAATCAAATTTTTTTATTTGCAATATATGTATGTATAATCTCCACATTCATTCACATTCCTTTCACAATAAATGTTCTTCAGCTTTATCCAGGTATATTTTTCATCATATTTGTGAACTATATGGCCGTTCATTACTACATGCCTCTTCCACACCACTACACTTTAGCGTTCATCATCAAAATTTCCTTATTGACTGCCTTTATCACATCCAGTTACTTTCATTTCCCTACATTTCACTCAGTCTCCAATTTATTTTTACATATACCAACAGAATATTCCTTCCCATCTGCCATTTTAACTGATACATTAATGCTTCACACAGTTCCACATAGCATGGAATAACTTCTCTTATAATTAAAGTCAATCCCTACTGTCAGCTTTCAGCAGGATAATGCACCCTTCTTCCACTTTCCCTTTACATCATCACCTTTATACTTCAATACTTTTCCTACATCAACATACTTATGTCATCACTTCACTCCATTACAATTTGATGCCCGCTTCTCTCATCATAAAACTTATTCTTCAGAAGACACCATAACACCCTCTCAGGCTCTCAAATACTTTACCTTCAATGATAGAGAAGAAAATTAAAGATGATAGTTTCAGCTCAGAATGACAGAAGAGAAAGATTTGACAATACCAAAAGAAACTATAATAGCATTGTCAATATCTCGAGCACTTGGTGTTCGTCAAACACCCAGCATTGCTTAGGTTGCAATGCCCTCTGAGGCTTCTGAGCTTAGCTCACATCTAATTCTGGACTAATATATCTTTTCCAATTGATAACATATTTGTGATCTAATGTGTCCCTTTGATGCTTCTCTATGTCTGGCACCTATTTTATTTTTTGTTCTATTTTTCCTTGCACCACCTCAATTTCCTCAGGGTGCACCCCAACATCATCCCCATTCTCATTGTAGCCCTCTAAATCTTCCATCCCTCTACAATACCTAATTGGCATACACACTACTTTTTCTTTAGTCAAATTATTTTTTCCAAAAAATGGTACATCCACATCTTTCCCATTTATTTCATTACTATATTGTCATTAAAGTTTAATCTCCCTTTGTACTGGTTAAAGAAATCTACCCCAATTAGCATTTTTATACATAGATCAGGGATTATAAAGAAATTGTGGTGTACTTGCACACCATTAATTTTTCCTGGCAACACAACTTCGTGTTTAACAGGTTTTTTTTTAAATTTTTCCTGTAGCTACAATTATCTACACCCCCATGACTGGCATTATTACAAGTTCATTTCTG
Organism: Schistocerca piceifrons; assembly: GCF_021461385.2. Taxonomy (NCBI): domain Eukaryota; kingdom Metazoa; phylum Arthropoda; class Insecta; order Orthoptera; family Acrididae; genus Schistocerca; species Schistocerca piceifrons. The sequence goes on along the minus strand of NC_060139.1, from coordinate 619,733,868 downwards.
TATGGCAACAATTACAACCAACTTTCACTCACAGCACATAAAGCACTGCCACCATCTGCCAACCACTGTATTTCTTCGTTACAGCTTGCAGACTAATTACTGGCTGACGCAACATCCTCGTTTCATTGCTAGTGTCAGAATCCTCCCTCAACAAGTCGTTCACAACATCCCTTCTATCGAAACCCTCCCTGTTTCCAGAAATTACACAGATTTTTGCAGAATTACCCTCATCACTTTTCTTCCCCATACTAACTCTTCTGTCCGCTAATGACAGCTCAAAATATTTTCTGCCATTTCGCAATTCTCCCTTTCCTCTCTCTCTCTCTCTCTTCCTTTTTTCCACAATTAATTGACTGACCCCATTTTTGTCACCATTTTCCTGCCTCTCCCTTATAGCCTCACAAATGTTGTCATTTATAGACGCCATATTTCTTCTACTCTGACAACACGTATCTCCCATAATTCTATAGTTTCTGCACTTTCTCCTTCCCCAGAACACGACGTAACTTCAATTTGGTTGCTAAAGATTATCTGAAAATCAGGTTCTGTCACATTTTCCGCTAATACATCACCCATTTCGTCTGTATTACAGTGCTTATTTTGTTTATGTCTGTCCAAAAAATCCCCTTAACCTCCGTTAAATTTACAGATTTTTATGTAGCTCGTTTGGTCTGTTGTTACTACCTTTTTCTGCTCCCCACTTATAACCCCAGTCTGTTTAGTGCTAACACGTATAAAGGGTTTTGCTAGTAGGTTCATATTACTAGCCCCCATCTTGTAAACCCTAGCCTTTTCCACAGATAGTATTTAGTGTGACGGATTCTGGCATTCTGTACCATTTCTTACCATTTCTCCCATTGGTTGTCGCCTTGGGGCAACATCATCCTCTCGCACTGGAGAATACGATCAATAATTGTGTTACCAGAGTAATTTATGGGTAGTTTCTGATTCGAACAATTTATTAATACATTAAGCAAGCTACATGAATTACACACATAAAGCTCAATACACGGAATGAAATAAATCATAGCATCCGTAGTTCCCCATAGCAACACAAAAGATACTCACACACCAGGGAGGCATAGATTGTAAAATCCCACAAATTTTGCACCTGCTCCCCATTATTTCGCCTATCATTTCCTGGTTAGTGTCACCTTTGCTCCCGCCATTACCACGGTACACGCCAATTCTGTTAAAGTTTACATTCTGCCGCTGTTCTGCATTATTTGGTGGTCTGACATTATGATTTGTATGCTCCTCCTCATGCAACAGCTTCTCAATTCTCTCCAAATAACTAATCTGCATCACAGTAACCTACTATGTGGCAGTCCTTTTAGATATCTGAAGATTCTTTTGACTGCTTGCCAATGTGGTGTGCCTGAATTATTACAAAAACGGCTAATAATTCGTATCAAAAAGGTTAGGTCCAGCCTTGTTCCTAATTGAACAAAAATTAAACTACCTATTGCTTCACGATAGGGTATGTTCTTCATAGCTTCTTGCTCTTGTTCTGTTTTTGAACATAAATCATGAGGGAGCGTCTGATTACTGTCCAGTGGTGTACATATTGGGTTACACTCTTTCATATTAAATCTGTTGAGAATTTGTTCCATATAGTGTGTCTGATCCAGCCACAAATAACCTTCTCTGTGGTTCCTAGTAATTCAGATGCCTAAACAGTTTGTAACTTCACCAAGATATTTCAGCTAAAATTTTTCTCTGAGTTTGTTTTTAAAAGCATCTCTGTCTTGAAATTGTTACTACAAATGAGCACATCGTCCACATAAACAGCAACTGTTAAAATGTCTGAACTTTAATTTTCATAATAGACACAAGGATCAGCTGTTGACCTTTTGAAGCTTAGAGTCAATTGTGTGTGATCTAATTTCAAGTTCCAGCGGTGACCACCTTGCTTCAATCCATATACTGCCTTTTTCAGTCTTTATACACCATTATCTTTCACTGTCTTTGTAACTGGACCTAGTTCTGGAACTTTCACATAAATCTCTTCATGTAAGTACCTTGTAAGAAAGCTGTAACAACATCTAAGTGATTAGTGTCAAGATCGTATTTAGCAACTGTAGCAAATAAATGCCTTAATGAGTTATATCTTATGACTGCCGAAAATGTTTCATCATAGTTCAGACCTTGCTTCTGAGCACAACCTTTTATAACTAGCCGTGCTTTATGGCGTACAATGAGACTTTTCATATCTTTCTTTCTTTTAAATACCCATTTTGCTTTTAATGGCTTATTATCTGAAGGTAAATCAGCAGACTCCCATGTGTAGTTCTCTTTGTGAGATTGTAACTCGTCTTGTATTGACTTCAGCCAGTTTTCAGCGTTGTCCGACGTCATTGCTTCTTCTAATGTCAAAGGATCAGAATCAGTTGACTGTTTAGACTGATAAGTTATAAAGTCATGCAGTTTCTTTAGCTTTGGAATTCTCGATGACCTTCATATTTGCAACAGTTGCTCATTATCATTAACTGAATCGTCTGGACTTGTTTTGTCATTGCTGCTAGTATCCATTGAACTACTACTTGATGTTAAACTCTCAGGTTCAGGTTCAATTTCTTCTAATTCAGTTGTAGTTACTTCATCTTGCTTCTTCTCTCTCAGCGGGAGAAACAGTCAGCTTGGTTCCCTCTTTACACTGATTCGAATTATCTTCATCAAAACTCACATCTCTCGTTTTTATGATTCTCTAACAGTCAGGTTCAAAAAGTCTGTATATTTTTGGAATCTTAGCAGTATCCTACCAAAATACACTGAACACTTTTTTGTCTCATTTTCGTCTGTTGGTTCTTGGAGTGTGAGCATATGCCTTACTTCCAAATATTGTAAGATGCTTAAGATTTGGCTTCTTGTTTGTCCTAGTTTCCTCTGGGGTCTTGTTCTTTAGTGTATTAGTCAGGGACATGTTAATAAAATACACTGCAGTGGAGACTGCTTCTGCCAAGAATTTATTTGGCAAATTTACTCCAAAGAGCAGGCATCTTGCTTTTTCTGCTATTGTATGTTTGTAACGCTCAGCCACTCCGTTTTGTTCTGGTGTATATGGTGCTGTAGTGTGGTGTCTCATTCCTTCCTTTCTGAAAAATGTTATCAGATTATCATTCACATATTCTGTGCCATTATTGGTGCATAGAGTGCAGATTCTTTTTCCAGTTCGCCTTTCAAAAATGGTTCGAATGGCTCTGAATACTATGGAACTTAACATCTGAGGTCATCAGTCCCCTAGACTGAGAGCCACTTAAATCTAACTAACCTAATGACATCACACACATCCATGCCCAAGGCAGGATTCGAACCTGCGACCGTAGCAGCAGGGCGGTTCCGGACTGAAACGCCTAGAACCGCTCGGTCACAACGGCTGGCTTGCCATTATACTAGATTTTTGAAGTCTCGTATCAGTTGTGCTACTTGATGTTTATTTCTGAGGAAATATACAAACACTTTCCTGGAATAATCATCAATTAGAGTAACTAAGTATTTGGCTCCTCCAATTGATCTAGTTTCCATCGGCCCACACAAATCTGAGTGAACTAGCTCGAGAATTTCTATGGCTCTTGAGCTAAACCGTGCGAAAGGAAGTCTTGTTTGTTTTCCCTCTGAGCAAATCGCACATGGAGTATTTATTGTTCCCTTATATGAAATTCCACTAGCCAGGCCATTTCAAAGTTCATCCATAGCTTCAGAATGCAGATGACCTAGTCTTTCATGCCACAAGCCTGCACTATTTACCTGCAATACCGATTTTGCTTCAGATTTTCGATTATAAGGTTGGTCTAGTCGATACATTCCGTTTGCTAATGACGCACTAGCAACCATATTTTTGCATGTGTCGTAAATACGACAACTTTGCTTGTCAAATAAAATCGAATGAACTTTTTCTGCTACTTTACTAACAGACAGTAGATATATGCTTAGCTGAGGCACATACTGAATATCCTCTACTTTGATTCTAGCTTTTTTGTTACCCGTGAGAACATCTACAAACGAAAATCCTATACCTTTTACGGGTAAGTTTTCATTATTTGCTATTAAAAGTTGCGAGCCTGTCAATGCTTCAACACTACTTTCATTACAAGGATATTTAGACATGTGCGCTGAGTCTACGTGCCATTCTGTCTGTGTATCTTTACCTGCAGCTGCTGTTGTGAGAAACGCCTGGTAGCTGACTGTCGTGGCCGAAGTTTTTTCGTCGTTTTTCTTCTTGCTGCGACAATTTTTAGCCAGATGATCGTACTTGTTGCAGTTATAGAACCTGGGACCCTTTTTGAATATTACACTACTGGCCATTAAAATTGCTACATGAAGAAGATGACAAACGGATATTCATTGGACAAATTTATTATACTAGAACTGACATGTGATTGATTACATTTTCACGCAATTTGGGTGCATAGATCCTGAGAAATCAGTACCCAGAACAACACTCTTGGCCGTAAAACAGCCTTGATACGACTGGGCATTGAGTCAAGCAGCGCTTGGATGGCATGTACAGGTACAGCTGCCCATGCAGCTTCAACACGTTACCACAGTTCATCAAGAGTAGTGACGTGTATGGTGACGAGCCAGTTGCTCGGCCACCAATGACCAGACATTTTCAATTGATGAGAGATCTGGAGAATGTGCTGGCCAGGGCAGCAGTCGAACATTTTCTGTATCCAGAAAGGCCCATACAGGACCTGCAACATGTGGTCGTGCATTATCCTGCTGAAATGTAGAGTTTCGCAGGGATTGAATGAAGGGTAGAGCCACAGGTCGTAACACATCTGAAATGTCACGTCCACTGTTCAAAGTGTCGTCAATGCTAACAAGAGGTAACCGAGCCGTGTAACAAATGGCACCCCATACCATCACGTCGGGTGTTACGCCATTATGGCGATGACGAATACACACTTCCAGTGTGTGTTCACCGCGATGTCGCCAAACACGGATGCGACCATCATGATGCTGTAAACAGAACCTGGATTCATCGGAACAAATGAGGTTTTGCCATTCGTGCACCCAGGTTCGTCGATGAGTACACCATCGCAGGTGCTCCTGTCTGTGATGCAGCGTCAAGGGTAACTGCATCCATGGTCTCCGAGCTGATAGTCCATGCTGCTGCAAACGTCGTCGAACTGTTCGTGCAGATGTTTGTTGTCTTGCAAACGTCCCCATCTGTTGATTCAGGGATCGAGACGTGGCTGCACGATCCGTTACAGCCATGCGGATAATGTGCCTGTCATCTCGACTGCTAGTTATACGAGGCCGTTGGGATCCAGCACGGCGTTCCATATTACCCTCCTGAACCCACCGATTCCATATTCTGCTGACAGTCATTGGATCTCGACCAACGCGAGCAGCAATGTCGCGATACGATAAACCGCAATCACGATAAGCTACAATCCGACCTTTATCAAAGTCGGAAACGTGATGGTATGTATTTCTCCTCCTTACAAGACGCATCACAACAACGTTTCACCAGGCAATGCCGGTCAACTGCTGTTTGTGTATGAGAAATCGGTTGGAAACGTTCCTCACGTCAGCACGTTGTATGTGTCGCCACCGGTGCCAACCATGTATGAATGCTTTGAAAAGCTAATCATTTGCATATCACAGCATCTTCTTCCTGTCAGTTAAATTTCGCGTTGTAGCACGTCATCTTCGTGGTGTAGCAATTTTTAATGGCCATTAGTGTACATTGTTATTTATTGTTGACTCGCAGAGCAACATAGCTAATCGATTGTTTATTACAAGCTTCATCGTATATTTCTTGCAGTAATTTTTTTTATTTTATTTTATTTTATTTTTTATTTATTATTTATTTATTTTTTGAGTCTCCTGTGATCGGCATATTTGAATTTTCTAAGCTCATAAACAGAGGCTTATATCCGTCTTGTAACCCTGCAAGCAGAACATACCCAATCCATTCTCCTTTAACTTCAAAATTCAATCCATTTAATTTTTGTGACGCGGAAATTATCTTTGACACATATTCTTCTGCTGACGAACAATTCTCCAGTCTGGTTGACAGTAATGTTTTTAATAACCCTATCCTTCTGAAGAGACCAGAATCTTCTTAGTCTTGCTTTAGCTTGTCCCACGCTTCTTTTGCTGAAGATGTATCTTGCAAGTGAACGTATATCGACAGATGGACGAAGAGTATAATTTTGGCTCTTGCTGTACAAACTTTAGTTGCATCCTGCACTTCACCACTGATGCATCCCCACAATTGTTCGTGTTCTAAATCTGTTCGCATAGCGAACTGCCAGGTACTGCAGTTTTCTCTTAACATCAGTTTTTCGATCGTAGGCAATGAATTGGTATTTACTGGCACCATGATTTTAGCGATTACGTCGTTCCAAATTACCGCGCGCTGCCGCTAATATTCCCGAACCCGTGATCTCATAATTTTTTTTAGAATATTACACCGATTTATAATTCTGGGCCCATAACCTGTTAGCAAAGTAATTTACACGTGGTTTCTGATTGGAACATTTTATTAATACATTAAGCAAGCTACATGAATTATACACATCAAGCTCAATACACGGAATAAAATAAATCATAGCATCCGTAGTTGCCCATAGCAACACAAAAAATATTCACACCAGGGAAGCATAGATTCTAAAATCCCACAAATTTGCACCTGCTCCCCATTATTTCGCCTATCATTTGCTGGACAGCGCCACCTCGCAGCACCTCCGCTCCTGTCATTACCACAGTACACGCCAATTCTGTTAAAGTTTACATTCTGCCGCTGTTCTGCATTATTTAGCGGTCTGACATTACGATTTGTATGCTCCTCCTCATGAAATAGCTTCTCAACTCTCTCCAAACAACTAATGAGTTTATGAACGTCATCCCTCGGATCTGCAATAATTTTGTTTCGTCAATTCATGGGCAATTACTTTCCAGACCTATAACAATTTGTTCGCGCTCGACTTTATTTTTTAAATATGAAAAATTTGTCACCCACTTTAACGCAAGCTTTTCTACGCCTTCCTTTCTGGGATTAAATTTTTCCGCAGCCCAGAAGCTACTTAGCAACTCCATTTGTTTTGGCTTGCCACAGTATTCTTTAAAAAACGTCTCTTTAAATTTATCTAGACCATCGTACTGTTTAATAGCGATAATTCCCCACGCTCCAGCCTCTCCTAAGAATTTAGAAGTAATATACCAAATTTTTTGGTCTGCCTGGCCACAAACTAGGTAGAACACCTTCAAAGTCATTCCAAAATTCCTTTGGATGTACATTTCCTGTTGGATCAAAATGTAAAAACTCACTGTTAGTGACATATGATATTTCAGACGATTCTACCACAAAACTACATCCAGTACTGTTAGTCCAATGTCTGAGGTTAGTCTACTGCTATGCTCATCCAACTTATCTTCAACCTCTTCTACCTGGTTAAGTCAGCTGAAAAACATTTTCTACAGACACACCCACTCGGTTAGACACACTTTTTACATCATTAATACATCTGGCATATTCAGAACTGATTTTATTGTGTAACAATTTGTGATCATTTACACATATAGACACTACCGCCACTGTTTTGACCTCTACTTTCTGCACACATTTTTTTGTTAAGTCTACTCTTTGTTTGTTTCCTAATGGATTGTTGGCAGTTATTGTCAGCTTGAGAAATTTTGCCATCCACTTTACTTTCTAACGAATTCAAATCACTTTTCCACATTCCTTTTAAAACAGCAGTCTGCTTTGCCAGGTTTTCATCAAGTTTACTAATTTTCTGGCCAAATGTTCAGCCAAATTAGTATTTTTATAGAACCCATGCATGCTGCAAAAATTTCTTGCATTCTATTTTCTGCTGTACTGTTTCCTGTTTACCTTGTTCCACTAGTATTGTACGAAATTAGGTATCCACATTTGACACATTTGATTCACTAACACTTTCAACACTGTCATTAAACAATTGATTGTTACCAGTTTCATGCTAAAGGTCCTTTCAGGATTTTCATGATCCCCACTAGTCACATTAACTGAATCCTTAATACAGATTCTACTCCACTGTCCGTAAATAACTTAGAAATATCTTCAAAAACCTTCTCTTTTACCTTAACATCTACTCATTCTCTCCGTTCCGGTGTGATAGTTTGTGAAGCACTTACAGTGAATGAGGGTTCTTCCTCTTTTACCGTATTTACAAAATCTTTATCACTTTCTGTGTTAAACACAAAACAAATGTAACAAACTTACCGTTGTTGAACGCTGCAGCCTCGGCGTGCTGAAACTACGAGTCTGACCTCCTTCGTTTGCATACCAGTTTCAGGGTCCCCGATCGTTCTTCAAGTTGGCAGCGCTGCTCTGCCATACTGCTGCTCATTGATACCGCTATGACGCCGTCTGCTGCTTCGATACGCCCTCGTTGTTATTGTGACTGTTTAACATCTTCTCCTTTCTGGTAAGTCTCTCCGACATCTTGAAACGGGTTCATTCAAAATTCCACATGTATCGTTTTAATAACTTTTTCAATATCGTTCACTATATGATTTTTCATAAAATTTCTCTCAGCCACGGATTCAATGTACTACGGCTTTTTAACTGTTTTCCCGGCTGACGCACCAGGTGCCCATCACGTAATCCCCACTGCATGCCCTTTTTACTTTATATGCAGTTTATATGGCATAATATTTTAATTAATTTTGTATTGCTTATTTTTGCGAGCACGACAGATAAAATACGATTCTCACTATTAGTTTCTGCAGTTGAAAATATTTTAACTTTATGCACTTTGACTTATTATGTGGGGATGTGCACAACACTGAAAGATAACCTGCTGTGGACGTACGATCTTTAATTTGCAACTATTTTTATATAACATTGATCTGGCTTGTTAGATATTGAACATGGTATCATTACTCTAACTAATTATGGAATAAAAAACATGCACTTCGCTACTTTCATGTATTGAGTGCAGTGAGCATTACTCTTAATTACTTGTACGGAAGTTACAATATGTTATGTTCGCTAAGTGTAAAAGCTGCAATGGATATTTTTTATATATATGAACACAACACGGCTGAAAGCAAGGGGAAACTACAGCCATAATTTTTCCCGAGGGCATGCAGCTTTACTGTATGGTTAAATGATGATGGTGTCCTCTTGGGTAAAATATTACGGAGGTAAAATAGTCCCCCATTCAGACCTCCGGGCGATGACTATACAAGAGGACATCATTATCAGGAGAAAGAAAACTGGCGTTGTACGGATTGGAGCGTGGAATGTCAGATCCCTTAATCGGGCAGGTAGGTTAGAAAATTTAAAAAGGGAAATGTATAGGTTAAAGTTAGATGTAGTGGGAATTAGTGAAGTACGGTGGCAGGCAGAACAAGACTTTTGGTCGAGTGAATACAGGGTTATAAATACAAAATCTAATAGGGGTAATCCAGAAGTAGGTTGAAAAATGAATAAAAAAATAGGAGTGCGGGTAAGGTACTACAAACAGCATAGTGAACGCATTATTGTGTCAAAGATAGACACGATGCCCATGCCTACTACAGCAGTACAAGTTTATATGCCAACTAGCTCTGCAGATGACGAAGAAATTGATGAAATGTACGACGAGATACAAGAAATTATTCAGATAGTGAAGGCAGACGAAAATTTAATAGTCATTGGCGACTGGAATTCGATAGCAGGAAAAGGGAGAGAAGGAAATGTAGCAGATGAATATGGATTGGGGGTAAGAAACGAAAGAGGAAGCCGTCTGGTAGAATTTTGTACAGAGCATAACTTAATCATAGCCAACACTTGGTTGAAGAATCATGAAAGAAGGCTGTATACCTGGAAGAATCCTGGAGATACTAGAAGGTATCAGATAGATTATATAATGGTAAGACAGAGATTTAGGAACCAGGTTTTAAATTGTAAGACATTTCCAGGTGCAGATGTGGACTCTGACCACAATCTATTGGTTATGAACTGTAGATTAAAACTGAAGAAACTGCAAAAAGGTGGGAATTTAAGGAGATGGGACCTGGATAAACTGACTAAACCAGAGGTTGTACAGAGTTTCAGGGAGAGCATAAGGGAACAATTGACAGGAATGGGGGAAGGAAATACAGTAGAAGAAGAATGGGTAGCTCTGAGGAATGATGTAGTGAAGGCAGCAGAGGATCAAGTAGGCAAAAAGACGAGGGCTAGTAGAAATCCTTGGGTAACAGAAGAAATATTGAATTTAATTGATGAAAGGAGAAAATATAAAAATGCACTAAATGAAGCAGGCAAAAAGGAATACAAACGTTTCATAAATGAGATCGACAAGACAAATGTAAGGGTGTAGAGGCTTATCTCACTAGGGGTCAGATAGATACTGCCTACAGGAAAATTAAAGAGACCTTTGGAGGAAAGAGAACCACTTGTATGAATATCAAGAGATCAGATGGAAACCCAGTTCTAAGCAGAGAAGGGAAAGCAGAAAGGTGGAAACAGTATGTAGAGGGTCTATACAAGGGTGATGTACTTGTGGACAATATTATGGAAATGGAAGAGGATGTAGATGAAGATGAAATGGGACTTATGATATTGCATGAAGAGAGTGACAGAGCACTGGAAGACCTGAGTCGAAACAAGGTCCCGGGCGTAGGCAACATTCTATTAGAACTACTGACTTGGGAGAGCCAACCATCACAAAACTCTACCATCTGGTGTGTAAGATTTATGAGACAGGCGAAATACCCTCAGACTTCAAGAAGAATATAATAATTCCAATTTCAAAGAAAGCAGGTGTTGACAGATGTGAAAATTACCGAACTATCAGTTTAATAAGTCACAGCTGGAAAACACTAATGCGAATTCTTTACAGACGAATGGAAAAACTGGTAGAAGTCGACCTCAGGGAAGATCAGTTTGGATTTCATACAAATATTGGAACATGTGAGGCAACACTGACCCTTTGACTTATCTTAGAAGATAGATGAAGGAAAGACAAAACAACGTTTCTAGCATTTGTAGACTTAGAGAAAGCTTTTGACAATGTTGACTGGAATACTCTCTTTCAAATTCTGAAGGTGGCAGGGATAAAATAGAGGGAGCGAAAGGCTATTTACAATTTGTACAGAAAGCAGATGGTAGTTATAAGAATCGAGGGACATGAAAGGGAAGCAGTGATTGAGAAGGGCGTGAGACAGGGTTGTAGCTTCTCCCCGATGTTATTCAATCTGTATATTGAGCAAGTAGAAAATGAAACAAAAGAAAAATTCGGAGTAGGTATTAAAATCCATGGAGAAGAAATAAAAACTTTGAGGTTCGCTGATGACATTGTAATTCTGTCACAGACAGCAAAGGACTTGGAAGAGCAGTTGAACAGAATGGACAGTGTCTTGAAGGGAGGATATAAGATGAACATCAAGAAAAGGAAAACGAGGATAATGGAATCTAGTCGAATTAAGTCAGGCGATGCGGACGGAATTAGATTAGGAAATGAGACACTTAAAGTAGTAAAGGAGTTTTGCTATTTGGGGAGCAAACTAACTGATGGTGGTCGAAGTAAAGAGAATATAAAATGTAAAATGACAATGGAAAGGAAGCGTTTCTGAAGAAGAGAAATTTGTTAACATCAAGTATAGATTTAAGTGTTAGGAAGTCGTTTCTGAAAGTATTTGTATGGAGTGTAGCCATGTATGGAAGTGAAACATGGACGATAAATAGTTTGGACAAGAAGAGAATAGAAGCTTTCGAAATGTGGTGCTACTGAAGAATGCTGAAGATTAGATGGGAATATCACGTAAGTAATGAGGAGCTATTGAATAGAATTGGGGAGGAGAGGAGTTTGTGTCACAACTTGACTAGAAGACGGGATCGGTTGGTAGCATATGTTCTGAGGCACCAAGGGATCAGCAATTTAGTATTGGAGGGTAATGTGGAGGGTAAAAATCGTAGAGGGAGACCAAGAGATGTATACACTAAGCAGATTCAGAAGGATGTGGGTTGTAGTAGATACTGGGAGATGAAGAATCTTGCACAGCATAGAGTAGCATGGAGAGCTGCATCAAACCATTACTTTCGTCCATTACCTGCAGCTACCTACGCACTAGTTGCAGCAGATTGCCAGCGAGAAAGCCGAGCAGAAATCTATCGTACTGCAACTCGCACCAGGATGCGTACTATGTAACTATTCCAAGAATCGGTAAAAAGACTTAATTTTGAATGAAATGTGAAAATACTGGCACAACTTCGGTATATTCAGAACCTTGGTAATGTACACTTTCACTGCCAAGCCCTTGCCAATCTTAACACAGTCACGCACAATCCCTTTCATTCACGATAAAGGAATATGGTTACGTATTTCCCGAAATCTGAACAGCTACTAAGCACGGATTGTTCTTAAATGAAAATGCTTGCCATACTATTAAGTTTATCGGTGTCTAATGCACTCAAGTTTTTAGTCACCGATCTGCTCAATATACCATGTGGAATTACTGTCTTTTCTCATACACTAAATTACTTATAAAATCCGTACTTTGTAAAACACACACAGGAATAAAAATGTCTGCACTTTAAAACACTTTTGAAACATGTAGCACTACTAAAACTGGCAAATTACAACTTCCTTTGGAGCTCATACTACACAGGACCATTTAGATTAGATTAGATTTACTTTCATTCCAATTGATCCATAGTGAGGAGGTCCTCCAGGAATTAGAACATGTCAGAAAAACAACAATACATGACAAATATTTACAATGCAAACAAATAAGCTAATGTACCATTCCACAGGTCCCAAGTGGAATGATCGTCATTTTTAATGAGCACTATATGAAAGAATCATTTTACAAATACTAATCCGCTGAATTTAAAATAAAAATTTTTCTAAATTATTTATAAGGTAATAAACGTGTAATACAACTACTATAATACTTATTTACAATGAACACATTACTGCACTGAAATTGTGCAGAAGTTGTATTGTACTTATATATATACAAATCAGTTGGTTCTACTGAAAAATTCATCAATGGAGTAGAAGGAGTTGGCCACCAATAAATCCTTTAGGTTTCTCTTAAACTGAATTTCATTGGTTGTTAATGCACACCTTTTTGTACAAGACTAAGTGACTTTAAATCCTTGTGAAGATTATTGTTATTTCTAGTATTGATTCCATGAATTGAGTTGTTGGTTTGAAAAGGTGATATATTTTTAATGACAAATTTCATTAAAGAATAAATATATTGAGAAGCAGTAGTTAGTATCCCTAGTTCCCTAAACAGGCTTCTGCAGGATGTTCTGGAGCTCACATCACATATAACTCTTACTACAAGCTTTCGTGCTGGGAAAACTTTGGCTTGGCTTGATGGATTACCTCAAAAAATAATCCCATATGATATTTTGGAATGAAGGTAAGCATAGTATGACAGCTTTTTCATTTGTATATCCCCTATGTCTGACACAATTCGCATTGCAAACAGAGATTTGTTAAGATGCTTCAGCATTTCTGTGGTGTGCTTTTCCCAGTTGAATTTATTATCAAGTTGTAATCCCAAGAATTTAACACTGTCCACTTGTTCTATCTGTTTGTCATCATATGTTAGGCATATACTCGTGGGACAGCCCTTACAAGTTCTGAACTGCATGTAGTGTGTTATTTCAACGTTTAGTGACAAGGAATTGGCTAGGAACCAGTGATTAATGTCCACAAATATTTTATTAGCTGATCTTTCTAAGCCTACACTTGATTTGCTATTTATTGCAATGTTTGTATCATCGACAAACAAAACGAACTTGGCATCTGGTAATGTTACTGATGAAAGGTCATTGATATACACAAGGTAAAGTAAGGGCCCTAAAATGGAATCTTGTGGGACCCAACATGTAAATAGTTCCCAGTTGGATGATGCCTGATGGCTTGATACATGTCTCTTTCCTAATAACACCCTTTGTTTCCTGCCAGAGATACAAGATTTGAACTATTTTGCAGCACTTCCTGTTACACTATAGCATTCTAATTTACTTAAAAGGATATTGTGATTTACACAGTCAAACGCCTTTGACAGATCACAAAATATATCAGTTGCCTGCAATTTTTTATCTAATGAATTAAGCACATTTTCACTGTAAGTGTAGGTAGCCTTCTCAATATCAGAACCCTTTAGAAATCCAAACTGTGACTTTGACAGTATGTTATTTGAGATAAGATGGTTATAAAGCCGATTGTACATTACTTTTTCTAAAATTTTTGAGAAATCTGACAAAAGTGAAATTGGACGGAAAATTGATATTATTTCTTTATCGCCCTTCTTAAACAATGGCTTAACTTCAGCATATTTTAACCATTCAGCAAATATTCCACTGATAAACGTCTGGTTACACAGACAGCTTAATATGTTACTTAACTCATAATCACATTCTTTAATTAGCTTTGTTGATATTTCATCAAACCCACTTGACGTTTTTGACTTTAAAGATTTTATGATGGAGATTATTTCTGCTGTGATAGTGAGGGTCAAATTCATATAATGGAAGTTACTTGAAATTTCTGGTCTGAGATATTCCATAGCAGCATCTACAGAACCTGACAACTCCATTTTTTCAGTAACAGTTATCAAATGTTTGTTAAAAAATTCTGCAACACTATACACATCTGTCACCAATGTATCATTTACTCTTAATGCTATTAGTCCCTCTTCATGTCTGGTTCTACCGGTCTCCTCCTTCACTATATCCCAAATTGTCTTTATTTTGTTATCTGATATGACTCTCTTTTCCTTGTTAAATATTTGCTTTGATGTCCGTTTTACAGTCTTTAATATTTTGCAGTATTTCTTGTAATGTGCTATAGCATCAACTTTGGAACTGTTTCAGATTGACAGATACAGTTTTCTTTTTGTTTTACAAGATCCCCCTATTCCTTGAGTAATCCATGGCTTCTTCGTAGACTTTGCTCTAACCTTGGTAAGTTTTGGGGGAAAACAGTGTTCGAATAAGGTAAGCACTTTATTAGCAAAAGTGTTATATTTTTCATTCGTGCCATGAGCACTGTAAACATCAGTCCAGTGAATGTCTCTGAGGAGTGTCCTAAAATAATCAATTTTTGGCTTATTGATTACCCTCTTGAGCTCAGATTTAACAGATTTCATATCCTGTTCACTGTTAACATTTAACGGAAGGAACTACATGTCATGATCTGAGAGGCCATTGACTATTGGTTTTGTAATATAATTTTGTTCATTGGACTTTTCTATAAAGATATTATCAGTGGCTGTTTGTGAGCAATTGGCTACCCTAGTGCAGGACTTAAATAAGTTCTTATTGGGAGAGTCTTTAAGGAAATCTACATTGAAATCACCAGCAACCACTATTTCTTTGTTTTTGGTTGTTAACTGGGCCAGTACAGCTTCAAGGTGGTTTACAAACAGATTAAAGTTACCTGCAGGTGCTCAATATACACTTAATATTATGAAGGATTTTTGGGGAAATTCTACTTCTGTTGCGCTTGCTTCCATATGCTGTTCTAGGCAAAATTTATAAATGTCTATGTTCTTAAATTTATGACAGTTCCTGATGAATGTGGCAACTCCTCCTTTCTCCATTTCTGATCTACAAAAGTGAGATGCTAACCTAAACCCTGTAACACTTAAAAGTTCTATACCAGTGGTTACATGATGTTCAGAGAGGCCGATTATGTCAGCTGGGTTTGAAGACTCTAATTCATCTATGCACATAATCGATTCATTGATTTTATTTCTCAGTCCTCGAATATTTTGATGCAATAAAGATAGCTGACATTTCACATTGACTGAGTTAAAATGGGGTAGATTTGAAACATCTGCTGACTTTTGAAAATTCTTAACCAATGGCTGTTTATGCTGATGTAATAAGCTAGAATTATGTTTTTTGGTTTCTTTCTCAAACTGAAAGTTTGTCTCAGTCCTAACCTCTTTTAAAATTTGGTTTCTTTCTATCCTCACTACCCTAAAAAAGGGTCTTTTCTTAACCCTATAACCACTGGTATTTTATCACTCATGACAGTGCCTCCCCCCTTTAACTTTCCTGCTGTTTTTCCAGCCAGTTTACCCTTCCCCTTCCTGTTGAGGTGAAGGCCATGCCTAGTATAATTCCACCTATTGAGAGAATCAATAGGAACCACACCAATGTGTGACCCTGCACCCAACATAAACAACTGTTCCAACTCCAAATTAACTCTCTTGACAGAAGAGTTCAAATGAGGTCGGTCATGGCGTCCAAGAACAGATATAAACTCAAGACTAGTATGCTTCAATGCTGATGCAATCTTTGCCAGGTCACACTTTACACACTACCCAGGATCTCTGTCAATAGTATTACCTGCCCCACCCACTATAACCACGGTGTCTTCCTTAGTGGAATCTTTGCAAAGTGATCCTAAATCCTCTGTCACCTGTTCCAGACCACCACTAGATTTTAAAAAAAATGGTGACCTGGTACTCTGATCGTAGTTCATCCTGCAAAAGTTGGCCAACACCTCTTCCATGGGAACTACCTAACAACAACACTTTCTTTCTCTTTAAATGATTTCTCTACTTTCTTACTTTTCAATTTGCTGCTGAAAGTTTGTTGTACCCTGTCTACACCTGCAACTGCTTGAGGCTCACCAGTTTCTAAATGAAGCAACAGGTTAAATCTATTTTCCACATTCACCACGAAGCTGTCAGACAAAGTTCTAGGCCTATTCCTCTTGTTGCCCATTCCCACATCCCACCTCTCTTTACCCTTCTCCCTCCTCAACCTGTCAAGATCTCCCCTGGCCTTGTGTAACTCAGCCTGAAGGGCGGCAATTTTCCCTTCCTGTTCTAGTATCTTCCTATCTCTACTACAAATCCTACAAAACCATTGATGAGTCTCATTTACTTCCACTATTCCCTCGCCACTACAGTCACCCACATGGAAAAAACTACAGCACCCATCACACCAAACACCCGACCTAACAATTCTATGGCAAGTCAAGCACTTTTCACTCGTGATAAGCGTAATAGTTTATTATGAATAAGTCAGTTAAATTACAGATATACACGAAAATATGGTTCCACAAATTTGGCCTATACGCAACTGTGTGTAAACAAAACAACAGTGCAAAGTTTCTGAAACAACAACTTAAACTTTACGCTACTTTCCGGAAATGCTTGTTAAATAATGAAGAGGCAAGCTACAGTTAAATTACTGGAAAGAGCAAAGAATAACTAAATGAAATTCTATAGATTTGCTGCAGCAAAAAGTAAACAGAAAATAGGACTGTACGATCTTTTCGTGTTTTCTGCTATACTACGTAAAGAAAAATGAAACCTTTACTGGTACACTTAAAAGGCACACTAATACACTTATTTACCACGTAATCAGTAGTAAAATATATGTTTTATAATCTAAAATGACTTATCTTTACGAGAACACCAAAACTCGCGCCGTCACCTGGCTACAGGGCTGCCTTTGGAAACTGAGCTCCGACTCCCTTAGATTGTTGTAAGCATTCTATATCTCCAAGAGAAAAGATGTGCGAAGAATACTCGGTCCTGATTTGTCTGTTTTCTCTAAGGCCAATAGGAAAACATTATTCTCTCGCGTTAGTCCGCGCTTTTCATGACTAAGCAATCAACAAATAACACACTTTGGAAATGTACTTTCTCCCGAAACAAATATTTAACATTCTCATATTTTGTTTATACTTTACATTATTAACTATTTTCATTTGCACTCGGATTAGCTTTCCTTTTACCATAAACTTACTTAACGTATTATGATACAAAATTCCCCATTGTCTGCATTCACACTGCCTTAAAACTTTCTCTCACTAACTCGTACAGTGTTCATCAGTAGAACAATGATTACATATTTACTTTAGACCACATCCAAGCATCATTCACACTATTAAAAGCCGATACAAAACCGTACAAACATAAATAAACAAAAAATGCTTTTAGAAATAAACAGAGCAACTCACAAAAATATTATGCTTATCCATTACGGATATTTTAGAACCGAGACTGTATATTGAATGTAAATAAGTTATACACAACTGCAACCAGTCACTTTTTTGAATAATAATGCTTTATTACATGAACCAGTTTTCGAACCTTTTCAGGTTCATCTTCAGATGGGTTCGGGAGGATCTGGGAAGTTACATCATTACTGGTAGTAGCATAATGCTGGGTGCACCCATTCGAAAACCGGTTCATGTAATAACGAATTGTTATTCAAAAAAGTGACTGGTTGCAGTTGTGTATAACGTATTTACATTCACAGAAATATTCTCATGACCTGTTTCTTGAATCTCTGTGCACTACTGGACTCTGGTGGTCAAAATTCTTAACTACATTATAGTTCTCTCTGTTTAGTCGTGTCCGCTACTGTCCTCTAGCAGACGAAAATGAGAACTACATAATCGACTGAACCTGCTTCAGACCGTCTGTCACTGTGCATGCATGACTCATTCCCCTGATACACAGGCTTCTGACAGAAGCGATATAAGGTGCCACACCTCAGGGTCTTTTCCTGTTTTTAATACTGGTAAAATTAGTTGCATCATATAGGACAGCAGTAGATCTTGTATCATCCAATAATCATTATAAGTGTTCAGAAGCAATTCTTTTTCTACCATGTGCAAGTTCTCTAGCACCGAGTAATGAATGTGATCTATACCTGGACATGCCTCTCTTGAAGATTTACTGGGTTCATTTAGATCATCTACAGAGAAAGATCGAAATAATACATGATTGTGATCTGTTTCACCTGGCAGTAGGATTCAGGTATCTAGCTGAAGGAGGAGTATGCACATCAATAAAGTTTTCGAACCATGCATTAGTAGAGGGTACTGGTGAGGGCAGACTACTGTGATAAAAGACCTTAGTCTTATTCGATTTGTTCGTTATGCTAGGAGACCTACCGAGCAAAAATCAGAGTTTGATCTAATTCTCCTTTTTAGACTATTTTAAAACCTGTTAACCCAAGTAGTAATTCTCCATACTTCTAAAAAGTTCTTTATAGTCATATAATGACAATAATATTAGAGAGCTATTCTGCATTTTGCCACTTACCATAAACAATTTGCGGAATACTGACTCGAGCTGCTGTTTCTGTAGAGTCAGTTTAGACTTGATAATTGTCTTACAGTTGTCCATTTAATTGTGCACATATAAGGTGTTTCAGTTAGTTTCTTTAATTTTCTATTTACTGTTAGGATAAGAGGTGTGTGTAGTATCTAAATCTACGTTTACATGAAACTCTGTTGCCAGGTGATTGGATCCCATGTTATCTGCAAGTTATCATGGCAGTTATAAAAGTCAGTGAAGTATGCCGAGCAGAGTGTAACATCAGTAGTAGAAAGGTCAGCTGCATGGATAAGAGATTGTAGTGGGGTGTTCATATTGACAGTTACTGTATTATAATCCACAGTAACGTTTATCAAAGAATTGTTTCCATCAGTCCAGTCTCCTCCCCATGCAATATAATGAGAATTCAGGTCTTTGCTTATTATAAAAGGGGGTTTGGTTTGATTAATCACCCGTCTTTAGTCGTCCTCCACAATTCTATGGTTGGGAGCTCTATGTGTAGAGACTATTGTAAATGGTTTTACTGCCACCTGAATCCGTTTCACAACTATATCGACTTCATCATTTCTTGAAGGAAATGGAGTTATCTTGTGTGGAATAATATTTTATACTAAAATGGCAATGCTTCCCTTCCCATCTAGATATTCTTTCCTTAGAGCAGAGTAGTTTATTATTCCAACAGCATACTGTGATTTGAACCTTGTTTCACATAAATCTATAAAACTATATCAGGCTGCTTGATATATAATACCCTTTGTAAGTTCACTCTGTTTGAGTTTACTGACATTGTGTTCAATTGAAACACTTTTAAAGGTTTCACAGTTTCAAGTGGATGATGTTGAACTATCCCTGTTATTAACTGACTCATATCATTCTCGTTAATGTGGCTGTTTTGTCTCACGTTTTGTATTTTCATATCAATCACTTCCATAATTTTCTCAATCATGTCTGCAGAATTAGGAATAATTTGATGCTTAGATACTGGAAGATGGGATGATATTGATTTCATTTATAGAAGTGACAGAACGTTAAGGGGATAAAGCAGATTTCCATATGGAACCCACTCCTGGACATTATTACATTTTGGGATTTCTGCCTGATTCCCATGAGTCCGAGGAGTTTTGTTAGTTCGTTGTACTATTTCCAGCTACTGTAGATCATATCTACAACCACTTTGAGAATCCGATATGTGAGAGTCTGGGAGTGATGGGAATGTTTAAGAATTTTGAACATCCAAACTGCTGGAAGTTGATGAAGGGGAAATACCCAACATAGCCAGGGATGGCTGATGTTTCCCTGTGACAAATGCATATGTGGGGTCGAGCTACATTTAGCTCATCTTTGAACTCTATTTTATTATATGTGATGTGTTCTTGAGCTCACTGTCTAACTTGGTATTTTGGACATGACTTATCTGTTGGTGTATGATGGCCCCACAGTGTGCACATAGAACATAAGGAGAAGAGCAGATTTCCACAGGGTGTAGTCCAGTACATTTGACACATCTCGACTGTGAACTACATTGATTGCTAACATGCACATATCGAAGTAATTGGTGGACAGATGGAACATATATGTCAGCAAGTCATGTCATTTTGTGTACTGATACTGACTCCAGTAAGGTTTGTGAATAAAAATTTAGTACACAGGTCTGTAATTTCACAATTTTATCTGAACCATATGTCTTGTAAATTTATGCATGCCAATAACTGTGTAAACAGATTGTACAACCTCCAAAATCTCCACCACTTCAATGACTGTGTCGAATTTTTTGATTATTCCTAGTTTATGAAGAACAAAGTAGGGAACATAGACTGTTATATTTTTGTTCTTTATTATTTTGTTATTAACTAATAACTGGCTTTTTCCGAAAATTTTAGTTTTACTTTTACTTTACTTTTGCCAGCAGAAGAGATGTTGGTGACTGCATTCTAGAGTTCTGGCAGGGAGAGATGTAAAAGCTTCCGTAAAGCCGTTGGGTGCAAATGACCTATGTTTTTGTCTAGGCTCTCCATGTATACCACAAATGGACTGGTATCAGTAGGTCTCTGAAAACGTATAGTACTCCCCAGATATATATTGCTGACATTTTGTTGAATACAAGTAAAACCCATAGTCAGGGCTATGTTTGAACATGACTCTACCCATTAGAACAGTTTACGTCACAATTCGGGAAATCTCGGGTTCTGTTCGATCTTTTGATAGACCTGTGATCTACTGACTTCTGTTGTACTATCACAACGACATGTCTTAGCGTTTATAATGCATTAGGGGCCAGTTGTACAATCTCGGATTAAATATTTGGATAGCTAACCAAGCAATAGGCTAACCATGGGTTAACTTGGAACGCGCATTGTACGATACCGTTGTATTCCTCAGTTAGTTATTCTCTAAATAGTGATTCTGTCAAGTAAAATTGGCAAAAACTTAAGTGCTCACTGGGTATTTTCGCTTACGTAATTTCACATTTATTTTCGTCGTCATCCGCAGAAGTAGAGTGTCTAACGTGAGCGATAAGCGTTCCAGATTGCAAAATTGTTCGTTTGAGGATATTTTGTAGCCAGAGATACTGTAGACGACTTCAAGAGTATAGCAGAAAACACAGAAACTTCTGCGGTCTCATTCAAGGAAAACATTAGTGGAAAACATTTAACCAAGTTTGTAGGATGCTTGCGTGTATAACGGTATAATAAACTATCGTAACATTAGTTAAAGGATCAGGTACTTGTTGGTGGACCAGTAAGAGATCTCTCTAGATTTCTGAAAAAATGGATGGGAAAAAAATATGCAATCGTTTCCTTTTGTAAAGAACTTCACACAGATCGATAGGGCAGCTACACAGACGTACGATTTCTCGCCCCCCCCCCCCCCCCGCCACCTCTCACCAAGAAAGAAGCATGTAAATATTATGCCTAGAAAAGGTGCAGAGGCCACAGATCGGTGGCACCCCATATGTGGAATATAAATTCCAAGTTGTGTACAATGAAATTTACTATTTCATAAAGTTGTCAAGGGAAGAAGGCTGCAGTCCATATAGGAGCATTATTTACAAGTAACTGCGAAATGCGGTCTGGTTTTGAAATATTTTGTCTTTACAGAGTCTCCAACTGTGACAAAACACATATCATTGAGATTGATTTGACTGACAATCATGAGAGATGTTACCGGCTAGCTTGCAGTTGTATTTATGTCTTTGAATGACTTTTTCGTTGGAGCAGCAAGCAGTTTGTACAGAAAACGCCTTTGCTGAATTACAGAATATTGTGCAATTACTTTTGCAGTTATTGGGCATATATAAATACTGTTTTTATGATGTGATTATTAATAATTATGTTGAGCATAAATGTCAAGAATAAGATGCCAATCAATATTTGCAATAAATAACCATAATCCATTTTTATAATCCTGGAGAAATGTACCTGTGAAAGATATGCAAACTGGAAGCTGTTATAGTATCTTACCCTAAATGTTTGAGAAACAGTAACTCTTTCACACGAAATTCTGGCTTCTGCAGTCACCTTGAGCAGCTATATATAATCTGGGAGGGAAGGGGAACTAACTAGAGGTGTAACAACTTCACTGCATTCTTCCTTTTCTACAGTAATCTCAACTGAAATATGTCATTTTTGTTTTTGGAATACCTAAACAACTATCTCCAATATCATACCTTTTTATTTTTTCTCGTTACTAATTTGTGTGAATGTTTTCTTTTCCACTTTAGTAATAAGAAATTTGTGCATTGCCGCAGAAGACAGCAAAAACAGACTTTCAAAATTACATTTGTAACAAAAGAGCAATATCTGGAGTATATTCAACTTTTTCTTACAACTTTTGAGAATACTTATGTTTAAGATCTCACAAAAAAAAACTGTAATTTTTACTCATGCGTCAACAATGTGTGTAGAAAATGCTATATTTGTTCATGAGCATGACTTTAGCCTTCAATCATAAGAAGAGGCAGTAATTCTTCCATCCTGCAAGACATCTTAAAATATAAATGTGTTAATCATCAAGATTTAGTGGATGGACTGCATGATCGGCAACCATAGAGAACAGGAGGTAAATTAATGATATCAGTGCAACCTAATAGTGGCTTCTATTAAATATATATGTGTAATAATCGAACAAATGACTTTTTGTTATGCACCCAATTTGCTGCAAAATCAGACATTCTAAAAATCTCCATGGGCAGGTTAAGAAAAATTATTCTATATATATTATTAATTTTTTTAAGACTACAGTACTTGTATGTTGCGTTGTATTTTTCTTATGCTACAAGGAAGACTGTCCATGGTACCAATTTAATTTCAACAAGAATCCATGCTTTAATTCCAGTACTACAAGTAGTAATTATCACTCATTACGTAAATTTCGTGCCGATTGACGCTCTTAGTGTTAGCTGTTGGGCTGCCTCCCAGCACGGTTATTCCAAAACCGAGCAACAGGCTTACACAATTGGCGACTGTGACAGGACCAAGTCATAGCTAAACATGAACAGACTTTTTCTAGCTAATGTTAAATGAACATACGCAAAAATTTTGTCATTATTGTATAAAGGAAAAACAAATTTTTGTCTATTTTCTTACTGTATGAATACGAGTGGAACAAAAGCCATATTATATGAAAACGAGGAGTATAACATAAAAAACGAGAAGCAGAAAGTTAAAAAGACCAATTTTCCATCAACAGGAGACGTAAGTGAGCTGCTTGACTATGCAGAGAAGGTAGGAAATTTGTGCAGTAACTTACATGATTACACTTAGTAGTGCCTCACTTATCGTAGTTACCTTTCTTTCCATTTTCCCAGCCGTTTCCCTACGAGAAAGTTTATTAATCGAAAGGACTCAAAAATCATACCAAACTTTGACTCATCAGTATAGTGTAAATTATTAAGAAAATTTCAATCATTTGTGTCATAATGCTTTTCAACAAATTGACAGGACTTTATCGAAACGCCATTGCACAGGAAATTGCAGGTCTTAAGTGCAAGATTTACTTACTCAAAAATTTTTCTCCCAATTATTTAATTTTTTGGTAACTTGAAGCACAATCAAAATTGCTGACCAAAAATTACCCAATGTTGATCGTAATACATACGGTGCCATCGGCCAAGATGGCGGTGGTTTGCACGAACTAGTAAATGAAAACGAAGCGCCAAACGCGCAGCTACCAGAAAGCTGACGTAAATCAGAGACTGGTATCGCCGATGTAACAAATACCAGCACAGATACACAGACAAGCTATGACGATACTATGATGACTATCGATGAGACGCAATATATCACTGCTGAACAAAACAGAGGAACGTGAAGCAGCAATGAACTTTGACAACATAGGATGGACACGGATTATCGGTAATCCGAATATTAACATGCAAAGTACAGCTGATAGCAATGATAATAGTACCACCAATGTGCTGTTGCAGCAATTACTGACAACTGTGAACACTAAATTCCATAATATGAACACGAAATTCAACACAGTTACACAACAGCTCAATCACTTGAACACAAAATGTGATGATTTGTCACAAGGTTTTCCGTTTTCAAAACAGAACAAAAACAGGTGTTGGAAGATTTTCAAAACAGCATCACGCAAAAATTCAATGATCTGACAGAAAATCTGCACACAGAGATAACTGAAAACTTAAAAGATATGAAACAACAATTAAAACACAAGGTTATTTGTTTCGTTAAAGAAAGTTTCGATGTTTTGAACGAAAAGGTAGGTTCAATTAGTGACAATCAAGAACATGTAGAAAGTGAATTAAGGAAAATCACAGACACAAATAACAGTATAAGAGCAAATCAAAATCAAATGTATAATACTATAAAGAAAGTGACCATTACTATCAAGAAGGTGCACAAGGGCTAAAAAGGTTTACCATTGGCAGTAGAGAAGTTAACATTAAGCGTAGAAAGCTTGGAATTGGAGTCCAAATGTGCCAAAAGTGAAAGAACTCAGGGAAAAATTTAGATGATGTAACCAAAAGAGCAGAAACAAGTACCTTACATTAAAGTAGTACATTAGTGCAGAAGATAGTATCTGAATGCAAAGTATATGTAGATATCGTAGAAGAGGCCATGAAGAAAAGGGAAACTGAATCATCAAATGAAGTAGGTCAGGTTGCTAATGCTCAACTACCATTGCCCAAGACGGATATGAGTAATAGTCAACCACATCTTGTCACAAGCCTGATAGCGAGTGCAAGTGAAGACTGCAAAATTCTATTATTTACATACAGCAGTGCCTGCAACACATGCGAAATTGCCACACAGTGTTCAGCACACTTGTAAAAATACACCGAAGTCAGATAATGCTGCATGTTTAACATCCATCTTGCTTAGACATAGGCAGTTTCCCACCATTCGACAGATGGAAAGTGGATGAACCCGATAGTTTTTATCAGTGCATTCCACAACGTACTTCTGTGTAACTCGACAGAGTTGTTGTTGTTAGTTACACTCAAGGTGACGTTATTTTGTGGTCAGAATGTTGTCACAGTTACAAGCAAATATGAATGTGCTTTCTTAAAAAAGTACTGGTTGGAAGCCATTCAAGAGAAATTAAAATGTGAAGTATTTAATCAGGCTCCATTTAATAGTAAGCATGGAAGCTTGTGGGGTTATTTGAAAAGTATTTAAATAAGACCAGATATTGGACCAATCCCATATCTCAGGTGGATCTATTCAGGATATTAAAGAGCTACCTTCTGCCACACATAAGGGAAAAATTAGTAACCACACCAAAACACAACACTGAGTACTTTTGTCAGTTTTTGATTACATTAACTGATTTATGAAAAGGCACCATGGCAACATAAGGTAGCAGATAAACAAACACCTCAACCCATATTTGGAAACCAATTTGTAAATAATAATGTTGCTACACAACATGCATGGCAACCATATCCGACACAGTACGTACAAAAGGGGGATGAATACGGTATGGAAAAGGGAAAAACAAAAGATCTAAGCGAGGTTATCAGAACAACAGGAACAGCTACAACGAACAAGCGAACTACAGTTCCCCAGTACAAGGCTATCCGCCGCCCATAAGTGGTAACAGCCAGCCGATGCAGAGGCAAGTGGTAGGCAATAATCAAATGCCACACGCTGTGCTGCTACCACTCTTTGGACAACATAATAGCTGCGAACTATAATTTCGCAACTACCAACACGAATGCGAGCAAAAATGGGTCACGCGCAGCCAACGGCATGAATTGGCATAACACAACACGCACTGTACAGGCTACTGAAATTACTCTGGTCACCGAGATCAATGCTTCTACACTGGTGGAAAACTCCAACTGGTTGCAGTGGGGCCCAACACTGCTGAGCGGGTAGCGAGTGGTAGCAATACACTTACAGACACATGTTTTGTGAAATACAATGAACAAGATGACATGAAACATGGTTTATACCGACATAAGGAGGAAGTTCAGGAAATTTGTACGAAGAGCATTAACAGGCGCTTGTAAAGACATCGATATTTGACATGGAAATACACTTAATTCTAGACACAGGTGCAACAACTAACTAAATGTCAACTGAATTTTTCCAAGAGTTAAGCAAAAGAGGTAAAATTCCCACATTCCCAGTCCAGAATAGTAGAATACATATGGCCACTGGAAACAAATCCAAAGTAGTGAAGTTACAAGCGCTTATTCCACTGAAAATAGACACTTTACCGTCAAATGTAATTTCCTCATCATTGACAAATTAATAGTAAATTGTTTGATTTTAATGGACACGTTTAGAACTTATAAGATGCAATTTGACGTAGGAAGTGATAAATGCTACTTCAGTGTAAACGAACAGACATTTTCTGTCGATTTAATAAAAACCGACAAGAAGGTCATGCAGAAGGAGGAGTTTGATGTGACAGTTCAATTTGTATTTCCTACTGTATTATTTGTAAACACTCACTACAATGAACAAGTGTCAGAATCAGATGTAAACTATGAAATGGTAGGGCATAAGGTAAGTGAGTTCAACAGCTTAAATGAACAGGAGCGACAGGAACTTACAGATCTGTTCTCTAAGTATGCACACATATTTGGGAAACAACCAAGAATTATCAAGGATTATCAGTACAAAATGGATGTTTACCCACATGAAACCTTTTGTGTATCATTGTATCCCATTCCTTGGACAAAAAGAGAGGCACTACAAGAAACAATCAATCGAATGATTAAATGGGTGATAATTCAACCTTCCTTTTCACCTTATTGTAGCCCCACATTACCTGTAGGTAAACGAGATGGATCGGTAAGATTGGTTCTGGATGCTCGAGGTATTAATAAGATCCTAGTATCTGTTCAAATGAGTCCTGACAACCTGGATGAACAATTGTTGAAGTTCCATAATACCTGGTATTTTAGCATATTGGACCAGAGACCTCCTACTGGCAAATCAAACTCCATCCAGAAAGTAGAAAGTACACGGCTTTTGTATTTGGTGGTAGAAGCTTTGAATTCTGCTTCCTGCCATTTGGCTTGAATATAAATGCAGGTGTATTCATCACAGCATCAAATAAAGTATTAGGACCAGAGCTACTTAGCAACACTATGGTCTATGTTGACAACTTGTTAATCGCCGCCCCCACTTGTTCAGAATACATTTAGCCGATTGAGAAAGTTTTACAATGTTTATCAGAATACAGGGTGACAGCCAATTAAAAAACTTCTGACTTTGGCAGGGAAAAGGTAAAATTTCTTTGTCACATTATCTCTGAACAAAATATCCTCCCTGATCCTAAGAAACTCGATGCCATACGCAATTGTCCTGCACCTAGGAACAAGAAACAATTTAAAGCTTATTTAGGAGTAGTGTCATTCTCCCATAAGTTCGTATTCAAACAACTGATGAACAGTATTGCTCTTTTTAATTTATTAGGTGAAAACAAATCATGGCAGTGGGATGACAAGTGCCACGAAGATTTCAATAATATTAAAGAGACATTAATGAATGAAAATATACTTAGTCACCCTAGTAAGGAGAAGGACTGCTGTCTGTGCACAGACGCCTCTTCGCAGGTCTTGGGGCATGTCTGTTCCAGATGAGAGAGGAAGATGGAAAGATATTGCCAAAGGTAATTAGTTTCGCTACCAAGCATTAACTGAGGCAGAAAGATCATACTCTGTATTAGGATTAGAAAGTTTGGCGGTAGTATGACCATTCAAAGAATTTGAGCACTTTTTATGGGTTAAGAGTACAAAAGTATGATCACCAATCCCTTTCATTTTTGTTGACATGGAGATTACTGCACTGGAGATTGGCAATGTGGCATCTATATCTGCAAGAACGTAACTTCCAATTTATTTATATCAAGGGCAGTCAGAACATAATTGTCGATGCTGTATCAAGGTTAGCTCAAGGTCTAGGTGAATTTAGTGAAGTTTTGGAACAGGATTTTGAAATAAGAACTTTTCTTACGCAAAGTAAAATACCACAATCTGACTACAGTAAGTTTTGTAAACAAATGAAAACTATGCAACAACAGGACCTAAGATGGAGTAAGGTCAAACAAAAACTAGCGCAGGAAGGCAACAAACAGATATAAATGTGGTACAGGGAATATAAAGTTGTTTTATTCTATCGCAAACACCCTGACTCAGAACAACGGTCCTTTTGTCTTCTTGAGAAGTACATTGAGGAATTCATAGTATACACCCATGAAGTGTGGATACATTATGGCGCAAGTAAATGTACCAAATAGATAGGTAAACATGGCTACTTTCCAAATTTGAGATGACGAGTACCTCAAGTACTATGAAAATGTATAGTGTGTCAGAAGGCAAAACATTCTAACTCTTATAAACATATCGAGCTTCACCAGATTTTAACTAATAAACTTTTAGATTTAGTGTCTATGGATGTAGTTACACTATATGATGCTTTTATAAAGCATACTAAGATGTACACTGTATGTAGTGCAACAGTGACCTCCATCAGGAAAAGAATCGAAGAAGATTACATGAGGAGGATAGGAAAGCCACTAGTGATACTTACTGATAATGTCTTGTACATATTATAGGACATTAATGGAAGCAACTTATGACATGACAGGGTATAAAACATATCTTAGTATCAAGATTCCACCCCGAGGCAACGCCTGTAAAAAGAGTATTCAAGAAATTTAATGGGTTCATAAGGACATACACACCGCTCACACACACACAATGGGTAGAATATGTCACACCTTTCATACATGTCATTAACAGTCTTACAAATTCTTCCACTGCATACATTAAATGAATTAATGTTTTACACCAGACAAAAAAGCACGAATGGAAGTCACCCCTACCAAGAATACCAGTGGTGGAAATGACATTGGAGGAGAAAATTACACAAGCAGTAATCACTCTGGAAAACAGGGCTGAATATAGGAAGAAAAGCTATGATCGAATACTGAAGCGTTTTACGTAGTTCAGTGTGGGCCAACGAGTTCTGTTGTGAACGCATCCTAAGTGAACAGAAATAGAAAAGTTAAACAAGATGTGGCAATTACTTTATGCATGACTGTATATAATTCCCAAAGTCCCATATCATAGAGCTTATAGACTGATTTATGGGAGGACTGGTAGAGACAAAGGACTTAAAGGCGTTTGTGGAATAAACGTTTTTGACAGACGTATTTTTACTGAAAATGACTGTATGTAGTGTAATTTAATTTCTGTTTTCTTTTGAATACTAGTGTTGAGGAAACATGTTTAGATATAAGAGATTTTACTTGTACTTGATACACAAAGTAGAAGGTAAGCGAAACTGAGAGACATATTAAACGATACAGCGTTTCGCTTGACACGAGGAGCGGCGAAGCAGAGCAGAACTTGCGACCCACACTGTGGTGCATCAGCAGACGAAGCGAAAGCAACGACTCGCACGCATGCGCGTGTAATCACGGCCACAGGAGGTTTAATTATTAGACTGCTGACGTGAAAACAACTGCCAGCTAACGCAATTAAATGTAACTCGCCCGCACACATATTTATGAGAATTATATACATAAAGGAAGAAAGAAGGAATAACTATATTATTACTATAAACTTAAGGTGGAATACATCTAATATATATAGTGTTGAACTAAGGAAACGTACAAGAGACTGCGAACAAAATCTACATTAAATAATAATGTTAACCTACTAGGCTTATTTACAGATATGTACAGGTGTTTACAGAAAGTGAACTACAAGACGTGTAAGTTGTATTTAAGGATATCACCGATGACAGCTAAGATGAAAGCAGGATAGAATTTTGTAGATACATCGCTTTACACGAAAAAGGTAAGTGAAGCTGATGATGTACTGGGCTGAACAGGCCAAGAAAACGGCTGCATACTGACGTAAAAGAATCACTGAATCAGTGACTACTGGGCTACTACGCATTTAGTTTTAAGTTCGTTTTAAGTTTTTTCTTTTCAGAGAGCAGTACATTGGCACGGCGTGAAGGAAGAAATGATAAGTTTCGAGAGTGGCACGGTACCATACAGGTTTAATGGGCTGCACAGCAAGTGAATAAAATTTATTTGTAAGAAATACTGTATTTATAAGTGATATGAATGAACGATTCAAAGTATACACAGAAGCAGTCCTGTAAGTGACGTAATGATATAGGTTTTATGCTACCAAACAAGTAAGGGGCTGACCTACACACTGGGTTCAGTCACGGCTTCAGAAACACCCATTTTTCTCTTTACAATATGTATAAATGTATATGTATGTGGTCATTATAAACAGGATTATTTTTCGTGCTGCACGGAGTATGTGCAAATTATTTTTTAGTAATAATGAAAATACCTAAATAAGGATGTTAATTTTTTTGTTTTATTTTACAATTAATGGACAAATTCTGTAACATTATATCTTCTCTCCTTTAAGTCCATATTAAGTTGAACTTACTTCCAAGTTGTCGACATCTACACACTTCTGTTAGATGCTTCTTCTTCCGACGACGGAAAACTTCTCCTTCTTCACCTTGTAAGTAATGTAATTTTCGTTTATCGGACTTCTTCCTCATATACATGACATTTTCGTGGTGCACAGAAGAAAATAAAAAGGCTTCATATTTTTACAGTGAGAGAAATTATTATTCAGATACCATGAAAAATGCTATAAGCAACACATATCTAAACACGTCCTCTCTCCATGAAAAGTCAAGACATAAGGGTGACAAAAAATTGAATGAGGTCCTTATCATCTTTTATGGCCGCTTACAGTGGTTACCCTTGGCTTTCCTACATACAATACAATTGCCCCCAGACTGTGCAGTGACATTCATTGGAAGGGCACAGTGTTTTGCATGTAATTGTATAGCTTTAATTTCAGTTTGTGCCGAAAGGGGTACAACGACCTTTATTTGTCAGCGTATTTTTCTTTGTAGTTTGGGTTGGAGATGTCAGCTTGTCTTACACATTATCTTACAGGGAATACACAACATACATACGGAATGATAATTTACCAAGTATTTGGATGAGGGCGCTCCAAGAGTGGTTACTTGTCCTTTTGTCAACATTGCTAGTCTCTGTGCACATGTGCACGAAATATGTTTGTTGACTGCGCAAGAGCCGTTGATGTTCCACGTATTATTGTGTACGGCCATCTGCGCTTCCACTCGCGCTTTTAGTGTCCTCTGCACACTGAATGCCGTACTATCCGCCGAATATCTTGCTGTGGCGTGGTCTTCCATCGAGAGTGCGGTGCAAGAACCGATGTTGTGGCAGACTATTCACCTTTCATATGGCCCGGGAAGAACCTTCTCCATCGTATCCACATTTTCAGTGGGGTGAACGCTGCACATCAACACCCGATGTCAAGGTAAGTGATGCTTTCACAATTGTAGTTTGCTGATTAGTATATCAGATGTTGCGTAGCACAACATCACAAAAAGTTGATTTGTAGCACTATTGCACACGCGTTTGGGTACCACTATATGTTTTGTTGTTCACTTTGGTGTGAGAATCGCTTTTAGTCCTTGAGGTTTTTTCCTTTTAGATAATTCTTCAAGCTCATATTTACATGACTAAATATACACAAAAATTCACAAAAATATTTTTGACATAACAGTGGATATTACAATGGCTTGCATCTATAATTGACATTCCACCCATTATTTGTATCAAACATAGAAAATTCTTAAATACTAAAACATTACAATTGTCCTTCAATTATTGTTACTGGTTGGTACAGTTTGTTGGTTAACCTAGAAAAAATTCCTTTGTACATAAATACAAATAACTTACATACATTTCATTATATTCTGTTGCTACATACACATTTAATGTATCCACATTTTAGTTTCCGGTCATGCATACATCAGTTATGAGAGTTTAATATTTTCCTAGGGAGAAACATGGAAAAGTATTTAAATCACGATTCTACATTACGCGTTGCTGGCCTAACTATGCCTTGGCGCCTCCTCCTGTATTGGAGAAGGAATATGGAATTCTACTCTACTGGTTTATGGGTTACTAAGGAAATGCAGTTTGCCCTTTCTTAAATCACTTGTCAGGAAACTCCTGTGTCATGGAAACGTAACGCACTAACGTCTCAGGTACAATATATATATTTATGTTTTATGTGTAGCTTTGAGTTCGTAATGTAAAAGTTTTTGCATTACTTCATACTTATCTCATTACACTTATGGGGAAATGACGTTCTTTATGTCCATATTTGATACAATAAATGTTGATTAGTTTTATCTGACGTCATATGCTTCTGTGTTTATGTGCGTTTTGTACATAGTATGTACAGAAAAGATGTTTCGTGGTTGTACTGGAACAATGTATATTCTCATTCTTCATTTGCTTGATGACTAAAGTATACACAAACACATACTAATAACTAAATCATTTCTTTGAGGTGCGGCGCATTTTTTCATTTGATACCTATAATAGCAGTCGTAAATCTCCTCTTCTGTGCCGTGTCGATGCACCGGTCACGGCAATATATAAAAAACTAATAACTAACTTCAAAACTAATCGTGTTTCGTAGCTCATAGGCTACTCATATACTCGGTCATCACATTCGATGGCAGATGTTTTTTCATAATTCATTCTTATTTGCTCATATATATATATATATATATATATATATATATATATATATATATATATATATGTATATATGTATGTATATATACATATATATATATTCTCTTGCATTTTTCTTCCTCTTCTTCTTTTACCATGTTAAGAAAGTTATATCGACATTTCCTATGGTATCTTATCCTTTTGTTAGCTAACACGTCCTGTATGTTTCGTCATAATGATTTCTTTTACTATTACTTATAATGTATATATCTTAGTGTTGACATAACTCTGCATATTAATATAGCATTATATTCTTTAGTTCCCTGATAGTGAAATATGGTTGTTATGTGTTAATATTTATTTTGAAATTGAGTTTGACACTTGTGTAGCTTCATGTTCCTAGCTGGTTGCGCTGCGAGTTAGGTGTTGCACTTGAGCAAGGTTAATGTCACTTCCCTAATACTGGCGTAAACATGCATTGTTGAGCGCGCACGACTGATTCGTACACAGCTCCTGTTTGCATTTTGCTTCACATGAAGCTGTGTTTTTACACTTCCCTCTTGTTGAATGTTTGTTTTTGTTAGTAAAACAAGAAAATTGCTTGAGTCTATACGCATTTCATTCAAAGGATACTTATTAAATTTTTTAAACTATAACAGTTACTTATAAGACTATTTTATACATGTCTCTACAGGATGGAAAACTCCAAAACGACAAGTAAAACTCTCTATATTGTAACAAAGGGTAAATACAGCGCAGAATGCCAGAGAAAGGTCCAGAGGGATCTGTAGAAGTTCACTATAAAAATCTCAAAAACTGCAGAGGGTGCCAGAACCAGATCGCAAACGCGAAAATTCAAAGAAAATCGCTCTTGCCTGGTAAAGTAACTAGATGGAAGAACACAAGAAGAAACACTCTGAGAGGATGAAAAGATTTTGTGAAGCAAAGAAGAAAAAACTTCCAGAAATGAAATTGTGAATTCAAGTTCAATCACTTTCCAAAAATAAAATGGGGTTAATCGTTATAATTATAATGAAAACCATGACATTACTTATACATACTTTCTTCTCTGACAACAAAACTGCTGTGATAAAGTGTCAGTATTCGTTAAAAGCCTTTAAATCTTTCTGAGGGTGGAGACCTTTGTCTCGCCCCATTCCTTCATATATTAAACTGTAAGTTCCAGGATAAGGCATTTTTGTAATAATATAGAGTCCGGACTATAGCAATTGCCATTTTTGTTTAACTTACCAATCTTTGTCGATTTGGGATGTGTCCTCAAGAGTACTCATTGCCCTTCAAAAACATGTGTAACTCGTTTTAGCTTTTTACTGTATATTCTTTTTCTGTATTCTGCTCTATTCTCTAGTGTAATTACTATTCGTTTGATTTTATCCTGCAATGTTAGCTTTGTAGTAGGTAATTTTGGTATGGGTGATTCCCATTCGTCATTTTGCTTTGTGTTAAACACAAGTTCATTATGAGTGAAACCTGTGGAGGAGTAGGGGAGATCGTTCACTATTTGCATAAATGGAGTTATGTTTTCAACCCATTGTGAATGCTTATTATGAGCATATGTCCTTATAAATCTATTGAATTCCTTAAACACTCTTTCCACGGGACTTGCTTCTGGCTGGAAAAAATATATGTTTAATGCCCTGGGTGTTCATGAATTGTTAACATTTTCTTCCCACAAAATAGGCTGTGTTGTCTGTTAATATGACTTTGGGTTTCCCTTCTCTTTGTAAATATTCCTTTTCTATTCTCCTTATGATGCTACTGGCTGTAGTGGTTTTGATAGCATAAAGTTTGATGTATTTTGTGAAAATATCGTAAGGAGCCACCTTTTGCTCTGGGATGTTGTTCTGTGATATCTAGAAAAACCATTTCCAGTGGGGCTTTGGTTAGTATGGGGTGTAGTTCTGTAAACTTTGACATATTGGATGGTTTTGTTGTTTGGCAAATACCACACTTTCTTAATATTTGTGAAACACGTCGTCGTAAATTAGGAAAATGACAAAGTTTGGAAATCTTGTCTGTACATTTTGTTACTCCGTAGTGTCCCCAAACTTCCTGTGTATGTTTGATAAATTCGTCGATATATTCCTCTGGAAGGCATACACGCCAATGGTTAGAATTTTCGTGCTTTGTATAACTGATACCATTTACTCACCTTGTAGTATGTATTCTGGTTGAGATGATTGGTGGTCAAAATAGACTTTAGTGTATTTACCCCAAAGAAAATACTCGAGTTTCTTAAACGCCCAAATTACTGCTACACTTTCCAGTTCTGATACGGAATATGATCTTTCTGCCTCTGATAAAGTTCTGCTGGCAAAGCTAATGACTTTCGGTACTGTTTTTCCTTCTTCCTCTTGCATCTGGAACAAACATGCCCCCAGTCCCTGAGACGAGGTGCCCGTGCTTAAACAGAAGTCCTTGAACATGTCAGGATGACTCAAAATGTTTGCTGATATTAATGCATTTTTAATTTTGATAAAGTCCTCCTGGAATCTCTCATCCCATAACCAAGCCTTATTCTTTCTCAACAGGTTAAGTAGGGCATCGCTACTCATAAGCTGCTGTGGTATAAATTTTGCGGAAAAAGGAAGTTAGTCCTAGATATGCTTTCAATTGTTTTTTGTTCCTTGGGAGTGGACAATTATGTATGGCATCTAGTTTCTTTGGGTCTGGTAATATACCCTGTTCAGAAATGATATATCCTAAAAATTTTACTTGCTCTTTGCCAAAGTTAGATTTCTTTAGATCTGCTGTTACTTTGTACTCTGTAAATCTCTGAAATACCTTTTCCTTTATACTGATGTGGGCTGCCCAAGATGATGTGGCTATTAACATATTGTCAACATAAATGGTAAGTTTACTGAGCAATTCTTGTCCTAATACCCTGTATAAAGCTGATATAAATATGCCTGCGCTAATGTTTAATCCAGAGGGTAGAACTTGAAATTCATAACTCTTGCTATTGCAGACAAATGCTGTGTGTTTTCTGTTCTACTCATGTAACTTTATTTGCCAGTAAGATTTTAAAGTTCGAGGGTGCTGAAATATTCGGTGTTATGAAATTTTAACAATTGTTCATCTAAATTATCTGGTTTTGTTCTTACTGGTACTAGGATTTTGTTTATGCCTCTAGCATTTAAAATTAGTCGTACTGATCCATCAGATTTACTAACTGGTAGCATTGGGCTGCAATATGGTAAAAATGGTGGCCGTATGATCCCCCATTTGCACACTCTATTTTAACTGCTTCACTTTTTGTCCATGGTATAGGGTAAGTCATAACACAAAATGTTTCGTGAGGGTGGACATTAAGTTTATGTTCGTAATCTTTGATTACTCCTGGATTCTTATTAAAAACATTTGCATATTTAAAATGTAAGTCAGAAAGCTCTTGTCGTTGTGTAGCATCTAGAATATTTTATTCATTCAATTTTTCTTCTACTAATTCCTGATTAACTTCAGTGTTGGCCTCATGTTCGTTAGAACACTTGTTCAAAAAATACACAGTGGGATATGAATTTCTGGGTATACTTTGCCATACCTCTCCTATGTGTTAATCAGGCTGATAGAAAATCTTTGGTCCTTCATAAAGAAGTGGCACTTACCATTACCTATAGAAAATCTTTGGTCCTTCATAAAGAAATGGCACTTACCATTACCTATGTGTATTTCAGTTTTATAGGTTCTAAGTGTGTCCATACCTATCAAGCAGTTGACTATAAGTTTGACTACTATTAAAAAATTACACTGGGCAGAAAATTTTTCAATGTGCATGGTGGTCAGAGCTTGGGGTTTTACTAACTTGGTTTTGCCGCCAGTAGCAGTTTGCACTTTGCAGTTTTGTACTGGCAGAACACGAAATTTATTCCGTCTGTTTAATGCAGTGAAAAATGCTTCAGATATTAAATTAGTCGTGGACCCTATTAACTGTGTCTCTATAACAAAAAGTTCCACTCTGATTACTGCTCGCACTTGTTCTTCCAGTGTATTTTTCGCCGATTTTAGTTCATGTTGGCATAGATCATCCTTTAAGTCTCATTGTTCATCGAATAGTAAGAAACATGTTTGAAAATTTTATTTGCCTCCATCGCTTACAAGGTCTATAGTATGGGGCTCAACTTTGACCGATTGGGGTTTTCCTGCGGTTTAGTCTGATCTGGTTCGGTACACAGAACTCCTTCTGTCAGTTGTACCGTGTGATTGTTTCTCCAGGGTGTATCATTTCCAGTTCGCGACATGCTCTCTCGTGTGTTCATATGGCTGTTGTGAAATGTTGCCGTATTGCGATTTTGCTGCGCAAAGGTTGGCTGCGGTACAGCGTGTTGTACTTTATTGCTGTTGCCGTGCGCCAGCCACTGGTACGGCTGACTGTTTTTATTTACATGCGGTGCATATTTTAGAGAGGAGGGATGTAAATTAGCTTGTGAATGGTAATCATCCCTGTTATACGGAAAGTTTTGCTTAAATCTCTTGTTCCTACCATTTCCATTCCCGTATCCATTACCACTGTTAATGTATCCTTGCGGTTGCGCCTACCAGCTTTGCTGTGTGTTCGTGTATAGCTTTTTGAATTGACCATTCAAGTTATGTTGTTGTGGTGTTTGGTTGTCTGACGCCCTATTTGTTACTACTTTCTCTTCATGTATTAAGTCGATTGAATCTAAAATGGATAGAAAATCTTCTGTGTGGTGCTCAGGTGTAGTAATTATTTTTCACGAATGTGTGACGGCAAACGACTTTTTAAAATTTTTAAAACATCAACATGAGAAATAGGATTCGTCCAATAACGTGTTTTATTGAGATATTTCTCAAAATACCCTCGCAAGCTACCGTATTTGCTATGAAAAAGGGCGGGGTTAAAAACCTCTCTCCTAAGTCTCCCCTGTACGGCTTCTGACGAGTATGTGTCAAGAAATGCCCGTTCAAATCGTAAATATGTGGAACAACGCTCAGCTACCTTGGTCGCCCACAAAAGTACATCGCCTTGCGTGTACCCAACAACAAACCTGATCTTTTGTGGTTCCGTCCATGTCGAAAAGCATTAATAAATACAACAGGGTTCATTCTCCTACTCGCTCGTAAATGATGGAAATTGACAGTGTCTTAATAGACCTACGTCAGCAAATACAGTGGACAAGCTGTTTGCATTTTGTGTTGTGTTTACATACCTGTTATAATTGTTTACATTTCTCGAAGTTATTGGTTCTGGTGTCATGCCATGTAAACTTACACTTTGTGGTCTGTCATTACTATTGGCATTATTTGTAGGGTTTGCAATGGTCTGTGTGCATACATTACTTTAGTTTGCAGTGGTTGGCACTTTGTTTATGTGTACAACTTTGTCTCTCTATCAGTTTCACCTAAGTAGTTGCGTATCCTGTTCTCTGTAGCCTGCAAATTGGTGTTCACTTTGTCGATAATGTCATTTTCCTTTTGTTGAATAGACTTTTCAACTATATCATTCATTAATTTACATTCCTTCACTACCTTTTTCGCTGCTGTACTGGTTTTGTCTAAAGTACCTGCTTCAGGTCGTGAAATTACGTCAGATAAATTTTCATTAATTTTGTCTCTTTCCTTTTTGGCACAGACTGATTCGATTTCAAGTAATGCCACTTTTAAAGTGAGTTCACCTATTGCTGCCGGTATATTTTCGTAATCCTTGCTCAGTTTGTTTACTATTGTAGGGATGTTCTTTACTGTGGAAGTTAATTGTATTTGTGTAGATTCCAGGTTTGTGTGTGTGTCTTTAATCCCTTTTATTTGCTGCTCTACTGTATCGTTACGTTCGTTAAGAGTGTGTAATTTTTGTTTTATTTCCGTAATGTCATTGTTTATTTCGGAAAGTACATCTTGTTTTAGCTGTTTTTCCATGTCTTCAAATTTTACATTCATTTCCTTGTGAAAATTCTTTGTCAAATCACTGATCTGCTGTGTGACTGTATTCTGAAAATCGTTTAAAACTTGTTTCTGCTCTTGCTTTATTTTCTTTATGTCTTGTGTTACTGAGGTAAGGTTTTGCGACAAACTGTCAAATTTTGTATTTATGTCCGTTCGCAAATTGGTGTTTATGTTTTTTATTGCTGAACGCAAAGTGATGTTTGTATTTTGTATGTCTGCACGCAAATTGGTGTAATTGATCATGCAATCCAGTTTTTGAAGTATTTTGGCAATGTGTCATTTTGGTTGCTATTTAATGTACCTTGGTTGATGACAACTGTGCTCTGCAAATCAATATTTGAACTTCCTGTGATGAGTGATGGTAAAGCGTCATCAAAAATCATGTTAACTGCGCTTTCTATGTTCTCCTGTGCAAACAGAATGTTGCTTGCGGAGATAACGTGATGTAGCCTCATCTATTGTCCTCAACGTGCCCTGAAAGTTAGAACTCTGTGATAGCTCACTATTACTTGTCATTTCGGTCATGTTCATCTCTGAACTATTTAATACGCCTAATTGTGGAAGACAATTGTACGCCATCTTGGCTCATTGCGTTTTCGCTAATGTTAACAATAATGGAAACTGATTTTTGTGCCATATTTGATTGTATATTAAAATTTAAATTTTTGGAAAACAGAAAATTGAAGCATATTATTTTGTGAATTCAGGCATACTATTTACGTGCCATCAAGCATTATTTGTCTACTTTTATGAAGCACGAAATTTTGTAACACAAAAAACTTCAAATTTTTCTCTCGTTACTCATTACGAAAAATTTCTGAAAAAATTCACTAACTGCATTTAGGAAAGGAAATTAAGGAAAGGTATATCTAATAATTAGATTCCGATTCCTTTTGGTTTGGTTTTCTTTTTAAAGAATTTTCGATTCTGGTTATTTTGCTCCCAGTCATGATGTATCACATGAAAATTTTAAAAAATCATTAGTACATGCAAACATTTTTCATACAACATTGTAAATAATGTTGCATAATTTACACAACTGCTTTCATGGCCTTTTCAATGTAATGTCACCAGGTCGCCAGTTGCACAACTTTTTTTAGTAATAATAAAAATACCTAAATAAGGAAGTTAATTTTTTTGTTTTATTTTACAATTAATGGACAAATTCTGTAACTTTATATCTTCTCTCCTTTGAGCCCATATTAAGTTGAACTTACTTCCAAGTTGTCGTGATCTACACACTTCTGTTAGATGCTTCTTCTTCCGACGACGGAAAACTTCTCCTTCTTCACCTTGTAGGTAATGTAATTTTCGTTCATCGGACTTCTTCCTCATGTACAGGTAGCAGGTGTGACATGACATTTTCGTGGTGCACAGAAGAAAATAAAAAGGCTTCATATTTTTACAGTGAGAGAAATTATTATTCAGATACCATGAAAGCTACTATAAGCATCTCATATCTAAACACGTCCTCTCTCCACGAGAACTCAAGACATAAATGTGACAAAAAATTGAATGAGGTCCTTATCATTTGTTCTCGCCTTCCGGCGTAGCAAAATACATCTTTTGCGGCTGCTTACAGCGGTTATCCTTGGTTTTTCCTATGTACCGATACAGTAGCAGCGCCGTCTGAGGCGCCCTGCCACAGTTCGCGCGGCTCCCTCTGTCAGAGGTCCAAGTCCTCCCTCGGACATGGGTGTGTGTGTGTTGCCCTTAGCGTAAGTCAGTTTAAGGTAGATTAAGTAGTGTGTAAACCTATGGACCGACGCCCTCAGCAGTTTGGTGCCATAGGAACTTCCCACAAATTTCCAAAAATTATTCGTCATGGTGGATACAAGAAATAACTCCCACAATTTCTACACGTTGAATGACAGCCAGATTTATGGTGGTTAAACACATGCCACGAATATTTAAGTTACACTTCGTCTGAAGTAAACAATGCCTATTTCATGTAATAGGACACAACAATCTACCATTAACAATGCTGATTGAACGTCTTCTTGCAACACAATATATGAGTTTATACGTCCTTTCCTTGGTAACCTGATGCCTGTAGACAAATAGACTCCTTCCTTCATTCCTAGAGGCAATGCTAAGCGTAGTTAGGCAAGCAGTGCATAGTGTATCTGAAGTAGACGTCAATGCTTTACCACTTGCTCCACAAATAAATAACAAGCCCCATGAATAAGGTGAAGGAATTATGTATAATGTTTCTTATGTAAAGAGTTGGGATACCTGAACATGTCGTTGTTGTTGATGTGGTGTTCTTCAGTCCAGAGACTAGTAGGATGCAGCTCTCCATCCTACTCTATGCTATGCAAGCTGCTTCATCTTCCAGTACCTACTGCAACCTACATCCTTCTGAATTGCATACTGTATTCATCTCTTGATCTCCCTCTAACATTTTTAGTCTCCACACTGCCCTCCAATACTAAATTGGTGATCCCTTGATGCCTCAGAACATGTCATACTTCTTTCAGAAACGAGTTCCTGACACTTAAATCTATACTCAATGTTAACAAACTGCTCTTCTTCAGAAACTCTTTCCTTGCCATTGCCAGTCTTCCTTTTTTTATTCTCTGTACTTAGACCATCATCAGTTATTTTGGTCCCCAAATAGCAAAACTCATTTACTACTCTTTCTCATTTCCTAATCTAATTCCCTCAGCATCACTCAATTTAATTCGACTACATTGTAATATCCTCGTTTTGCTTTTGTCTATGTTCATCTTATATCCTCCTTTCAAGACACTGTCCATTTCGTTCAGCTGCTCTTCCAGATACCTTGCTGTCTCTGACAGAATTACAAATTCATCAGCAAACCTCAAAGTTTTAATTTCAGCTCCACTGATTTTAATTCCTACTCCGAATTGTTCTTTTTTTACCTTTACTGTATGCTCAATATACAGATTGAATAACGTCAGGGATATGTTACAACCCTGTCTCACTCCCTTCCCAACCACTGCTTCCCTTTCATGCCCCTCGACACTTATAACTGCCACCTGGTATCTGTACACATGGTAAATAGCTTTTGCTCCCTGTATTTGACGCCTGGCATATTTGGAATTTGAAAGAGAGTATTCCAATCAACATTCTCAAAAGCTGTCTCTAAGTCGTCAAATGCTAGAAACGTAGGTATGCCTTTCGTTAACCTAGCTTCTAAGATAAGTTGTAGGGTCATTATCGCCTCACATGTTCAAGCATTTCTACAAAATCCAAAATGATCTACCCCAAGGTCGGCTTCTACCAGTTCTTCTATTCGTCTGTAAAGAATTCGTGTTTGTATTTTGTAGCCATGACTTATTAATCTGATAGTTCGGTTATTTTCACATCTATCAACACCTGCTTTCTTTGAGATTGGAATTATTATATTCTTCTTGAAGTCTGAAGGAATTTCGCCAGTCTCATATATCTTGCTGACCAGATGGTAGAGTTTTGTCAGGCTATCAGTACAGGTAGTTCTAAAGGAATGTTGTCTACTCCTGGAGTATTGTTTCGACTTAGGTCTCTCAGTATCGCAGTATCGTGTCTCCCACCTCATCTTCATCGACGCCCTCTTCTGTTCCCATAATATTGTCCTCAAGTACATCGTCCTTGTATAGACCCTCTATGTACTATTTCCATCTTTGTGCTTTCCCTTTTTTGCTATCAACTGCATTACCATCTGAGCTCTTGATATTCATAAAGGGGTTCTCTTTTCTCGAAAGGTCTCTTTAATTTTTCTTTAGGCAGTATCTATCTTACCCTTAGTGATATATGCCTCTACATCCTTATATTTGTCCTCTAGCCATCCCTGATTAGCCATTTAGCACTTCTTGCTGATCTCATTTTCGACACGTTTGTATTCCTTTTTGCCTGCTTCATTTACTGCATTTTTATATTTTCCCCTTTCATCAATCAAATTCAATATCTGTTCTGTTACCCAAGGATTTCCACTAGCCGTCGTCTTTTTACCTACTTGATCCTCTGGTGCCTTCACTACTTCATCCCTCAGAGCTACCCATTCTTCTTCTACTGTATTTATTTCCCCCATTCCTGTCAGTTATTCCCGTGTGCTCTCCCTGAAACTCTGTACAACATCTGGTTTAGTCAGTTTATCCAGGTCCCATCTCCTTAAATTCCCACCTTTTTGCAGTTTCTTCAGTTTTAATCTATTGTATTGTGGTCAGAGTCTACACCTGCCCCTGGACATGTCTTACAATGTAAAATCTGGTTCCTAAATCTCTGTCTTACCATTATATAATCTATCTGAAGTTTTCCAGTATCTCCAGGCATCTTCCATGTATAAAATCTTCTTTCATTATTCCTGAACAAAGTGTTAGCTATGATTAAGTTATTCTCTGTGCAAAATCCTACCAGGCAGCTTCCTCTTTCATTCCTTACCCACATTCCATATTCACCTACTACTTTTCCTTCTGCTTCTTTTCCTCCTATCGAATTCCAGTCTCCCAAGACTATTAAATTTTCGTCTCCCTTCACTATCTGAATAATTTCTTTTATCTCATCACACATTTCGTCAATCTCTTCGTCGTCTGCAGAGCTAGTTGGCAGTCTTGTACTACTGTGGTAGGTGTGGGCTTTGCGTCTATCTTGGCTAAAATAATGTGTTCACTATGCTGTTCATAGTAGCTTACCTGTGCTCCAACTTTTTATTCATTATTAAACCTACTCCTGCACTACCCCTATTTGATTTTGTATTTATAACTCTGTGTTCAGCTGACCAGATGTCTTGCTCCTCCTGCCACCGAACTTCACTAATTCCCACTATATCTAACTTTAACCTATCCATTTCCCTTTTTAAATTTTCTAACCTACCTGTCCAATTAAGGGATCTGACATTCCACACTCTGATACGTATAATGCCAGCTTTCTTTCTCCTGATAACGACACACTCCTGAGTAGTCCCCTCCCAGAGATCCAAATGGGGAACTATTTTACCTCTGGAATATTTTACCCAAGAGCATGCCATCATCATTTAACCATACAGTAAAGCTGCATGCCCTCGGAAAAAATTACAGCCCTAGTTTTCCCTTGCTTTCAGCCATTTGCAGCACCAGTGTAGCAAGGCTGTTTTGGTGAATGTTACAAGGCCAGTTCAGTCAATCATCCAGACTGTTGCCCCTGCAACTATTGAAAAGGCTGCTGTCTCTCTTCAGGAACCGCACATTTGTCTGACCTCTCAACAGATACCCCTCCATTGTGGTTGCACCTATGGTACAGCTATCTGTATCACTCAGGCATGCAAGCCTCCCCACCAGTGGCAAGGTCCATGGCTCATGAGGGGCGCATGAACATATGGATGTATATATGTATATAAGGATGAAAATGTAACTGACTTTAGACATGTTTATTCTATAATATGAATGTAAATGAATCTATTAGTTACAAACTAAACTGATATGAGTGTTTGCGAAAATAATCAAAGCTAATATAGTGTTTTAAATATTCCCAAAGTGAAACTCAATAAGAAGTAAGTGTGAATGGAATGTCAGCAATAATATGTAATATATGGATGTATTAAAATTGTAACTATGTAAATAACGATTTGTTTAAAGAGTAACAACATATGAAAACAGACACTTTATGCAAAATAAGTGATTAATAGAGTTGGATAGCAATTTGGCAAGGCACCTGTGTAAAAGGGATTTTTTTTCAAAAGTGAAATGTGTTGACACTTAGTACATGTGTGCTAACCTACAAAAATTTTTACTAAACTACACTAAGCTTTGAATAAATGGAGAAGTGCTTTATAAGGAACTACCCTTATCAGCAAGTGCTGATCGACGGATTTGCTCTCTGCTGAATAAGCATATTACTGTGG
This sequence comes from Schistocerca piceifrons, assembly GCF_021461385.2. Classification (NCBI taxonomy): domain Eukaryota; kingdom Metazoa; phylum Arthropoda; class Insecta; order Orthoptera; family Acrididae; genus Schistocerca; species Schistocerca piceifrons. The sequence goes on along the minus strand of NC_060139.1, from coordinate 619,689,059 downwards.
GTAAACAATACTCCCGGACAATAAAGTTGGAGGTCTTCTGTCACAGCATCGAAATTACCACAAGCTTGCACACCATTTACAAGATGTGCCCAAATATTTGTGGAGGGATCCACAGCACAACACACGACAATTTCGCTGTTTCACTCCACATGCAGTGGACATGCATGAGTTAAAAGTATTCAGTGAGGACACAGCCGTTTAAGTCCCAGTGGCAGGCCGCCAGCTACTTGTCATGTGCATGGGCGCAATAATTAAAGAGACTTGACTGAACTAAGCGTTGTTGAATAGACACAGTATTTCATACTTGTGCCCCTTTTTTATCATTTGTTTTCTTTTTAATTATTTGTATTTGTATATGTACATATAATTAGGTAAAGCTAACTTCTCCACTTAACATGATGTGAGTCTATCTAAAAGACCGAGAAATAAAGGGCTTTGACCTGTCACATCAGTAATAGATAGCAACCAATTAATCATATGATACTGCCTAACACTGGACACCTCCGTACAATGTCAGTGTACAGTGGGGGGCAGTTGTGTAATACCTAAACAACTAGTTCCCAATATCATACCTTTTTATTTTTTCTCATTATTATTTTTTATGAATATTTTCTTTTCCTCATTAATAATAAGAAATTTGTGTGCTGCCACAGAGGATGGCAGAGATAGGCTCGTAAACTTATCCTTGTAACAGAAGAGCGATGTCTGGGGAATATTCAACTCTTTTAACAACTTTTGTTTGTATCTAGCTTGAGAGTACTTATGTTTAAATCTGAAATAAACAGGACATTTAATTTTTTCTCGTGGATCAACAATGGGTGTAGTAAAAGATATATTCGTTCATATGCATGACTTTTGCCTACAAGCATAAGAAGAGGCTGTAAGTTATTCCATCCTGCAAGACATTTTAAAATATATATGTGATAATCATCAAGATTTAGTGGCTGGACTGCATGATCCGCAACCACAGAGAACTGGGGGTAAATTAATGATATCAGTGTAACCTATCAGTGACTTCTATTAAATATATATGTGTAATAATCGAACAACTGACTTTTTGTTACACACCCAATTTGCTGCAAAATCAGATGTCCTATAAATCTCCATGAACAGGGAAAGAAAAATTATCTTATATACATTATTCATTTTTTTGTGACTTCAGTATTTGTACATTGCATTGTATTTTTCTTGTGCTTTGAGGAAGGCTGTTCATGGCATCAGTTTAATTTCAACAAGAAATCATGCTTTAATACAAAATCTGCAAGTAGTAATTATCTCTCATTAAGTATACTTCATGCCAATTCATGCTCTTTGTGTTGGCTCTTGGGCTGCCTCCCAGCATAGTTATTCTAAAACTGACCACAGACTAACATATATTGCAAATGGTGTTGCTTCAACAGTAGCATGACAAGGGCCAGAGAAAGGAGGAAGAACTGTATTGATTAAAAAAGAGCATAAAGTTCAAAATTAGGGTCAGAAAATACATGCTAAACAACTGAATTCAGAAGCAAAGTATGTTATACCATATACATGAATTTATTTTATTTTCACTTAATTACAAACTGTCTCTTTTAGATGTTGTCCAGTGCCATACACCTCCTTTCAGTAGTTCTGCTGGTTGTCCCCTTGCCAATACCAATGAAGTCTCCAATGGACAGAAGAAATCACCAGAGACAAAATATTTCAGTGTCAGTAGTAGCTGCATCATTTGCGGAACAGTCAGTCCTGGAAGAAAGGGAAAGAATGATATGAGACAATTTGTTTGACAATTCAAGTGAAATTTAAGAACATAATTTGCTAGCCATTCCTCCCACTGTTATGATTATGTAGATTCATTAACTAAAGATTTCCTATCAGCTGAATGACAAGTACCTAGATGCTTATGAAACTCAGATAAGAATCACTTTATGATAAATGTGGATGTGGTTTTGTGTATAATACTAATAACTGAGAACACAACAGCTATATCCTACAGCTTTCTTAAAAAGACTGACTTTACTGTTAATTTTACTGTGTTAAACCTAGTGTGAGTATGAACAAGAAAGTTATTTGTTTATGGGAATAATTCTAGGTGATGAATAATTTTTTTGGTCTGAAGCATTCACTAAAAGATGGAAAGTTGTTGTCGCAATGGGAGATAAAAGTGACCAATATCTTCCATTATAGATGTGGATGTGTGAACTCTGGACATTAGTATACTATCATACTTTTTTTACATTAAATAGCCATAATAAGCCATCAGTTTCAGGAAAAAGATCCTTCACTGAAGTGCAATACAGGATGTTTCAGTTTAAGTTAGCTTCAGCTAGCTAGAATCTGAAATAAAGGAGGACACTGAAAATAACTTGATATTCAAAGACAGTTAAAAACATAGCATTCCAGAAACTCTTTCCACATGCTACAACTTTCGTTTACTACATTCTTGTTCAGCTTCTATATCATACAAATATAGCTGTTATTTTATGATAAATATGGATGGGATTATGTGGATAATACTAATAACTGAGAAACACAATAGCGATGTTCTGTAGTTGAGGAGGTATCATCATTTTTAAAGTACTAACTTTTATGTTACTCTTACTGTATTAATCTCAGCTTAGGTAACCACATATAGTTCACAGGCTTCAGTGAATAATGGTAGATAGGATAATGTTGTTCATCTGAGGCATTAATGGACCAGTAATACTAATATTTTCACTAAAAGGCAAAAGTTATTCTGACACATCTATGATGTTTACAAGTGTAAAGGCAACAGTGATGAAATCTAAATGGAATTTTTATATTTTATGAAGTTGCTAAGACCGTTAGTAGTATAGTTCATTACTGATAACATTACGTAATATCTTTAAATTTTTTGTTTATTCTTTGGTAGCAAAGATGTGATGATTCTGGGATAGCTGCTAAGTGAAGTGAATAAAGAAGTCTTAAGCAGGCCAAGTGGTGTGTGTTCTTGGTGATTTAAAATTAGACTAAATATCGTCAAGCCACATAGTTTGGGAAATGCCGCAAAACCCGCTTATTGCAATTTTTAGTCGACAGTGGGACGGAAGTTTCTGTAATTTCCGCTCACGCAAATGTTAATGGTGAGTCACCATATAAATTTTATGCTGTAAATGGCACCGAAATTCCTACTACAGAATCGAACTTCGTACTATTGATCTGGGACTGTGACGTCAATTTCAATGGCCATTTACAGTTGCGAAGATCAATAAAGCTATACGGGGTGTCGATTTTTTGAATAAATTTCAATTATTAGTAGATGTCCATTATAAAAGATTAATAGATGATGTAACCAATCTCAATGCTGAGGGTAAAGTTATGTAAATCTCATAGGAAAACGTCCTGAGCACCATGAGCCAAAACACAAAATTTATAGATCTACTGGTACAGTATCCAGACATAGCTAAACCTAATTTGGTACCTAGCGAAATTAAACGTGATGTGAAACACTATATTACCACTGAAGGCCCGCCTGTGTTTTCTAGCGCAAAACATTTAGACCCAAAGCAAATGGCGACGGCAAAACAAGAATTTAAATTCATGTTAGACAATGGCATCATTAGCCCATCTAATTCTGCATGGGCAAGTCCTCTCCATATTGTACCTAAGAAGGATGGCTCAATACATCCTTGTGGAGATTATAGACGATTAAATGAAAGAACAATTCCAGACCGTTATCCTGTACCTAGAACAGAAGATTTCCATTGTATTCTTCAAGGCAAAAACATATTTTCTAAAATCGATCTCCTTAAGGCCTATTATCAAATACCTATTGCTGAAGAATATAAGCACAAAACAGCTGTAATCACACCATTTGGAATGTATGAAATCAATGTCATGAGCCTTGGCCTGTGGAATGCACTTTCATCATTCCAGCGATTCATTAATGATGTTATGTTTGGGTTAGATTTTGTGTTTCCTTACCTCGATGACATTTTAATCGCCTCATCCACTATTGAAGAACACCGAACACACCTGAAACTAGTCCTGGAGCGATTGTTAAATTATGGACTTCAAATCAACATATCAAAATCAACATTTGGAGTAAATGAAATTGCATTCCTGGGCTACTGGATAACATCAGAAGGATCCCGTCCACTACCTGAGAAAGTGCAAGCAATTTTAGAGTATAACTTACCTGACAAACTGCATGAGCTCCACAGATTTCTTGGCATTGTCGACTACTACCGTCGCTACCTTAAAGATGCGGCACAGACTGAAGCTGTTTTGCATGACTATCTTAAGGGAGCAAGAAAGAAGGATAATAGACAAATTCAATGGACTGAAGAAGCAAAGAAAATGTTTGATAACTCTAAACAAGATATAGTAAATGCTGCATTATTGGCTTTTCCTAACTCAGATTTACCCCTAGCATTATGTACAGATGCATCAGATATTGCTGTTGGTTCTGTGCTCCAGCAACTGGAAAATGGAAATTGGAGACCTGTTGCATTCTTTTCACACTAACTGAGTAAATCACAGAAGGGTTACAGTACCTATGACCGAGAATAATTGGGAGTTTACCTTTCTGTAAAAAAGTTTAAGCATTTACTGGAAAGAAGAGACTTCATAATCTTCACTGATCATAAGCCACTCACATTTGCTTTCAAGCAAAACAATGATAAGGCATCTCCTCGACAGATGAGACAGTTGCAGTACATTTCACAATTTTCGACCGATATTCGTCATGTCAGTGGCCATGACAACATTGCTGTAGATGCCCTATCCAGAGTTGATGAAGTGGTAATACTGGACTATGATGAAATTGGCAAAAACTAGCAACAAGATCAAGAACTACAGCAACTCCGAACAGGGAACAACTCCTTACACTTCAAGTCATATCAACTTCCATCAGAGAAAACATTGTGGTGTGACACATCCACTGCAAATATCAGATCTTATATTCCTCGACCTTTTCGTTATCAAATATTTCTTCATTTTCATGGTTTAGCTCATCCTGGCATAAGGACAACAGTGAAACTGTTGAGTAGCAGAGCCGTTTGGTGAAACATCAAAAGTGATGTGCTTCAGTGGACTAAATCCTGTGTAAGTGACGCCAGAAACTATTTCCAGAAAGTTAAGTGATTTACACAGGAATATAATTTAGTTTAACACCGACAACAAATTAAATACGTACATTGGTGTATCGTTTAGTCTTGCTGTTAAAGGTTTCACTTTTCTTAGCGAATTTTTTCAGAAAACAAGGAAAGATCGTAACCTCACAAAGACGCGTTTAGGCCTAAATTTTGTAAACGTGTTTGTTTCTTGTTTCACGGTAATTTGACTAGATTCTCGGTAACCAATAAGTAAACTACCGTAAATAGCGTATAACTTCATTGTTTTAATACAGATTTCAGAAAAACAGCTTATATACATTTGTTTATAGGCCTAATTCGCGTAACGTTTTTGGAGAATCAAACTTAAAGTATCTCGTTTAATTGTCCTTTTTTCATTCCATCGAGTGAAATATATAATAAATAGCGTATACCTTCATTGTATTAATACAGATCTCAGAAAAACAGCGGACTTTTAAATCAGAAACTTTCTTATATACATTTGTGAATAGGCTTAATTCTTGTAACGTCTTTTTTGATTTTCGGTAATTTAATTGATTTATTCTAGCTAAAGTATTATTTTTACCATGAGTGAGAAGTGCCTGACTTGCTGTAGAATTGTTAGTTCCGGGGTTTGGTGTGATGGATGCAGTAGTTTTTTTCATTGGGGGGACTGCAGTGGCGTGGGTGTCGGGAAAGTGGATCAGGCTCATCAGTGGTTATGTAGGATTTTCAGCAGAGATAGGAAGATAGAGGAACAGGCGGGGAAAATTGCTGCCCTTCAGGCTGAGCTAGATCAGGCTAGGGAAGATCTGGACAGGTTAAGGAGGGAGGAGGGCAAAGAGAGGTGGGAAGTGGCAACAGGTAACAGAAGGAACAGGCCTAGAACTAAGTCTGACAGTTTTGTGGTGAATTTCAAAAATATGTTTGACCTGTTGCTTCAGTTAGAAACTGATGATCCTCAAGAAGAGCAGGACACAACAAACTTTCAATAGGAAATTGAAAAAGAATGTAGGAAAGTCATCGAAAAGGAAGAAAGTTTTGTTGTTAGGCAGTTCTCATGCCAGAGGAGTAGGCCAACTTCTGCAGGAGGAATTAGGACCAGAATACCAGGTCACAATTTTTTCCAAACCAAGTGCTAGACTGGATCAGGTGACAGAGGATTTAGGTTCACTCTGTAAAAGATTTACCAGGGAAGACACCGTGGTTATTGTGGGTGGGGCAGGGAACAGTATTGACAGAGATCCTGGGTACAGTATAGAGTGTGACCTGGTAAAGATTGCGTCGGCATCGAGACACACCAATGTTGAATTTGTATCTGTCCTGAGACACCATGACCGGCCTCATTTGAACTCTTCTGTTGGGAGAGTCAATTTGGAGTTGGAACGGCTGCTTGGGTCAGGTGCGGGGGCTCATATTGATTCTCTCAGTAGGTGGGACTATACCAGGCACGGCCTACATCTCAACAGGAAAGGGAAGGGTAAACTGACTGGGGTAATAGCAGGAAATTTAAGGGGGGAGGCATTGCCATGAATGGTAAAATACCAGTGGTTAGAGGTGTTGGAGCAGCACCTTTTTTAGGATAGGTAAGACAGAAAGATGTCAAGTTCTACGAGAGGTCAGGATTGAAACAAATCTTCAGTTTAGGCAAGAAATTAAACAGCACAATTCTAGCACATTGGATCACCAATCACAGCTGTCAATTATAAATTTTCACCAATCACCAGAAATTTTATCTCCAACAAGTTGTATCTCAGTCCTAGGTAATTGCATTGATGAATTAAAGTCACCCAACCCAGTTGACATAATCTGCCTCTCTGAACACCATGTGACCACTGGTATAGGAACTAGGCCTAAGCACAATGAGAAACTCAGACAGGAGAGTACCGCAAATGTTAGAATAAGGAAAGGTTCTCATAAAAGTATAATTAAAAATAATGTAATTCTATTTCATCAAAATATTTGGAGTTTAAAGAATAAAATAGATGAGCTTCTGGTTTGTTTAGAAGAATTAGAAGCTGAGGATGAAATAGATATACTATGCCTGTCTGAGCATCACATTGTTACTGATATGGATAAGGTAAATGTAAATGGATATAAGCTCTCTGCACATGTAATGAGAGAAAATATGGAGAAAGGAGGAGTTGCCATATATGTCAAAAGTTACGAGGGCAGTTCAATAAGTAATGCAACACATTTTTTTCTCGGCCAATTTTGGTTGAAAAAACCGGAAATTTCTTGTGGAATATTTTCAAACATTCCCGCTTCGTCTCGTATAGTTTCATTGACTTCCGTCAGGTGGCAGCGCTGTACGGAACTGTTAAAATGGCGTCTGTAACGGATGTGCGTTGCAAACAACGGGCAGTGATCGAGTTTCTTTTGGCGGAAAACCAGGGCATCTCAGATATTCATAGGCGCTTGCAGAATGTCTACGGTGATCTGGCAGTGGACAAAAGCACGGTGAGTCGTTGGGCAAAGCGTGTGTCATCATCGCCGCAAGGTCAAGCAAGACTGTCTGACCTCCCGCGTGCGGGCCGGTCGTGCACAGGCTGTGACTCCTGCAATGGCGGAGCGTGTGAACACACTCGTTCGAGATGATCGACGGATCACCATCAAACAACTCAGTGCTCAACTTGACATCTCTGTTGGTAGTGCTGTCACAATTGTTCACCAGTTGGGATATTCAAAGGTTTGTTCCCGCTGGGTCCCTCATTGTCTAACCGAACACCATAAAGAGCAAAGGAGAACCATCTGTGCGGAATTGCTTGCTCGTCATGTGGCTGAGGGTGACAATTTCTTGTCAAAGATTGTTACAGGCGATGAAACATGGGTTCATCACATCGAACCTGAAACAAAACGGCAATCAATGGAGTGGCGCCACACCCACTCCTCTACCAAGAAAAAGTTTAAAGCCATACCCTCAGCCGGTAAAGTCATGGTTACAGTCTTCTGGGACGCTGAAGGGGTTATTCTGTGCGATGTCCTTCCCCATGGTCAAACAATCAACTCAGAAGTGTATTGTGTTACTCTTCAGAAATTGAAGAAACGACTTCAGCGTGTTCGTAGGCACAAAAATCAGAACAAACTTCTCCTTCTTCATGACAACGCAAGACCTCACACAAGTCTTCGCACCCGAGAGGAGCTCACAAAACTTCAGTGGACTGTTCTTCCTCATGCGCCCTACAGCCCCGATCTCGCACCGTCAGATTTCCATATGTTTGGCCCAATGAAGGACGCAATCCGTGGGAGGCACTACGCGGATGATGAAGAAGTTATTGATGCAGTACGACGTTGGCTCCGACATCGACCAGTGGAATGGTACCGTGCAGGCATACAGGCCCTCATTTCAAGGTGGCGTAAGGCCGTAGCATTGAATGGAGATTACGTTGAAAAATAGTGTTGTGTAGCTAAAAGATTGGGGAATAACCTAGTGTATTTCAATGCTGAATAAAACAACCCCTGTTTCAGAAAAAAAATTTGTTGCATTACTTATTGAACTGCCCTCGTATCATTGTGCAAAAAGTATAGAAACAAAAAAGTTTTGTGTAGAGAAACATATAGAAGCATGTGCCTGTGAGCTTAAATTAAATAAAGGCACATTTATAATTGTAACTGTATATAGGTCCCCATCGGGAAATTTTCATCTATTTCTGAAAAATTTGCACTCCTTGTTGTGCTATCTGTCAGACAGGGGGAAGCAAATTATTATTTGTGGGGACTTCAATGTAGATTCTCTGAAAGAGGGTAATAGGAAAAATGACCTTGAAGTATTACTCAGTTGTTTCAATTTGACACCCATTGCTGATTTTCCCACTCGGTTGGTAAAGGATAGCAGCTCACTAATAGATAACTTCTTTATAGACCAAGATAAGTTTAACCAGATAAATGCTCAGCCTGTTGAGAATGGTCTTTCTGATCATGGTGCACAGCTAGTTACAATATATGACATAGCTTCATTCAGCAGTACTAAACAGTCCTCCAAAGTAGTACGTTCAGTCAATGATTTAACAATTGCAAATTTCAGGGAAAGCCTACAGCAGTTAGACTGGGATGGGGTATACCATGAACCTGATGCCAATTTAAAATATAATTTATTTCATGACACTTTTGTAAATGCATTTGTAAACTGCTTCCCCAAGAAAATAGTTAAATATACTTGTAAGAAACCATGTAACAAACCATGGCTTACTAAGGGTATAAAAATATCTAGTAATCAGAAAAGGGAAATGTATCTGACAGCAAGAAAGAGTAATGACCCAGAAACTATCAAACATTATAAAAACTACTGTGCTATATTAAGAAAAGTTATTAAAAAATCCAGAAGTATGTGTATCATGTCTGAAATCAGCAACTCTGATAATAAAATTAAAACAATTTGGAATATTATTAACAGAGAAACAGGTCAACCAAGAGCACAGGAAGACAGTATTACCATCAAATTGAATGAAAACTCTACGAACAAAAAGTCAGAAGTTGAAAATATTTTTAATAAGCATTTTCTAAATGTTGTGGATATAGTAGGATCCAGGTGTTCATTAGAAGATGCTAGGCTGTTCATGGAAGAGGCCATACCTATGCAATTTGATACAACTGAAATCTCACCCACTTCTCCCTCTGAAATTAGGAAAATAATAAACTTGCTTAAAAGCAAAAACTCACATGGAATTGATGGCATTTCCAGCAAAATACTAAAAGCTTGTTCTCAACAGATAAGTAAGATTCTCAGCCACCTGTGTAATAGCTCTCTGGAACAAGGCATTTTCCCTGATAGACTGAAATATGCTATTGTTATACCTTTGCATAAAAAAGGGGATAGATCTGATGTCAACAATTATCGTCCAATCTCCCTTCTAACAGCTTTATCCAAAATTTTTGAGAAACTAATGTATTCAAGAGTAGCTTCACATATCTGTAAAAATGAAGTACTAACAAAATGTCAGTTCGGTTTCCAGAAAGGTTTTTCAACAGAAAATGCCATATATGCTTTCACCAATCAAATTTTGAATGATATGAATAACCGAACACCACCCATTGGGATTTTTTGTTATCTCTCAAAGGCTTTTGATTGTGTAAATCATGAAATTCTGCTAGACAAGCTCAAGTATTGTGGCATGAGTGGGACAGTGCACAAATGGTTCAATTCATACCTAAGTGGAAGAGTGCAGAAAGTTGAAATAAGCAGTTCTCATAATACGCAAAGATCAGCACATTCCTCACACTGGGGAACTATCAAGAATGGGGTTCCACAAGGGTCGGTCTTGGGTCCTTTGTTGCTCTTAATATATATTAATGACTTGCCATTCTATATTCATGAAGAGGCAAAGTTAGTTCTCTTTGCTGATGATACAAGTATAGTAATCACACCAGACAAACAAGAATTAACTGATGAAATTGTCAATAATGTCTTTCAGAAAATTACTAACAAGGGAACCTCCCCATCGCACCCCCCTCAGATTTAGTTATAAGTTGGCACAGTGGATAGGCCTTGAAAAACTGAACACAGATCAATCGAGAAAACAGGAAGAAGTTGTGTGGAACTATGAAAAAAATTAGTAAAATATACAAACTGAGTAGTCCATGCCAACACATGCAACATCAAGGACACTGGTACTCAAGGAGCGCCGTGGTCCTGTGGTTAGCGAGAGCACCTACGGAACGAGAGGTCCTAGGTTCAAGTCGTCCCTCGAGTGAAAAGTTTAATTTTTCATTTTCTGTTTATGTGACAAACTCTTATGTTTTCATCACTTTTTTGAGAGTGATTATCACATCCACAAGAAAACCTAAATCGGGCAAGGTAGAAGAATCTTTTTACCCATTTGCTAAGTGTACAAGTTAGGTGGGTCGACAGCATATTCCTGTCATGTGACGCACATGCCGCCACCAGTGCCATATAGAATATATCAGACGTGTTTTCCCGTGGAGGAATCGTTTGACGTATGACCTTGCGATCAAATGTTTTCGGTTCCCATTGGAGAGCCACGTCCTTTCGTCTACTAATCGCACGGTTTTGCGGTGCGGTCGCAAAACACAGACACTAAACTTATTGCAGTGAACAGAGACGTCAATGAACGAACGGACAAATCATAACTTTGCGAAAATAAAGAAAGTAAAATTTTCAGTCGAGGGAAGACTTGAACAAAGGACCTCTCGCTCTGCAGCTACTCACGCTAACCACGAGACCACGTCGCTCCTAAATTCGTATATTCCTTGATGTTGCCTATCTTGCGCATGGACTACTCAGTTTGCATATTTTACTAATTTTTTTCACGGTTCTACACAACTTCTTCCTGTTTTCTCGATTGATCTGTGTTCAGTTTTTCAACGCCTATCCACTGTCTCAACTTATAACTAAATCTGAGGGGGGTGCGATGGGGAGGTTCCCTTGTAAGTGGTTCCTTGTAAACGGACTCTCACTGAATTTTGATAAGACACAGTACATACAGTTCTGTAAAGTAAATGGTATGATGCCATTAATAAATATACGAGGTGTGGCTAGAAAAAAACCGGACTAGTACTGGTGAAACAATAAAACGAATGCAATAAGACTGAAAGTCGCGTGGCCTGTCACGTGACTCTCGCTCCGCCTACTTCTCGAGTTTCATCTGCCTCCTGCACGCAGTCTGCCCGTGGCGTATGTTTTAAGTAGTTGACGTTTTGTCTGTGCGTCGGAAAATGTTGAGTGTACAGAAAGAACAGCGTGTTAACATCAAATTTTGTTTCAAACTAGGAAAATCTGCAAGTGAAACGTTTGTAATGTTACAACAAGTGTACGGCGATGATTGTTTATCGCGAACACAAGTGTTTGAGTGGTTTAAATGATTTAAAGATGGCCGCGAAGACACCAGTGATGACACTCGCACTGGCAGACCATTGTCAGCAAAAACTGATGCAAACATTGAAAAAATCGGTAAACTTGTTCGACAAGATCGCCGTTTAACAATCAGAGCAGTGTCTGAGTTAACAGGAGTTGACAAGGAAAGTGTTAGGCAGATTCTTCATGAAAGTTTCAACATGAACAAAGTGTGTTCAAAAGTGGTTCCAAAGTGTCTCACAATTGAACAGAAGGAACGCCGAAGAATGATTTGTTCTGACATCCTGGAAAACATTGAAAGTGATCCCACCTTCTTACAAAATGTTATTACTTGCGATGAATCGTGGTTTTTTACTTACGATCCCGAAACTAAACGCCAATCGGTGCATTGGAAAACTCCTGGTTCTCCACGACAAAAAAAAGCACGAATGTCAAAAGTGAAATTCAAGGCAATGATGATTTTTTTTTTTGACATCAAAGGGACTGTGCACATTGATTGGGTACCAGAGGGACAAACAGTGAATCAGCATTACTACATTAGCGTCCTGGCTACCCTACGTGAGCGAGTACGGAGAAAACGGAACGATTTGTGGAGAAAAAAGTCATGGATCCTTCACCAAGACAATGCCCCAGCTCACAGTGCGTTGTCAGTGAACACGTTTTTGGCAAAACACAACATTCCCATCTTAAATCATCCACCCTACTCACCTGATTTGCCCCCCTGTGACTTTTTTCTTTTCCCTAAAGTCAAGTCAGCTTTGAAAGGAACTAGATTTGAGACTGTTGAAGCAGTAAAAGAAAAAGCGACGGAAGTAATGTACGGACTTACCGAAAATGATCTGCAGCATTGGTATGAAGAGTGGAAAATTCGTATGGAGCGGTGTAGAGACCGAGGAGGAGAGTACATTGAAGGAGATAACATGAAATTGTAAATAATTGTAAATAAATGTTTTTTCCAGCATCAGTCCGGTTTTTTTCTAGCCGCACCTCGTAGACCTTAATCAGAAGCATATAGCTAAGGTAGAATATTCAAAATTTTTAGTTGTGTCCATTGATGAGAGATTAAATTGGAAGAAACACATTAATGATCTGCTGAAACGTTTGAGTTCAGCTACCTATGCAATAAGGGTCATCGCAAATTTTGGTGATAAACATCTTAGTAAATTATCTTACTACGCCTATTTTCACTCATTGCTTGCATATGGCATCATATTTTGGGGTAATTCATCACTGAGGAATAAAGTATTTATTGCACAAAAGTGTGTAATCAGAATAATAGCTGGAGTCCACCCAAGATCATCCTGCAGACATTTATTTAAGGATCTAGGGATATTCACAGTAGCTTCCCAGTATATATACTCTCTTATTAAATTTGTTATTAACAACCAAACCCAATTCAAAAGTCTTAGCAGTGTGCATAACTACAATACTAGGAGAAAGGATGATCTTCACTATTCAAGATTAAATGTAACTTTGGCACAGAAAGGGGTGAATTATACTGCCAATAAATTCTTTGGTCACTTACCAAATAGTATCAAAAGTCTGACAGATAACCAACAAGTATTTAAGAAGGAATTAAAAGAATTTCTGAATGACAACTCCTTCTACTCCATAGAGGAATTTTTTAGATGTAAATTTTAAAAAATTAAAAAAAACAAGAAAAGTTGTTATATTAACTTAATCATGTTGTTAAATTAACTTAATTATGTCATGTATTGGAAAATTTGACTCGTTCCACATCATTACAAAATGTCGTATTCATGATCCATGGACCTAGTATTAATCTAATCTAATCTAATCTAATCAAGGTCACTCGGCACACAAAATCACCACTAGAGAAGTTTGAAGAACCTGATTAACGTTTCAGTGTTGTACACACTGACCTCATCGGACTTTTTCCTCCTTCTAATGGCATGACTTATTCTTTAACTTGTATTGACTGTTTCACATCTTGGATGGAAGTCATACCACTTGAAGATATTTCAGCTGAAAAAGTGGCAACAGCCTACTACCAGCACTGGATTGCAAGATTTGGTGTACCATCACAGGTAATCACTGACCAAGGATCACAGTTTAGATCGCAGTTGTTTAATAATTTGGGCATAGTATGTGGAATGAGAATTCAGCACACAACGCCATAGCATCCTCAATGCAATGGTAAAATTGAGCGACTACATAGAACTCTGAAGTCTGCAATCAAGGCCCATAACAGTTCCAATTGGACAGAAATTCTGCCTACTGTTCTATTGGGGTTGCGCACTGCAGTGCGAGAAACATCGAACCATTCCATGTCACAGATGGTATATGGAAAAACTAGAAGACTTCCTGGTGAATTTTTTTAAGAGCCCACTACAAAGATTGACCTTGATTCATTTCCATCTAATTTGCAAAAGCAAATGCTTCATCTGAAACCTAGTAGGCCTACACAAAGCAAATCAAGATCAGTATTTGTCCCAAAAGATCTCCAAACCTGTTCCCATGTATTCCCGAGATGTGACAGGGTTAGGAAACCATTAAAACCTACATATGATGCTCCCTTTCCTGTCATTTCATGACATGAAAAATATTTCACTATTAAAAGGAAGTGCAAACACATAAATGTGTCAGTGGACAGACTTAAACAACTTATCTCCTGCATGAAAAATGGGAATCAGAGAAGCAACTTCCAAACTCTTCCAAGGACACTGAGCCACAACATCCCACAGAGGAACCATCTCCAAATATCAGAGTATCGAAGTCAGGACTAATTATAAGGCTCCCACATCGATTCTTAGAGCAGTTGTCTCCGTGGAGCCATCACAAAAAGTTTTTGTAATTATTTTGTATCATATCTTTTGTCATTCCAATATGTTTTTATTGTTTTATGTTAATGTTGTGCTGATTTTTTTTTAGAAAATTCATTCATTTTCATGTATTAATTCGTAACCATGTTACTGGTGGGGGAGTAGTGTAAAGGCAACAGTGATGAAATCTAAATGGAATTTTTATATTTTATGAAGGTGCCAAGACTGGTAATAGTTATAGTTCACTACTGATAACATGATGTTATATCTTTAAAAAAATTTTTGTTTATTCTTTAATAACAAAGATGTGATGATTCTGGGATAGCTGCTTGGTTAAGTGAATAAAGAAGTCTTAAGCAGGCCAAGTGGCGTGCGTTCTTGGTGATTTAAAATTAGACTAAATATCGTCAAGCAACATCTTTTGGGAACTGTCGCAAATATTACATTATAGCAGTTATACAAGAAGTCATTTCTAAAAGAAAGCAGAGTGGAAATACACTTTCTGCTATTGAGGTGTCTGAATGAAACTGGAACACTATCGTTTTATCAAACTGTTTTGTTACATAAAAAATCAATGTTTTTGTCTAAAACTTAAACCATTTTTTAATATAAATAGTACCCATAACTGGTGTGGTTCTTCGATTTCGTTATATCTATTAAGGCATTGGTAAATAAAACAAAACAGTCCTTTCCATTACCGCAAAAACTGTAACAAACGACAGATAAATAACACTATTTTGGCACAAATCGTTATTTTAATGTGCCTGGTCTGCAAAAATAAGATGGCGGAATTCACGAAGTGCTGAAACCAAATGCCTACTACTACAAATAAACAGTATTATTTTAGAAAACAGGGAAATGATACCGCCTGTCCGTCATATGGTCCAATTTCTCACATGCAACATTGCAAAGACAAAGTACGGCGTCCTTGGCTAAGCGATATCTGGATATGAATTCGAAATAGGCGTCAGTTCATTTTTTTCTCCTTCCTCATTCGCTTGAACAGTTGGGACAAAATCTCATTATTGTTGTCTGCAACTCCATCTGTGACTGTTCCTGCCATCTTGAAAACTTATTGCCCGGTTAAGCTCTCTAACCAGCCAAAAACCTTCGGTTAAGTTAGTCCGAGTCTATTCGCCAGTTAGGCGTTATTCCAGGTTCGTGCAACGAGTTTTTCGCGCTATTTCGGCAATAGAGCTTAACCAGGGTTTGTACAACAATAAACATAACTGTGAAATACAAACTGAAAAATCTTCTGTGTTGCAGGTCACATGTAACAACGAAAACTAATAACAAAATAAAAAAAATGCGGTCATGATTCTGTGTAACTCTAGAGCTTTCGATGGTCTCGTGATCTGGCGAGGTCTGGCGGCAGTATTTCCAAGATCGGTCATTCTGCTGTAATTTATTCTGAAGATAAGAATTACAGTCACTTTATTACTTGTTTAGGTACATGGTGAAACACCCCATGGATATGGTAAAGTTAAAATTTAATTTAAAAAAATGAACGAAACAGCAATAATGACAGAAGCATCGGCAAAGGCATTAATTATGAACGCCCTGTAAGGCCCAGACAAATGAACAAAAAACATCATTCACTTTTCTTTGTACATGATTTTGTTTCACTCACTCGTATGTAGAAAGATCGTTAAGATGTTTTACGACCTACGAGTGTTTTGTTGTTGTGTTTGGCAGGAGAGCCAACACCGTTTTACTAGAGGAAGCCGAAAGGCATGTATTTTAGCTCACGCAGGCTGGCGTGAGGTCTGGAACAGGACAAGGAAATTAGAATTTAGAAAAAAACGGACGTAGCTGGTGGAATACTTAACTCTAAACCAATAATGGTGAACGTAGGTCTTGACGGTACATTATTACAGTGTCAATAGTAACTGGTACTGGCGCCTTGCTAGGTCGTAGCAAATGACGTAGCTGAAGGCTATGCTAACTATCGTCTCGGCAAATGAGAGCGTATTTTGTCAGTGAACCATCGCTAGCAAAGTCGGTTGTACAACTGGGCGAGTGCTAGGAAGTCTCTCTAAACCTGCCGTGTGGCGGCGCTAGGTCTGCAATCACTGATAGTGGCGACACGCGGATCCGACGTATACTAACGGACCGCGGCCGATTTAAAGGCTACCACCTAGCAAGTGTGGTGTCTGGCGGTGACACCACACTCCTCCCCCGCAAATCGGCGTACGGTTGTGGCATAAGGCTTCCGCCCGCCGTGGGGAGGACCCCATGTTACGTATGCGACGAGGTGGGGAGCCTAACAACAGGGGAGGCTGTGCCACCCGCACCCTGCCATTCGCACCGCGGGGAGCTAGGAAACGCCTGAAAATCTGCTACAGGCTGCACGCCAACATGCGGTGTATGCGCCCGCAGAGAGACAGGAGGGGCCGAAGGGTCGACCTCCATCGGATCGGGCCCCCCGACGGGCGAAGACGACATATGGTCCGGAGAGGGCAAGAGTTCCATGTCGGAGGACAACTGGTCACGGGAAGCGATCGGCGGCGCGTTACGCAGGGAGGCGGCCGGCGGCTGCAGCGAAGCGTCCACTGCGGGCGTCGCCGGCGGGAGAACAGGCGGTGGCGGCGGTGGCGGCTGCGGCGGCGCGTCGCCATGGGGCAAAATGGAAGGCAGCGTCGGGAACACCTGGGGCTAAGGCGAGCCAGTAGATGGGTCCCCAGGGCTCTGACCGGACGGCACCGTCGCATGAAAGCAGACGGCGAGCGGCAGATCCCATGCGACGACAGAGGCGCAGCTGGTTGAGATGCCGGCGCACCTCACCAGAGGCCCCCAAAACCAGATACATAGCGCGTCCGAGGCAGCGAAGAATGCGCCCTTCGAGCCAACGCCGTGAACCTCGGTAGTGACGATAGTAGATAACGTCGCCTGGAGCAAAAGCAGGTGTCTGCCGCTGCACAGGAACCTGATGCGGCGGATGTAGCAAAGACATCAAGGTTCGATAATGACGACCATGGAGCAACTAAGCCGGCGAGCGACCATCTCGGGGCTGAGAGCGATAAGAGGACAAAAAGAGCAATAACGCGTCCTCCCGAGAATGCGACTCTTTCAACTTCAACATCCGTGACTTGAAAGTCCTGAACAATCGTTCAGCGGCACCGTTAGACTGTGGCGAAAACGGCGCGGACGTCAGATGTTGAATACCATTGGCCTTGCAGAATGACTGAAATTCTGCGGACATGAATTGTGGGCCATTGTCGGAAACAATAGTCTGTGGAAGACCTTCAATGCAAAAAATAGCAGATAACGCTTGGATGGTGGCAGATGACGTCGTGGAAGACATCCGGATAACAAAAGGAAAATTACTGAATGAATCTACCACAACCAACCATCGAGTATTCCAGAATGGACCAGCAAAATCGATGTGTAAGCATTGCCAAGGGGAAGTGGCTTTTAGCCATGCAAAGAATTTCCGCGGTGGTGCTGATTGTTGTTCGGCACACACCATGCAAGAAGAGCACATATTCGTAATCGCGCCATCGATTCCGAACCAAGTACAGTGCTGATGAGCAAGTTGTTTCGTTCTCACTATACCCCAACGTCCTTGGTGGAGAAGCTGTAAGACAGAGGACTGTAACGAACGTGGGACCACGACCCTGGACTGATCATTATCAGAACGCAACAGCAAAACACCACGTCGAACAGAAAGTCTCTCCTTGTGAGCAAAAAATCGGCGAACCAACGGGTCCCCGATCCGTGACGTTGACAAGGGCCATTGCGTAGCAACAAAACGAAGAACGGTAGCAAGGTCAGGGTCAGCAGCTGTGGCTGTAGCTACACGACGAAAATCAATCGGAAACGATTCGACCACATCATCGGTTTCCGCATCAATGAACATGCAAGCAAGTTCGGAGGAATCGAATGCTCTATCCTCAGCAACAGGCAAACGGGACAACGCATCGGCGTTTCCGTGCTTAGAAGTGGACCGATACAAAATATCGTAGCGGTACTGCGAGAGGAAAATAGACCAGCGAATGAATTTCTGCGCAGTTCATGGAGGTACAGGCTTGTTCGGATGAAAAAGCGATGTCAAAGGTTTGTGGTCTGTGATGATGGTAAAGTGACGACCATACAAGAAATCATGAAACTTTGTAACACCAAATACGAGAGCCAATGCTTCTTTCTCGATCTGTGAATAATTTCTTTGCTCGGACGAGAGCAATTTGGACGCCAAGGCAATAGGGCGATCCATCTTTGTGCGCAAGCACAGCACCGATCCCGAAATCCGATGCATCCACCATCAACAAAAGGGGCTTCTGGGGATCGAATGGTGTAAGGCAAGTATTGGAAAGCAACGCCGATTTCAATTGGCGAAAGGCGCGTTCGCATTCCGTCGTCCAGACGAATGGAACACCTTAACGGCGTAAGCGATGAAGCGGAGCTGAAATGGAAGAGGCGTGCGGCACATAGTTGTGATAATAGTTGATTTTTCCCAGCACAGCCGGCCGAAGTGGCCGTGCGGTTAAAGGCGCTGCGGTCTGGAACCGCAAGACCGTTACGGTCGCAGGTTCGAATCCTGCCTCGGGCATGGATGTTTGTGATGTCCTTGGGTTAGTTAGGTTTAACTAGTTCTAAGTTCTAGGGGACTCATGACCTCAGCTGTTGAGTCCCATAGTGCTCAGAGCCATTTGAACCATTTTTTTTCCCAGCACACTCTGTAGCTGCTTCAAATTCTGCGGCGAAGGCAAGTCTTGTATGGCACGAAGGTGCTCGGGACTGGGATGTATGCGTTGGGCATTGAGTACATGTCCCAGGTAGGGCAAGTCCCGAGCAAAAAACACACATTTGTCCTTCCGCGAGCGAAGACCATTTTGTTACAAGACCTGAAATAATGTTCTGAGATTGGCTAAATGTTCTTCTTCCGTCTCTCCGGAGATCACAATATCGTCCAGATAGTTTGCTGTAGTAGGGACCGACGCACAAACAGTTTGTAGATATTGCTGAAACAATGCAGGGGCGGATGCACACCCGAATGGCAGTCGTTTGAATTGATACAAACCAAGATGCGTGTTAACCACAAAACGCGCTGTGATTCTTCGTCCACCGGTATTTGCAACTACGCATCCGCTAGGTCCAACTTCGAAAAATATATACCCGGGCACAGTTTGCCAAAAAGATCTTCCGGGCAGGGTAAAGGAAAAGTTGCAATCACTAGTTGTGGATTCACTGTTGCCTTGAAGTCCACACAAAGTCTCAATTTTCCCGAAGGTTTTGGCAAAATTACTAAGGGTGATGCCCAGAGAGAAGCCTGCACACGTTCAATTTCGCCTTGTGATTCCAAATCGTGTAATGTTTTTGCAACCTCATCATGCAATGCGTGGGGAACATAGCGCGCTCTGAAAAATTTCGGTTGCGGGTGAACTTTCAGTTCCAAATGTGCTTTATAGTTCTTAGCGCAACCAAGGCCCAATGCAAAAATGTCTGCAAATTCTTCACATAGACGAGAAACACTGTCTGAAGGCACAGTCTGGTTCACTGATAGGACCTGATTTACTACAGACAAGTTAAACAACTGAAATAAATCGAAACCAAACAAGTTCACTGCAGAAGTTGTTTGTCCTTTGTATGTTGCAAGAAGGCTGCACTGTCCTAACACAGGGATATCTTGACCGGAATAACTAGTTAACTTAACATTTGCGGCACGCAACGGAGGTGTGCCCAGCTGTTTGTACG
Organism: Schistocerca piceifrons; assembly: GCF_021461385.2. Lineage (NCBI taxonomy): Eukaryota > Metazoa > Arthropoda > Insecta > Orthoptera > Acrididae > Schistocerca > Schistocerca piceifrons. The sequence goes on along the minus strand of NC_060139.1, from coordinate 619,668,717 downwards.
TGTCTTTATTGATCAGTGAAACTGCAGCCCCGGTATCGAGCTGGAATGGTATCACTTTGCCATTAATGTCCAAGTCTACAAAAAGTTTATTGTCCTGCTGACGACAAGAGCGACTGTGTCGTGCAATGTGAACTGACACTGGTACAAAATCACTTGCGACTTGATGGGATCTCCGGCGATGTTGATGCACACTATTTGTGGGACGAACACAGTCCCTGTTAGAGAGAGTGGCACTGGGCGGAGTGGAATGGACTATATGAATTTCCATGGGCGAAGTTTCGCGAGCCAGAGTATCCTTGGTTCGATTCCGATTCCGGCGGGAAGCAAAGGGTCTGCAATGGTTGTGAGTTTCCGATCCGAGCTTTTTCTGGCAAACACTCTGAACATGTCCTTTTTTATTACAGAAAAAGCGAATAGCCTGGCGTGACAAGCAATTCTCACGCGAATGTCTAGTAGCACACCGCGGGCATGATTTTAGCACTGCATTTGCTTACCTGCGTGGCACACGTGGCTGAGAGCCTGGCGGCAGCGGCGCGGCTGGGCGCGAGGGCTGTTTACTGTTCCGTGCAGCTCGCCCGGCGGGCCGATTAACCTGACACACCGCTGGTGAAGTTTCAAATGATTCCTGAGCAAAGTCAAGTGTGTCCTGCCGATCCAATATGTCCATCACTTGTTGAAGGGAGGGATTGACTTGTTTCAAAATCCCTTATACGAACATCAGAAACGTTCTGTGCAATTGCATCATGTACCGTAGTATCTGAATAAGGGAGTCCACATTGACACCCAAAAGCACAATCCCTAGTAAGGCCTTGCAAGATTGCAACCCACTCCCGATTAGTCTGACCTGCCGTACATTTTGTACGAAAGAAGGTATACCTTTTCACAACTACATTGACTGATTCTTTGAAATATGAATCTAATGCAGACAAAATTTCGTCGTAGGACAGATGTGCCACGTCGCATCAGGGAAATAATTTGACTATCACACGGTACGTTTTCACCCCTACTGAGGACGACAAAAACTGGCTGCCGCTCGTTACCTTGAATTCTGAAATCCAAATTGGCGTGACCACTCCGTCCAGCTTTCCAGTGCAGCATCAAAAGGTCGAAAAGTTGGTGCAACAGCATGTTGTGGCTGCATTAGCGGTGGAGCGGCGGATGCCGCATCGTTTTGCATCGCACGTTGACCCTGGACGAGCTGTCCAAGGGCATCCAGTAAGGCCTGCGTCTGCTGATTCTGTAAGCGATAAAATTCGGACGGTACATCTGGAGATTGTGGCGAAGCCATTACACAAGTAAATCAGAGCAATATCGATAAGAACGCGGTTTGGCCTCGTCGCGAATGTTGTGGTTGGCAGGAGAGCCAACACCGTTTTACTAGAGGAAGCTGAAAGGCACACGTTTTAGCTCACGCAGGCTGGCGTGAGGTCTGGAACAGGACAAGGAAATGAGAATTTAGAAAAAACGGACGTAGCTGGTGGAATACTTAACTTTAATCCATTAATGGTGAACGTCGGTCTTGACAGTACATTATTACAGTATCAGTAGTAACTGGTACTGGCGCCTTGCTATGTCATAGCAAATGACGTGGCTGAAGGCTATGCTAACTATCGTCTCGGCAAATGAGAGCGTAATTTCTCAGTGAACCATCGCTAGCAAAGTCGGCTGTACAACTGGGGAGAGTGCTAGGAAGTCTCTCTAAACCTGCCGTGTGGCGGCGCTCGGTCTGCAATCATTGATAGTGGCGACACGCGGGTCCGACGTATACTAATGGACCACGGCTGATTTAAAGGCTACCACCTAGCAAGTGTGGTGTCTGGCGGTGACACTACATTTGTATTACATGTGATTCTGAATAAGAGAAGATAGTATTAAGTATTTTTATTGAAGTGAAGTGAAACCAAGTTGGGAGGAGTTCCTTCATCTCGAGAGGCACCAGTATCCTTGGAGTTGGCTGCCTGCGTCTACAATTGAAATGTAGAAGAGGAAGTCCATGGTCCTATTTCGTAAGAGTACAGAAGAAAATGACAAATATAATTAAAATATATATAGTGATGAACACACACACACACACACACACACACACACACACACACACTCACACACACACAAAAGGAAGCGACACAAGGTAAAGTGAATAAAGAATAGCACAATTTCGTACACGCAGAACATTTACTGCACTATCCTTTAATTTTTTCTATTTTAATTATACATCATTTTATTATTATTATTATTATTATTATTATTATACATGCAACACAGCTCGTTGGTCCAACATTAAATTCTTGATTAGTTGTCTTGATTGTTTCATCTGAATTTTGTTGTCTTCTTTTAAAACTGATTAAAATCTGGTAAAGTTCTTATCTGTTATTCAACCTTATGAGCTTCTCATTTGCAACCACCGTCGTAAATCATTACCGCCTCTCATACTGAAATAAAACATTATACAGGGTTCAGTCCAGCAATGTCTTTTGGAGGACAATATTTTCGTCTTGGTCTGTTACCATTGCTTAAAAATTGACCTACATGTTTCTTATATCCATACATACTGTATGAGAACGCATATCACACATTTGTTCAAACACAATAGGAGTTTGTGCAGTGGTAGGGTTTAATGCTGTTTCCTCCACTGTTTCAGGAAATTATAAGTTTATGCAGAGCCGTAGCATGTTGTTGTGCTTAGTTCGTAGTTTCTTGTGTATCCCTTGCACCCTCATCGCGCAAGTCCAATGTCACGTGAATGTTCGAACAAGCTCGATACCGTATCGAACGCTATGGCGTATCAGGAAATATCAAGGCCTTTCGAATGCGAGTATCGTTTGCCCAGCCCTATCACCAGTGCAGATCGTTACGTTTTGGGTATGGCATTTTCTTGTATACAACTGCCCTCAGGTTTTACCTCGGCATTTTTTGCGTCTGTTGGTTTTGTATTTCTAATTAACTCGCTAACCTTATTATGTCTGTTAATGCTCCTATTTGGGGGACTGGAACAGTCTATTTTCTGATGGAACCATCGCCTATTTTCCGTGAGGAACCCCCTTTTTGTCGAGCACAAGCTGCATCGGGTGGCCGCATCTTCTTTCTTGAGTGCTGATGTGATCTTCAGTCAACTAAGTTGTTAAACGTCTCAGATGCCGACCCCATATCTGGTAATGTTTTTGTTACTGCAGCTTATCTTTTGCGAGATGCTGTTAAACTTTGCTTCTCCGGATGGCGATTTTTCTCTGATAAGTCATCTTCAAGATGTAGAGTTGGGCAACACGATTCTTTTTCCCGATTCGATTCCTACGATTCAATCTCACATTGCAAATCGATTCCTACGATTCGTTCACGATTCATTCTAGTCTGCGGTGGCATGATTCTTACTGAATGCAAAAAGTTCTATATCTTACTCACAGATGGCAGGGCATGTCTGAAATTGTCAATGAGGTTAGAATCGAACTGTGTCATAATAAGATATGCCAGAAATAGTTTATTTATGAGTAAACATGCATATGACGTTACAAGTGTGATTCTCGATTTATACGTGTAATGCCTTAATTGATGAAAGGTCACGTTTGATTTGGTTGCATCTATTGTTTTATTTCAGTATGCCAGGAAAGATGAGTCGATTTGTGCGAAAGGTGGTGCAAAATTACGTGGTATGCCAGTTTGGTTGTGTGGCTTGAACGTATCTAACTACAGACGTCTGTTTAATAGTAACAAAATCTAGCAGTGAGGCAGACGTGGTTTGGCTCATTTCATCCTATATTTTCTGTGCTAAGATGTCTTTCCAAGTCCACATCACCCTTGTAATTCTTAACGCAGCTGACAGCCCTCCCACACAGCAAATTTAGCTTAACTTTCATTTCTTCTAAATACAAAGCATAGGTATTTTCCTTTTAATTTGTCTGACAACTTGTCGCTGTCACTACTATTTACGTGAGAAGACGACATACTTCTAAACAGTAGGATTCAATCGTATACAGCTACATTACTTCACTAAAATTTAATATGAATCTGAACACGATAACATTCGAAAACTCGAACTTGAAATTATTAATTGAAAAGCTTTTGTTTAAAGACGGTATTACACGCCGATCCGACGAGACAGGTATTGGTTAGAGAGCCTATATTCTCTATAATAGGCTCTGTAATATTGGTCTAGTGCGACAGCCATTTAGTGGCAGCACTGGTGGAACTAACAGAATTAGCAAAATGGAAGAATATCGTACTAAGAATCGATGTATCGTTGGAACTTTGAGTCGTCACGACTCGGAAACACGCAATCGTTCTTACGATTCTTCTGAACGACGATTCGTCCGTATCACTATTCGATTCTTGTTGTTGTTGTTGTTGTTGTGGTCTTCAGTCCTGAGACTGGTTTGATGCAGCTCTCCATGCTACTCTATCCTGTGCAAGCTTTTTCATCTCCCAGTACTTACTGCAACCTACATCCTTCTGAATCTGCTTAGTGTATTCATCTCTCCCTCTACGATTTTTACCCTCCACGCTGCCCTCCAATACTAAATTGGTGATCCCTTGATGCCTCAGAACATGTCCTACCAACCGATCCCTTCTTCTGGTCAAGTTGTGCCACAAACTTCTCTTCTCCCCAATCCTATTCAATACTTCCTCATTAGTTATGTGATCTACCCATCTAATCTTCAGCATTCTTCTGTAGCACCACATTTCGAAAGCTTCTATTCTCTTCTTGTCCAAACTATTTATCGTCCATGTTTCACTTCCATACATGGCTACACTCCATACGAATACTTTCAGAAATGACTTCCTGACACTTAAATCAATACTGGATGTTAACAAATTTCTCTTCTTCAGAAACGCTTTCCTTGCCATTGCCAGCCTACATTTTATATCCTCTCTACTTCGACCATCATCAGTTATTTTGCTCCCCAAATAGCAAAACTCCTTTACTACTTTAAGTGCCTCATTTCCTAATCTAATTCCCTCAGCATCACCCGACTTAATTAGACTACATTCCATTATCCTTGTTTTGCTTTTGTTGATGTTCATCTTATATCCTCCTTTCAAGACACTGTCCATTCCATTCAACTGCTCTTCCAAGTCCTTTGCTGTCTCTGACAGAATTACAATGTCATCGGCGAACCTCAAAGTTTTTATTTCTTCTCCATGAATTTTAATACCTACTCCGAATTTTTCTTTTGTTTCCATTACTGCTTGCTCAATATACAGATTGAACAACATCGGGGAGAGGCTACAACCCTGTCTTACTCCCTTCCCAACCACTGCTTCCCTTTCATGTCCCTCGACTCTTATAACTGCCATCTGGTTTCTGTACAAATTGTAAATAGCCTTTCGCTCCCTGTATTTTACCCCTGCCACCTTTAAAATGTGAAAGAGAGTATTCCAGTCAACATTGTCAAAAGCTTTCTCTAAGTCTACAAATGCTAGAAACGTAGGTTTGCCTTTCCTTAATCTTTCTTCTAAGATAAGTCGTAAGGTCAGTATTGCCTCACGTGTTCCAGTGTTTCTACGGAATCCAAACTGATCTTCCCCGAGGTTGGCTTCTACTAGTTTTTCCATTCGTCTGTAAAGAATTCGTGTTAGTATTTTGCAGCTGTGACTTATTAAGCTGATAGTTCGGTAATTTTCACATCTGTCAACACCTGCTTTCTTTGGGATTGGAATTATAATATTCTTCTTGAAGTCTGAGGGTATTTCGCCTGTTTCATACATCTTGCTCACCAGATGGTAGAGTTTTGTCAGGACTGGCTCTCCCACGGCCGTCAGTAGTTCCAATGGAATATTGTCTACTCCGGGGGCCTTGTTTCGACTCAGGTCTTTCAGTGCTCTGTCAAACTCTTCACGCAGTATCATATCTCCCATTTCATCTTCATCTACATCCTCTTCCATTTCCATAATATTGTCCTCAAGTACATCGCCCTTGTATAGACCCTCTATATACTCCTTCCACCTTTCTGCTTTCCCTTCTTTGCTTAGAACTGGGTTTCCATCTGAGCTCTTGATATTCATACAAGTTGTTCTCTTATCTCCAAAGGTCTCTTTAATTTTCCTGTAGGCGGTATCTATCTTACCCCTAGTGAGATAGGCCTCTACATCCTTACATTTGTCCTCTAGCCATCCCTGTTTAGCCATTTTGCACTTCCTGTCGATATCATTTTTGAGACGTTTGTATTCCTTTTTGCCTGTTTCACTTACTGCATTTTTATATTTTCTCCTTTCATCAATTAAATTCAATATTTCTTCTGTTACCCAAGGATTTCTACTAGCCCTCGTCTTTTTACCTACTTGATCCTCTGCTGCCTTCACTACTTCATCCCTCAAAGCTACCCATTCTTCTTCTACTGTATTTCTTTCCCCCATTCCTGTCAATTGCTCCCTTATGCTCTCCCTGAATCTCTGTACAACCTCTGGTTCTTTTAGTTTATCCAGGTCCCATCTCCTTAAATTCCCACCTTTTTGAAGTTTCTTCAGTTTTAATCTACAGGTCATAACCAATAGATTGTGGTCAGAGTCCACATCTGCCCCTGGAAATGTCTTACAATTTAAAACCTGGTTCCTAAATCTCTGTCTTACCATTATATAATCTATCTGAAACCTTTTAGTATCTCCAGGGTTATTCCATGTATACAGCCTTCTTTCATGATTCTTAAACCAAGTGTTAGTTATGATTATGTTGTGCTGTGTGCAAAATTCGACCAGGCGGCTTCCTCTTTCATTTCTGTCCCCCAATCCATATTCACCTACTATGTTTCCTTCTCTCCCTTTTCCTACACTCGAATTCCAGTCACCCATTCTTACGATTCTTTATTTAGAATCGTTCAAATGAACGACTCATTCACGAATCGCCACAACTCTATCAAGATGGCGTCGAAGGTAAAAGTTCGAAATGTGTCTCTCCACAAAAACGTAAATTTTGCGACAAAAAAGAAATCGTGTGAAAACACGCCACTTTTTCTGCAAGATAGTTCGACAGTTTCCGAAAAGTGGACAAAGGTGAAGTGCAGCGGCCGCAGACAAAAAGTACAAGATCAAAAGAATTGTGAAATAAATGTAAGCTTCGTGCACGACAACTTATTTCAAGTACTTTCCACAACAGATTGTGGAAGTGCAGTGTTTAGTGATAGTGCTCATGAACCATGTGAAAAGCAAAAGGATCTTGTAGATAAGCCAGAACAAAAGAATTCGTTGACGCAGAAAAATAAGAAATCCGACGTAAATTTAGTAAACAAACATCTGCCGACCTTATGTAGTTCCGATGGATTATCGGCTTGTGTGAAAAAGGAAGAGGAAATAAACAGCTGTTAGGCCTACATTTTGTAGCTCCAAAACAATTACAAAAATCGAAATATATCAGACAGCCAAGGGCGAAACATAGCTACTGACTTTCGTAATAAAAGCAATGTGAACTTAACTTCCATGGTGAAACCAGGTGCGAAATTCTGCACAGCAACTGCAATAAGCCACGAAAAAATTCTTACATTAAGCAACAAAGACTTTGCCGTTTTCCTGGCGGGAACAAACGACGTCGCAAGAAACGAAAAACAAGATCTGTTGCTTTCACTAAAAATGCGACTGTATGAACTAAGATGTACTAACGTCATTGTATTTTCAGTACCACATCGTCATGACCTAGCAGAATGGTCCTGCGTTAACAAAGAAGTGGAAAGTGCAAATAGTGAGATGAAACAGATATGCAAACGATTCGAAAATGTGACTTTCATTGATATAAGCAAACTAAGAAGGAGATTCCATACTAGACATGGTTTCCACTTAAATAGATTAGGAAAAATTTTCGTAATTGCAAAAATAATAGAAATAGTAAATGCCAAAACGAAAGTAAGTTGTGACACTTCAAACGTAATTCCCCTCAAGGACAAGACCCACAAACTACTTGGTGAATCTGAAAATGAAGCATCTTCACTACAAGACAAGTGTGATGTTCTGACATTGCAAGAAAACACCCCAAATGCTAGCAGTTCACAAGGAAGCATATCAATAACAACAGAACCAACACCTGAATTATCAGAAACAGATTCACCATCATCATCATCAACGGGCAACAACAACAGAAATGACAGTATCAATGACACTGGGAGCTACACCAGCAACAGCAGCAAGCAACTCACCATATCCCAGTGAACGACCTACAAGGTGCAGAAAACCTGTCCTTCTGGAGGATTTTTGGTACCTCACCAGGGCATGGAACGGAGTATGACACCACAAAATGTAAATACAAATGTAACCAGTTCTCATCCTCATCACCTGCAGATTCTAAGCTTAAACATTCAGTGTCTTAGAAATAAATCATTAGAACTTGAGGTAGCTATGAACAGTGCAAATATTGACTGCATGTGCATTGTGGAGCATTGGTGCAGAAGTTTTGAACTAAGTAGCATTAATATTCATCCATTTAAGTTGGCAAGCCATTATTGTAGAAAAAATACAAAAAATGGAGGTGTATGTATATTTACCAAACCAAGTATCAGCTATAAAAGAAGGTGTGAAGCTGAATCATTGAGTGTGGAAAATCATTTTGAAGCTGCAGCTGTGCAGTTGAATTAAATACAGGGAATAGTCATAGTCATAGCAAAATACAGACCACCTACTGGTGATGCAGACGTATTCTTTATCCAATTAGAAATATTGCTTAACACTCTGTTCACTGATAGAGCCACTGTAGTTGTGTGTGGGGACTTCAATATTAATCTTATGAGTGAAAGTAGGCTAAAATATCAGTTCCTAAATCTGTTATGTAGTTTCAACCTGCTTCCACACATACACACACCCACAAGAATACAAATAATACAATCAGTCTTATTGATAATATATTTTTAAATGTAGGATGCACAGAAGTTGAAGTGACAAATACTGATTTGGGATTAACAGACCACAATGCTCTTGTCCTCAAAATCCCTTCAACGCTACTGAAAGAGAAAAAACACACTTCATGTATAAAAGAAATTTTTCTACAGAGAACTGTGTAGAATTCATAAATATGCTAACTAATGAGGCTTGGGCAGAAGTACTATTCCTAACAAATACAAAAGATGCATATAACACATTTTCTTCCATTTTCATTGGATATTTTGAAATGTGTTTTCCAAAAAAGCTGTCAAAAATCAGGTCACATGGCAATACAAAGCCAAGTTCTTGGATCACAGCTGGCATCAAAACTTCCTGTGGAACTCTAAAGAGACTAATTTCCAAAATGAAAACATCCACAGACCCACAATTCATAGAATATGTCATGAATTACAAGAGAGTATATAGAAAAGTAATTGCTAAAGCAAAATTCATGAGTAATGATAGTTTTATAAGACAGTCTGAAAACAAATCAAAAGCCATATGGGGCATTGTGAAGACTGAAACGGGGATGAGTTGTGAAAACCAGGACATTAGCCTCAAAAATTTAAAAAAATGTCAATATTAATAAACAAGATTTGCCAAATTATATTAACAATTATTTCATAAATGCAACAACTCATTAAGCTTAAAATTTACAAATGAAGAAAAACCTGAATATCCAAAAACAGCTTGTAGGATGAGGGTAGAGCCAACAAATGAGGGTGAAGTGTTGAAAGTGATACAAAGCTTGAAACCCAAAATGTTGGCTGGCATAGATGAGGTGCCTGTGTCAATCATAACAAGGACAGCACCACAAATCACAAAGCCCTTTGCAAACATAGCCAATTTATCATTCAGTGAAGGAGCTATTCCAGAAAGGCTGAAAATTTCAAAAGTGAAGCCATTATTTAAAAATGGCGACAAGCATAAGGTAGAAAACTATCGCCCAATATCTCTCCTCCCAGCATTTTCAAAAATATTAGAAAAACTGATGAAGCACTGAATCAACAAATATATAAATGACCATAATTTAATTAACAGAAATCAGCATGGCTTCCAAGCACGTAAAAATACCGAAACAGCAGTAATGTGCTACACTGAACAAATAATCAAAAATCTAGAAAAAGATTATTGTGTAGTAGGAGTAAATTTAGACCTCTCCAAAACTTTTGACACGGTGAACCAGACCAAGCGAGGTGGCGCAGTGGTTAGACACTGGACTCGCATTCGGGAGGACGACGGTTCAATCCCGCGTCCGGCCATCCTGATTTAGGTTTTCCGTGATTTCCCTAAATCACTCCAGGCAAATGCCGGGATGGTTCCTCTGAAAGGGCACGGCCGACTTCCTTCCCCATCCTTCCCGAATTCGATGAGACCAATGACCATGCAGTCTGGTCTCCTTCCCCAAAACAACCAACCAACAACCAACGGTAAACCAGGACATTCTCTTAGAAAAATTGGAATTGTTGGGTATACATGGGATAGGAAAAAAAATGGTTTGAATCATACCTAAAAAAACAGAACATAGGTTGTAGGACTGACATTAACTTACTCCAACCACAAAATAAATTCAGTATCAGAGGAAAAAAATGTAGAAATAGGAGTACCACAAGGCAGCATCTTAGGGCCCATATTGTTTCTTGTCTATATAAATGATTTTCACAACTCAGATGATGCAGCCAAAGCAATAATATTTGCGGATGATGCTAGTGTGATAATAAGTGCACCAAAGCAGTTGCTACCAACAACTCCTGATAAAGTTCAAATTACATCCACTCTTGGCTCAATGCAAACAGGTTGACATTGAATGTAAATGAAACAAATTATATGCAGTTTGGGAAAAGATGTCAAAATGTAAATCTTGATCTGGTGTGGGGTGACAAAGCCTTAGACAGAGTGACATCCACAAAATTGCTGGGGATTCATGTGGATGAAAACTTAAATTTTAATGACCATGTAATAAAACTTGCACAGAAACTTAATTCAGCCTGTTTTGCTCTCAGAATTATTGCAAATGTTTGTACCTCAGAGGGTGCCAGAATGGCATATTTCGGCTATTTTCAATCTCTTGCCACATACGGAATAATATTTTGGGGTTCCACAACAGGGCGCCTAAAACAAATTTTTTTGTTGCAGAAGAGGGCCATCCGAATAATAACTCACAGTCATCCACAGACACACTGCAAACCCATATTCAAAAAGCTTAGAATACTTACTATACCAACATTATACATATACAAATGTGTATTGTATGTCAGGACCCACATTGCAGATTTTCAGACAAATGCCGACTTTCATAACTACAATACCCGTAATAGCGCAGCACTCCATACACAGTGAACAAAAAGAACGAATACACAAAGGCATGTGAGCCATATCGCTGCAAAACTGTACAACGCACTGCCAGTCAACATCAGGCAGTTAGAAGATGATAACAAATTTAAAACAGAATTTAAAAAATTTCTAGTAGACCAATGTTTTTATTGTGTAAATGACTATGTAGCTCAATAAATTTTTTCTGATGATATTTATAAAGGCAAAATGGAAAATACTCAATATGTACCTAATCATTCATTACATTACATACTTAAAGGACAGCTGTTGTGTGATGTAAATATATGCTTAAGCAGTGTGGTGTGTATAAGGACTTGCCGTTTAGGGTGACAAAACCAAAGCCTTATGAAAAACAGACTATGCATTGAAAATAACAAGCAGGGGTGTATATAGGCTATATTACTTACATTGTATTATTATTAACCTCATTGTATTATTTTGTTTTGTACTTTTTTACGTATATATTGTTTGTGTCCATTTCTTTGAAATGGCTTGACAACATCCATACAATATTTATGGTCAACGGATGGATAAATAAAATAAATAAATGGGCCCCACTGGCAATATTTGCCAAAGTATTGAGTCTTCCTCACCGTATCTCCAGTGACCATGGCGGAAATTCCACGTTAAATGTTTATTTGACAGGAACTTGATTTATTCTCTCTTTTTGGATACTGGAAGAGAATATATCGTGTTTGCTAACCAAAGATGAAGGACGCCTGAATCAACCACAGTTATATATTATGGGACGTGCGTCTCGCGGGCCCCGAGGAATCGCTTCATGACGTCATCAGTAAGGCTGAAAGCGTGACAGCGCTGCCTGGTGACTAGACCTGTAAACAGCTCTGTTGACGTAAGTGACGTCACACGTTGGCCACAGCGTTTGTACAGACTTGCCATTAGCTATTGTTTTGGAACGTCAAATCAATCCAGATTGTTTGAATGAAGCTTCCACTAACAGAATTAAATGTAGAAACAAGGTTTGAATGCGAATAATCTGGATTATGGTGACATAATAATCCGCAGCGTAGTCAAAGTTACACATTAGAGTCTTACATGATTGATTGAAGCCAACTGATAACAAATTATTGGTCGAAAGGCAGAGTGATTTATAGCACAACACATATTACGCATTGAGGACAATGTGTCTAAATGTTTTTAACGTATTAACTGCAGCTTACCAATGTAGGCTAACTACCACTGAGATGTTTGCAGCACGAATTTGTCTTTGAACCCATACCAGCAGTAGCAAATGCGGAAAAACAAATCAAGTATGGTAAAGGATACGTAGTGGAACGCCCATTGCATTTTTCCAGTTTGTGTACGATATCTGTAAATAATATGCGTCAAAACACGTCGGATGATTGTTCATTTTCTAATATATGTTTTTTGGGATGACCCAGTAGTTTTATTTTTTCATTATGAGAAATGCATTAAATGTGGGAAAGTGCATTTAAATACGCCGCAAACAAATATTAGGCAAAGCCACACGTCTGTCTGTTATCACAACCGTTATTTCTCATTCACTGTGTTCCACAACTGTCGACGAAATTATCGCTTTTCAACCTAATGTAGACCTCAGACTATGCTACAAATAGTTATTACTCCAGCCAAGGTTTCTAGGGAAAGGGGGCGAAATCCAGTATAGTGCTCTAGCCCAGATATGTGCTCTTGCCCAGTGTGTGTTACCGATATGCGTAAATTTTGATCGCTGTTTTTCTGTAAACAAACAGCTATATGCCAATCACATCTCCCTGTATGTAGTTTCTCAAAAATCCAGTTTATGTGATCTTAAGATAAAAAGAGCTCAATGAGGGAATATTAATCGATCCAAGCAGTAAGCCTACTGACATCTCCAAATTGTAAGACTGCTATAGATGCAAGTCACTGATTGTCAGAGTGTATCAGCGGGACAAAACATTTGAAGTAAATCACAAAGCTTAGTTAGTTCAATGATTACTTCTTAATGTAGTAGGCAGTCACAATTTTCTTCCATATTTTGATGTACATACATACTACACAAGCAACCAAATGGTACCTGGTGGAGGGTATCTTGTACCACTACAAATCATTTTCTTTCCTGTTCCACTCGCAAACAGAGAGAGGGAAGAAAGGCTATCTACCATCCGAGCCCAGATTTCTCATGCCTTCTAAATTTTCTCAATAGTGTTGTACAAAAAGAACATTATTTTCCCTCCAGGGATTCTCATTATACTCACACATAGTTTGAAACTACTGGTAACCTATATAGCAACCAGACTCTGAGTTGCTTCAATGTGTTGCTTAAATCTGACCTGGATCTCAAACATTGGAGCAGTACTCATGAATGTGTCACATAATTGTTCTATACGGGTGGTGTACGTGATCTTCCCCTCATTTCCAGTCACAAACTATATTCATCTTCCCAGAGGAAGGAAGTAACAACCCTGAAAGCTAGAAAGGTTTTTTTTTTAAGTGCTGTTTTTCTCTCATACTTTGTACAAGTCATTTCATAATTTTACAATGAGTACTGTCAGCTGTACATATAATGGTAACATTAAAATCCTGTTAATTTGAACCTTAGTGTTAACATTAACTAGCAATTGCATTCATGAGTCGAAACATTATGTTTAATTATAATTATAGAAGGAGAAGCTAATAAAATATTTTTTTTACTTTGTATTTTTTTATTACCTTAGGATTTTCAGTTTTCTGCCTTATGTCTAGCAGAAACCTGTTAAAGACTTTCAATCAGAGTGTGATATTCCATTCTGAATCGTAGGCAGGGATGTATAATCTATATGGACATTGTTTTTACTTCCAGTATTTTGCAAGTTCATTTCACTGAACAGAGTAAAATTACCCCTATTATGAACAACAAATACTATTAGGGAGTAAATATGTTGACATGTAAGTGAAAGACTCCGTAGGGCTCTGAAAAGACTTCTGTAAGAAGCTGCGCCAACAATTTTACACAATAATTTTACTCACATGGATAAAAAGTTTTGATAACTTGCCACATCAGATTTGAATAAAATCGCAAGCTTTTCATAGCAGTATGTTGATGATTTTCACTTATGGACCGTCTGACAGCAACTGAATAAAACACAATTTTAGTGCCATACGCGTTTCGCCTTTATTTTCTGCAAGGCATCATCAGTGGCCTGTAATATGTACATATGTTAGCTATTTTATTTACATTTTTTGTCACTGTGCCTATAGGTTATAAACAGTTCTGGTGGTTGGTATTTCCTATTAAGTAGTAATGTTTTGAACTGTACTTACAGGTTGCATAGACAGTTTCTTACATATTACGCTCCTGTTCCATTTTTGGTCTTGTTCTTCTTCCTATGAGCGCCAATTTGCTGTTTTTTCTGCATTCCACAGCACTATGCACTGAACGCTTTTTTTAATGCAATGTTTTGGTTTCTGAGGCCGACTGTCAAATGTTTTTGCCAAAGATCGACAAAGATCGAATAGTATTGCCAAACTGTGTGTGTGTGTGTGTGGGTTTTTTATGTTATCATTTCCTTTATTAAGTGTAGTAAGGAGCCTGTGCTGATGTGTGTTTGTTCATTTATCACATGTTTGTTTTCTGCTATGGCTTTCTGGATGTGGAAGTTCTCTTGCATTTGTATAAGATGTTTGTCATGGTTGCTTATTCTCATTATTTTCATTTCTTGTTCCATGTTTGGAGGATGATGGTTGTAGTGTTTTAAATGCTCTGCAAATGTGGAATGGTTTGTTTCATACTTCCAACATCTGATATGTTCTTTGTATCTTGTTTCAAAATTCCTGCATGTCATGCCTATGTATACTGCATCACAACTTTGACATTCAAGTTTATATATTCCTGATTGTTGGAATTTGTCCCTCTTGGTAGCTGGCTGGCTTAGGTGTGATTGAAGGGTTTGCCCAGGCTTATATGCTATTTTGAAGCCCTGTCTCTTTAGGATGTTTGCAACTCTGTGTCTTAGTTTATGTGTGTAGGTCATGGTGTACCATCTGGTTCTTTTCTGTGTGGTGTTGTCATTGTGTGTGTTTGTAAGTTTTCAGCTTGTGAGTTCTTTTGTATTGTGGAAATGTTGTGTTTGTTTTTATTTGTGTTTTTATTTTTTGATTGAGCCTGTGTACCACATGTGTGTCATACCCGTTGTTCCTAGCTATTTGTATGATCGTGTTCATTTCTTGTTCATAGTTTCTCTTACTGAGTGGGATTCTGTTTAATCTATGTAACATGTGCCTTAGTGCTGCAAATTTCTGGCTTTGGGGGTGGTTGGATGTGGAATGTATTATTGTGTCCGTGGCTGTTGGTTTTCTAAAGATGTTAAATGTATGTTTTCCATTTTCTTTTTTAATTGTAATGTCAAGAAAATTTATTTGATTTTCTTTTTCTTTTTCAAGTGTGAATTTTATGTTCTTATGAGCTTTGTTTATTTCTGAATGGAGTTCATCTATCTTTTCACTTGGCTCGTCTACCAAACAAATAATGTCATCCACGTATCTGTACCAATATATGATTTTGAAACTTTCATTTGTGGTTATCTTATCAAATATCAGATTTTCAAGGTGACTGATGAAAATGTTTGCTAGTGTTCCTGATATTGGGGATCCCATGGGCAGTCCATCAGTTTGTAGATAATATTCTTCCTCAAACTGAAAGTAGTTTTGTTCAGTTGTCAGTCTGAGCATATCTGTTATTTCTTTTATTGCGTCTGTGGTGAGGTTGCTGTGGGATGAGAGATTTTGTTCTATGATTTCTATTGTTTCTGTGATAGGGATGGAGGTATACATATTTTCTATATCGAATGAAATCAGTGATGCTGTGTGTGGTACCTGTATGTTCTGTATATTTTCTATTAGGTTTCCTGTGTTTATCACTGTTCTGTTGTTTTCTACTTTATAGTGTTTTGTAACTAACTTTTGGAGGTGTTTGGCTATGCGGTATGTTGGGGCTTTCTTGAAGTTGATAACAGGTCTCATTGGCATTCTGTCTTTATGTACTTTCGGTTGACTGCGGAGTGTTGGTGCTTGTGGGTTTTTCTGTGTTAAGTAGTATTTTTGTTTGTCTGTGAGTGTGTGTTCAATGTTTTTCAGTGTTCGTTTCACATTTGCCTGGAATCGTGTAGTTGGATCTGACTTCAGTTTTTGTATTGCGTTGGTGTTTATGTATTCCTTGGTTTTTGTGATGTATTGCTCTTTATCCATGAGTACTGTTACATTGCCCTTGTCTGCTCTTGTTATTAATACGTTGTTGTTTGTTAACTTTTGTTTTAACCTTTTCATAGTAGCTGCTTCTGTTTGGTTGCTCTTATTGTGTGTCTGCTGTGTTTGTTTTATTATGCCTTTTATTTCTTCTTTTACTAGTTCTCTTGTCAGTCCTATGTTTATTTCACAATTATTTTGTTGTTCTTCACGTGTAAGGATGTGTTCGGTTTCTACTATGAGCAGCCTCCATCACCGTCACCAGTAATGGTACTGGTGTGGTGTACTGTAGCAGCACATTAAAAGTGAAACTTCCTGGCAGATTAAAACTGTGTGCCCGACCGAGACTCGAACTCGGGACCTTTGCCTTTCGCGAGCAAGTGCTCTACCATCTGAGCTATCGAAGAATGACTCACGCTCGGTACTCACAGCTTTACTTCTGCCAGTATCTCGTCTCCTACCTTCCAAACTTTACAGAAGCTCTCCTGCGAACCTTGCAGAAGTAGCACTCCTGAAAGAAAGGATATAGTGGAGACATGGCTTAGCCACAGCCTGGGGGATGTTTCTCATTCTGGAAATATTAAAAGTGTTTCAATTGAATTGATTCTGCATTATTTCTCTTGCTCATGTCCTTGACATTAATGCTACCAAGTTGTGTTCTTGTACAGTAATTAGTTTCCATGTTATAACATGTTAAATATAGAAAGTTTAACTGTAACCAAGCAGTAGTTTTCTTTGATGACAATATCAGTTCCAGTGCACAACTGTATTTCAAAATCTGTCTTGTGGGGTGAAAATCCATTACTGCTGCTATCTTGTGCTGACAATGAGATGACTTTCATAGAAATACTGAATTATTTCATTTGTAATACAGTTTCATAGTTTTTGTAGTTGCTCATGACCTTTACACTTGCATGCAATAGATGTAGCATCAGCATACAGAACTATCCTTGAATTTGGGGAGCAGTATTTTGTCATTTACATAAATCGACAAAAGAAAGTATCCCAGTACTAAGTCCTGGGTACCCTGTATTACATATCAGTTATTTTAGATCAGTGTATGCCACTCGCCATTCTTAAGAGTGAAAACTGATTTGTGATAGATAAGGTTTTATTAAACTGTGAACAATTATCAGCATTATTACCCAGCCGTTTTCCCAGAGTATTTACTATCTCTCTGTACAAGTAATTGATAGAGATTAGCTTTCCCATCTGTAGCTTATAGCAGAAAGTTCAGTAACACCTTCAACATGTAAGGAATTGAGCACCAACTATTGGCACTTTTGCAACATCACCATAAGGTTTGATATCCCTACTGAAAGACGAGCAGAAATTTTTTGTTAATTGGTGCATAATAAAGTTCTTTTTTGGCATACCAGTGCTCAGTAATAACTGAAACATCTGGTTTATTAAAACATGCTATTATGTCCAAATCATTGTGCTTACTTCCTAGGCTCGTAAAGTTTTGGAAGATGATCTTTGTCCGCAGGTTGCATTGCCACCACATGTTTTTTTCTTTTTTTTGTTTGTAACCATAAATATCCTCATTAAGTAAATCAGATGTACTTGTCAAACTGGGAAGAGGACACAAAAAGGTCACACATGTACAAAATAATAATAAAAGGAAAGATTCAAAACGAGTTTCTTACAGCAAAATGTAAAACTTAATTGTTTTTGGATATATTACTTACTTATATCCTTCATTCAAAAACTTAAGAAGGCTGTTAGTTTAGTGTCTTCAAGGCATAATGCTGTTTCACTGAGCATCGCAACAATCAAGCCTGAGTTAGTAGTGTACTATGATACTACCTATGAAGAAATTGATGCACTGGATGTGAAGTGCACTGTTTAGTCTACCCAGCAGGTGTTCCAGAAGATGGCCCTGCACTATTCTATAGCATCATGAATATTTGTGTGGTATATACATTAGTGATATATTCATCACTGACAGAAAATTTAATAATCACATTTTTCCTTCAAGTTTCTGAAATGGCAGTTGATGAGATCATATCTGAAGAGACAGCTATCAACCCACACTTTCAGCATGAAGTAGGACTACAATTACCAGAATTCTGAAATGTGGATCTAATAAACCTAGAGTTGCTGTAGGAAAATAAGTAAGATGTGACATGTGTCCCAGATCAAAGATGAGAAAATGAAAGGTTGCTGTATTAGTTATAGCACACAAATATGCAGTGACTAAGAAGTGTGAAATGACTGTGTTCAAAGCTATGTAGACTTGTTTAATTCCTGGTTTAAGTCATTCACATTATTTCATTGATGTGTTTCCTGCTGCCATCCATTAATATCAGAATGTCAACAACTACTTTGTTACTTTAAAATCTTCAACATGTTCACTGTGGCGGACACAAAGGTCAATAAGAGCTACTAGCCACGAGCTTTTAAGTGTCAGCTGCAGTGAATGTGCAAAACAAGAAAATTTTTGCAATTTAATTTAAAGTCCTATTCAGCTTCCTTTTTCAGGCATGTTTATTTTTAAATATTAAAACTGATGAGAGTTTCATTACAAGACCCCTAATTTTGAAATCTGGATGACATCATCCCAGCACTGCAACAAAATATGCACCATACACAACAGGTTCAATGCAATCTCTCCTCTCCACAAATTTGCACCTCAGATGTGTTATATGTCATATATATGTTATACATCATATAATACTACAGTTAATTTTCTATATATCTGAGCAAAACGAGTTATTGTGTGTCCATGTTTATCTCATCTAGGCATTGCATCTTTCCCTTAACTTCAGTGTGCTTTACAATAAAATTTGTATGAAAAGTTTTCTGTGTAAATTACGTATTCTACAGCTAATGCTTGTGTAACCCAGTGTGCCATTCAGGTGGGTTTACTGGTGTGTCAGTATAATTGTCAGGTTTGGTTTGAAAGGGGTTCTTGAAATATATTCCCACATAAATTTTTATCTATTCTCAGTTGCAAAATATATTACACACTGTCAGTGCCATTTCAATGCAAAGATTTTAAATCATGCTGGGGAATATACCAATAACACAGTTGCAACATACCTCAGAAATTTAATTTTAGTTGCTTCAACCAATGACAATTACGGACCAAGTCTTGCACTGCCCTGTTTTGTGTATTAACCCGTTGGCTGGCATGAAGGTGCCGGTGGTCACAGCAGATTGCTCTGCTGGGGCCAGCACTGATCTCATGGTAACAACCAGGTATCAGCAATTTTACACTTTAATCTTACCGAGAAAAAATATTTACTTATATTTGATATCCCTTACCATTTCAAGACAATTTTTCGGTTTGCAGCATTTTTATTTAAATGACTACAAAGTTATTCATGAATTCAGTTTTAGATACATATTTAACATGATATATTTAACTGTGTAAAGGATAATTCCTGAAACAGTAATTAGCATTCTAGCTGTATCTTTTTAGCCAAGGCTGTACAGATGCATATACTTCACACTAGTTCCTAAACGACTGCTTAACACATTGACTACCATGCTGCTGACAGCAGAGCAGCACACTTAATGCTGTTTTCCAGACCTAATCATGTCAGGGCCAAAAAATGCAAACGATAATCTCTCAGGGAGTACTATAATCTAAGAATGTAAACTTATAACTAAAAAGGCCATTTCCAATTATGTCTACGAAGCAAATTGTGCTTTGAGTCAGTGATTTCTTTTGCCATAAGTGACCAGTGAACACGCATGCCATAGGATGGTGAATATTTATACTTTGCCTGTGAGAAGCAGCTATGCACATAGTCCAATTTATGTTGAAATTATCACCTGAGTATTGTAATTAAATTTGGTCTACTATAAGCAACATGATAAAGGAATCAAAAGAAAGACACACACAGAATTAATTTCTTTATTAACAATGCTCGGATTTCCACATCACCATAGAGGTACCAAGCTGGATGCGTTACTCGTTTTTTTTACATGGCGAGTTTCCCCAGTAGGCCTATAAACCATGAAACAGACAAAAAAGCTACTTCTCGTTGTCTTCTCTCCCTTGGACTTTCACTTCAGAAACTCTGAAACATCCATTACAAAAACACATTACATCACTCACAAACCTGGATTCAGTCACTGCAATTCATATCTATTTTACTGTCAAAAATACTGACTATGATCAATGATTAATTGTGAACATTCAAAATTTTTCAAATGTGCAGGTTACTGTTAGAATACAGACACTACACAATTTTTGATCAGGAAAAAGTTACGATGATTGCAACTTAAATACCGAAGCCATTTGTTATGAGAATACGCCGTTACCACAAATAATCCACATAGATGCATTGAAAGAAACTTGACTGAGTAACATAATGCATCAGAATACTATAGTCACAAAGAATGAAATTTCTGGGGTCTAGTGCAGCAGGGGATATAACCCGTCGGCTTTGAACAATGACGTCATTCCTTAGTCATAGATCGTAAGGGCATAGATAATAAAGCAGTTCTGTGTTCTAATAAGCACTATCATTAAAATAATTGAATGTAAATCTAAAAGCTTTTGCTGTTATGTTTCAGTTTCGTTTCTTTACTGATTGCTTAATGAAGTAGGATCAGTTTATTCTATCTCGTGAGATTTTTTTTTAAAAGCCAAAAACACTTATTAGGTACTGAAGGGAGCTGCTTAATACAGTAGGATCAGTTTATTCTATCTCGTGAGATTTTTTTTTTAAGTCAAAAAACACTTATTACGTACTGAAGGGAGCTAGAACATGAAGAACAATCGCTTCTCGTCTTTTGACAAGATATTGCTTAATAAAGTAGGATCAGTTTATTCTATCTCGTGAGATTTTTTTTAAAAGCCAAAAAACACTTATTAGGTACTGAAGGGAGCTGCTTAATAAAGTAGGATCAGTTTATTCTATCTCGTAAGATTTTTTTTTTAAGTCAAAAAACACTTATTACGTACTGAAGGGAGCTAGAACATTAAGAACAATCGCTTCTCGACTTTTGACAAGATATTGCTTAATAAAGTAGGATCAGTTTATTCTATCTCGTGAGATTTTTTTAAAAAAAAAGTAAAAAAACACTTATGCTTTTGACAAGATCAATGTTTATCTCTCTCGCATTCCTTTGTTTCTCAACATTCTCCTCAGCTCTTTCATCTCTGTAATACATGCTCTCTGGCGACTTGTGACGTCATTGTTCAAAGCCGACGGGTTGTATCCCCTGCTGCACTAGTCCCAATTTCTGTAGATTTACCATACATTTTACTTTTCTTGCGCATGTTAAGATTACTAACGGAAGTTACTTACCGTCCATTGTCTGGAATTTAAACTATCTCTTCTCGTCTGCAAACACGTGCTTTTGCAGCAAGTATTATCAATTTTTTTCCGTGATTGAAAAGCTTTATCGCACACAAATCCCGCCATCATATACAAATCCACAAGGCATCAGCATGCCATGTTCAAAGAATATCCGCGTTTCGAAAACTACCAGCGATATTGGCTTGCATGAGAGACGACGTCATGCCATGATATGACGTCATGATTCCTCGGGGCCCGCGAGACGCTTCTTACTATGGGAGGATGCGAAGTTCACCGGACTTGGATTTGATGTGACGTCATTATGACGTATAGACGCTACATCGAAAACGATAGAAACCTTATATCGACTATTCGACTTTTGTGAACTTTCGAGAGGTTGTGACAGAGGTAGCGATGTGCTCTGCGCCATTCGTTTAAATGTGTATTTCGTTCCTTGCTTTTAAATCGTGTATTGTACTGTGTTTGTGTCCTGTGCGTTGTTTTTCGTTTGCTCGTCTCTAATTATATGTTTAGCATTCGAGAGACTAATGAGAGAAAAGCTGACAGAATTCAGCATCGATGACGATGGGCAATTGCGTGGTTATTGTGAATCTCAAGCAGAAATTGAAGTAAATATTCATAGTTTTGCCCAGTTTTCCAACCACTTATTTAGAAACAATTTATTTCTGATTTTGCAGGTTGTCCAAAATTTTTCTTCAGACTTAAGAGTGGGAGCGTGGATATCCGATTTTTCAGATATCCTTTCTCAGTGGAAAATGGAAGTCACCGGGAATGTATTCCTGGCCCTAAGTACTACAAAGAAATGAAAGGGGTTCCTGTTCCAGATCACCTGGTTTGTAACATCATGCTATGTTTCATCTGCTTAGTAGTAGACTCTGTTAACCGGTAGCTTATAGTACAAACTAAGAAAAGTATGCATACCAGTAGCATTTATTATCTTGCATTATTAGGTTGCAAGAATTAAGATTGCAATTATGCTGGAAGCTGATTTTTGTGGGTAGTCCTATTATTAAATATTGTCTGTTATAAAATAATCTTTTTTTTATATAATGGATGAAATCAAAGTGTACTACAAAACAAACATATTCTTAAGATGTCACCACAATACAGTGATATTTTTGATTTGCTCTTATCACTGTCAATATATTGTGCTTAATTAAATGTACCATATTTCAAAACAGGTGAATTAAGAATATTAAACACTGGTAATTAACAACAAAGCTTGAATCATTAAGGGTTTGTGGGATATCGATGTTGCGATCTCGTGATAACGATATATATTGAACTGATAACGATATATATTGAACTGGTGAATGCCGCGGCATGGGAAACTGGTCAATTTCATTACCACAACCTTTATTGAGGTTTCACATTCGCTGGCTTCGCCAGCTCACAACCAAACTGTTGCCTCCCACCCTAACCTAAACCTTGGGCTGCGCTACAGATCAGTCTGTCACCACATTTTACCCTTTTTCATTTACGTAATACGTTCAAGGTGTAATGTTTATATCCACGCCACATTGAAACACACAATCGATACCTGGCTCCGTGGCAGTTGCTACATCGATATCCCTTAATCCCATAATGATGCAAGCGTTGTTGTTAATTACCTAAACACTTTTGTAATTTGCATATAAATTGAAATAGTAGGCTACTCAACTGTGTAATTACTTCAGTAATATAGGTAATTTTGAAGAATTCACGCGTGGGGCTACATATCAATAATTCGGCCAATGTCGCAAATTGTTTTTAATTTTTAAGGAGAGGGAACAAAAAATTTTCATGGGAGAAGTTAGGATGTAAGTGGAGAGTACCCTACCTTCTGTGATTTTTTAAAAATTTAAAACACTGATGATAAAGTGTGACCTTGGCAAGAGTGTCAATATGTAGCCCCGTGCATGGATTCTTCAAAATTACTGTAATATATAGGTCTTGTTTTAGCTAACATCTCTTACAAAAATTTATTACAGTTTTCTTCATTTGATAAAATGCTGACTCACATTATGGCATTGTTTTTTCCTGTTAAGTTGTAGCTGGTTAAATCTAGTCTCAAGTTAATGTTTAGGCCTGCTGGTTAAATATAAGGAATCATATGTTCTGTCTAGACACCCCTTTAGTAAATATGGCCCTAGCTTCTTTAAACCTGTGGATTTCCTCCACAGTGGAAAAGTAGTTGTGTGTTTATTAGTCTGTCTTTGCCTTATTTTGCATTATGTTGAATGTGTTGCTGAAATACTCTTATGAATCTGATAATTTGAGGTCCAAGCTAATGTACTTTTGTGGTTGATTTGGGTAGAGCTTCACTTTGAGATGTTCTCTTAGTTCACAACAGATGCTGGCCTGTGTGGTTAACTTTTAAGTGAGGTCAACCAAAAGTTGGGATTACACCCAAGTGCATTGATTAATGGTGTAACTGTCACTTAATCCAGCTCAAAAGCTTTGCACCACCCTGACATGTTTGTAGCTGGCATGTTACAGTATTTGATGGTGCACACTTGTTGGATGATTGTTTCAGAGTTGTTTACGTATTTTATTAGTCATTTGATGGTGTAGTTGAGTGTGTCATAGCTGTGTAGCATTTGTATATGTGGTTTAATAAATGGCCATAATGTGGAAGTGCAACTTACTTTTTGATCCACCCTCATATATATTAAAATTGGTGATTATGCAGGATTTAAGAATTTCTTGGGTTTTCTTGTTAGTGTCTGGTAATTTCGGATTGCGGGTGGTAGGTACTGCAGGTATTGCTTTAGCATCATTGATTCTGTTAACTTTTGATATTAGTTATGTGATTGAGTTTTGGTTTGTTGTACTGTGGAGTTCATTTTAGATAGGATAAGTAAAGGTTTTGATAACTGACATAACAATGTCTGTGTTGGTGTTTGGTGCTGTGGACTTCATTTTAGACGCGATAAAAGTAAAGTAAAATTTGTAATATCTGGTTTTGGGAGTTGGATTTGGGTTCATGGTATCAAGAGATTCACTTGAGCCATATACAGTTGAAGTAAGGGTATTGTGTCATCTTGGTGACACCACAGGTCAAAGTGGGTGGGCTGACTTTAGGTAATACCTTAGTGCTGGCCAAAATGTTAGTGGCCGTACCATTTAACTGTATTGTCGAAGCAATGCATTGCAAGCTAACTATCTGAGCACATATCCTGCGTGAATGTTCTATGCTAAACCTGTTTTAATACCTTCTGTGATTAGCAGCAGTCTGTTTGAGTAGGCTTTTTTGTACCTTTGAGTTGCTGTTTTTATTGGTTTCATCAAGGAGGCAAGTGTAGATTCATCCTTAGTTGTTATGCTGGAGTCAATTACATTTTTGCCAATTAACTTAAAATTCTTTTTGTGTAGTGTTATTCACACAGTTTGTAGCTGTCCTAGACCAGTCATTTCTAAATGTGTAGATGGTTTTTTCGTTTGTTTACACTGGAACATTTAGTTTTGAAAGCACTGTAAGGAGGAAGAAACATTTAAACCACATTGACCAGAATCAATAAAATGTTGTTTTTTTAATTAATTTTTGTTTTTTACTTCAAGGCTGACCGTACGAACCCCAGGAAGAGACTCTGTGTTATGGACACAAAGAAAAGTGGTTGCCCAGCTACATTCTCTGTTAAATGTATCCGGGTACACCCTGGATATTCAATTGAGTCAGTATACCCTGGATATTCAATTGAGACAGAGGGGGCTCATCCTAATATTAAGAAAAAGGTGAGTTTAAACTTTAACATACTTGAATATATTTTTTAATCAGTGTTTGTATACATTTAGTTAGAGACCGTTAGTACTTATCTGCTATAATTAAGTCTATTGTGTTACAGGTTTTGGAAAGCTTGAGAGAGGCTTTAGTGTCCCCAAATCAGCCCACAAGCTTTCTTAGATTTCATGTGGTTGCTTCACTAGTAGTCTCACACACACACACACACACACACACACACACACACACACACACACAGAAAGTGTCCAAGTTACTGCAGAAATACACCCTATGCTAGCAAATGAAATAGGAAATGTTGTTAAAGAAGGAACAAGATCGGTACCGGTAATCAAATTACATCTTGACAATTTTGTCAAGACAAATTTCAGTGCAACCACCATGCCAGATCATGACAATGTAATGTTTTATCCCTCAGATAAAACGATTTATAATCATATGTATAATGCTATATTGAAAATAAAAGACAACAATTGATCAGTATGCTCTGCAGATGAAAGTTAGTGAGTGGAAGAAAGAGTTGTCAGGTGGCAATATCTATTTTAGACCTTGTGCAGAGGTAGATGGAGAGGTACAGCCACTACTCTTTTGCTACCAGACTGCGTGGCAAGTGGAATTATTAAGAAAGTATGGGACAGTATGCTTGCTTGATGCGACATATAAAACCACTAAGTATGACATTCCACTGTTTTTCATAACAGTGAAAGCAAATGTGTGCTATTTAGTTGTAGGTTTTTTTTATGTTCAGGTAGAAGACACACAATCCATTTGTGAAGCATTCAATATTTTCAAGGAGTGGAACGTGGACATGAGTCCTGCATACTGGGTAACTGATTTCTCAGAATCCGAGATAAATGCTATTCAGGCAGTATTTCCCTGCTCTAAAGTGTATCTATTTTCATTTCAGAGGGAACAAGCTTGGAACAGGTGGTTACGTAAACATGTGAAAGAACAAGAAGACAGAGAGACAATAGTTAATCAGTGGAGAAGAGTTGCAGCATCGTCCTCCTTGCAACAGTACAAAGATAATTTAGAAAAAATGAAAAATCATCATGTTTTTGAAGGGAAGGCGTCTGCATTAAAATATTTTGAGAAACAATGGGTTCCGGTGCATCGTAGATGGGTGAAAGCTTTTGAGCACAAAGGCATGTTTGCCAATATAAACACAACAAATGGTGCTGAAGCAATGAATAGGTTGGTGAAATATTCACACCATCAAAGTACAGATACATTAACAGGTGTTATTACAGTTTTAGTCCATAGTTACCTCCCTAGCCTCATTGAAAAGTATTGTAAATTAAATTCTGCCATTAAGTCATACAATAAGATGATCCCTGTATTCCTGCATAGGATACACCCCACTTCACAAGGCATGTAATGAAGCGATATGAATCAGTGGAAGTTGATTTTAGTGCAGAATCGGTAACAATGGTAACTATGGGATTGTTTCCTGTAAACTGTGCAGGAAACAAAGGCTCTCATTACATGGTAAACTTCGAAAAACCTGAGTGCTCTTGTCCAGATTTCCAAAAGTTCAAGTATCCTTGCAAGCACTTCTGTGCCATTTTCCATTTCTCAGAATGGGGATTTCACAAATTGAATTTCAGTTATAGGACTAGTCCATTGATTTGCTTGGATGAAACAAATGGGTTTGGCTCGCGAAGCAGTTGCAGTACAGACACCAGCACTGTAACAAATGACTTGCAGGATACCAGCCAAAGTCATGAAACAAATGAACAGCACATTCCTGAAACATCAAATGGTAATTCAGCAGTGCGTCAACGGGCAAGAGAAGTGTGTAAGAATTTAATAAATCTGACATACAGTTGCAGTAATGAAACAGCTAATAAAATGTTGAACACCTCACAACCTTGCAACATGATGTAGAGTCATCAAACCCTACAGACAATGGCCTTCCATTAGCAGTGGCATCAACTTCAAAGTAACAGAAATATACTTGTGCACTCTGAAAAGCCAACAGAATGTGAGGCACCGAATGGTCGCCCATCAAAGTGCTGTCCACACCCAGTGGTGCTTAACTTCAGTGATATGAGGGGAACCGGTGTATCCACTCGGCCAAGGCTGTTGGCTTTGCTTTATACATAATAAATCTTTTGGCATTATGTATAATGTAGATTTGGCATGAGCCTTATGTTAAAAGATTAAACTGTAGAGGGTACTTCCCCCCCCCCTCCCCCTAGCATTCAGATTTTACTGGTGATGTTCATTTTTTACAACTTACATTGCTAGCAGTAGGTGTAAGTATTCAAAGTGCATTCCACTTACTGTAATCTGTGCAGAGCTGTTCAATAGGTACAAAGAACCACAAACTGGAGTGCAAAGTGTCTGAATGTTCTGTGATGCTTATACTTCAGAACACACACAGTATGTGAAAAATCGTTTGAATTGTCTGTCACTGGCAAAAGAATTGCAAGCAAATTGCACATAGGTACTGATGTTGCATGTTGACTAGGTGTAACAAAGTAAATGCAGCTTTAAAAATATTCACTTCAATTTTGTGTATAAGTAGTTACTGTTGATGTTATTTGCAAATACTTCCAGCCTATTGTGATCTGGCATCTTTAGCGAGTAAAATTGTGGCATTAAAGATAGCCTATATCTTAACATGTTCGCTGTAGCTGACGCTTAAAAGTATTCACACACATCTCTACCTCAGTGCTTGCAGTTTTGCTGTTGTATTGTTTGTATGCTGCTTAAGCAACTGTTTTTAACTAATCTAATTGAAATCTCTGTATTGTGTTACAGGTATGGAGTTAATGAAGAATCCACAGGGCTTTAATCAATAGAAAAAGTGCTAAAGCAACTGGAAACATATAAACGTTATCATTATCAACAGAAATGAAACTTTTTTTAACTTATTGAGAAGCAGACCAGATCATATACCCCCTCTTGTTCTTTCAGGAATGTGCTGCTTCTTTTGTGATTTCTGCTGGTATCCTGTAAGCCATGTGTTGCAATGCTAGATTTTGTATTGTAACTGCTTTATGTGCCAATTTGTGAAATCCCCATTCTGAGAAATGGAAAATGGCACAGAAGTTCTTGCATGGATATTTGAACTTTCGATAATCTGGACAAGATCAGGTTTTTCAAAGTTTACCATACAATGAGTCTTCAGTTCCTGCACATTTTACATGAAACAATCCCGTAGTTACCATCATTACTGATACTGCACTAAAATCAACAGAATTTAATTTAAAATACCTGGGAGGTAACTATGGACTAAAACTGTAATAAAACCTGTTAATGTTACATTTGTACTTTGCTGAAGGTGTGAATATTTCACCAACCTGTTCATTTCTTCAGCACCATTTGTTGTGTTTATACTGGCAAACATTTCTGTGTACTTAAAAGCTTTTACCCATCTATAATGCCCTGGATCCCACAGCTTTTCAAAGTAATGTAATGCAGACTCCTTCCCTTCAAAAACACTATGAATTCTCGTCTTTCCTAAATTAACTGCCCTCCACAGTTTAACAATTATGTCTTTCTTGTTCTTTTGCATGTTTTCATAACCACATCCTTCAAGCCAGCCAGCATCCCCCCCCCCTCCCTCCCCCAGGGGGCCTGCAGCACTTTTGTGGGCACATGTGTGGTGTCCTTTCATCTATTAAACTAACCAACCTCCCTGTGAAATAAACATAGATACACTTTAAAGATGGGAAGTACTCCCTGAATTGCATTTATCTCGGACTCTGAGAAATTGGTAACCCAGTATGCAGGATTTATGTCTGTATTCTACTCCTTGTAAAAATATTTAATGCTTTACAAATTTATCTTGTGTCTTCTATCTGAAGATAAAAATCCTACCTCTAAATAGCACACTTATGCTTCCACTGTTATAAAGAACAGTGGAATGTCCTACTTTGTGGCTTTGTCGCATCAAGCAAGCATACTGTTCCGTACTTAGTAGTTCAATTTGCCATCTAGTCTGGTAGCACAAGAGGAGTGGCTGTACCTCTCCATCTCCATCTACATCTGCACAAGGTTGGAAATAGTCACCTGTTAATTCTCTTCCACTCATTGATCTAATTTTGCAGAGCATCATAATCATTTGTAGTTCTTTTAGTTTCAAAAACTGCTTGTTATACAGGAATAAAAATGGTCCAAGGAGTAAGACATGTAGTTTTAATGTGATTTGGTCTGACTTTTTCAGCCATGGATTTGCTTTGCAGATACAAAAAAGAATTGTACATGCTGAGGAAGGAATTCTGTTAGTATTAAGACACTGTGAAAGCTCAATTGTTATCAAATTGGTGTTGTTATAGGATATGGGTGACAATGAAAATCAGTGGCTGCCTACAGCCTAATCCAATGACTTGTCATTGCATTACTGAAAACTCTAAAAGAAAGCTGAAGTACCAAACATGCAAAACATCTTCAGTTCTTTTTCGCTGTACTCCATAAAACATGAGTGTGTTAATTATTTGATTTTGTCATGGAATAAAAAAAACATGTGGGTGAGACATTTCATATGTGCTGTGATAACCAGAGTAGACTGTGTTCATTTGTCTGCTGTTTCTTCTGGTATGACACTCTTATCATTAACTGTTCCTTTCAGCCATGTGATTGCTTTGTGCACACCTTTTTATGCTATTTTCCATGAAATGCTTCATACTTTTACACATGATTGTTATGTTATACAGAAGTAAGCAATTTAATTATATGTTGAAGGGCTTTGTGCTCTTTATAGACTTTGGCAAGATATGTGTTACCTTGTGCTGAGTAATATGCTGAACTGCTCAATAATTGTTGAAATGCCTGGATGTGTAATTATCATTGTTACTGTGCTCAGATGTATTGTCACATACAATTAAGGTGAAACTGAATAAAAAATAAAGAATTCTCTAATCGTGGAATTTAGATTTATTTTGTGTGTGTGTGTGTGTGTGTGTGTGTGTGTGTGTGTGTGTGTGTGTGTGTGTGTGTGTGGATTGAATCTAAATTTTCCTTTTTTTCCCCCACCCCTCTCTTTGTAGAAGATTCCAATAGAAACTCGGTCCATTCTTATAATAACAGGCAGATCAGAAATTGTTTATAGAGGGGTGAAAAATGTTAACTTTCAGAAAGAGATGTTGTGAATAAATATTACAGTAGGCGTATATCTCTTTCAAAAGAAATGAAAGGATCGGGCTAATACGCCTTATTCAACTGCAACCAAGCGGTTTGTGTTCTTCTAAATTTTGCAGCATTTTTACTTTCCTTGCTCTTAAAGTTCCTCGAATATATTTAGGTAATAGGGAGCATAAAATGTCACCAGTTGTGAAGTTCATGTCCAAAACAGCATAAAGTTCTGATGTCACAATATGGGCAATAATGAGGCTGCTTAAGTACACAGTTTATGAATCTTATTTCATTTACATTTTGTAGACCATGCACGTAACTAATGTAACAAGCAAACCCTCAAAATTATTTATCTTTAATTTCCTCATAACTGTTATGCATGACACAAATATATTAAAACAATAAGGAACAAGATAGATAACTACTCACCGCAAA
Source organism: Schistocerca piceifrons (assembly GCF_021461385.2). Classification (NCBI taxonomy): domain Eukaryota; kingdom Metazoa; phylum Arthropoda; class Insecta; order Orthoptera; family Acrididae; genus Schistocerca; species Schistocerca piceifrons. Next base: position 619,637,856 of record NC_060139.1, on the reverse strand, counting down.
GATAACAAGTGAGCCCCAAACAGGCACAATGTGTCATCTTTGCAATGAGTCTATCTATCCTTTTCATTATTGTTATATTACAACCTGGGTTTTCCATTGTTTGACAAATATATTACATTCAGAAGAGTCAGTTGTCAAAATTACACACACAAATGTCTTAATGCCAAAGAATCATTCGACATTTAACCTCCGTATTGTCAACAAGTAACACACTGAAAAACACCAGTGTGTGAGGTTGTCTCTAGAGTATGGCCTTCAGATACTCCAGCTTTTAAATTTCACCACGGAGGAACACAAGTGCTAGTCTGTTTTATTACTACATCCCAGAGGTTGTCACATCATACTGCAAAGTTAACTTCTCATTTTGTTTGATTACACGAAGAGTACAGCATTTTACAGAAAATAAGTGACAAAAGAGCTATTATTTCTCAGATACTAGTCACTATACTCAACCGACAATATTTGCAAATAGTTCTATCAATAAAAATCTTGTTTCATTAACATTTCTTATCTGACAGTTACTTTCTACACACATTACAATTTTCATTGTACTAGATAAACAATGTTGAATGCTAGACTGAATAGTTCTGTAAGTGGCCACTACCGAGTGAAATGGAATGGAGAGAGAGAACTAAATAGAAAAATATCTCTGGCATGCTATGCCCTTCAGTATGTTATTTTTTGTGCCATGGATGACTACTTTTCTTATGCACATTTTCATATCACCGTAAGTTGTATGTTTCTGATGAGTATTCAAATGACTTTTATAAGGTAGATATCTTGATGGCCACATCAACATCAGCTATTAAATTAAAAAAAAGAGACATTTGAATATTAAAAGGTATTTACAATTTATGGAGGAACTCATCCAGCCTGTAGAAGCAACTAGTTTCTCTCTCTGTTAAGCAGTTTAAGATTGTATTTATTCAACAACACTGTATACAATGTATGTGAAAATACATGTTTAGAGCCAATTTTTAAAACTCCTTGTATTTCTAGGATTTCAATGTAATGTAGTAAGTGAAGGTAATGACATGTAGTCAAATTAAATCAGGCAATGCCGATAGAATTGCATTAGGAAATCAGACACTAAAAGTACTAGAGTATTGTTATTTGTGAAGCAAAATATCTTACGATAATCAAAGTTGACAGGATATAAATTGTGGACTGACAATGGCAAGAAAAGAATTTCTGAAGAAGAGAAATTTGTAGACGCTGAATATAAATTTAGGTGTTTGAAAATATTTTTGGAAGGCATTTGTCTGGATTATAGCCTCATAACAGTTCAGACAAAAAGAGAACTGTAACTTTCGAAATGTGGTGCTACAGAAGAATGCTCAAGATTAGATTCATTGTACGTGTACAGTAACCAATTAGGAGGTACTGAATAGAACTGGGGAAAAAAGAAAATTATTGCATTACTTGACTAAAGGGATCGGTTGATAGAACACATTCAGAGACATCAAGGGATCGCCAGTTTAGTACTGGAGGGAGTGGGACAATTTGGACCAACAGTGCCTTGATGATATGATGCCACTATGAATACAGACATGCATCAATGCAAGGGAACTTATTTCTGGGTATTTGAGATACTGGTGTATGCTGCAATCTGGAACACAAATTCAGAAAGTGTGACTAAATGATTTATAGACAGCAGAAACAAGATTGGACCTAAATAAATAAATTTAAAATTCTGCTTCTCTGTATGCATATTCTCCCCCTCTTTGCATTTAAGTTCCATTACTTATCTGTTTTGCAGGTATGATTGTATCCATGTGTGTTGGTTGGTTTGGTATATTTAAAGAGGACCAAACTGCTAGGGTCATCAGTCCCCTTATCCATGTGTGTCCTGACCCCTTACACATATGTTTTAATTCTGAGAGTAGCAGTTTTTGGTTTACAAACATCGCCAGCCTGTGCAAAGTGTAAAATTATGGCAGATACATGCTGTTTATGATGTACTGAGGCCATAACTTCATTTAGATAATCAAAGAATGCAGTTTATTTGGACCATTATTTCCATAAACTATGGTGCGATATCAATATGCTTAGTGCAAGCAATGTTTTATTTTGTCACATTATTTTCTTTCATCTGGAAGGGAAAAACAGTTCAAAGTTAATAGCAGTTGTTAACAAAAACATCAAATTTTTCATTTGTAGTTCTGATGGAGTCAACTTCTTCTCATGTTTACCAAGGTAGGAAGTATAGAAAGGGATGTATATTTTGTTCATTATAGCTCCTAAAAGCTGATATAGACTGATTTGAAAGCTGATTCCTGTGAGATTATATGAGTCTTGTGATCCAAAAAATCTGCATTTAAAGTCTGTGTATTGTATTTACATGGCATATTTGTAAACATTTTGTCAATGGTTGACACTAATACTGCAGTTATTCACATTTCTACATATACTGTAGATTTTAAATGTTACGAGTATGTAAGATAAGTCATTTTTTTCATTCTTCTATGAAGTTAATATCAAAAACCATGCACATAATTAGATGTTTACATATTTTTGTCAACATGTGAAGGGATGATTACAAACTTATTGACATGATCAACTTATTGCCTGTTGGAGCCCTATACAAACAAATGATAGGTAAAGCTTCAGCTACTAATTCAACTCTAGATATGGATATTTCACTTTGGCAGTGGATAAGTGAAAATTTTACACCACTTATTTTTTAGATACATACAGCTTCCTCAATGAGTCTGCATAGGTCTAAAGAAAAGACATTCTAACAAAAAGATATTGGAAATTCATCATCTTCCATTTCTTCTCTTTAAGCTAGTGTTCTGATGGCACAATACAGAAACAACTTGCATTTCTGTCTGTAATACCTTTAGCTGAAGCACTGAGAAATTTTCTTGTCTCTCTGGTTTGAAGCTCACTTGTTATACCACATGATTATATTTATATTGTGCTCTTTTATAAGTTGCAGGAGGCAGCTTTAAGTTTGCCCGCCTCTGTTGCTAACTTTTTGTTTGGTGCACACAGAGGTGAAGAAGAGGCTATCCTGCTAGATGTTCCTCTCTGGTACTTTTCATTTTGTTGATGGCATATGTACAACAGGTGCTTTTGCTTTGTATACAGTCTGGTTTCATGTATTGCACCTCTGCCAAGAATGGAGATGTCAACATCTAGTTTATGTATGAGTCAGAAGTATTTACATTTTCCAATTTTGTGATGAGGCGGTTTTTAAATTTCTCTATATGCTCTGAACAGTAGACTCCAAAGCTGAACTGAGTATATGATGACCAAACACGTTGGTTCTCCGAGTAAGAGACCTTTACTGGTGTCATCTTCTACAAGGTGCATCCAGCAAAAGTAACGAGACTTCTGCATAATTTAAGGTATCCGCTCATGTTGTGATGCAATTCGTATTTTGCATAATCTTGTCTTAGCAAATTATACTGCTGACATAAACCACATTGACATGGCCAGGTACATGCTAAAACTATTGTGGTTGTATACATGACATAATATACAGTACGTCTGGTTTATCGTACCACCATGGAATGCTTTGACACTGCATTCAATCATTTCATACGACAATCAGTACTAGACACTAACCTTTGGTTAAGATTACATTGAGAAATCCACTTCCCCTCGTATTTCATCTCCGGTCGACGACTTTTCTGCAACAATGCCTCATATTTTTCTTTTTAAGTTCGAAATTCAATCATTCTACACACAAGTCATTACTGGACACTAAGGTAACTGTCTCTGCGGTCCGAGTGTAAAATTACTTGGAATTATGGTTAATAAAAGACTATCTTGGGACGGACATATAAATTACTTAGCTAACAAACTTGCACGAGTTCTCTTTCAGCTATATAAATTAAGAAAAAAAAGTCAGCAAGAGTATGCTGCTACAATCTAATATGTACTGACAAGACCAATTGTATGGAACCATACTAAAATGTTGATAATAAATAAATATTATTTTCGGCGTAAGAATTCAATACAACAATCACACAATCTAACCTGCTCGGGACATAAGAAGACTTCACTTTTATACGAAACGTGTTGTCCGTGGTGTTTTCAAGGCCACGGTCAGGAATATTTCTATTAATATCCAGCTCTTTTATTTTGGCGAAATACATACACGCTGTGGGGGGGGGGGGGGGGGGTTACTGTAGCAGGGGATACAACCCGTCGCTGCCACACTGAGCTGTTTTCAGAATCGTACGTGTCAAAACAAATCACTAGCCGACGACAGTTTAGAATCTCGAACGTTCGTAAAAGTCGATAGGTGTGTTAATCGACTAAAGCGTATATACTATATACGTCATAATGACGTCACATCATATGCAGGTTGGGTGAACTTAGCATCCTCCTATATTATGTCTGTGGTACCAACTTGTGAAATGGTCTTGGAGACTCTAACCTCATTGGCGATTAAGATGAGTTACTGACTGAGTAGAGTCGCTGGTCTGTTTACATGGGATTGTTTTGATTTCGAAGCGCATAAGCTAAGAAAGGGAGGAATGTTGCTCGACATAATAACGCGAAAATTGCCGTCGAGATTGGTAATTATTCAAGGTAGGCTTAGTATGTTGTAAGTTTCTTCCAAGCGAATGAAGTACTCTGATACATTCAATTGCAAAACTTGTTTGTACGTTGCCCATTCACAAGCAAAGTATGTAGACAGGAAAAGTGAAGGCATGTAGGATTTAAGATTGTAGGATGCGGACGATCACGTACATAACGAAACCCATAACAGGTAGTATGACTAGTTCTAGTGTAGTGACCTTTCATCAGTAGTGCTCGGTAGGACACTGTGATGAAATGCACGTGACATATGACATCAGTTTCCGGTATAAAAGTAACTAATCTTTTGTTTGTTGTTGAAAGTTTATGGGAGTTCTAGGATTCTTTGCACCGTTGCGGTCTCAGTAATGCTTATGGAAAATGTGCCTTTTGTTGATAGTGGAGGTTGGCTTGATTTAAATTCCTACGAAATTATTACATACGAATGCTTGTCATCGTTTTTGGGTATCCGAGGCTCTGCGCAAGTGGGCTTTTAATTCCCTAAGATCTCGTGAGACCAAAATTTCACTCCTCTAATGCTATTAAAACGAGTAGAACACGTGGGCTACTGATGGAGGCTCCATCCAACGAACAAAGCACGTTTGAGTGTTTAGCAGTCAAGAGACGATTAATAAGCTAAGTAAAACTGCCACCTTGTAAGACGGAAAAGTGTTTTTTTTCCATTTGGGAGTCCAGCAGTTCAAATCCCTGCCCACGCCGCGCGGTTTGAGGCGTCATGTCACGGACTGCGCGGCCCCTCCCGCAGGAGGTTCGAGTCCTCCCTCGGGCATGGTGTGTGTATTACTCTTAGCATAGGTTCGGTTACTGTGTAAGTCTCGGGACCAGTGACCTAAGCAGTTTTGTCCCTTAGGAATTCACACACACACATTTTTTTCTCCCGCCCACCTAATCCCTAAATGCCTTGTAACGAAAATGCCAAAATGCAACTTTTAGTAAGAACTGTGGGCCGTACAGAAGCGTCCGATTCCACCGCCACCTTTACTCATGACGATATCAATATGACGGAAACGGCTAGTTCCAGCATATACATTCCTTGCGGGGTCAGGGATTTTCACCTGCCTCGAGATGACTGGGTGTTTGTGCTGTCCTCATCATTTCATCATCATTTGTGACAGTGGCGAGATTGGACTGAGCAAAGGTTGGGAATTAGTACAGGCGCCAATAACAGCGCAGTTAAGCACCCCACAAACCAATCATCATACTACAGCATATACAATATGACGACTATGACGTCACTATAAACATCCACCAACAAACGCGAACAAAAATAAAAATGACGCAATAACGTGTCGTTCCAAAAATAAAATGGAGCTCACGGGACAGTCGCTGAAAACTGGAAGTGTAGGCCAGGGACAAGCTAAATATGCAACAATAAAAACACTGCACCATCTGAAAACAAGTAATATCGAAAAAAAACTAAATTTTAAAATTTCGCCGCAGCAACGAAACCACAGGAATTGGACATTTCCCTTGACCAATATAGCTCAGTTACAGCTGTCGGTACCAAAAATTCAGCGCTTACAACTCCAAAAAGTGAAACCATAACTCCACCAACTCAAAAAACCAAATACCCCATGTTCCCTATATGAAGTAAAACACAACCAACCTACCATAAATATACAAGAGACGAAACATCACAATTACTAAACAATAAAACCAAAACAAAAATTACTTACCAGCTAAAGCCTCCAGCAATACTATCTAGGTCCCCCCCCCCCCCCCCCCCCCGCCACACACACACACACACACACCTCCTAAAGAAAGCACCTACTTGTGAACTTCACTTGTCATATCTATATCTAATTAAAAAGCAATAAAAATTACACTTATTTCTGCAAAACACCAAACTAATCAGACCTAACTAAAATGCCAAACACACAAACCAAAAAGCCTTAGTAGCTCATTGAAAACAGTTTCACAATCCACATTACCACACGAACTACCTGAACTAAAAACTTTGTTAGCACAATGACAACCGAAACTCAAATTAATCAAATACCACATGTTAAATTCAGCGAGTCTCCTTCAATCACCAGAGGGCACATCAAATACAACATCTACAAACACAACCAACTTAAAAACACCGTGCCATAGTGATGTCATATATCACACCACCATTATGTCACAGGTCAAAGGAGTTGCGTGGAATCTCTTTCCCTATTCTTCCCAAACCTGTGTCTGTGCTCTGTATAATCACCTCTTCCTTGATGGGACACTGAATTGTATAGGCCTATATATATTGAAATAAGTTTGTGATTGATGTTTGAATGAGGTGAATGGTAGATGCCAGCAATCAGTCAATCACAGCTGCTTCTGGTGGAGGGGAGAGGGGGTCAGGGAGAGACAACTCAAGGGGCAGATGTTTTCCTGAGGTAAAACAGTAAATAGTATACAATGGGGTACAGAATAAAATTGGGGAGAAAATAAATTTATGGAACACATTGACTGCAAAAGAGATTAGTTGATAGGACACAACCAGTGGCATCAAGGAATTATCAGTTTGATAATAAAGGAAATGTGGTTTTGGGGGGGGGGGGGGGGGGGGACGGCGGCAGCGGATAAAAATTGTAGAGGAAGACCAGGCTAGACTACAGTAATCAGGTTCAAATAACTATAGATTGCAATAGCTAGGCAGAAAAGAAGAGGATTGTACAGGATCGAGTAGGTGGAGAGCTGCATCAAACCAGTCTTCGGACTGAAGACTGCAGAAACAACATATTCAGTTTGTAACAGATGGTTTCACTGTTACACATGTTTGTCAGTAGAGTATTGTTTCACACTGGTGTTTGTGTTTAGCCAGAACAATGGATGAAATTGCAGTACCATAACAAAACTAAAGCAAAGTGATGTGCGCAAGCATACGATCACATGTAAATCCCCAAAAGTAAGATCCTCTGTCAGTAATGGCAAGAAGTCTTGAAAATCAACACTTAAGCCCACCATATCTTGCTCTCCTGATGCTGTTCAACTATTCAAAACACAACCCATCTTCTGTAGAGATAGTCTTTGAAATTTTACCCTAAGGATATTTATAAAGCTGGCTCTTCACCAGATATTAGCCAATGGCTAAAAGAGCCATTGCAGGCAACAGAACACCTTGCAGAGTGATCTTCTTCCATTCTCCGGGAAGAGCAAAAAACATACTGAGAAAGAGAGAAACTAACAAGATTTTAACCATGTAATCTTGCAGCACAATTGTAATGGACTCAAGGTGATCTTGCTACATCACTTAAGGCAAATGGGCAAATCTCAGAACTGTTCCTTTGAAAGGACATGGCCAATTTCCTTCCCTAATCCAAGTGGACCCATGATGTGGGGATAGCGTCATTGAAAAGTAGTCAAAACGTCCTCGGTCCCTGGCTCGAATCCTGCCACCACTTAAATTTTGAATAAAAATCATCAGGAAAGGTGGCTGAATACTTCATTCAGCCAATGAGCATGTCAACGAGAATGGAGGAGCAAACAGAGATTCAGGGCACTCTCTTGTTCTGGGGGGGGGGAGAGAAACTACCCCTAAAGGTGGAAGAATCAGCAATGATCAGTGGAATGAGGATGTAAGGCAATGAAAAGCACTGCATTAAAGGCACATAATGTGTATCTGCAGGACATGTGGTCTGTAATTTTAAAAACAAAAGTGTTATATGATGATGTCTCCATTTGCAAAAGATTCTGAACTAGTCCACCATTTGGATTTCTGGGAGGAACTGTCAAGGGGTTGGTGACCATGAAGAAAAGACTGAATAACCAACCAAAGGATAATACTCCAGGAGTCAGGGCATGGAATGTCAGAAGTTTGGAAGTGATAGGGAAGCTAGAAAATCTGGAAAGGGAAATGCTAAGGCTCAGTCTAGATATAATCTGGTCAATGAAGTGAAATCGAAAGAAGACAAGGATTTCTGGTCAGATGAGGATAGGGTAATAGCAGCAGCAGCAGAAAATGGTATAATGGGAGTATGATTCGTTACGAATAGGAAGGGAGGGTAGAGAGTGAGTTACTGTGAACAGTTCAGTGACAGGGTTGTTCTCATCAGAATTGACAGCAAACCAATGCCGACAACATTACTTCAGGTATACATGTCGATGTCTGAAGATGAAGAAATAGAGAAAGTTTATGAGCTAATTCAGTACGTACAGGGAGATGAAAATCTAATAGTTATGGGGGACTGGGGCTGCAGTTGTAGGGGAAGGAGCAGAAGAAAGGGTTACGAGAGAATATCGGCCTGGTGCTAGGAATGAGAGAAGAGAGATAATAAATTTCAGCTAGTCATAGTGAATTCTCTGTTCAAGAATCACAAGAGGAGGAGGTGTACCCGGAAAAGGGCAGGAGATACGGGAAGATTTCAGTTACATTACATCGTGGTCAAGCAGAGATTCTGAAATCAGATACTGGATTTTAAGGCTTACCTAGGGGCAGGTATAGACTCAGATTACAATTTAGTAGCGATGAAGAGTAGGCTGAAGTTTAGTAGACTAGTCAGGAAGAATCAATGCGCAAAGAAGTGGGATACTGAAGTACTAAGGAATGAAGAGAGATGCTTGAAGTTCTCTGAGGTCGTAGACACTGTGATAAGGAACAGCTCAGCTGGCAGTTTATCTGAAGAGGAATGGATATCTCCAAAAAGGGCAATTGCGGAAGTTGGAAAGAAAAACATGGGTACAAAGAAGATAACTGTGGGTAAAGGAAGAAATAATGCAGTTGATCGATGTAAGTAGCAGGTACAAAAATGTCCAGGGAAATTCCAGAATACAGAGATGCAAGTCACTTAGGAATGAAATAAATAAGAAATGCAGGGAAGCTAATGTTAAACGGCTGTGTGAAAAATGACGAAATCAAAAGAGAAATGAGTGTTGGAAGTACTGACACAGCATATAGGAAAGTTGAAACAACCTCAGCGAAATTAAAAGCGAGGGTGGTAACAATAAGAATGCAATGGGAAATCCAGTGTCAGACACAGAGAAGAGAGTGGATTGGTGGAAAGAGTACACTGAAGGCTTCTATGAAGGGGGGGGGGGGAGGCTTGTGTGATGATGGTATAGAATAAGAAACAGAATGTGATAAAGAACATGTAGGGGATGCAATATTAGAACCAGAATTTAAAATTGCTTCGGAAGATTTAGGATCGAGTAAGGCAGAATGGGTAGACAACATTCCATCAGAATTCCTAAAAACATTGGGGGAAGTAGCAAAATTACTATTACATTGGTGTGTAGAATGTATTATAAGTCTGGTGATATACCATCTGATTTTCGGAAAAATATCACCCACACAATTCTGAAGACTGCCAAGAGCCAACAAGAGTGAGAGTAATTGCACAATCTGCTCAACAGTTCATGTATCCAAGTTGCTGACAAGAAAATATACAGAAGAATGGAAAAGAAAATTGAGGATGTGTTAGATGACACAATTAGTTTGGCTTTAGGAAAGGTAAAGTCACCAGAGAGGCAGTCCTGACATTTCAGCTGATAATGAAGGCAATACTAAACAAGACTTATTCATAGGATTTGTCAACCTGGAAAAAGCTTTTGACAACGCCAAATGGTGCCACATGATTGAAATTCTGAGAAAAACAGGGGTAAGCTATAGGGCAAGATGGATGATATATAATGTGTAAAAGAGCCAAAAGGGAACAGTGAGAGTGGAAGACCAAGAACGAAGTGCTCAGATTAAAAATGCTGTAAGACATGGATGTAGTCTTTAGCCTCTGCTGTTCAGTCCATCCAATGACAGAAATAAAGGAAAGGTTCAAGAGTGAGATAAAATTCAGGGTGAAAAGATATCAGTGATAAGGTTTGCTGATGACATTGCCGTCCTCAGTGAAAGTGAAGTAGAATTATACGTACAGTTGAATGGAATGCACAGTCTGAGTACAGTATATGGATTGAGAGTAATGAGAAGTAGCAGAAATGGAAAAAGTGAGAAACTTAATATCAGAATTGTGGATCACTAAGTAGATGAAGTTATTTAATTGTGCTGGCTAGGTAGGGAAATAACCCATGATGGATGGAGCAAGGAGGACATAAAAAGCAGACTAGTTCTGGCAAAAAGGACATTCATGGCTAAGAGAAGTCTACTAGTATTAAACATAGTCTTTAATTTGAGAGATAAATTTGTGAGAATGTACGTTTGGAGCACAGCATTGTATTGCAGTGAGTCATGGATTGCAGGAAAACTGGAACTGAAGAGAATAGAAACAGCTGAGATGTGGTACTACAAAAGAATGTTAAAAATTAGGTGGACTGATAAGTTAAGGGATGAGGAGATTCTCTGCAAAATTGGTGAGGAAAGGGACTTATGGAAAACACTGACAAGAAGAAGGGACAGGATGATGGGACATCTGGTAAGACATCATGGTATAACTACTAGAGTGAGTTGTAGAGGGTAAAAACTATAGAGGAAAACGGAAATTGGAATACATCAAGCAAATAATTGAGGACATGGGATGCAAATGCTACTCTGAGATGAAGAGGTTGGCACGGGAAAGGAACTTGAGGGGTGCGGCATCAAACTAGTCAGAAGACCTACAACTTAAAAAAATATGTGAGCTTTTGTTCCATCTCTAATGACATCATCAATGGGACATTAGACTCTAATCTTCCTTTATGTAATGGGTTTTGTCTTTTAGCTAGTTAGTAGCTGTTGGCAAGAAACAAGGCTCACCTGAGACCACCAGACCTCCATTAGAAATTACTACATATGCTTTGAGAACTATATAAATATTGACATAGTTTCTCAAGATGTTTATTCATTGGTCCTGTTTGACCTATGTAGTGAGTGAGTGTGCCTAAATTCTAACCTAGAAGCTGTGGCTGTAAATATTGCATATTAATACCCATCAAGGCAATAGATGTAACACATATCTCCTCCCCCCCCCCCCACTCCCCACCCCCCCCCCCTTTTCAATGAGGTGGCCCTACTACAAGATAGACATGATTTACTAAAACAACTGTCCATCTTATTTCTAGGGGACTTCAGTATGCTCAATCCACTATTGAGAAGCAGAAATTACTCCTGCAGAGGTAAACTTGTTGAATGGTTTATCATGAATCTCGAATCTTTACATTCTCTTTATGGAAAAACCTACTAATTTTAGTGTATTGTATGGAACTTGCTCCATTATAAATTTAGCAGTTTGTAGTCCAGCCCTTACCCCCTAATCCAGTGAAACACCCAAGAAGACATTTGTGACAGTTTTTCCTGTGTCTTCACCTTTCAACCAGCATGCCCACCATGATGAACACCAAGATAGGCAAACTAGCTCATCTTCAAATCTAAATTAAAATGACTGAAACCAGGTGCTAAAAGAGTTAATTCTCTAAATTTGCAGCTGTATATGGGAAAACAGAGGCTTCCATACCACCTTGCCCACCCCCAGTCGGGGGCCATTGTCAGTTTTATACTGAAACCTGGGAAAGATTATCACTATCCTGATAACTATAAGCTATTTTATCTGACAGATAGACTACATAAGTATCCTGAAGGAATTTTTCGTGGTGACTACTCCAATATCTGGAGTTTGGAATGCTTGTGTGAATTCTACTATGTCTGTAGTTATTGATAAGCTTTGGTAGGTTGGTACTGACTTTGATAACCTTTCCCTGCTTAATAATGGCAGTAGTCAACATTCATTCTCATATTTCAACAGCCACATAAACCCAGTGTCAGCTTGCACCCCCCTGCAGGTCCGGGGGTAAGAATAGGCCCGAGGTATTTCTGCCTGTCGTCAGAGGAGACTAAAAGGAGTTTCACACGTTTTAGCCTTTATGTGATGGTCCCCTGTAGGGTTTGACCTCCATTCTTCAAAATTTTCTTGGAGAGTGAGCCAATTGGGGAAGGGCACCTTACATAATGCATAGTGTCCATCATGCATTGAGGTCTTTAGCCCACTTTCTCGTCATCGCATTTCAGTGCTGCTCATTCTCCATCTCTTGGCAGAGGACAGCTTCCTGGGTGCGTTTTCCACCATGCACTATGCAGTGTCACTTTCTGCATCGATGATGACCGGACCTGATACCCAGCAGGGTAGCCAGTCCGTTATGGTGGGGCCGCCATGTACCCTGTTGGTTGTAGCCCCCTGACCACACAGGTATCACTCTGCTGATGCCTGGGCCGTTAACTCCCCTTATATGCCAAGGGGTAGATGCCCATCCCCCTGGGACATCAGGACTCCTGGCAGTGGCCATCCTACCAGGTGACCTTTGCTGCGGCTGGGTGGCACCCGTGGGGAGGGCCCCTGGTCGGAGTGGGTGGCAACAGGGTGGATGACAAGTGATTGAGCGTAGCCCATCATCTCTTGCTGGTGGTGAAACACTAGCAGTCTCTAAATTCACGTGCTCAATTCAACGCACATAAGTACGACCCCAAATTGTTATCTTCCCTGGCCACACTATGGGAGGAACGTCAGGCTAAGGATGGCAGCGGATCTTACTTGCCCCGGTACCTTGTATGTTCGAGAGCTGATGGCGAATCTTTCATGATGATAAAGCCTCAGTTTTTTGTTGAGCATTTAGAGAATGTGTGGGGAGGTGGAGGGCTTGTCCAAAATGAGATCTGGGTCAGTCTTGATCAAAACAGCATCCTCTGCCCAGTCACGGGAATTACTCGCTTGTGACAAGCTGAGGGATGTTTCTGTAACCATCACACCCCACAAGAGCTTAAATACGGTCCAGGGTATCATATTTCACAGGGACATTCTTTTGCAGTCTGATGATGAGCTGCATGCCAATTTAGAGCAGCGAGATGTACATTTTGTCCACCGGGCTCCGAGGGATAATCAGGTTGCCACCAGTGCCTTCATCTTGGCCTTCTAGGATGATACATTACCCAGGAAGATCAAGGTGATAGTCTGCTGCTGTGATGTGAAGCCCTATATCCCTCCCCCAATGCGGTACTTTAAGTGCTGGAAGTTTGGCCATATGTTTTCCCGCCGTACTTCCAGTGTCACATGTCGAGATTGTGGACGCCTATCACATCCCAATACTCCATATGCCCCGCCTCCCATCTGTGACAACAGTGGAGAGCACAGTTTGCCTTGCTCGCCAGACTGCAGGATTCTCCAGAATGAAAAGAAAATCATGGCGTACAAGACTCTGGACTGATTGACCTACACTGAGGCTAAGAGAAAATTTGAATGCCTGCATCCTGTATGTGTGACATAATCTTACGCCGCCACTACAACAGTTCTGGCACCATCAGCTTCACCAACCCCAGTAACCTCTCAGAGCCAGAAGAATACACCTGCCGTCTTGATGGTGGGGGGCTTTTCCCTCCCTGTTGCTCCCACACTATATACTTCGGAACAAACAACACCCCCATCCCCCAACCATCGGGGATGCCCTTCCCCACTTCTAAGCTGGAGAAGTGTACGTCTTCTTCGGCTTCTCTCGCTAGGAAGGGGTCCGTTGGGTCACTCCATTCCCAGGCTTGTGCTAGTGGGAAGGATGACACTCAACAGTGGCTGAAGAGCTCAAAAGCAGCTGGTTGTGGGGCTTCACACACATCCTCGGTCCCAAAGACTGAGCCAGTGAAGTCATCCCAGCCAGGAAAACCCAAGGAGCAGTGAGAGAAATCCAAAAAGAAGGCCTCTAAGACCAAGGAAATTGTGGTGGCACCCACACCACCTCTACCTACAAGCTCTGTGTCTGAGGATGGCGTGGAGATTTTGGCGTCTGCCAAGGACCTAGGTCTCGCCAGACCCTCAGACACAATGGCTATAGACTGATCAGGCAAAAAGTCGGTGGCAGCAGGTACTCTGAGGCATAAACTGCCTCATTGAATGTTCCATTTCTTCCCAGTCTCACTATGACATCATCCTCCAGTGGAATTGCAGCAGTTTTTTCCACCGCCTGGCTGAGCTATAGCAGCTGTTAAGCTTTACATCTGCTATCTGCATTACCCTCCAGGAAACCTGGTTCCTGGCAATGTGGACTCTTGCCCTCCGCAGCTATAAGGGATATTACAGGAACCATAGCGACTATAATCGAGGGTCAGGTGGAGTTTGCGGTTATGTCCTAAACTCAGTCTGTGGTGAAACTGTGCCCCTTCACACCCCTCTTGAAGCTGTGGCTGTCAAAATAAGGACGACGCAGGAAATAACTGTCTGCAATGTATATCTTCCTCCAGATGGTGCAGTACCCCTGAATGTATTAGCTACACTTATTGATGGACTCCCTAAACGTTTCCTACTTTTGGGAGATTTTAACACCCATAACCCCTTGTGATGTGGCACCGTTCTTACTGGCCCAGGCAGAGATGTTGAAACTTTACTGCCTCAGTTTGCCCTCTGCCTCTTAAATACATGGGCCGCCACACATTTCAGTGTAACTCTTGGTAGTTACTTGGCCATTGATTTATCAATTTGCAGCCCAGGGCTTCTCCCATCTATCCACTGGAGAGCACATGACAACCTGTGTGGTAGTGACCATTTCCCAATCTTCCTGTCACTGCCCCGGCATCAGACCCATGGACGCCTGCCCAGATGGGCTTTAAACAAGGGGAATGGAAAACTTTCACCTCTGCTGTCGCCGTTGAATCTCCCCTACACGGCAACATCGATGTCATGGCTGAGAAGGTGACTACAACAATTGTTTCTGCGGCAGAAAACGTGAACTCTTGCTTTTTAGGGTGCCCTGGTGTAAGGGAGTCCCTTGGTGCTTGTTAGGAGTCGCTGAAGCAATTAAGGAGCGTCAGCGAGCTCTACAGCAGCGTAAGTGGCACCCTTCCCTGGAGCACCTCATAGCATTTAAACAGCTCCGTACCTGTGTTCGCCAACTTATCAAACAATGGAAGCAGGAGCGTTGGGAGAGATACATCTCGACCATTGGGTGCCATACGTCATCTTCCCAGGTCTGGGCAAAGATCAAACGTCTTTTCGGGTACCAGACCCCAACAGGTGTTCCCGGCATTATGATAAATGGCGTGTTATCCACCGATGCAAACATGATTGCCGAGCACTTTGCTTGAGCCTCTGTGTCGGAGAATTACCCCCCAGCCCTTCACATTCTCAAATGGCGGCTGGAAGGGAAAGTCCTCTCATTCACTACATGCCACAGTGGATCCTATAACGCCCCATTTACAGAGTGGGAGCTCCTCAGTACCCTTGCACATTGCCCCGACACAGCTCCTGGGCCTGATCGGATCCATAGCCAGGTGATTAAACATCTCTCATCTGACTACAAGCGACATATCCTCATCATCTTCAGCTGGATGTGGTGCGATGGCATCTTTCCATCGCAATGGCGGGAGAGCGCCATCATTCCGGTGCTCAAACTCAGTAAAAACCTACTTGATGTGGATAGCTATCAGCCCACCAACATTCTTTGTAAGCTGCTGTAACACACGGTATGTCGGCGGTTGGGTTGGGTCCCGGAGTCAAGTGGCCTTCTGGCTCCATGTCAGGGCAGCTTCCACCTCTCATAATCTTTTGTTCCTCAAGTCTGCCATTTGAACAGCCTTTTCCAGACACCAGCACCTGGTTGCTGGTGCATGAAGCATATAACACGACCTGGCGACATCATATCCTTGCCACATTGTATGAGTAGAGGCTCTAGGGCCAGCTCCCGATTTTTATCCAAAATTTCCTGTTGCTCGGTACTTTCCCGTGTCCAAGTTGGTGCCTCCCACAGTTCTATCCATATCCAGGAGAATGGAGTCTGACAGGGCTCCGTATTGAGTGTCTCTCTATTTTTAGTGGCCATTAACGGTCTAGCAGTAGCTGTCAGGCACTCCGTTTCACCTTCTCTGTATGCAGATGACTTCTGCATTTCGTACTGCTGCTCCAGTACTGGTGTTGCTGAGCGTTGCCTACAGGGAGACATCCACAGGGCGCAGTTTTCCGCCATGAAGACATGTGTCTTGCATTTCTGTCAGCGTCGTACTGTTCATCCGGAACCAGCACTTTACCTTAATGACGTTCCACTCACTGTAGTGGAGACATATTGATTCTTAGGTCTGGTTTTCAGTGCTCATTTGACTTGGCCTCCTCATCTTTGTGAGCTTAAGTGGAAGTTTTGGCACCACCTCAATGCCCTCTGCTGCCTCAGCAACACCAAGTAGCTGCCTCAGCAACACCAAGTAGGGTGCAGATCGCTCCACGCTGCTGCAACTCTACAGAGCCCTTGTTCAATCCAACCTTGACTATGGGAGTGTGATTTATGGTTTGGTGGCACCCTCAGCATTGCGTTTGTTCGACTCATTGCACCATTCGACTAGCGACAGGAGCTTTCAGGACGTGTCCAGTGACAAGCATACTGGTGGAGGCTGGAGTTGCTCCAGTGAAGATCAGACGTGCCCAACTGCTCGCCAGTTATGTTGCACACATTAATATCTGTCCTGAACATCCTAATTACCATCTTCTTTTCCCAACCACAGCAGTTCACCTCCGAATAGGCGGCCCAGGTCAGGGCTAATGATTGTGGTTCACGTGCGATAGCTTCTGTCTGAACTGGAGTCCTTCCTTTCACCACCTCTCCTCGAGGTCCATTCACATACACCTCCGTGGTGTTGCTGTAGGCCAAAGCTTTGCCTGGACCTTTCGTAGGCCCTAAGGACTCCATTAACCCTGTGGCTCTACGCTGTCACCTCTCGATTCTTGAAGTGTTCCGGGGCTCTGAAGTGGTTTACACTGGCGGCTTGATGACTAATGGTAATGTTGGCTTTGCCTTTGTCCACACAGGCCATACTGAATAGCATTCCTTGCCCGACGGCTTCAGTGTATTCACTGCAGAGCTGGTGGTCATATCTCGTGCACTTCAGTGTATCCGCTTATGCCCCGAGGAATCATTTCTTCTGTGTACTGACTCCTTGAACAGCCTATGAGCTATCGGCCAGTACTACTCTTGCTATCCTTTGGTGGAGTCCATCTATGCCCTGGACATGTCCCGTCATTCAGTGGTGTTTGTGTGGACCCCAGGACACATCGGCATCCCAGGCAATGAACTTGCCAACAGGCTGGCCAAACAGGCTACATGGAAAGCGCTTCTGGAGATGGGCATCTCTGAACCTGACCTGCGTTCTGACTTACGCCACAGGGTATTTCAGTTTGGGAGACTAAATGGCATAACAGTACGCACAACAAACTGCGTGTCACTAAGGAGACTACGAGTGTGTGGAAGACTTCCATGCGGACCTCTCGCAGGGAATCAGTTGTCCTCTGCAGGCTCCGCTTTGGCCACACTTGGACGACCCACGGTTACCTCTTGCATCTCAGTGTCGGTGTGGCGTCTGGTTGGCAGTGGCCCATATTCTGGTGCGCTGTCCCATTTTGACTGGCCAGCAACGAAATCTTGAGTTACTGGACTCATTGCCGCTCATTTTACCTGACAACGCCTCATTGGCTGACTTAGTTTTACAGTTTATTCGCGAGGGTGGGTTTTATCATTTAGCGCACGTCCTTTGTCCCTCTGTGTCCTCCACCCTAGTGCTTTTATGGTGGAGGTTTTAATGTGTTGCAGAGTGGCTGGCTTATCCTTATTATTCTCATGGTCGGCCAGCCACTGTTATCTGCTTTCTTGTTTTACTCTCTTCTGTTTCTAGCGTCTCTCTGTTGTTTTCTTTTCCTCTTTTGTTCCTTTTAGTGTTCATTGCCTGTCATTCGTTCTTGTGGTTTTTCCTTTTTTTCCGTGTTGTGTTATGTGTCTCGTCTGTTTTATTCTCACACTTGTGTCATTGTTTTATTAGGAACAAGGGACCAATGAACTTGTAGTTTGGTCCCTTCCCCCCTTCTTTCAAACCAACCAACCAACCAACCAACCATCAGCTTATACAGCTATCTGTCTACCACTGAACGGCTGTATCATTTTTACTACAACAGCACCCTTCAGTCAGATTCTCTATCTACCAAACATTTTATTTAATGTGGACAACTCATTTCTTTCAGTAACTAGACCTTCAGCATACTGGTAAGCTGCTACCTTATTTTCGTCGTGCCATTGTTGGCGAGCAGACCACCCCTTCATCAAAAGAACTGATGACCAAGCAGTCTCTCTTTCAGCAACAATCATAGCCATCATCCAAATGACACAGAAATAGTAATTAGTGTGTTATTATGTATATATTGGAATTTATGCTGATATTATGGGATAGTTTCTTAGTTGAAATCATCAGTGTTACTCCATCCTCAGTTCTTGGCATGTGAGAGAACAAACTTTGCTTTTTTGATCCTTAGCAACTTGAAATAATAAAGTGTATTAAAGTTAGCATAGAGCCTGCTATTGGTTATACTACCAGTAATCAAGTGAGCATGATTCTCTTACTTTCTGTATATAAGATTTATTAGATGTGATGGGGTTTCATTGTAAGCATCAACACTGGGCTAGTAATTGACATAACCACATTATTCTTTCTGAATGACTCACCTTAATTTGCATTACTATCTGGTTGTTTTGTTGTATGCTAGTGTAACATTCTGTCTACATTAGGTACGCTTGAGGTAAAAATAACAAAGGAGTGCAGAAGCTAGAAATTTGATTTAATTGTGGAAGGTGGCTGTTTGTTACTGAAACTTGTCAGCAGTAACAATAAGCAACCTGCTGATAATGTCGAGAGTTTCCTCGAGGGGTACATAAAATGTAATCTGGTGGCAGGCCTGAGAGCCGTACATTGAATATTTTGCGTAGTTTGACTGGGATACTTAACCAGGACGTGTTACATTACAAACATATATGTAAAGTATGAAGTGTAATTTCCTTTATTATTGTTGTTGTTGTTGTCATTGTTTCTATCTACCACATTGGATAAAAAATAATTTTGCAGATTCTGTTGAAAACACTGGAATATGCCTCTGGAAATCTTTTGTCAAACAAGCTACTTCAGGACCAAATACAGTGTGTATTTTAGCTCTTGATAACAACATAGCAAGACTCAAACCATGTGAAGGTGTGGAGATACTACAGTTCTTTGATTTTTTCTCATGTGAAGAAGATTGGACAGGTACTCAGTAATGTAGTTTATGTAGGTAAGCTTACGTATGAACCTACTTGTAATGACATAATCTTATACAAGTATTCATTAGTAGTGTTATACTGAAATTCATAAGACATTATCATAGTTTTTCCAGTAAACTGATTTTGCATTTTTGTGATCAAATATATTTTAGACTCGAGAGAGAATTCCAGCTCAACTGTAAGTTTGGTGGACAAATTATCCCATTTGGCTGCATCTAGCCAAGGAAAAGAATTTATATTGTGTATTGATTCACTGTCATCATTTATTCTGAAAACTGGGCTGAATCAGTGTTACAGGGATCTCCAAAACATCCTTTCATCATCAGTCTTAAAAGGTAAGTATGCTAATATACTGAACTGTTGGCAAAACCAAAAATAATGGTACCATCCATTGCTTTGACACAAACTGTTATCAATCTGGTGAATATCACTATATCGAGCTTATACAATAAGGTGACCAGGATGTCTGTTATTACACATGTAAATAGACACAAATGTGAAAAATATTTAATTTCAGAAATAACAGGAAACTAGTGAGGCAGCCATGAGAATTAGTGGGTTTTGGGTGGTGACAAACTAAATATATCATAATGCTAGTAACTTAAGACATACCAAAACAAATCAGGCAAACAAAATCCTGTCTTCAGCAAAACTACAGTAAGGAAAACATCTGAAAAACTGCTGTTGAACATTTAACTCGATCTGTTTGATTTGATGTACATAGCTCATTCAAAATCCACACTATGACAAGACTAGACACAACTAGACAATTCCACTATCTAACACTTCACTTGACATGTATAACTATTACGAAGTCAGCATTACCACAGCTCGCCCTTATAACTAATATTGAAAACATACCCTCACCAACGTTCATAGAACAAACCCCATGATATCTACCATTCACAATCCAGCGTAATTACCAACAACTAAAAACATAACCTCAAAAAAAAAAAAAAAAAAAAAAATGAAAAACTGCATTTGTACCAATTTCAGTATACAAGAAACGCACAATTATGCTCATAAACACACATACCATACACACTTCAATATAAAATAAAAACATACTTATCGACCAAAGTCAGCTTACATATAAATCGAGCAATCTATTGATAGCAAAAATTTCATCAACACAATCTCTTGAATGGTCATGCTGTACCTCTCAAACTAGGATCCCCTCCAGATAGAATGACATATGTCGTCCTGTTGACGGCTCCACGTACACTGATCCCTGGTTCGAGATGCAGCAACTTTGGTCAGTCTCATATGTTCTCGACAAATGTTAACAGTTGATACACTCAGCAATTAAACTGACCAACTGTAGGAATTTAATCATGCTTGATGTGTCGTCCCCTATTGCAGCATGCAGGGATCTATTTATCAATCCATAACTAACAAAACTGATACATAAACTTAAATCTCAACCATAACCAACACACTGCATTACAAATTCCAAACCTGAAAATAGATGTGCTGCTCAAAGCTGCCGACATCAAAATAACTAAAAAACCATTATAAACTCCTCCAATATTATTCTCACAAATAGCATTCAGGAAGTCCAATGAATCACTAACAAAGCACACAAACAATTTAGAATCAAACATCCCACACTAGAGAACACCAATTCAACATGCGCTCTGCAAACATGATCCACTTGAAATACACTGCACCACAATGATGTCCCTACACAGTTACTGCACGGGTCAAAGGAGATAGGTGGTACCACAAACTTTGGTTGATCCAAATTGTCCTACATTTTTTGACAGATTGTAAAATATGTTCTAGATTATCTGGCAGAATTAAAATGCTTTCATGAAATTCAAAAATAATTTAATAGGTTTCAGTTAAGAGTGTTAGTACCTGTCATTAAATAAATCCACAGTTCCTCTATTCTTGCCCATTTGACCTCATAATCTGTGTCTGCTAAAGACTGTCAGAATATTTTGCTCTTACCAGCCCCTTCCTCTGCACATATGAACAGAAATTAATCTGCGTAAATTATTTTCTATTTACACTTCTGATTCCAATCTGTAAATTTGTATTGTTGTTTATTATTATTTTATTTATCAATGGTAATTGAAAATTCACTGATTTCATCCATAACATTCCTTAATCTGTTATTGCACGTGCATCCCTGGGAGACTGTCATAGGCTGAAAGGATATGGACTTAATTCCCAAGCTGGGAACTGGTTAATGTTTCCATCCATCTTGGTGTCATAAGCCCAGTTATGGAAGCTGCGTGATAAGGCAGTGGAAACAATGTGTGTGATAGGGAATGTAGGAATCTTTCAAGTCATTGCCTATATCATGAGGAAGATGGTAATCTTGAACAAGGACAACGGGCCATAGATTAACAATATAGTAGTAAGTTTGACAGTGCTGGGAGGTCATTCATCAGTGAGCAGACTTTGAAGCTAGTGCTGTTACTTGGCTGTTTTGTACTTGCTTAAGCATACATTACACAGCCTGGATGAAAAATTCTTTCCCAGCTAATTGTAGGGAACTCTTCTACCTGTTAGAATTTCTTGCTTATCAAAAGTGAGAACTCGCATACGGCTTGGAGAGAGAACAAAGAGCAACAGTGCTCTACAGAAGCCATTTCCAAAAGGAAGGTCAAAGGCAGTGGCTAATAAGTAGTCCTCCATTAGTGGTGCTAGATGGAAGAGGGTAGTCCTATACTACTTCTTTCTCAGAAAAAGGGCGAAGGACAGAGCTGTAGATAAAGCATATCCACACCAAGAAAAGATATATGCAAAAGATTATCTGGAGAATATCCATAGGTAAAATTCTCATAATACTTTGTGCTGTTGACACAGAAAGATGTAAATATTTGCACAAGGGAATGAGCTATTCCTAGTCTTCTAGTGATTGTCATCAACTGGTCACTGAGATAAATACATAATAGCTGGAAGAAAAGTTCACCTAATACAAGATTGCAAAGCATAGAAGTAAAAGAAACAAATTCATTTTGTTGCTTGGTTGTGTTCTCATGGGCAGTACTTTATGGCTTGCTCACAAATATGAATCTTTTGGTGCAACTGCTTGTTCACACACTTCATTTTACCTGTTTTTATTTCGAATTGAACATTAAGAATAGTATGTTCAAAAAAAGATACAGTTGTAAATTTTTCTTGTATCTGATTACCCTACCATCATACTACTGTGATAGGTATTGGTGTTCTTATTTATAATCATCATCTGTTTGACAACCATTGATGGATAAAGATCTCTTCTCAATTTTTCATGCATTGAGGCCTTCAGTTGTACATATCTGTGTAGCACTTCTGTGTTTCCCAACACCTGCTACCCACTTTAAATTATGTCGTTGACTCAATCTTTTCTTTTTCCTCAAAATTCTGCAAAGAATTTCCTGGCTACTTCTCCCAGCTCCATCCATGTCATTTTCGTAAGTTGTAATTACCTGTTCCACTCCAATTTGTTCCCTGATTGATTTGTTTTTCTTTACATTTCTCCCAGTAATTATGGACATGCTAGTTGGCTTGCTTGCTAAAGTACGTGTCCACTGCCTTCATTCAAAACTTTAGTTTATCACTGATTGCTAACTTTCCATTTTAGATGCACTAGAAGGTTGTCGGAAAACTTTCTTTAGCTTAGCAGAAATACTCTAGGTCATTTTTACTCTTCTACTGTTTCCTTATTCTTGCGGTCTTTCAAAATGCATAACACTTAATTTTAGAGCTTATGTGATGCATATTTCTTTATGTTTTTGTGTTGCAGACTTGTTTTCCTTTCTAACAGTTTACAACAAAACCAACGTCTTACAGGTGTCAGTGTTAAACAGATGATTTGTTTGGTTCACGAAGATGTCCTAATGAATCGGGATCTGACTATAGCCCAGTTGAAACATCTTGCATCTACTTATATACAGATATCTGCAGTACAAGGAAAACCTGTAGCCACTACAATCCACCGAAAAACAGCTGGCAAAATATCAAAATCGGTACATTTTTCTTCCTTTTAATTAATGTATATATAATACTTACCTGTGAATGGGACTGAGAGATTTTTTTCATGTAGCAGTTATTTATTATATATTTATGTACTTAAATTGATTTATGTTTGTGTCTAATGTATTTATATATGTGTTTGTTTCTGGTGATGCGGTTATGGAAGAATAACTCTGTAACACCTGGAGCAATTTCAACCAAATTCAGTAAATGTATCTGGGGAAAAAATACTATGGGCCCTAGAACTCCTAGGAATGAGGAAGGAGTTGAAGAACAAAGCAACTGGCATTTAAAGCATAACTCTGGGACATGCGGAGGAATTTCAGCCAAACTTAGTATGCACATGACTTACTGCAGAGAAAAATATTGGGGTTTTGGAAGGGAGCAGGGGTGTTAAGAAGACACTCCTAGTCCAACTAGAAGCAAGAGTAGGCGTGGGAAGTGGATGGCATATAAAAAATGACTAATACTTGTGTAGAATCCATAGCTGTTGCTGAGCTGATTGCGCGTTGTTCCAACCAATGATATTTTTCCCCTAGGGGTTTGGTGGAGGTGGTTCTGAAAAAAGACAAAAGTAATACTACTGATACTAAATACTATTAATACTCATAATATTTGGAGTTGATAGACTGAATGGTTAAAGACCTAAGACCTAATGACAGATGGCCTATAGGGGTGGGTGTGGGCGTTTGATGGGAAGGTGGTGGTGGCATGTAAATTTGTAAATTATGTGGGAAGCAATGTCAACTGGATTTGTAATACATATCACTGGCAATCTGAAAAACACTGGGGGAGGGGGAGGGGGGGGGGTAAGACATCCCCTAGATGTAGGAAAGGAGGTAGGACCATGGAAAATAGTATGAAATATCTAACATTAGTTTCATTATCAAAAGGCCTCTGGGGTCATTGACTGGTTAGTGACAGCTCCTATGACATTTCATCCCCACTGTCAGGTAGGAGTGGGGTGGAGTGACATAAAAATACATAAATGGCCAACACCAGACAATCATATCGTATGAACAAATAAATAATAACCTCGTTTTTCCAAAAACTATATATAATACATTTTGAAAGAGAAAGCATTCACTTCTCACACACAGCCTTGCCACCAAAGGATGACTTTTCTGCATTGCAGTGTGTTGAAAGTCTCATGTAGGCCTCCATAGGCAGGCACTACCCCCTGAACCTAGTCCACAAATAGATTTCCCATGCCACATCCTCACATACCTAAATCCTCCCACCATCTCCGAGAATGAGCTACAGAGAAGTGCCCCCCCCCCCCCCCTCCACACACACACACACACACACACACACACACACACACACACACACACACACACACACACACAACCAAAAAAAATGAGAGAGAGAGAGAGAGAGAGCCAGTATCACCCTGGACTGGAACAACTGAAACATATCCTCCTTCAAGGCTTTGATTATCTCTCATCATGCCCTTGAATGAGGGACGTCCTACCAAGATCCTTCCCACTCCTAAAGTGGTTTACTGTCATCAACCCAACCTATGCAACATCCTGGTCCACCCCTATGCCACCCCCACTCCCAACCCTTTGTCACAGGGATAATGTCGCTGTGAGAGGCCCAGGTGCAAGACCTGCCCAATGCATCCATTCAGCACTTCCTACTCCACTCCTGTCATCCTACCCTATCCAGGCAGGGCCAACTGTGAAAGTAGTCACATCATATACCATCTCTGCTGCAAACACAGCATAGCATTTTATGTCAGTATGACTTTCAAATAGCTGTCCACTAGGATGAATGGCAACTGGCAAACTGTTGCCAAGAACAAAGTTGACAATCCAGTGGCACAACATGCAGCTGAGCATAACTTGCTCAGTTTCAGTTTCTGCTGCACAACATGGGCCATCTGGATCCTTCCCTTCACCAAGAGCTTTCACGAAGAGTGTCTCTGAACTATGCGGATGAAAGTTATTTGTGCCACACATCCTTCACTCCCATAATTGTACTGCCCTCTATGTCCTGGCCTCTTATCTCCAGTGATCTACTGTCCCCACACCCTCCCCTAACAGTTTCCCCTACCTGTGACCTGTCGCCTCTTCCTAAATTCAGGTTCTGGCATCAACTTTAGAGTGCAATGACAACCGTGTATCATATTCCTAGGCAGTGCTCCTGCAACCCCTCATTCCTACCCAGCAAACTGCTGCCTCCCACCAAGCCACTAGCCACTCACCCCAACCCCTCTCCTTGCCTCCTGCCTCTGTTTCTCTCTACCCATCCCACCCAACACAATCTACTCCACCTGCTGAAATGCGTCACTGTGTGTCTGCTTGTTGGTGAGTGGTCTCCTTTAACCCAAAAGTATTTACATTCTGTCAGACCTATACTAGAAAAATCAATTAGTTATAATTATTGCCATTTAACCATATGTTAATTTAAGTTGCCCAAAGTGGATATAAAGGTGATGTAATGAAGAGTAAACTATCACAAGGCTCAGGCAAAGTGAGACTTACATACAGTAAGGATTGAAAGGTAAAAATGCGTTTAACAGTTGAGAATAAGAATTTTAGTTATGAACTGTTAGCACTTGATCAGAGAAAAATGAGAGATAAACAAAAAATCATAATGTGAATGGAAGTTAAAGGTAAATAAAAGCACAGTGGTGATAGACAGGAAATTAAACTATGTAACAAATTCAGGCCTGCTGGTAAAGATACATTAGAAGATTATATTAAAATGCAGTCTATAAGTAGTGAAGTGGAGAATATAAGCCTGTGGAAGGCAACAGAGAAAGTAAAGAGGAAAGACATGAAAATGTATCATGATGTCATGGACAGCAACTGCTAAGCTTCAGATGCTTTGATTTTGTTTGGTTTCACAGATCATTCTTTCCCTGCCTAAGAATGCTTTGTCTCAATGATGGGGCTGGAGTGTGTGGTGATAGCAGAGCATTTAGGGAAGGATTTAAAACTAATCCGTTCTCATTGATAAGATCGATCAATTAGGCAGTAATGATGTAACACACAGACCACAGCTACGTATTAGCAAGTACATTGGAGATACTGATTGGATCGCAAAAGGTTATTTTGTTGGAAGAATTTTTGATGCTGTTGATTACTTTCATCACATGACTAAAGAAAGGCATGCTTTGAGCCACATTGATTTTAGGAATTCACTTTGTCTCATCAGTTTTAGAAAATGAAACAATTTGTAGTATGGCTGGTACATTTACTGAGTGAGTTTATGACAGAACACTTCTATTTTCCTTGAAACCAGTGATTGCACAATCTCCCTACAGCTGGGTTTATTTTATTTTTATGGCGTTTACACACACACACACACACACACACACACACACACACACACACACACACAGAGAGAGAGAGAGAGAGAGAGAGAGAGAGAGAGAGAGATATTCTTGTGTGTCTCTTGCTTTATTTTCTCCATTAGCAATATGTAATTGTTGATTCTTTTGTAGGTGGAGCAATTTCATATAAATGATGAATTTTCAGTAAGTTGCACAAAAGTTGATTTTATGAAAAAAGTAACTTCTGATGTCCAGAATGAACCAAAATCAACGTTCAACTTAGAGCTTTGTGCAGCAGAGAAAGAAGCTAAAAACCAGCTTGTCCTACCATACATTCGGTAAATTGAACCACAGTAGAAAATCATAATTATGTATGCATTGTCTATGTGAAGTTTACCAGGCTTTTATAATCATTATTTAAACTGTTATCTATAGAATCTGAAGCTGACCTTTACTATCAACAGGACTCATTTGTGATTTAAATTAATTTTCATTTGTTAGATGAATAGCATATAGAAATTTGCTGTCATTGAGCACAAATTTTCTCTTGTTTGATAACATTTCAAGTAACCAACAATAGAGCCCTCCTACAGAAAATATTGAGAGGTAATAGATCTTGAGCTTAAAATGTAACCAACTTTCATTGCTACAACTCATATACTTAACTTCTTGATTTTTGCCATCTTGAATGCATAATCTCTACCTGTAATGAAAGTCTGGGTTTTTCTCATGTATCTCAGGGGCTGATTGACTAGTTAATCAAATCTAATGATGGAACCAATACAATAAAATACTTATTTATTGCACCACAGACTGACACAGGTTTAGTGCCTAAAAATGATGTAACACAAAGACCACAGCTACTACTGCTGTTCCTTGTATATCTTCTAATAATCATGAATTTACAACATACATTGTTTCAAACAGATTTTTTTTTTAAGTTTAAAATTCAAGTTTCATCAGTTCTGCAGCATATTCTGGGTCCATTCATTGAAGTAGTGTTGTTAATAAGCATGCATTGTACATTACAACTAAGTCTGCATGCATATACTTGTTCCTCCATGTCATGGCTGTCAAACAGAGCATACTACTCTGTGAAAATGTCTCAGTATTTATCAAGCTCTAACTGTAGGCAGTCCAGTTCCCTTGTCACTCCTGGCTGACCATCACTCCATTTCCAACACAACTGAAGATGACAGCAGTTTCCATTAGTTTCACAGAAATTGTATTCATTTCTGTGCTCATTGTTTTCCACTGAACAGTAGTATGCGACTTTAACTACAGAAGTTCTGTTAATAACCAACTATATTTGCATTCTGGAGATAACCAATTCATATTCTTGTATGTGTATCCAGTTTAGGTTTTGCATGGTGCCCTTAAATCTCTTAAGGCAATTTCTGATATGATTCCCTTAAAAAGAACGTGGCTGATTTCCTTCTTAATGCTTTTCTTAATTTAATCTTATACTCAGTTGGCCTCATTGTAATTGGGCTGTTAAACCCTAACAGTCGTTCGTTCATTCTTCCACAGCTAAGAATTGTAAAGTGTGATAACACTTTACAAACAGGCACATGATTTGAGTCCCATTAGTGGATTTTTTTTTGTGTAGTTTGGCTGAAAAATGGAGAGATGTTGGCACAAATTCAAAGTCATTTTTGTATGCATCAGTGTATGGGTTCAGATCCAAATATTTCCGGTGTCTTACAGTGCAAAAGCATGAGTCACTGTTGATGCCTATAGCTGTTGAAAGTGGCACTTTAAACAGGTTACATTCTCAGATAGACTGCGCAAGAAGTCGTTGCAGCAATCCATGAATTATAGGCACACTATTGACCCTGAGGAGGAGGCAATGGTGCAAGTATATCACCTACACTGTAGCATTGTGGAAATTAGTGATCTTCACATAGTAGGCTTACATGAGCAGATTTGACTTCATTCAATCATCCTGTTCTGTAGATCTCACCAAGAAGGAGAACCATGAGCAACATTGAATGAGTCAAGGTATATACGAGGGTGTGCTGAAAAGTAATGCCTCTGAATATTTTATGTGAAAATTCTTTAAGATTTTTAAATAAAAAAAATAAACATTCTTCTTCTTTAATCTTCATTTTTATATATTTATTTCTCAACATAGTCACCCTGGCAACAAACACATTTCTCCCATTGTGAGACCAGTTTGTTGATACCTTTTCTGTAGAATGTTTGATTTTGTTGATGGAGCCACAACCTCACCTCTGCTTGCACCATTTCATCACTATCAAAATGAAATCCTTGAAGGTGATCTTTAAGTTTTTAAAACAGATGAAAATTAGATGAGACCGTGTCGGGACTATATGGAGGATGGTCGATGACAGTGAACCTGTGGCATAGGATTGTTGCAGTGCTCATTGTGGTCACATTGTCATGCTGAAGGAAAGGGTGCTCCATGTGTGAACGAACTCTTTGAATTTCAAACTCGATTACAGGATGCGAATTCTCACACACTGACATTTGAGTTCAAGACTGCAATGTTACAAGCTACAATTTGGAGCCATGTAGTGGCAGAGGGCTACAGATATGTAGATAGAAAGAATAAAGATGTAGAAAGTTAATAACATGTGTTTTATTTCACCAGTTGTAAGAGTTTTCACATAACAAATTTGGAGGCAGTACTTTTCAGCAATGTTACCTGTCTGAGTATGTTTGTAAGCATTTTATTTTTCAGTGCTTTTTGTCTTGAATGCTCCCAAAAGAGACTTCAGCATTCAGTTTGTTCTCCAATGAAGCACTTCATTGCAAAATATGACAGCAAACAAAGTTGTTTGCAGCAATATGGAAATTTAAACTGGATATTGGAGACCTGTGAATAGTTTGCATATTGCACTTCTGAACACTTATATCTTGATATTAACTACTGTTGTATCTTTTTTCAGGAAGCAAGATGACGATGAATCAAAAAAGAGTGGTGGTGAAATATTTTACAAGCTGGAAGAATCTGATGACTGGGATGAAGATGATCCTGATGATGATTTAGATGTGTGAGAGTGTTTTTTCTCTCATATGAAAGCTGAGCTGTACCTATGAAATCATAACTGTGATTACATGTGGCAATATATTCACATTAAGGTGTGGCAGAAGGCTTTGTATGATCTAGTAGGTTGTTGGTCAAAAGCTCTTATATTTGCATCCATGTGATGAATGATGAGTCTTAAGACTATGATCAGGGAAACTTAAGACATTATAAGTGATCGGATCCTTATTGTTCAGTGGCTTTTTAAGCTCAAACAACATGTAAGGAAATAAGTGTGTGAATGAAATAATTACGTGTACATCTGTTTGCAATAGAGCAGTTATCTTATTTATAAGAAGTTCACAGGTTTTTGATTATTGACAGCATGAAAACTAAATACTCAGCAGTGACTACAGATTTTCTTGTAATTTTAATTCTGAGAGCATTACTCTAATAGCAGAATGTATGTGGCTAAATACTAAACTGGTTGCAAATTTCGCAATTTTATTTTTAACATGAATTTAAAAGTTACTCATATTTTTGAACCCAATAAAGAGATTCACAATATTAAATGTACAGTTTCTCAAGAATGAATATTGTTACTTGAAGTAAACAATTTTTCAACTAATAAAGTAGTTAATAAAAAGTACTATGTTTTGTGTTCCTTATACTCCTACAGTCCACTTCCCCAGGAATGATGCAATTTGCTAATTTTCAATAGAGTTCTAAAAAATTCGTTAATGAGTGTAGGCATTTCAAATTTCTCAGTGTTTTTGAAAAATTCATACTATATTGAAAAATAGTTGATAAACAGTAACAAATATATAGCAGAACATGAGAGTATTTAATTTTATTTATTACTGAGAGATGGTAATAATAGCTTGAAATAAGTAATTGGTGTTCCATCGACAGGTAGATGCGTAGACTTGCTAGCGAACTGAATTCCTCAACATGTAGGCTACATTTTTTATGTTTTCATAACTGCATCATTCCATATTGTTTGTTTTTAAATTTAACATAACATTGGGACACACAATATCATTATGTGGACCAGTAATCAAAAAATATTTTGATCTGTCTAATCAGAGGCTGCTTTTTATCAAGGCAAAGGAACAGATTTTTTTTTGTAATGCTGCAGTGTTTTGTGTCAGTGCTTACCCATAAGTTTGCTATTTTTTTTCTTTTGTACATTTGTGGAAGAATATACATAATGTTATTGCTCAAAAGATACCAAGGCACATTTTGTTTTCTTGTTGACATTAATTTTACTTCATATTTTTAGTAATGTCACTTTGCAGTGCCACGTTTAGGTAGTCCAATGTCTTCTAGCCTTATTATAATCTTCAGTTGGTCCCCAGTTGTTTAGTTCAGTACAGAGGTGTGTGTTGGTGTAAGAGTGACAGGGATGATGCTCGTTGCCTGTGGATAAAGAAGGGTATGGCCAGTGGCATTGTTGGCTGCAGTCTACAAGCTTCAGCCTGCACTCGAGATTAGGTGACATTGGTGCACCTGGGGCAGTTGCTTCTCAGGGAAGCAACTATGGTGTTGGGAAGGAAGGCCAATGTACACCCTGTACTTTCTTCTGGGAGGAAAAGGTGGTTGGGGTGGGGGAAGTGCCTTATTCATCATATTAGAGGATTCTGCTGGTGACTATTGAATGCACAGATGCAAATCATAGTTTGTCCAGACAAATAATGTCTGCCACTTGGTTGTATAAGTAACCCATGGTTTTTTTAAATTGCTGACTCAGCTGGCGAAGATATCTTGTATGAAGGATGAATACAAAACTTGGTACGTGCATCGTTGCTCCCAGTTATCCTCTTGATTTGGAGGTGTGTGGAGGGCATAAACCAGACGCAAGCAATAGCGCAACAATCTTGAATGCTGATTTGTTGGTCCCCACACTCAGGTGGCAAATTATGGATCTCCACTTTATGCCCAACATTGCACTACACAAGAATTGGCTACTTGTGTACCACAGTAGGTATAGTATGCACATGAGTTCTTTTAGCTTACAGAATCAATTTTGTGCCATATTGTACCAGAGATTAGCCATGTCTTCTATACATACATTGGAGGTGACGGGAGACCCACCTCTAACTGACAAACCAGGGACCCCTAAGATACGACTTGGCAAACAAATGGTAATGAGATGGGGAGCTATTAATATCAATGGGGACTACTCTGGGAAGAAGGTAGAGCTGGCAGAGCCTGCAAGTAAGATGGGGCTGGACGTTTTAGCTGTTAGTGACATTCGGGTAAGCGGTGAGAAAGAAGAGGAAGTGGGAGAATACAAGGTCTACCTGTCAGGAGTCAAAGCAGGAATAGCTCAATGGGGTGTAGGGCTTTACATCAGGAAAGAAATGGAACCCAGCGTAGTTGCAATAAGGTATGTAAACGAACGACTGATGTGGATAGATTTGACAGTGTCTAGCAAGAAAATTAGGATTGTGTCAGTATATTCGCATTGTGAAGGGACAGATCAAGATAAGATGGATAGTTTTTATGAGGCACTCAATGATGTAGTTGTTAGAGTAAAGGACAAGGCCAGTGTTCTGCTCATGGGGATTTTAATGCCAGGATTGGAAATCGAACAGAAGGGTATGAAAAGGTGATGGGTAAATTTGGAGAGGATATGGAGGCCAACAGGAATGGGAAAAAACTCTTGGATTTCCGTGCCAGTATGGGCTTAGTAATCACAAACTCATTTTTTAAACATAAGAACATTCACTGGTATACTTGGGAAGGCGGGGGAACCAGATCTGTCATTGACTATATAATAACAGATCAGGAATTCACGAAGGCTGTGAGGGACACGTGTATTCAGGGGATTCTTTGATGACACTGATCATTATTTAATCTGCAGTGAAATTGGGATTGTGAGGCCGAAAGTGCAGGAGGTCAGGTCCATATGTAGGAGGATAAGAGTGGAGCAACTTCAGGATAAGGAAATCAGGCACGAGTACATAACAGCGATCTCAGAAAGGTACCAGTTAGTTGAATGTAGTCAATTACAGTCATTGAAAAAGGAATGGGCAAGGTATAGGGACACAGTACTAGAAGTGGCTAAAGAATGTCTTGGAACAGTAGTGTGTAAAAGTAGGATGAAGCAAACAGCTTGGTGGAATGACACAGTCAAGGCAGCCTGTAAAAGGAAAAAGAAGGCGTATCAAAAATGGCTACATACTAGAACTCAGGTAGACAGAGAAAGTTATGTTGAAGAAAGAAACAAAGCCAAACAGATAATTGCAGCATCCAAGAAGAAATCTTGGGAAGACTTTGGAAATAGGTTGGAGACTATGGGTCAAGCTGCTGG
The DNA here is from genome assembly GCF_021461385.2 of Schistocerca piceifrons. Classification (NCBI taxonomy): domain Eukaryota; kingdom Metazoa; phylum Arthropoda; class Insecta; order Orthoptera; family Acrididae; genus Schistocerca; species Schistocerca piceifrons. The sequence continues at coordinate 619,604,805 of NC_060139.1, read as the reverse complement.
AAAACCATTCTGGAGTGTAATTAGCAGTCTTTGAAAGGGAGGTAAGAAGGAGATGACAAGTATTTTGGACAGGTCAGGAAAATTGCTGGTGAATCCTGTGGATGCCTTGGGCAGATGGAGGGAATATTTTGAAGAGTTGCTCAATGTAGGTGAAAATACGATCAGTAATGTTTCAGATTTCGAGGTACAGTGGGATAGGAATGATGATGGAAATAGGATCACATTTGAGGAAGTGGAGAAAATGGTCAATAGATTGCAGTGCAATAAAGCAGCTGGGGTGGATGAAATTAAGTCGAAACTCATCAAATACAGTGGAATGTCAGGTCTTAAATGGCTACACAGGATAATTGAAATGGCCTGGGAGTCTGGACAGGTTCCATCAGACTGGACAAAAGCAGTAATCACACCAATCTTTAAACATGGAAACAGAAAAGATTGTAACAACTACAGAGGTATCTCTTTAATCAGCGTTGTGGGTAAAATCTTCTCAGGTATTGTTGAAAGGAAAGTGCGAGTATTAGTTGAGGACCAATTGGATGAAAATCAGTGTGGGTTTAGGCCTCTTAGAGGTTGTCAGGACCAGATCTTTAGCTTATGGCAAATAATGGAGAAGTGTTACAAGTGGAACAGGGAATTGTATCTATGCTTTATAGATCTAGAAAAGGCATATGGCCGGGTTCCTAGAAGGAAGTTATTGTCTGTTCTACGAGATTATGGAATAGGAGGCAAACTTTTGGAAGCAATTAAAGGTCTTTACATGGATAGTCAGGCAGCAGTTAGAGTTGACGGTAAATTGAGTTCATGGTTCAGAGTAGTTTCAGGGGTAAGACAATGCTGTAACCTGTCTCCACTGTTGTTCATACTATTTATGGATCATATGTTGAAAACAATAGACTGGCTGGGTGAGATTAAGATATGTGAACACAAAATAAGCAGTCTTGCATATGCGGATGACTTAGTTGTGATGGCAGATTCGATTGAAAGTTTGCAAAGTAATATTTCAGAGCTAGATCAGAAATGTAAGGACTATGGCTCCAAAACGAAAGTAATGTCAGTGGGAAAGAAATATAAACAGATTGAGTGCCAAATAGGAGGAACAAAGTTAGAACAGGTGGACGGTTTCAAGTACTTAGGATGCATATTCTCACAGGATGGCAACATAGTGAAAGAATTGGAAGCGAGGTGTAGCAAAGCTAATGCAGTGAGCGCTCAGCTACGATATACTCTCTTCTGCAAGAAGGAAGTCAGTACCAAGACTAAGTTATCTGTGCACCATTCAATCTTTCGACCAACTTTATTGTATGGGAGTGAAAGCTGGGTGGATTCAGGTTACCTTATCAACAAGGTTGAGGTTACGGATATGAAAGTAGCTAGGATGATTGCAGGTACTAGTAGATGGGAAATGGCAGGAGGCTGTCCACAATGAGGAAATCAAAGAAAAACTGGGAATGAACTCTATAGATGTAGCAGTCAGGGTAACAGGCTTAGATGGTGGGGTCATGTTACATGCATGGGAGAAGCAAGGTTACCCAAGAGACTCATGGGTTCAGCAGTAGAGGGTAGGAGGAGTTGGGGCAGACCAAGGAGAAGGTACCTGTATTCGGTTAAGAATGATTTTGAAGTAATAGGTTTAACATCGGAAGAGGCACCATTGTTAGCACTGAATAGGAGATCATGGAGGAGTTTTATAAGGGGGCTATGCTCCAGACTGAACGCTGAAAGGCATAATCAGTCTTAAATGATGATGATGATGATGATACATAAAATAAAGTTCCGCACTGTGGTTTGTGTGTTCAGACTAATCAAAGGAAATACAGTTAATATTTTGATATAGTTTTCATTATTTGATAGACTGATGATGAGAAAGGTTTGTAAATATGATTTATAAATATTGCTTGTGAATTGTCTGAAATATTATGAATAAAAGTTCACCACCGCTGTAAAAACAGTGCCATTACTGTCTAGCAGTGAATAAAATTACTCCTTGGAATCATTCATACACAGGAAGTAGGCAGTGACTAGCTGACACAAGCTACTACTACCAAGACGCTGATGTTTGATTCCTGATGGGGTACTTCAATTTATATTCAGGTATCTACTGACGTTCTCTGAACTATAATCATATCTCTACACATTAGATTGTAAACAAAATTACTGCTATGTCAGACAAGTCAACCAGCATACATACACAAAAGCCAGGGTGGGTCATGAGTTTATAAAGGGGAACAGAGCAGAAAGAAAAACAAAATGTTGATACTGTGCAGGAGCATCTGTGGTAAGTTCTCAGACTTAATCTGATTTGTCAGTGTCAATAATGCACATGTAACTAGCAATAAAAAGCTGTTGAATCAGCAAGAGAATAGCAGCAAAATTTTGAATTATGAATGCAATGTACACTGACAAAAGAAGAATTGTAACAGCAAAAAATAATTAATGAAGAGTAATAAAATTTCAGGAATACATTTCTCTAAGTAACATATTTAAGTAATTAATACTGCAAGATCACTGGTTAATGTAAGTGCACGATAATCCCCTGCAAATGTGAAATACTGGTTCGTTAATAAATGGTGTAGCCCCTAGCATGTTGAATGCAAATGTGCATGCATTGTGTTGTACAGGCACCACATATCACTTTGTGGGTGGCCAGTCAATACAGGGACAGTTAATGCTCTTTGTGGATGTGCTGGAGTTGTCATACAATGTTGTCCCATATGTGCTCGATTTGAGACTGATCTGGTGATCAAGCAGGAAACGGCAATAAGTCAACACTGTGCAGAGCACATTGGGTTACAACAGTGGTATGTGGTCAAGTGTTATCCTGTTGGAAAACACTCCCTGGAATGCTGTTTATGAACGGCAGCACAACAGGTCGAATCAACAGATTGATGTACAAATTTGCAGTCATGGTGCGTGGAATAACCATGAGAGTGTTCCTGCTGTCATACGAAACTGAACCCCAGGTGTAGGTCCAGTGTGTCTAGCGTACAGACAAGTTGGTTGCAAGCCCTCAGCTGGCCACCTCCTAATCAAAACAAGACCGTCATTGGTACTGAGCCAGAACCAGCTCTCATTAGCAAATACAACAGATCTCCAAGCTTCCCACCTATGAGGTCTCGCTTGGCTACAATTAAGTTGCAAATGGCGGTGGTTTGGGGTCAGTGGAATGCATGCTAACACAGTGTCTGGCTCAAAGCTGTCCTTGCAATAACAGTTCATGATGTCACTTTGGTGCCAACTGCTGCTCAGATTGCTGCTGCAGATGCAGTATGATGCTCCAGAGCCATATGTTGAACACGATGGTCTTCCCTTTCGTAGTGCCATGTGGCCATCCGGAGCCATCTTCTTGCAGTCATACATGCTTATGACCGTTGCTACCAGCAATCATCTACAGTGGCTACATTCCTGCCAAGTCTTTCTGCAATATCGCAGGAGGAACATCCAGCTGCTCGTAGCCCTATTTACATGACCTCATTCAAACTCTCTGAGGTATTGATAATGGCATCTTTGTCACCTTAAAGGCATTCTTGACTACCGTCAGATCACCACATTCAATCTCAAAGGTAACTAACGCTCATGACAATTACGTTTATTTTAAACAAACCTGATTTGTATCCCCACAGTAATGCTACTAGTGCCTATCTTTTGCGACTAGCCTGAAATTTTGATAGACATTGTCTTTCAGATGTAGAAAAATGCCTACCAAGTTTCGTTTATGTTGCACTATTCCTTATTGGTGTTGCTGTTTTCCATTTGTGTACATCTCAAGGATTGGGTGAACATCTGTGATGGTAGCACTTTTATTACTAAAGTGATCTCAGAATACCTTGTGAAGTAATTACATTTTGAATGCAAAATAAGTGTCAAATATGGTAATATGGTGCTTTATAAAGCAACTGCCTTAAGAACTGTAGTGGCAGAATGCTTACAGAACAACTTGAAGACCATTACATTTAAAATTTCATCACGTTACAGTAATGAGAGAGGTTTTGAACTTACCACCTATAGAGTGGGACTCTCACACAATTAGAACTGGTGTCACAGACAGGCATTTATGTAGGCTAATACTGTCCTAAAAGTGATACCTGACACATATCTTGGTCAGTTAGAGAACCAACTTATGTGGGTTCACATCTTATACCCTACGACAGACACATCGTTTGTCTCAGTTATAATGATTAAGAGAATCAGTGACTACAAGACTGGTATTGTGTTATTGAATACAGTCATTAAAAGGAGGAAAATATTTCTGCTTAATAAGTGCAAGAAAGAAATTGCAAATATACAAGTAATCTAGGGCTGAAAATGTGAAATATTAATGGATAAAATTAAAGTGTATTGTACAGTATGTTTTAAATGAGCACATGCGGAACACGGATGGGTATCGACTACTGCAGATCAATAACCATGTTAGAATGTTGCTACAAAAGTAGAGTGCTTTAACACAATTTTAATCAAAGTTGAATATTTGCAGACAAATGAAAGGTGAATGAAGCTAAAGTGGGCATTGTTGTTGTGGTCTTCAGTCCTGAGACTGGTTTGATGCAGCTCTCCATGCTACTCTATCCTGTGCAAGCTTCTTCATCTCCCAGTACCTACTGCAACCTACATCCTTCTGAATCTGCTTAGTGTATTCATCTCTTGGTCTCCCTCTACGATTTTTACCCTCCATGCTGCCCTCCAATGCTAAATTTGTGAGCCCTTGATGCCTCAAAACATGTCCTACCAACCGATCCCTTCTTCTAGTCAAACTGTGCCACAAACTTCTCTTCTCCCCAATCCTATTCAATACCTCCTCATTAGTTACGTGATCTACCCACCTTATCTTCAGCATTCTTCTGTAGCACCACATTTCGAAAGCTTCTATTCTCTTCTTGTCCAAACTAGTTATCGTCCATGTTTCACTTCCATACATGGCTACACTCCATACAAATACTTTCAGAAACGACTTCCTGACACTTAAATCTATATTCGATGTTAACAAATTTCTCTTTTTCAGAAACGATTTCCTTGCCATTGCCAGTCTACATTTTATATCCTCTCTACTTCGACCATCATCAGTTATTTTACTCCCTAAATAGCAAAACTCCTTTACTACTTTAAGTGTCTCATTTCCTAATCTAATTCCCTCAGCATCACCCGATTTAATTTGACTACATTCCATTATCCTCGTTTTGCTTTTGTTGATGTTCATCTTATATCCTCCTTTCAAGACACTGTCCATTCCGTTCAACTGCTCTTCCAAGTCCTTTGCTGTCTCTGACAGAATTACAATCTCATCGGCGAACCTCAAAGTTTTTATTTCTTCTCCATGGATTTTAATACCTACTCCAAATTTTTCTTTTGTTTCCTTTACTGCTTGCTCAATATACAGATTGAATAAAATCGGGGAGAGGCTACAACCCTGTCTCACTCCTTTTCCAACCACTGCTTCCCTTTCATGCCCCTCGACTCTTATAACTGCCATCTGATTTCTGTACAAATTGTAAATAGCCTTTCGCTCCCTGTATTTTATACCTGCCACCTTCAGAATTTGAAAGAGAGTATTCCAGTTAACATTGTCAAAAGCTTTCTCTAAGTCTACAAATGCTAGAAACGTAGGTTTGCCTTTTCTTAATCTTTCTTCTAAGATAAGTCGTAAGGTTAGTATTGCCTCACGTGTTCCAACATTTCTACGGAATCCAAACTGATCTTCCCCGAGGTCCGTTTCTACCAGTTTTTCCATTCGTCTGTAAAGAATTCACGTTAGTATTTTGCAGCTGTGACTTATTAAACTGATAGTTCGGTAATTTTCACGTCTGTCAACACCTGCGTTCTTTGGGATTGGAATTATTATATTCTTCTTGAAGTCTGAGGGTATTTCACCTGTCTCATACATCTTGCTCACGAGATGGTTCAGTTTTGTCATGACTGGCTCTCCCAAGGCCGTCAGTAGTTCGCCGATGAGATTGTAATTCTGTCAGAGACAGCAAAGGACTTGGAAGAGCAGTACACCCGGGGCCTTGTTTCGACTCAGGTCTTTCAGTGCTCTGTCAAACTCTTCACGCAGTATCTTATCTCCCATTTCGTCTTCATCTACATCCTCTTCCATTTCCATAATATTGTCCTCAAGTACATCGCCCTTGTATAAACCCTCTATATACTCCTTCCACCTTTCTGCCTTCCCTTCTTTGCTTAGAACTGGGTTGCCATCTGAGCTCTTGATATTCATACAAGTGGTTCTCTTCTCTCCAAAGGTCTCTTTAATTTTCCTGTAGGCAGTATCTATCTTACCCCTAGTGAGACAAGCCTCTACATCCTTACATTTGTCCTCTAGCCATCCCTGCCTAGCCATTTTGCACTTCCTGTCGATCTCATTTTTGAGACGTTTGTATTCCTTTTTGCCTGCTTCATTTACTGCATTTTTAAATTTTCTCCTTTCATCAATTAAATTCAATATTTCTTCTGTTACCCAAGGATTTCTATTAGCCCTCGCCTTTTTACCTACTTGATCCTCTGCTGCCTTCACTACTTCATCCCTAAAGCTACCCATTCTTCTTCTACTGTATTTCTTTCCCCCATTCCTGTCAATTGTTCCCTTATGCTCTCCCTGAAACTCTGTACAATCTCTGGTTCTTTCAGTTTATCCAGGTCCCATCTCCTTAAATTCCCACCTTTTTGCAGTTTCTTCAGTTTTAATCTACAGTTCATAACCAATAGATTGTGGTCAGAGTCCACATCTGCCCCTGGAAATGTCTTACAATTTAAAACCTGGTTCCTAAATCTCTGTCTTACCATTATATAATCTATCTGATACCTACTAGTATCTCCAGGATTCTTCCAGGTATACAACCTTCTTTTATGATTCTTGAACCAAGTGTTAGCTATGATTAAGTTATGCTCTGTGCAAAATTCTACAAGGCGGCTTCCTCTTTCATTTCTTCCCCCCAATCCATATTCACCTACTATGTTTCCTTCTCTCCCTTTTCCTACTGACGAATTCCGGTCACCCATGACTATTAAATTTTCGTCTCCCTTCACTACCTGAATAATTTCTTTTATCTCGTCATACATTTCATCTATTTCTTCATCTGCAGAGCTAGTTGGCATATAAACTTGTACTACTGTAGTAGGCATGGGCTTTGTGTCTATCTTGGCCACAATAATGCGTTCACTATGCTGTTTGTAGTAGCTCACCCGCACTCCTATTGTTTTATTCATTATTAAACCTACTCCTGCATTACCCTATTTGATTTTGTGTTTATAACCCTGTAATCACCTGACCAAAAGTCTTGTTCCTCCTGCCATCGAACTTCACTAATTCCCACTATATCTAACTTTAACCTATCCATTTCCCTTTTTACATTTTCTAACCTACCTGCCCGATTAAGGGATCTGACATTCCACGCTCCGATCCGTAGAACGCCAGTTTTCTTTCTCCTGATAACGACGTCCTCTTGAGTAGTCCCCGCCCGGAGATCCGAATGAGGGACTATTTTACCTCCGGAATATTTTACCCAAGAGGACGCCATCATCATTTAATCATACAGTAAAGCTGCATGTCCTCGGGAAAAATTACGGCTGTAGTTTGCCCTTGCTTTCAGCCGTTCGCAGTACCAGCACAGCAAGGCCGTTTTGGTTAATGTTACAAGGCCAGATCAGTCAATCATCCAGACTGTTGCCCCTGCAACTACTGAAAAGGCTGCTGCCCCTCTTCAGGGACCACATGTTTGTCTGGCCTCTCAACAGATACCCCTCCGTTGTGGTTGCACCTACGGTACGGCCATCTGTATCGTTGAGGCACGCAAGTGGGCATAAGCCAAATTTTTTAAAGTTTCATCAAGGAATATTGTACTAGCCTGTGAATCAAGACAGATATCGCATTAAGTGATCACAGAATAGCACATCAATTAAAATCACAGTGTGTACCTGATTAGATACTTGTACAGTTTTACATATGTTATACAAAAGAACTAGGTTGGCTTATGGCCAACAGTCTATTACGGGTTGTTGTAGCAATGAAGCACCCCAAGTGATCAGAAAAAGGTGCAGCATACTCCCAATTCCATGGAGTAGCATCAGAGAGATGAACATAACTGTAAGACCTATATTGCTGACGTCAATCTGTTGTGAAATTATATATCAAACTTTATGCTGGGATCATATGACCTTTTTGGTGAGCGAAAATCTCCTTTGCAGAAACCAGGGATCTTGCAAAAATCAACACGCTGTACTTGTCCATGATACATACTATATTTGTCCAAGATATCCAGCAGGTAGTAGTTCTGGTTTGACTCCTTGACTTATAGACACTATCTGATCCAGTTCCACTTAATCACCTAGTGAGTAAAACATGAGCTTACAAAATATCTGACCATATTTGTAATAGGATTGAGGACTTATTAGCAAATAGAACACAACATATTGTTCTTAATGCAGAAAAAAAATCAGTATCTGCAGATTACGCTGTTGTATGTAGCAAAGCTGGAATGCCAGAAAATTGCAGGAAGATCTGTAGAGGATCAATGCTTAGTGGAGGGACACATTTATTTCATTGTGCGCAGAGCTGTTGTTGACCCTCCAAATAAACCAAGGTAATTATTAAGCAAAAAAAGGTGGAAAAGCCCATTATTATTTGGTTACATGATTGGTGATTAACAAATGAAGACAATCATTTACATAAAATATCTAGAAATACATGTCCTTGTTGATTTAAAGTGAAATTAGCCTACACAACTAGGAAGAACAGATTCACTGGAAGAATACTATGAAACTAACCTGTAAAGTAGATAGCTTAAAAAAATGTCACATGACTACTTTGTAACTATTTTTCATCACTGTGATGCTATGAGAATGATGGCCTATTATCATGGTCATTCTTACGTACCACAATACTAACGTTGATACCATTTCCTTAATCTGGAAACCCATACAATTAATAACATTAGTTGTATTTAATTTTGCATATGGAGGGGGCCAAACTCATGGCTTATCTATATAAGCACAATGTTAAGCCTTGCTCCAGAATATGAAAGCCAACTTTGAATCCCACAGAAAGGTGTCAAGCTTTACTTGAAATTACCTTTGTTTCTTGAATTGAGAAGTTTGCAATTTACACAAAACTATTTCACTATTTACAGATTTTAGTAAAGATTAAACATACTGAGGATGAAGTACCAAAAATTCAGAGACCTAAAGATATGTCACAGAAGGTATGTGATTATCACACAGTTAAAACTGCTGGTTTGAACCATTATCAAAGGCCTGTTCAATTACTATCTTAGCCATGTGTGGTACTGTTGATTTTGGATTCTTGATTTTAATGCTCACACCATCAGCAAAATTACAGGTCTTGCACATTATTTTAATGTTCCACTATTCTGAGTGTATTTTATTCATATAGAAGTACTCTGTTAATATGACCGACTGCTCCCTGTTACGAATGGACCACAGCCATGCAATCTTGCTACAATATTATAATCAGTTATGTAGAATTTGATGGTCAACAAAATCAAAGGCTGTGGAAAGAATCACCATAAAATTCTAACACTGTATTTTTTCCTACAAGATGATTACTTATCAATGCAAAGGCCATTAGCAACAGTGCCCTATGTCAAATGGAGAAAGGGTGGGGAGAAAGTGGTTAGGATGTTTAAGGAATAATCTTAATACATGGCACAAGTGGTTTAAGAAAACAGTAGATGAACTAAATCAAGGAAGCTGAACAGGAAATCGAACCTAGCTGCATCACTCCTCCTAATTTTCTGTTTTAGCTCTGCCAGGTTTAATTGTGATGTTATATGTTAGTTTCTTGGTAGACAATTCTTTATAAAAGCCAAACTCAGACACAGTAAATCTAGTCTGCTGGACTAAATGTAATTATTTGCAGTTCAATCATTTATTATTAGTTCAGCAGCTCTTAGTAATAATTATTTAAAAGTAATCATTGGCTTTTGTGGCCAATGTCATTGATATGCCATTGTTTTTGGAACTCAGTGTGTCATGTTTTACTATTTTCATTTGTTTCTTGTTGAACATCTAAAATTAAGTAGAATAAAATCACACAACTGAGTATACAATAATATATAGAATTCAAAATATGCAGTCAACTAACCAGAGTCATTGGCTACGAGAGACTGTAGTCTGTAAACGTGATACAACTTCTTGACACAAGTAAGAAATGATTTCTTTAGAATAATAATTTCAATTTAATCACAAACCAGTTCAAAATATGCTTGCTTCAAAGAGTGTGGTGTCCCCATGATAACTTCTAGGTAAAATCTGTCAGTGATATACAGGTATCCAGAATTTGTTCAAATACTATATACTGTAACATACCCAATTCCTGTACTGTGTGTAAAAGCTGCAGAAACAGATTGTGAGGAAACTGCTATGGGGACAGTATGCATCTATCAAAAACATGATAAGAAAGATAAGCACAACTACATTCTAAATGAGGACAAAATTCTGCAATTGTCCTTCTAATCTGTCCTAAACCATACTGACTCTGGCAGCAGGTTAATTTTTGTCTGAATATTTGTGTCTGTGTATTTCTACTGTATATTTGCAACATGCACACACCATCTGCCACAATGAAACATTGAAATGAGCATCCTTGACAAAAATAAGTCAACTGTGACTGGACTTAACATTTCGTCCTCAAAGTGGAATGTCTCTTGCTAGTCCATGAAAGCTAGTAAGATGCTCATTTTCTCCTTGTTTGCAATAAGGGAGCTACAAATGACTGCAAATTTGTAATGTGGGTGTATGTAACAGAATTAAAATGTTGCAGGAAATACAATCAGCAAAGCTAACACTTCAATCTCTGACAATTAAGCCTCTTACAACAGGTCACAGATACTAAGTTGACATACAACAGATTAATTTCTTTTTTCTTTCCATCCTGCATGAAAAACGCCTCAAAGATATTCTCAATGAACTGAAAAGTCTCTAAAATAATGTTATTTTTGCCAATTCCTTTCTTTTAAAATAGTGTCTCCTCATACTTCATGGAAACCTGTATCATCAAACTGGATTTGACAACTTCCCAAAATGGATTCTGGGACATAACATACTTATTAGTGGAGTATGTTGGAGCTTTCTGAAGTACTTGGGATATTTATATGTTCATATTTACATTGCTTTTGACACAACACTTGAGATCTACATCAGTTACTTCCTTATCCACATGTAACATGTACACATTTGATACAGAGCTCTTAAGCAGTGCTGATGATAATTGTACCACCAATGCTTTTTTTTTTTTTTTCCTAATCATAATATGAAATGCACAATACTAGTTTCAAGATCTGCATGACAATATCCAAGCAATATGTTTCTCGCATTTTACACTTTCTTATAACTATGCGATTTTCCCCACACAGACCCTGATGCTGCAATACTTTCCAGCTTGTCATAAAATTGATGAAATCAAGTGTAGTAAAATTAGGCAAAACAATGCATATTCTGCTCTGCCGCAGATTATACTCTGAAAGATCTTCCACTGCACATTCAGACTGAGTGTTTACTTTTACTTAACGTAAGGACTGCTGCGAGGCCACCAGCAGACACAACAGAGATTCACACCTGACAGTAGTCCCCACAAGTGGCCACATGCTCCACTCTGTTTAGCACAGTATATTGTACATTAACTTTTATTTTCAGATTGAGTCGAGACTGGTGGACAGAAAATAGGGACTATATTTTGCTCAATACTTTTGGTTTTGTTTTTGTAACTTTACACACCACAGAAAGATACACTGTACTAAGTACAGTGCAGCATGTGACCACTAGTAAGTACACACCTCTACTGTACCCACCAGCAGCCTTGTGGCAGTCAACGTATTACAAATACTTCATATTTTGTATCAAGTGTGGAAGTGTACCACCATTCACTATAACAATACCAGTCACAATACTTCTTAAACATGAAATTTTTATCAACTGAGATGTACACATTATTTTGTTTTTTTTTTTTTTGGGGGGGGGGAGATAAACCCATTTTCAAAAGGGCTTGATGTAAATTTTCTTATATGTTCCTTGAGCATCTACCTGATCTGAAATCATCAGTTTTTCTAAAACACTACTGTTATGAACAGTTACAATCAATGATATAGTCCATGTCTGAATTATCTTGCCAGCCTGGAAATGTATGGAAATTCCCATTACTATTAACAAACACAATTTTTCAAACAATTAAATAACAACTGACATCATATAACATGTACATTTAAAAGAATATGGTGAAAGTTACATACTGGACACCCCTCCTCCTCACATTTTCCAACATGACGCAAATGTAAACATTAGGTTTCGCTACCAGTCAATTTGCTACCACTAGCAGATTCTCTGTTTTCTCATTTGTTGACTTCACCAACTCTCAATCAAAGTTTAACCTTCCAATCTACGCTAGACTTCGGGCTGTGCTACAAATTAATCTGTCACCACAACCAAGATTTCGAGGGGGGGGGGGGGGGGGGGGGGAGTCCAATACTTAACTTTTGCCAAGAATCCTATCTGAAAGACATTCTATGTTTCAGTAATTCATGTATTTTATTTGTGAAGAAAGGGAAGAACATGCCTACAGTAATTTATATTTCTGATTCTGTTAATGGTCAAACTATTTTAACAAGAGAATGACACTATAATGATCTCATCTTAGATCACAAACAAATAGGGGCACATTACAGTCAGAGGAACAGGAATACTTTGTTGAGACCATCATACATGAAACTAGGATAACATTTATCCAATATTTTATATAATGTAATCACATTACATTCTTTGGTAGAAAGTATTTTCTTTATAAATGAGCTTCTCATCAATTTTGTTAATACATATAAACGTTTATACTTTTTCTTGCCACATAAAATACGTGATATATAGCTGCAATATAAGGCATATTAGTTTACAATAATTTAGACACATTAATAAATACTCAGTTCATATGTGCACTTATGGGCTAATGCTATCACAATATGGTGAAACAAACTGTTCAGACAATACCGTAGAGCTTAGTACAGACACTGAACAGCCAAACATTTCACACACCATGACTTAAACAATTATTAACGTTGTCTGACAACGTGCACAATACAAACTGCTATTACCTGATTTTCATCAGGCTAGAACACAAAACTAAGCACTTATTCAGTTACTTGCAAGTACTGAATTTTATTTGACACTGATTCTAAATCTCGTACAGAAGTAGCAAGATCTTCTTCAGACCCTGCAACTTTCAAACTTTCCAAGGAGCGAGATTTAAATAAATTACTGCTAATCGTCGCAGTACTACTAATAATTGGTGTTGTACTACGCAGAAGATCGAGGTCACTATCAGAATTTTCACTTCGTGTGCGAACTCTTTCCTCACGTCCAAAACTTGGTACTGGGTACGGTTTGTACCGAAAACTAGGTCCTTTGCGTGAACCAATTATCACACCTGTCACGTATCGGGTGTTCATATGCAGAACGTTCAGTGCTTGTCGATTCGTCGAATCACGACGCTGAGCCTTTTCCTTAGCATATTCTTTGCTACTATCTGTAACAGTGCTTAGCATTCCCAGCTCATGCAGAGCTTTATCCAAATCCGATAACATGGGCTCATCCATCTGAAATAATGAATTAACATGAAAGCGCAAAAACTGGCACTGGACATATTCTCATAGATACTAAATATGTTCTGTAGATGTGTTATTCAACACGGCAACTTTTCGTATCATACCATACCTTTGCGAAAAACCTACAGATGTTACCAAATCGGTTATAGGAATTCAGAAACTTTTATTTCCACACGCACCACCGTATGTGAACATACTTTAAAAACGACTCATGTGATTCTGTCCGCGGAAAGCGCTAGAATATGTATTACATTTGTTGGGAGTATTATATTGTTATGCGTGACCCAAGTTGTTTGTTTTTATCTCCGTCAACCTTAAGTCAACAACACGCGACGAACAGTTCAAAAGCTATCTGTGGCCCAGTAACCAAAGATCTTTGAGTTTTCTGTCCAAAATGTTTTCCACTATGGAACCCAATGAACTTGCTACCACTGTGATGTATGATGTTACCATGGAGGTCTACCTCCATGGATGTTACCAGTTATCTATTGGCACAGAGATTCCTGTTTACATTAGCTGTTAATATTCAGAAATTAGTATTTCATTTATTTATGGCTCTGCTACCGTAAGCGCAAATTGTTTCACTGGTGACTCGGAAAAAGTACCGTGATTATTTTTTGATTTCTTGAAAGATAAGCGTAATACTTTTTAAGAATAAGACCACAAAATAATCTTAATACAATTACCTTAATGATTGCTCCTCCCCTATGATTCCAACTCTTTACACACATCTTCATATTTCTATACGACAGCAAAGTGGAAACTGCACTATCATTATAGGCTGTCGCCAGTGAGCTCACAGGCCACGCTAATGAGCGTGGGGTCTTCTCTGGGCCATCAGGAGCAATTATGTAGACTGAAACCCTTCCTTAAAGTAAATTTGTTGACTAGTTTCTGGAACCTAATATGTTTCTATACTGATCAAGCATTCCTGCACATTATAATTCAGGGCATCTTTATAACTTCACCCTGTCCTACCTGCGCTTGTTGTATATCCTTACTACACAATCTTCTTGGGGAGACAACAGTGTCCTTACTGAAGTTGTGTTTGGTTATTGTCGCCTCGATGCTAGTAATGCGTTACAAACATTTCACTGCCTCTCTATAGTCAATTCATCTTTTCTAGCAGGCACATTTTCAGATTGTTGAAAAATTGCTAAAGTGGTCGCTATTCATAACAAAGGAAACAAATCAAAAAAAGAAATCTATACACCAATTGCCTTACTATCAGGCTCTTGTAAAATCATAGAAAAAGTAGCGTATAATAGGTAAATGAAATTTCTAGAAAAAAAAAACAAAATTCTCTCTGATAATCAGAATGGATTTAGGAAAAATAAATCAACAGCTAGTGCCATCTTCGATTTTGTGCACAATGCTCTGCAAACAGTGGACAAAAAACAAAGTGCCACTGGCATTTTTAGACTTAAGTAAAGCGTTTGACATACTGGACCACAACATGTTGTTGAACAAGCTCCAAGTGTATGGCATTAGAAGCACTGCACTAAAATGGTTCGAATCCTGCTTGACAAACAGGAAAGAAAATACAAATAAAACAAGAACAAAATGAAAATACCAGGATATGTTTCGCAGATGCAGAAATTCTAAGAAAAGAAGTACACCAGGGATCATTCTTGGGCCAATCTTGCTTCTACTGTATATAAAAGATTTAGACCTAAACATTGAGTCACAAGCAAAAACTTTTTTTGCAAATGACACAAGCATTCTTGTTTCAGGAAACACCTCAAGTAAGCTACAAGAGCTAAATAAATCTACAGCACGGTTAAGGTGAATAAACTAAGGGGAATAAACTAAACACAAGAAAACAACATTCCTAAATTTTCCTTTACAAGATGATGCATGCTACATCAGTGTGAGTATAAACTCCAACAAAATTTCATCTCCTCTTGAAACAAATTTTTTAGTCATAAAGCACCAAAATAACTTAAAAGGGCACACACATATAAACAAACCGAATTAAATACTAGATAAGATATGTTATAGTCTACGATTACTCTCTGTTAAAGCAGCTTTTAGGATTGTCTGAATTGCCTACTTTGCTCAGTTCCATAGCGTCCTACTGCACAGAATTATATTCTGAAGAAATGCGCAACTAGTTCACTTATTTTTCTACCCCAGAGAAGAACTGTAAGAGCAATGCAACATGCTTGACAATCAAATTCTAACAAATCCTGTTTCAAAAGTCGTCAATCCTCCCACTTCCCTGTATGTACATAGTAGAAATTTGTAACTATGTTAGAAAGAATTTAAATGACATAAACGAAAATTTTAATATCCATGAGCATGATACAACACAAAAGGAAAAGCTTCATATCGAGGCATTATGGACATATCCTACAAAACGTCCGTAATGGACAGTAGCATACAAATTTACAACAGTCTTCCACATAAGGTAAAAATCATGTCATTATTCACACTCTTTCGTAAAACCCTAAGGACATTCTTATTAGATAATTGTTTCTACTCAGTAGCAGAATTTTTAGAACATTTGAAATACAAGAGACTCGAAACAAGACAGCACAGCTACTGCAAGTAGAGGAAGATCTTTTGTGGATAGTGCTAAAATTAATATATCTACTGAAATAATACTGTATTTGCACTGTTTTGTTTACAGCTCTGTTTGTTGTTGTTCAGTGACCCACAATTTGGAAAGATAAATGAATAAAAAAAGCGTCGTTGGTATCGTTGAGGAAGGTAGTATTGTTACATTGATATTGTTATTTTATTATAAGGATTCTCCTCAAACAGCGCTGACCGTATTTCTTCATGAAAAATAGTGCCTTCTGCCGCTGTTTGCCCATTAAAATAGCAACACAAGGAAATACAATAGATAACGAAATTTTATTTAATGTGCATATGCAGTAAAGCAGGAAGAATAAGTGATTAAATTTGTGGGTGATTTGGGTGTATTCTGAGTGTGAAATTTATCATAGAGAATTGCCACCTCTAGCAGCAAAAATGGCTCTAAACTGGCTGAACAAATAGTCAAACTGAGCGAATCAGCCTCTGTCGTTAGATCTCGGAAAGCTTGAGGCAGCAATCAATGACCTTTAGTAGCGTCCTATGTCAAGTAGCTCCTAGACGGTCAGTAACACTGACAATATCTTCTGGATGCGCAGTAATATTAACCATATAGAAGTGAGATTGAGGGGATACCCAGTAATATTGAGAACATCAAAGAATTGGAAATATATTGCACTGCCTGGAAAATTGTGCCATTTGTGTACAGTATTGACGATATCCTTGACAGGTCTCTCGTTTGATATGCATAGCCTACACACTACATTTGCATACAACACATCTTCCAAATGACGAAAACCCAATTTCGGAAACAGTTTTTGGCTGTTGTGTTCAAATGTCCTGAATCAGATTTGCTAACTCAGTTAAATATGAAAAACAGCTTTTCCAGTTTCTGATTTAGTCAGCCCAATCGCTATTTCTCAAGTATTAGAAGTAGACAGTTTCATGCTTTGTCTAATATTCCTGCTTCTCCTTCACTGTACAGTAAGTCACCTCCCCAATAGTAGTCGAATATAGACCATTTCACACTGGTTGTCACATCACATCACATCCCATCCCATAAAAACATTCTACAATTCATTTCAAATGGCAGTATCCATATTGGACATCCAGTTTCATTACGGGAGCATTGTATATCCTATGCCACTAATTATCGAATTTTGTGACCGGCCATCTTGGAAACTTTTTAAGACACCAACTTACAATTATCCATAATTACAGAATGCCCCTTTCAAGATACACTGAACTAGAATTATAACTAAAATTGTACTGTGGGACTTATCTTTTTTTTCACACTCAATTTTTGACAGAATTTTGTAAATAAATGAACATAAAAACAAAACAAATCAGGATATTTTAATTATTCTAGTTCTATATGTCTTGAATCTCACACTTGGCATGCTGTGAATATTTCGTGTCTCTACCATCAGTACTTTTTTAGAAAATGGGTCATTTATTGTATTAAAAATGTAGTTCAGATATATTGAGGTTTAAAATTTTTTATTACGAATTCTTATACAGACTTACATTTCAGCACCTTTTTTGCACTAGAATTGCCCTGGCCCGTAGTCTGTGTCTTCTTCAGTGTCACAACAGCCCAGTGGTGAGCAGTTAACTCTGCTTCACGTACACGAAGCTCATTGAGTTCTCGCAGACCTTTAGTTGTGTCCTGTCCAAATCTTACTCATAACTTCTCCAGAACCTTAAGCCTTTCATAGTTCCCACCATTAAAACTTATTACAGCACCAGACACTCCTAACTTTAGAGTTATAAGGCCAACAAACACATTTTAGGCAGACAGCACCACACAACAGTATTTAAGGACTGATTCACATTCTGGGTCTTCGCATGTAAACACTGCTTCAGTAGCTCAGGATTTTCCAAATCTCTGTAAATAGGTTTGATTGCATCCATTACTGCCAAAGGAAGAGAATGATTATGTGTAAATTCATGCAGGGTGCCAGAAAATTCAGCTTGCCTATATTTACACCATGTGTTTGGTCGAGGTGGATACAAATCATGACATGGCTTTTCATCAGTTGATATTCAATGACGGAAAGTGCTCCACACTCCTCCTTTCATCTTCTCTAAATTGTCACAGTTATCTATAATGGCCTTCCCATAATATTCCTGCAATTCATCAATTACTTTTTCTGTTAGTCTTCCAGCACATTTTATTGTCTTGCCATCAGACAGTTTTGTGTTAACCAGCTTGGTTTTTAGGTTATGCAGACGTGTTCCCATCCCTTTCGTGACACGTCATACACACTCAAGATTTGGAAAGGAACATCATATGGCTTACTGTTTTGTATTGCACTAGGGGACATGGTCACATCAGAAACATTATCGTTGTTTCCTTCACTACTAGCACTCATGTTTTCAAGTACTTCAAAAGGAAACGCAGGTCTCATGTATCTATTACCCGCAAATTTGCGCTTCTTGAAGTTACTTTTACGCTTAGTCATTTTATTTACGTATAAAAAAGCAATAGATGTTAGTTTACTACTAAAGTAGCCGATAATCACACTACTTTCAACGGAAACTAGTATCAGAAACAAAGGATTGGTTTGTTTATTCGTAACGTCAACGTCTGAGACGTAGCAGTAGGCACAAAACAAAGCAATTCACAGCCTTCCAGACTGTGTAGTTCCTAAGATATGACTGCCAACGGTGTCAGTATATGCATAGCTGCGAAATTTGAGTTACACGTCAACATTCAAAATATTATTTGAAGGTCCCACAATTGTGTGATTTTAATTTGTTGTCTACCAAAATGTTCAGGAAAGTCGGAAGTACATAATTACATAATGAACCAAAAAAATTAGAATGTGGAATAGTAAATTTAGATACTTCTGATCGTATTAGAACTCATTCGATATTTAATTAAAAAATAAAGTTATAAAATTTGTTTTTGATTCATATGAGGGCAATATCCCAAAATAATTAGTTAACTATTTGGGAAAGACTAATTTATACTACAATATCGAGAGAATTCAAAACCTTGATGATGTAGTTTGTGGAATTTCGTAAATGAACATTTTTGCGAATCAACACATTGACGATTTGGAAAAAGTAAAATGTTTTCAATCATTGGCACCTATAGATTTTTAATCAAAATTCAAAAATTTTCGATCTTCATTATATACACAGATAAATGGTTTTTTAGACAAGTTCAGAAAAGAATTAAATTTTGAACCAACTAAAAATTATACTGTTTTTAAGGCAGAAGAGTTTCGAATGCAAATGTTCCAGTTGATGCAAAAAATCTAGTTACCTAAATTATTTACAGGTTGAATTACGAAACTTGTTACAAAAACTAAATATACAAATACTTTAACACAATTGAATATTTATGGTAGCAAAACGAATTCAACTAATTAGTTTTCAACAAAAGGAAATGGGTAAAGTTTCTAAGATTACTTCTTAAAAACTGATACTACTCCACACTTAAACGATTTGAGTAATCTTAAAGAAAAAGAATATGATAAACAGATAATTGCGTTTTCTTTTTGACTGGAGGTGAACAAAAGTTGCACAATTCCAACGAATATGATTTTATTCTTAAAAATGATCTTGTTGTTGATCAGAACATAAACAGTGATTTAACATTTAATGATTTTGATATTTCAGTGAGTGTTGAAGACAGACTTTATAAAATAACTCCTAATATTTGATCAATCAAATTAGTTAGCAAATCAAATGTTCTAAATGTTACATTTATGGATTCTGTTAAAACTGCTCCGGTTGATGTAAAGATAATTGTGTTTTGTGAAATAATTTAACTGTATTTTGTTGTGGATAAATGAGGCACAATAACCAGATTTACTGTTTAAAGTGCAAAGACTCTATTGGATTACTTCTTCCTCATAGATTAACAATTAAAAATCGGAAACAATGAATTGTGGTAATTTGTTTAATTTGAAAAACTAAAAAAATTAAATTCATTAAAATAATTTTGTAGGTGAAAGCTTAAATATTCGTGAACAAATTATTAATGCTCTACATAAACCAGTTAGAAAGAATTAGAATAGACAAAATGCAATTTCCTCTGGAAAGTCGAAAGAAATTGCTAAGATAAATAAGGATGTAAATTCTTATTATCTGTTATAGATATTTTTTCAAAATTTACATGGGCAATCGCAGTTAAAGATAAAACAGGTGATAGTCTTGTGGTTCTTTTGCAAAATATTTGAGTCAAGAAAACCAAGAAATTTACAAACAAATAATGGTAAGGAATTTCATATAGAAGATTTTGAAAAATTACTGAAAAAATTAACATTAGTTACTATTCAACTTTTAGTGAATTAAAAGCAACTATTGTTGAAAGATTCAGTAGAACATTGAAAGTAAAAAAGTGGAAGTTTCAAAATTAGTTAACGATTGTCATAGTAGATAAAATTCAACTATAAAAATGGTCCCAAGAGACGTAAATAAAGAAACTTAAAAAATCTTTTTGATAACTGTTTACATTACACACACACACACACACACACACACACACACACACACACACACACATTTTCAGTGTGAACTGTCGTCAATAATTTACAACTTAGTCATGAAACATACAAATATGAATAAATAATATTCAAACACAGTGACCATTTGGTAAAACAAAATACCACCCAGAATAGAAAGCACAGAAAAGACTGACACGCTTTCAAAGAATTAAAAGGTAACTTAGTCTCAGCCAACTATTACGTGTAAAAAAAAATTACGAGCTAGTTCTTTTAGGACACTTCTTTGCCATACAAAAATGTCATTAATTAAGATACAACTTTAACCATCAATATGACATTTTTCGTAATTTTGTTACAACATATTTTACGAGTACTGACAGTTTTCGAAAGATCCTCCATGTTTTAGAGTTGTGAGTAGTTTATATTCATTGGACGTAAGATAAATGATGGTGTTCTACGGATCAGAGCGTGGAATGTCCGATCCCTTAATCGGGCAGGTAGGTTAGAAAATTTAAAAAGGGAAATGGATAGGTTGAAGTTAGATATAGTGGGAATTAGTGAAGTTCGGTGGCAGGAGGAACAAGACTTCTGGTCAGGTGACTACAGGGTTATAAACACAAAATCAAATAGGGGTAATGCAGGAGTAGGTTTAATAATGAATAGGAAAATAGGAATGCGGGTAAGCTACTACAAACAGCATAGTGAACGCATTATTGTGGCCAAGATAGATACGAAGCCCACACCTACTACAGTAGTACAAGTTTATATGCCAACTAGCTCTGCAGACAACGAAGAAATTGAAGAAATGTATGATGAAATAAAAGAAATTATTCAGATTGTGAAGGGAGACGAAAATTTTATAGTCATGGGTGACGGGAATTCGAGTGTAGGAAAAGGGAGAGAAGGAAACATAGTAGGTGAATATGGATTGGGGGACAGAAATGAAAGAGGAAGCCTCAAAAATGAGATCGACAGGAAGTGCAAAATGGCTAAGCAGGGATGGCTAGAGGACAAATGTAAGGATGTAGAGGCCTATCTCACTAGTGGTAAGATAGATACCGCCTACAGGAAAATTAAAGAGACCTTTGGAGATAAGAGAACGACTTGTATGAATATCAAGAGCTCAGATGGAAACCCAGTACTAAGCAAAGAAGGGAAAGCAGAAAGGTGGAAGGAGTATATAGAGGGTCTATACAAGGGCGATGTACTTGAGGACAATATTATGGAAATGGAAGAGGATGTAGATGAAGATGAAATGGGAGATAAGATACTGCGTGAAGAGTTTGACAGAGCACTGAAAGACCTGAGTCGAAACAAGGCCCCCGGAGTAGACAATATTCCACTGGAACTACTGACGGCCGTGGGAGAGCCAGTCCTGACAAAACTCTACCATCTGGTGAGCAAGATGTATGAAACAGACGAAATACCCTCAGACTTCAAGAAGAATATAATAATTCCAATCCCAAAGAAAGCAGGTGTTGACAGATGTGAAAATTACCGAACTATCAGCTTAATAAGTCACAGCTGCAAAATACTAACTCGAATTCTTTACAGACGAATGGAAAAACTAGTAGAAGCCAACCTCGGGGAAGATCAGTTTGGATTCCGTAGAAACACTGGAACACGTGAGGCAATACTGACCTTACGACTTATCTTAGAAGAAAGATTAAGGAAAGGCAAACCTACGTTTCTAGCATTTGTAGACTTAGAGAAAGCTTTTGACAATGTTGACTGGAATACTCTCTTTCAAATTCTAAAGGTGGCAGGGGTAAAATACAGGGAGCGAAAGGCTATTTACAATTTGTACAGAAACCAGATGGCAGTTATAAGAGTCGAGGGGCATGAAAGGGAAGCAGTGGTTGGGAAAGGAGTGAGACAGGGTTGTAGCCTCTCCCCGATGTTGTTCAATCTGTATATTGAGCAAGCAGTAAAGGAAACAAAAGAAAAACTCGGAGTAGGTATTAAAATTCATGGAGAAGAAATAAAAACTTTGAGGTTCGCCGATGACATTGTAATTCTGTCAGAGGCAGCAAAGGACTTGGAAGAGCAGTTGAATGGAATGGACAGTGTCTTGAAAGGAGGATATAAGATGAACATCAACAAAAGCAAAACGAGGATAATGGAATGTAGTCTAATTAAGTCGGGTGATGCTGAGGGAATTAGATTAGGAAATGAGGCACTTAAAGTAGTAAAGGAGTTTTGCTATTTGGGGAGCAAAATAACTGATGATGGTCGAAGTAGAGAGGATATAAAATGTAGGCTGGCAATGACAAGGAAAGCGTTTCTGAAGAAGAGAAATTTGTTAACATCCAGTATTGATTTAAGTGTCAGGAAGTCATTTCTGAAAGTATTTGTATGGAGTGTAGCCATGTATGGAAGTGAAACATGGACGATAAGTAGTTTGGACAAGAAGAGAATAGAAGCTTTCGAAATGTGGTGCTACAGAAGAATGCTGAAGATTAGATGGGTAGATCACATAACTAATGAGGAAGTATTGAATAGGATTGGGGAGAAGAGAAGTTTGCGGCACAACTTGACCAGAAGAAGGGATCGGTTGGTAGGACATGTTCTGAGGCATCAAGGGATCACCAATTTAGTATTGGAGGGCAGCGTGGAGGGTAAAAATCGTAGAGGGAGACCAAGAGATGAATACACTAAGCAGATTCAGAAGGATGTAGGTTGCAGTAGGTACTGGGAGATGAAAAAGCTTGCACAGGATAGAGTAGCATGGAGAGCTGCATCAAACCAGTCTCAGGACTGAAGACCACAACAACAACAACAAGATAAATGAGCTACTGCTTTAATTCATTTGTGAGAATGGCTACCCATCCTTAGATATCACAGACAAAACTACCAAAACTAGTTTTCAGAATTGCTAAAAATAAGCTTCTTTGTTGATACAACTTAATGAAATCTGTTGAATATATATATATATATATATATATGTTATTGGATTTATTGGATTCAATGCTGGCTGGCATCAGCTTACTTTTGCTTATAAATCAGTGAGCCATCTCACTTCAGGGTTGATAAATGAGTATTAGGATAAATAGCACAAACTTTACAGTGAGTTTCAGAGTTAATTCTTGCCAGAACTTTAATTTCTCCCTTATCCAGAGCACAGTAGGTTACGTGTAACACTCATCTCACAAAACTTCCTGCAAATGTGAGGACTTTTTGACAGTATACGTAATATCGGCAATCGATGTGGCAGGTGCAATATTCATTATGGCAATTGTAGCTACTTTGTATCATAACTTGCAATTTGCCATTAGAAGGCAATGGCTCAGACACAGCACCCTTCTTATTAAATGTCAGGTAAAGTGTATCAAAGATATAAGCCTTCGAAAGATACGATTGTCGGGACGTAATTTTGTTTAGTCGCCGGGAACAAAATCGCTACCCTTAGATAGCTCAAACCCCTGTGAACCTGCAGTTAGTTCATTCTGATCGTTGTTTGTGACAACATGCTTTGTACCTTGTACAACAATAAAATATATTTGTATAGAAACGCACGACCTGTTAGTTGTTATGTAACTACTATTCCGAGTACCGAACATTCTACACTATGCCAATCTAGACATGAGACAAATGCAATAGTGTGATGGTAAAGTCGTGTTTTATGGAGTCGAGGATGCAGACTTCCATCCTCCTACATGCCTTTTTTTGCTATCAACATAGTGATGTTAACACATTCTGGTAATTTCATATGAATGTGATACAAGTATGTTCTGCAATATTTGATATTATTTATGATTTCTGTGTGATAGGAGAACGAAGTATGAGATACATATATTGTTGTTTATTTCCAAAAATGTGATTATGCAGGTACCTAAGAGAACAGCTTTGATTACTGCGGCTGAAACGTTCGTATTCTTCTTCGTCGCAAATATTTCGCTGTTATTTCCGAATATGTGGCGGTTTGTGATTGTGTGGCTAGGCAGAAACCTAAGAGGACAGTTCAAATATCTTCCCATAAATATTTCGTGGGTAAGACTCATCTCACAAGACTTGCAGCAAAGTAATGGCACTTGCAGTTGATATATTTCTGCCGCTAAAAAGGTTTTACATGGGCGTATTTACGTGCTTCAATTGAGTTCAATGTGCGACAATGACCATTCACACGAGCGAGAAAATTTACAGTCCAAGTAAGTCAAGTTTTCTTTTTCAGTATGGTGCCAACTGAATTAATAAATGTGGGCATTCGAGTGGTGTTTTAATAGCAATATTCGAAAGTTATGGAACGCCTGAACAGGGAAAAGAGCAGACTCAGATGTTGGGTTCAGAAGTGCATTACAAGGAGAAATGAGTTTGGAGCGTGTAAAATGCTAATTAGGGATTTAGAAAATGAGGATGAAGCTTCCTTCAAAAACAATTGTCAAGTGAACAAATGTAGGCACATCTCTTCACAGAAAAGGTTCTCTACTGCAGTGTGTATTCCAACTCATCTGAAGTTGCCATATTCTTCAAAAACCGATAAGTAATAGAAAACCATGGTAATGTCCACCCACAAATTGCGCTTGCTGAAGAACCACTCCTCACCGAGATCTAAATCATGTTCTCTCTCTCATTTATAGATTTTGTAAACTTTGGATTTTGATGTTTACTCCATTTTCATCAGTATATGGTACATTTTCCCTTACTCCATACACAGTGTCTTTCATTGCATCTTCTTTGATATTCCGGTCTTTGTAAGTACCATGATTGATGTTCTAAAAACATGGATGTACTTCATAGAGTTCCAGAAATCGCACAGTATAATGTCACAGCCACTTTTTTGGTCACTCTCGTTGTATTTCAGACCTCAGAAACACCATCTTTCAAAGACGATGAATAAGTATTGGGGGCAAGCCAATATGCACAAGTAAAGGTCAATTGACATTGGCCATAATGTCATGCCACATCCCATCCTGTCCCATCAAAACATTCTGCAATGTATTTCAAATAGTGGCATCCACACTGGCTGTCCCCTCACTGTGAATGTTTCTCAGTTGACCGCGTGACTCCCCAAGCCCATTTCCTCCTGATACACAGCCATGCTCAAATCTCCACATTCCGGTTTGTGATCGTTTTAGTGTTTGATTTCAGTTCCTTATTGTTCGTTATTTGTTATAAATTGTTTTGTTTCGTTGTTTCTTTTCTTAATATTTGTAATAACTGATGATAAATTAGTTGAAGCACTGAGGCAGTAATCTTAATTGTATGACATTACTGTAATGAATTATTTGCCCTCTACTACACTTATAAAGTGGGTTCTCATACATACTGGTACTGTATTTGTATTTTACAATGAAATGAATTGCAGTGTGGCTGCAACTTGAATTGAAACAAGTACTATGGGTACAATCAGAGTGATTAGTATGTGGTATTTATTTGTATTTTATCAGGGATTTTTGGTGCTCCATTAAGAAGTGGACGGAAACCTTCAGATACTAAAGCAGTGGACTACGCTTTTTTGTTAAGTATAAATCAAGTAACATATTGGTGTTGTCTGTTTAAATATGTGTTTGTGGCAGACTTATTTATCGTTAAGCAGTTCCCTGAATTGTGCGTGAAACAGTTTTGCAAGCATAAGTGATCAATATTTATGTGATTTCATTAGCTAACCCCAGCACAAACGAGGTACTTGAACTATTAGAAACCAAATATAACTTGTGAAGAAAACCTATAAATATTGAAAGGAAAGGTATTGAGGGACATACAACTACTGTACAAAAATTTGCATTGGACTAGCAACTAAACTTGAAAAAACCAGTTTTTCATAGGATGTGATGGCAGGTGGTAACACTGTGCTTCTTTTAGTAGTTCTGGGTGCAGTTTGACACAACAAATGAAGAAAACTGGTGCTTCAACCTTCTAAAATATAAAATGCAGATTCCTCTTTCTCAAGCTCCTTGTAGAGTGTGTGAAATTCCCCTTCGGTACCATGTAATGACATTTTTGCACATCTGCCTTTCTTCTCCAACATACAAGTTATCCCAGCAAGCAGCAAACCATTGGAGTCGAATAAATGTCATTTTCTTACAAATGTGGGCTCGAGCATCCATGTACATGGTAACCGATCCCATTGTGTTGAGTATCATTTTGCGAAGATCACAATTCCCGAAAAAAAAAAACATTTGAGGACAGCCATGCAAGTTGATATCACGCATCTTTAATTGACCTGATGTGCTGTGATGTCACGGACAGTGTGATTACATGTGTTGGTGCCATGACATGATGGTACCATGAGGCCAGTGTGAACTGGCCTTAAGTAGATCCAGCTGCAACTTGCATTTCTATGTGCGCCAGTTTTGGGTGTTTACACAGGCATCTTTCTGTGCATAACTCAATATGCGCCAACGATACATGCCTCTGCAAACCCCATTTAACATCTTATACATGGGAGAGAGAACTGCATTGAATGCCGTCGATAGTTGATAGAACTTCCTACGATTGTCGATACTGTATAAAACACCAAAATGACGTCACATTTGCAGGAAGTCTCGTGAAATATGTTTCCCTGAGTGCTACACAGGCCAAGGTGTTGAGGCTTGTTGCGTGGAAAATAAGTTCAAAACAGAACGAAAGATCATTATTTTTAGAGTGCATCAAAATCTATAAATAATTGCCAGTATGGTGGGATGTTACAACAGATTAGTATAAAAACAGAAGTATGAATGACAATGAATTGTGTGATTGGTTGTTCAGATAGTGTAAGGAACAACTGTTAAGGAAGATGTTTTTAAAAAAATCAGTTAAGGCAAAGTTGTGAATTACAGTATTTGTGAACATTGATCTCCATGTACACATTGCTATCTGAATATAATACGTTAGTACAAGCATTACTGCATGAAACATATCTATAACTAAGTCTCAAAATTTCACGTCTGCAAAAGAAATGCCAGTAGCAAGGTACGGTAGCATAATAGATAAGCGCTGCCTTAGCATTACTGCGACTGTCATAGTATTATTTTGTTTTTCGATGACAAGGACATGGGTGTCTGCAGAAATTTATGTTTGAGTGGGTGGGGCCACCAGGTCCCTATGTATGGGGAGAACCATTTCCAGCAATGCATTAAATGTTGGATCATCAGCACACAAGACACTGTCGTAATATTTTTTATTTATTTGTTCAACCTCAAATCTCTCAACAAGTTTTTGTGAGTCATCTTTGAATCCATCTTTCTTTTTGCTTGCTGCAAAGAGCAACTGTCACAGTGTCTTTGTAGTCCAGCACTGCATACCACCCTACTATTACTCAATAGTATTGAGCTGCTGTGGATAATGTCATCAATATTTCAGAATATTGTTGTGGGATATTTTTGAGCATCTAGGGGTCACTTTAAAAACACGACAATACTCCTGGGGTACTACTATATGAGGTAGTCATTATTGTTTGCTGTGTTACTGAGTTGCACTTCACTCTGTTTTGTATAGTTCCCTTTCCTTTTTACCTCATAATAAGAGTACATAATTGTTACAATTGAGGATCATGATTAAACATGTGAATACACAAGACGATTTTAGTTTCATATACTACTATGGACAATATTTAAGTTATCTTTTCCTCCGTACATGACTTCTGCTTTCATGAAAACATGGAGTGCATGTTAAGCCATTCCACATGACGATGACTAAAAGGACCTGGACATTTATGTGCTAATGTGCTAATAGTAAACTGCAGGAGCGTCTATAGAAATGTCCCAGAACTGCTCTCATTAATAAACGGTCACAACGCCCATATAGTACTAGGGACAGAAAGTTGGCTGAAACCAGACGTAAACAGTAATGAAATCCTAAACTCAGATTGGAGTGTATACCGCAGAGACAGACTGGACAGTGAAGGGGGAGGCGTGTTTATAGCGATAAGAAGTGCAATAGTATCGAAGGAAATTGACGGAAATCCGAAATGTGAAATAATTTGGATGAAGGTCACTGTTAAAGCAGGCTCAGACATGGTAACTGGATGTCTCTATAGGCCCCCTGGCTCAGCAGCTGTTGTGGCTGAACACCTGCAGGATAATTTGGAAAATATTTCGAGTAGATTTCCCCACCATGTTATAGTTTTGGGTGGAGATTTGAATTTGCCGGATATAGACTGGGAGACTCAAACGTTCATAATGGGTGGCAGGGACAAAGAATCCAGTGAAATTTTTTTAAGTGCTTTATCTGAGAACTACCTTGAGCAGTTAAACAGAGAACCGACTCGTGGCGATAACGTATTAGACCTTCTGGTGACAAACAGACCCAAACTATTTGAAACAGTTTACGCAGAACAGGGAATCAGCGATCATAAAGCGGTTACTGCATCGATGATTTCAGCCGTAAATAGAAATATTAGAAAAGGTAGGAAGATTTTTCTGTTTGGCAAAAGTGACAAAAAGCAGATTTCAGAGTACTTGACGGCTCAACGCAAAAGTTTTGTCTCAAGTACAGATAGTGTTGAGGATCAGTGGACAAAGTTCAAATCCATCGTACAATATGCGTTAGATGAGTATGTGCCAAGCAAGATCGTAAAAGAGCCACTGTGGTACAACAACTGAGTTAGAAAACTGCTGCGGAAGCAAAGGGAACTTCACAGCAAACATAAACATAGCCAAAGCCTTGCAGACAAACAAAAATTACGCGAAGCGAAATGTAGTGTGAGGAGGGCTATACGAGAGGCGTTCAATGAATTCGAAAGTAAAGTTCTATGTACTGACTTGGCAAAAAATTCTAAGAAATTTTGGTCTTATGTCAAAGCGGTAGGTGGATCAAAACAAAATGTCCAGACACTCTGTGACCAAAATGGTACTGAAACAGAGGATGACAGATTAAAGGCCGAAATACTAAATGTCTTCCTCCCAAGCTGTTTCACAGAGGAAGACTGCACTGTAGTTCCTTCTCTAGATTGTCGCACAGATGACAAAATGGTAAATATGGAAATAGACGACAGAGGGATAGAGAAACAATTAAAATCGCTCAAAAGAGGAAAGGCCGCTGGACCTGATGGGATACCAGTTCGATTTTACACAGAGTACGCGAAGGAGCTTGCCCCCCTTCTTGCAGCGGTGTACAGTAGGTCTCTAGAAGAGCGTAGCGTTCCAAAGGATTGGAAAAAGGCACAGATCATCCCCGTTTACAAAAAAGAAGGGACGTCGAACAGATGTGCAGAACTATAGACCTATATCTCTAACGTCGATCAGTTGTAGAATTTTGGAACACGTGTTATGTTCGAGTATAATGACTTTTCTGGAGACTAGAAATCTACTCTGTAGGAATCAGCATGGGTTTCGAAAAAGACGGTCGTGTGAAACCCAGCTCACACTATTCGTCCACGAGACTCAGAGGGCCGTAGACGCGGGTTCACAGGTAGATGCCATGTTTCTTGACTTCCGCAAGGCGTTTGATACAGTTCCCCACAGTCGTTTAATGAACAAAGTAAGAGCATATGGACTATCAGACCAATTGTGTGACTGGATTGAAGAGTTCCTAGATAACAGAACACAGCATGTCATTCTCAATGGAGAGAAGTCTTCCGAAGTAAGAGTGATTTCAGGTGTGCCGCAGGGGAGTGTCATAGGACTGTTACTATTCACAATATACATAAATGACCTTGTGGATGACATCGGAAGTTCACTGAGGCTTTTTACAGATAATGCTGTGGTGTATCGAGAGGTTGTAATAATGGAAAATTGTACTGAAATGCAGGAGGATCTGCAGCGAATAGATGCATGGTGCAGGGAATGGCAATTGAATCTCAATGTAGACAAGTGTAATGTGCTGCGAATACATAGAAAGATAGATCCCTTATCAATTAGCTACAAAATAGCAGGTCAGCAACTGGAAGCAGTTAATTCCATAAATTATCTGGGAGTACGCATTAGGAGTGATTTAAAATGGAATGATGATATAAAGTTGATCGTTGGTAAAGCAGATGCCAGACTGAGATTCATTGGAAGAATCCTAAGGAAATGCAATCCAAAAACAAAGGAAGTAGGTTACAGTACGCTTGTTCGCCCACTGCTTGAATACTGCTCCGCAGTGTGGGATCCCTACCAGATAGGGTTGATAGAAGAGATAGAGAAGATCCAACGGAGAGCAGCACGCTTCGTTACAGGATCATTTAGTAATCACGAAAGCCTTACGGAGATGATAGATAAACTCCAGTGGAAGACTCTGCAGGAGAGACGCTCAGTAGCTCGGTATGGGCTTTTGTTAAAGTTTCGAGAACATACCTTCACCGAGGAGTCAAGCAGTATATTGCTCCCTCCTACGTATATCTCGTGAAGAGACCATGAGGATAAAATCAGAGAGATTAGAGTCCACACAGAAGCATACCGACAATCCTTTCCACAAACAATACGAGACTGGAATGGAAGGGAGAACCCATAGAGGTACTCAGAGTACCCTCCGCCACACACCGTCAGGTGGCTTGCGGAGTATGGATGTAGATGTAGATTCAAATTCTATTGACAATAATAGTCTCTCAAACCTTCAATTTATTATTGTCATTGGCAACACGATTTTAAAAGGTTAAGACGTCGAACACTTTAAAGAGTGTGTGTATTTTCAATTATATCAACTGTAACAACAGAAAACAACGAAAAAGAAAAAGAATCGTTAGAAAATGGCTGAAAAAGAGGAGCGATATCCCACATGTTAATTTAGTAAGTGAAATCAGAATCAAGTACCCAGAAGATTTCATAAAATATTTATAGAGCAGGCCAGGATAATACAACAAATTACTCGTATTAATATCGATAGGTCAAGCATCTTGCCCTTGGGTGTGAAAAACTGCCCCTAAAGGCAGAAGAAACAGCAATGATCAATGGCAAGATGATGCAGAAGGCATTGGAAACCACTGCATTAAAGACACAATGTGTCTCCACAGGACATGAGGACTGTAATTTTTTTAAAAAAAGTGTCATGATGATCTCTTCATTGGGGAAAGATTCTGGTTGTCCCCATTCAGAACTCTGAGAAGTGCTAAAGCTCAATCTAGATACGATGGAGGTCTGTGAAGTGAAACAGAAGGAAGACAAGGATTTCTGGTCAGATGAGTATAGGGTAACTTCAGTAGTAGCAGAAAATGGTATAATGGGAGTGGGATTCGTTATGAGTAGGAAGGTATGGCAGAGAGTGACTTACTGTGAATAGTTCAGTGATAGGGTTGTTCTCATCAGAATCGAAAGCAAACCAACACTGACAACAATAGTTCAGGTATACATACCGATGTTGCAAGGTGAAGATGAAGGGAGTGAGAAAATATGTGAGGGTACTGAATGGGTAATTTAGTACATAAAGGGAGATGAAAATCTAATACTGATGGAGGATTGGAATTCAGTTGTAGGAGAGGGAGTAGAACAGAGTATTACAAGAGAATATGGGCTTGGTAGTAGAAATGAGAGAGGAGAAAGACTAATTGAGTACTGCAATAAATATCAATTACTAATAGTGAATACTCTTTTCAAGAATCACAAGAGGATGAGGTACTCCTGGAAATGGCTGGAGATATGGGAAAATTTAAATTAAATTTTGGCATGGTCAGGCAGAGAATCTGAAATCAGATACTGGATTGTAAGTCATACCCAGAAGCAGATATAGACTCTGACCACAATTTAGTCATGATGAAGAATAGGCTGTAGTTTGAAAGATTAGTCAGGAAGAATCAGTACAAGAAGAATATGGATGCAGAAGCACTAAGAAATTAAGAGATAGTTTGTAGCACTGTAAGGCAATAGACAGTGTGATAATGAGTAGATCAGTAGGCAGTACAGTTGAAGAGGAATGAGTGCTACTAAAAATGGCAATCATAGAAGTTGGAAAGAAAACCATAGGTACAAGGAAGACAACTGTGAATAAACCTTGGATAACAGATGAAATACTTCAGCAGACCGATGAAGGAAAGGACGACACAAATGTCCAGGGAAGTACAGGAGTATAGAAATACAAATAACTTAGGAACGAAACAAATAGGAAGTGCGGGAAACCCAAGACAAAATGGCTACCTGAAAAATGAGAAATAGTTGTTGGAAGGACGGAATCAGCATATAGGAAAGTAAAAACAACCTTCAGTGAAAGTAAAAGCAAGAGCAGTAACATTAAGAGTTCAATGGGAACTCCACCATTAAATGCAGTGGAGAGAGTGGACAGCTGAATAGAATACACTGAATGCCTCTGTGAGGGGGATGACTTGTCTGATGATGTGATAGAAGAAGAAACAGGAGTCGACAGGGAAGAGGTAGGGGATCAGTATTAGAATCATAATCTAATAGAGCTTTGGAAGGCTTAAGATGAAATAAGACAGAAGGAATAAATAACATTCCATTGGAATATCTAAAATTAATGGAGGAAGTGGCAACAAAGTGACTATTCACGTTGGTCTGTAAAGTGTATGAGACAGGCGATATACCATCAGACTTTTGGAAGAACATCCTCAACACAATTCTGAAGATAGCAATAGCCGCTAAGAGCGAGAATTATAGCTCAATAGCTCATGCTTCCAAATTGCTGACAAGTATATTATACAGAAAAATGGAAAAGAAAATTGAGAATGTGGTAGAGGGCGATCAGTTTCCCTTTAGGAAAGATAAAGGCACTAGGGAGGCAGTTTTGACATTGCATTTAATAATGGTAGCAAGACCCAAGGAAAATCGAATCATATTCATGGGATTTGTAGAGTTACAAAAAGTGTTTGACAATGTAAAGTGGTGCAAGATGCTCCAAAATCTGACAAAAATAGGGGTAATCTGAAGGGAAAGGCAGGTAATATACGATATGTATAAGAAGCAAGAGGGCACAATGAGAGTGGAAGACGAAGTTCGAAGTGCTCAGATTAAAAAGAATGTAAGACAGGGATGTAGTCTCTCACCCTACTGAACAATCGGTATATGGAAGAAGCAATGAGGGAAATAAAAGAAAATGTCAACAGTAGATTTAAAGTTCAGGGTGTGAGGATACCAATGATAAGATCTGCTGATGACATTGCTATCCTCAGTGTAACTAAAAAAGAAGAACTGCAGGATGTGTTTTTGGTGCCTCTGGCGTAAAGCGCGATATCTTTGGACTCAATCACCTTTGATTTCTCTTTGTCTGTGTTCTCTCAGAGCGCTACTTTTGCACTGCCATCTTGTATTCGCTTACTTCTGTGTGCCAAATAAATGTATATTCGACGTCTAAGGTGTGTTATTACCGCCCTACGACACATAATAGCCACATGTTAAATGGAATGAATATGGACTGAGAGTAAATCGAAGAAAGACCAAGTGGTGAGAAGTAGTGAGAAGTAGCAGAAATGAGAACAGAGAGAAACTTAAAATTACATTTGCGAATCATGAAGTAGATTAAGTTAAGGAATTCTGCTACCTAGGCAGGAAAATGACCCATGACAGACAGAGCAAAGAGGACATAAAAAGCGGACTAGCCCGAACGAAAAAGGCTTTCCTGGCCAAGAGAAGTAGCAGAAATGAGAACAGAGAGAAACTTAAAATTACATTTGGGAATCATGAAGTAGATTAAGTTAAGGAATTCTGCTACCTAGGCAGGAAAATGACCCATGACAGACAGAGCAAAGAGGACATAAAAAGCAGACTAGCCCTTACGAAAAAGGCTTTCCTGGCCAAGAGAAGTATGCTGTTTTCAAATATAGGTCTTAAGTTGAGGAAGAGACTTATGCAAATGTTCGTTTGGGGCACAATATTGTATGGCAATGAATCATGAACTGTGGGAAAACCAGAACAGAAGAGAATCAAAGCACTGGAGATGTGATGCAATGAAAGAAAGTTGAAAATTAGGTGGGTGATAAGGTAAGGAATGAGGAGGTTCTCTGTAAAATCGGTGAAGAAAGGAACATATGGAAAAGTCTGACAAAAAGGGACAGGCTGACAGGACATCTGTTAAGGCATCAGGGGATAACTTCCGTTGTATTAGAGGGAGTTGTAGAGTATAAAAACTGCACAGAAAGATAGAGACTGGAATACATCCAGCAAATTATCAAGGACGTAGGATGCTGCTTTGAGATGGATATGTTGGGACAGGATAGGAATTCGTTGCAGGATGCAACAATCCAGTCAGAAGACTGATGACTCAAAAAAAAAGTAATAAGACGGATAATAAAGTAAGTT
The DNA here is from genome assembly GCF_021461385.2 of Schistocerca piceifrons. Lineage (NCBI taxonomy): Eukaryota > Metazoa > Arthropoda > Insecta > Orthoptera > Acrididae > Schistocerca > Schistocerca piceifrons. The sequence goes on along the minus strand of NC_060139.1, from coordinate 619,570,125 downwards.
AATGAGGGATGAATCTTTGTCAATGGCAGATTAGGAGTAACTTCACTCCTGGTGACAGGCATGTCATTCGTATGCTTGATGTTTGGTTTTGTAATATCAAGAGACAAAATTGTGAAATACTAAACTGAAACCTGCCAGGCAAATATATCTGCCTGCCAAGGACACATTCAGGTAATTAACATAAAACATTTTTTTACGTATTGTCATAATCTGGTGAACTTGCTGTGTATTTTGCAGACCTCTTACTAAGGTTCGTTCTGTGTATCTGACGTCACAAAACACAGTCAGCCAAGTAACAGAGAACGACGTTGTCAGCGCTCGACTGCAGTGCAGAGCACGGACGAGTGTCTTCAGTTTTAGAAACGTTCAGTCATAAATAAAGTAATTGAACAAAATCATTGTCTTGATAGAAAGTTTGGAAAAAGCATTCTTTATACCAATTGCGTCATATTCTATTAATTGATGAAACCAAACAAGCAATTAGCCTCCTAATTCAGGTGATAGCAAGGAAAGGTGTTTGTATCATTTTCACTAACCGCTTTTTCGCAATAAAGAAGAGCGGTAATTGTTTATTTCTTTCGACGAAACGAGAGTAATTCATAGTCATACCAACAGTGTTTGTCGGTATTTTGCTGGAATTTTATTGAATGACGAGCTGCCTTAGTGTAATGGTTTAAGCGACTGGCTGCTAAGTGAAAGGATCCGAGTTTAAACCTTGTTCCGTGCATAATATTTTTTTTATTTAAAAACAATATCGAAGTGTCTTACTTCATGAATTTTATTCGTTTGAATGTAATTTTTTGAAATTTCTAGTGGCAACTAAAATCGACCATACGGAAAGTATACGCTATGGAATTTTACCTCTGCAAACTCTTCAAAATTTCGTGCAATGGTTTAATACATCTAATGCTGCACAATAACTGCGTTGAACCTCGAAACAAAATTAAGTCATTTATGGGGGGAAGGTATCAGTCAAGAAGATGTGTAAAAATCAAATTTTTGGGCCAAATAGTTTTTGTGAAATCGAATGATAAAGTGTGTCAAAGCAGTCGAAACACCACGTGTCTGTACAAGCGAGCAGTGCAGTGATGACAAAATCGCGCACAGCGCGGAATGCGGGGAGCACGTCTCTGTAGCAGCGAAAGGGTTAATGCGGCCGTGGTGGCTTTACTTCATAAACTGCACGCTCCCCCCAAACGTAAGTTTGCGAACTATATTATGGCACTGCTTCTCTTGGCGCGTACAACTGGCAACACAGCAATCTCCCGCGTCTGGGCGGGCATGCGCGAACCGCCAAGATAAAGGAATTGAACTATAGCCATTGGACATAGAAGATTTATTTTTCGAAGTGGAAGCGTTTTTCCAAACTGCACTGTAAGCCACCAACCTATACTATATATTCAAGTTAATAAAGTAAGCAGTGTCACAGACAATAATCTGTTGACCATTTTAAACTGGAACATACAATGACTACCCTTTCATAGGTGTATTAAAATTGTTTTGTGTTATTATTACTTGAAAAACTGAATATGAGGAATGGCATATACGAAGCCAATTTGAAAACATGAACACTAATGCTGTGTGACTGGTTCATGAAGCTTTGTCAACATCTGGATGGTGAACATTGTCAAACTGGCAACACTTGACACCACATGTTCAGTACCTACATCTATGTAAAAACTCTGCAAGAGGAGAATGGTACTTCTGGTAACACTACGTTCCTGTGGTAAGAATTATTGTTGGTAAGCCTCTGTATTAGCTCCAATCTCTCGAATTTTCTCGTTGTAGTCTTTTTTCGAGACATATGGGAACTAATATGTTGTCTGACTCTAACCAGAAAGAATCCTCTCAAAGTTTCAGTAGTAAACCTCTGTGTGATGCACAGTGCTCTCCTGTAGCGTCTGCCACTGGAGATTGTTGGACGTCCCTGTAATGGTCTCGCGCCGAGAAACCGATCTTTTGACGAAAAGTGCTGCTCTTTCTTGGCTCTTCTCTAGCACTTCTATTAGTCCTACCTGGTACGGGTCCCAGACTGACGAACAGTATGCAAGAATCGATCGAACAAACGACTTGTAAGCCACTTCTTTAGTTGATGAATTACATTTTCTTAAGATCCTTCCTAAGAATCTCATTCTGACATCTGCTTTCCCTACAATTTGTTTTATGTCACCATTTCCTTTAAGGTAGCTCTGGATTATACTCTTAGATATTTTATGGCAGTTACTGTTGCCAGCAATTTGTCATCACTAATGTAGTTGTACATTACTTTTTGTTTCCTATGTATGCACATGTATTGACAATACTGAGAATATTTTGAGGGCCATCGATATTGCTCATCAGTATTCCTAGTATTGACAATGCGTCAATATATGGCCTCATACAGCCAATATATTGACGATTTGATAGTATTATTGAACATATGAGGACCCTCTATGGGGAAGTAGCTAGGCCAAGTGGCGTCCTATGAACTAATTTGTTTGACGTCGTGACGTCACCAGTTACAGTTATATTGTTGGTGGAGTTATGGTGTCACATCTTTCGTCCAAGCAGTGCACTCACTTTGCTAACATTCCTCTTCTCTGAGTTTCAGTAAATGGCGCTAACTTATGCTACTTGATCAGAACAAAATTGTAAGAAAATAATCAATAGTAAATGAATGTTTAAAATACTTTCAGGGCTGGTAAATCACACTTTAAGTGCATGAAGAAATTGGCACTCGTTGCACACAGGAGATACTGGACATCTGAATACAGTGATAGATGTGGAATATTTACATAAATAAAAATAAATTTTTTAACATATCACGTTTTTAGTTCAGACTAGAAGGTGTAAAATAATTTTTCCTCGCACTATAGATATTCCTAAATGCATACGGGTAGTCTTCAAAACTTGGGACTATAAATGTTTAATAGCTATGAAAATAGTTGTAAGATTCACAATGAAAAACGAGGGGCACATGCAATGCATAACTACTCAGTGAACTACTCTTACATCAGTTATGTGCTGGGTGCACAATGAGTTTTTTATTTGATATAAGTATAATCACAATCACAAATTTTCAGGACTACCTGTATGGGGATAGTAGAAATAATTTTGTACTTTTTGCTCCAGTTTAAAAATGTGGTATGTTAAAAATATATTTTTAATTTAATAATTATTTTCTGCTTTTTAGTCTTCTGTATGTGAAATTTTTCAGTGGATTTTGGATATTTTGATGAGACTGTAAGATAAACACTTTAAATTTCTGGTTTATTTCAGTGTTATTCACCTAAGAGTACCCGAAATAGAATAGCGTTCAACCTGGCTACTGATGGTAAATCAGAAACTTTAATTGTTATTTTCTTGAAAAAATAAAATAAAGATGAAAGAAAAATTAATTTTGTATAAATTTTTATCAGATTTTTATTTTAATACCCCCTTTATACCTGCAGATTCGCTGTTGTAGGTATGTATCACTTATATTGTACACATAATCTCCCACTCTCTCTGTCTATTTCCTCCTCCCAGACTCTTTGTCCATCCCTTTCTCTTGGTCCACCATATTCTCCATCCTATTGATGCGCATCTCCCACTTCTCTCTGCTACATCTCCTCCTTCCATCTCTATCTAGCTCTTCATCCCCCTTCTCTCTGTTCATTTCTTCCCCTCTCTCTTTGCCCATCTCATCTTCTCCTTCCACTTCTGTCGGCTGTCCATCTACGCCTCGCCCTTTTTCTGTCCATGTCATCTTCCTCTCCTTCATTATCCTTCTACTCCTCCCCCTTCTCCCTGTTTAGCCATACATATCTACATGTATTCCCCCTGAAACTTTCTGATACTACCTGCACAACATGCTGGTTGTGCAGGGCAGCCTAGATTCATGTATTACAAAATTTTATAATTCCCACCCCTACAGAAAAGAGTGACGAGAAAGCGAATTGGTAGTGCATGATCATTCAGTTCTGAGCCATTTCGAGTCTCTAACTCATTGGGAAGTTAGCTTAAAATCAGCTTCAGAATTGATACTCAACAGACAGACAGACAACAAAGTGACTAAATAAGAATGTGGAAAAATTCCACCTGCCTCAGAGTTCAGTCTGCAACATTCTTCATTTACACATTGTCATTTTGAAGACCCCTAGACAGTCAATGTTATTGTGCAGTATTTCCGGATGTGGAATGATACTGAAACTGTAGGGGTAATATCGACTACATCAAAAACTTTTGAAATATTGTGCCATCTGTTGACAGTATTGACAATATCTTTGTCAGCCTCTCATGTACAACAGACTATGGATATCTCTGTATTCACTGTTCGACATCTACATCTCACATCTACATCTATACCCTGCAGACCACTGTGAAGTGCATGGCAGAAGGTATGTGATATTGTTCCAGTTATTAGTGTTGATTGCCTTGAACCAAAGTTTTCAGTATGTCATGTGAGAAAAGTGCGGGTTGGGTTTCACATGATTGATGTTTACGAAATCCCTGCTGTTTGGGTTTAAGGAAGTCATTGTGTTCTAGATACTACATTATGTCTGAGCTCAGAATATGTTCTAAGATTCTACTTTAGAATCTTGGACAGTAGTTTTGTTAACCACTGCTACTACCCTTCTTGTAGACAGATGTGACCTGTGCCCTTTTCCAACAACTGAGCACGGTTTTTTCTTCAAAGGATCTGCCATAGTTAGAAGAGGGGCTAACTCTGCGAGCAGTTCAGTATAAAATCTGACAGGGATTCCATTGAACCCTGGAGCTTTGTTCAATTTTAACAGTTCAGCTTCTCTCAACACCACTGACACAAACACTTATTTCATTCGTCTTTTCAGTGGTATAATGATTAAATTAGGGAAATTCTCATTTTTTTTGTAAAGGAACATTTGAAAACGAAATTAAGCATTTCGGTTGTTGCTTTGCTACTCTCAATTTCAGTTCCTGCCTCATTCACTAGGGACTTGTGACTTACTTTGGTGCCACTAACAGCCTGTACATATGACCAGAATTTCTTCGGACTCTGTGGAAGGTCACTTGGCAATATTCTGCTATGGTGTGACTGAAGTGACTGTGCTAATGAGCCACACAAAAACACTTTGTGGGCTGCATGTGGCCTACGGCCTGCTTTTTCGCCGTCCCAGATCTGTGGGTGCTTTCGGCTTAATTTTATCCTGGGGGTGACTAATAAGAACCACTGCATAAGTAAAAGTGTGACTTGTGGTGTAAAGTCATGATAAAGGAACATCCAAAGCAACAAAGACTATGGTACAAAAATTGATGGCCAAACACTCACAGATGACACAGCGACTGAAATGAAGGTACGGTAGCATAATAGATAAGCGCTGCCTTAGCATTACTGCAACTGTCATAGTATTATTTTGTTTTTCGATGACAAGGACATGGGTGTCTGCAGAAATTTATGTTTGAGTGGGTGGGGCCACCAGGTCCCTATGTATGGGGAGAACCATTTCCAGCAATGTATTAAATGTTGGATCATCAGCACACAAGACACTGTCATAATATTTTTTATTTATTTGTTCAACCTCAAATCTCTCAACACGTTTTTGTGAGTCATCTTTGAATCCATCTTTCTTTCTGCTTGCTGCAAACAGCAACCGTCACAGTGTCTTTGTAGTCCAGCACTGCAAACCACTCTACTAGTACTCAATAGTATTGAGCTGCTGTGGATAATGTCATCAATATTTCAGAATATTGTTGTGGGATATTTTTGAGCATCTAGGGGTCACTTTAAAAACACGACAATACTTCTGGGGTACTACTATATGAGGTAGTCATTATTGTTTGCTGTGTTACTGAGTTGCACTTCACTCTGTTTTGTATAGTTCCCTTTCCTTTTTACCTCATAATAAGAGTACATAATTGTTACAGTTGAGGATCTTGATTAAACATGTGAATACACAAGACGATTTTAGTTTCATATACTACTATGGACAATATTTAAGTTATCTTTTCCTCCGTACATGACTTCTGCTTTCATGAAAACATGGAGTGCATGTTAAGCCATTCCACACGACGCTGACTAAAAGGACCTGGACACTTATGTGCTAATGTGCTAATAGTAAACTGCAGGAGCGTCTATAGAAAGGTCCCAGAACTGCTCTCATTAATAAACGGTCACAACGCCCATATAGTACTAGGGACAGAAAGTTGGCTGAAACCAGACGTAAACAGTAATGAACTCCCAAACTCAGATTGGAGTGTATACCGCAGAGACAGACTGGACAGTGAAGGGGGAGGTGTGTTTATAGCGATAAGAAGTGCAATAGTATCGAAGGAAATTGACGGAAATCCGAAATGTGAAATAATTTGGATGAAGGTCACTGTTAAAGCAGGCTCAGACATGGTAACTGGATGTCTCTATAGGCCCCCTGGCTCAGCAGCTGTTGTGGCTGAACACCTGCAGGATAATTTGGAAAATATTTCGAGTAGATTTCCCCACCATGTTATAGTTTTGGGTGGAGATTTGAATTTGCCGGATATAGACTGGGAGACTCAAACGTTCATAATGGGTGGCAGGGACAAAGAATCCAGTGAAATTTTTTTAAGTGCTTTATCTGAGAACTACCTTGAGCAGTTAAACAGAGAACCGACTCGTGGCGATAACGTATTAGACCTTCTGGTGACAAACAGACCCAAACTATTTGAAACAGTTTACGCAGAACAGGGAATCAGCGATCATAAAGCGGTTACTGCATCGATGATTTCAGCCGTAAATAGAAATATTAGAAAAGGTAGGAAGATTTTTCTGTTTGGCAAAAGTGACAAAAAGCAGATTTCAGAGTACTTGACGGCTCAACGCAAAAGTTTTGTCTCAAGTACAGATAGTGTTGAGGATCAGTGGACAAAGTTCAAATCCATCGTACAATATGCGTTAGATGAGTATGTGCCAAGCAAGATCGTAAAAGAGCCACTGTGGTACAACAACTGAGTTAGAAAACTGCTGCGGAAGCAAAGGGAACTTCACAGCAAACATAAACATAGCCAAAGCCTTGCAGACAAACAAAAATTACGCGAAGCGAAATGTAGTGTGAGGAGGGCTATACGAGAGGCGTTCAATGAATTCGAAAGTAAAGTTCTATGTACTGACTTGGCAAAAAATCCTAAGAAATTTTGGTCTTATGTCAAAGCGGTAGGTGGATCAAAACAAAATGTCCAGACACTCTGTGACCAAAATGGTACTGAAACAGAGGATGACAGATTAAAGGCCGAAATACTAAATGTCTTCCTCCCAAGCTGTTTCACAGAGGAAGACTGCACTGTAGTTCCTTCTCTAGATTGTCGCACAGATGACAAAATGGTAAATATGGAAATAGACGACAGAGGGATAGAGAAACAATTAAAATCGCTCAAAAGAGGAAAGGCCGCTGGACCTGATGGGATACCAGTTCGATTTTACACAGAGTACGCGAAGGAGCTTGCCCCCCTTCTTGCAGCGGTGTACAGTAGGTCTCTAGAAGAGCGTAGCGTTCCAAAGGATTGGAAAAAGGCACAGATCATCCCCGTTTACAAAAAAGAAGGGACGTCGAACAGATGTGCAGAACTATAGACCTATATCTCTAACGTCGATCAGTTGTAGAATTTTGGAACACGTGTTATGTTCGAGTATAATGACTTTTCTGGAGACTAGAAATCTACTCTGTAGGAATCAGCATGGGTTTCGAAAAAGACGGTCGTGTGAAACCCAGCTCACACTATTCGTCCACGAGACTCAGAGGGCCATAGACGCGGGTTCACAGGTAGATGCCATGTTTCTTGACTTCCGCAAGGCGTTTGATACAGTTCCCCACAGTCGTTTAATGAACAAAGTAAGAGCATATGGACTATCAGACCAATTGTGTGACTGGATTGAAGAGTTCCTAGATAACAGAACACAGCATGTCATTCTCAATGGAGAGAAGTCTTCCGAAGTAAGAGTGATTTCAGGTGTGCCGCAGGGGAGTGTCATAGGACTGTTACTATTCACAATATACATAAATGACCTTGTGGATGACATCGGAAGTTCACTGAGGCTTTTTACAGATAATGCTGTGGTGTATCGAGAGGTTGTAATAATGGAAAATTGTACTGAAATGCAGGAGGATCTGCAGCGAATAGATGCATGGTGCAGGGAATGGCAATTGAATCTCAATGTAGACAAGTGTAATGTGCTGCGAATACATAGAAAGATAGATCCCTTATCAATTAGCTACAAAATAGCAGGTCAGCAACTGGAAGCAGTTAATTCCATAAATTATCTGGGAGTACGCATTAGGAGTGATTTAAAATGGAATGATGATATAAAGTTGATCGTTGGTAAAGCAGATGCCAGACTGAGATTCATTGGAAGAATCCTAAGGAAATGCAATCCAAAAACAAAGGAAGTAGGTTACAGTACGCTTGTTCGCCCACTGCTTGAATACTGCTCCGCAGTGTGGGATCCCTACCAGATAGGGTTGATAGAAGAGATAGAGAAGATCCAACGGAGAGCAGCACGCTTCGTTACAGGATCATTTAGTAATCACGAAAGCCTTACGGAGATGATAGATAAACTCCAGTGGAAGACTCTGCAGGAGAGACGCTCAGTAGCTCGGTATGGGCTTTTGTTAAAGTTTCGAGAACATACCTTCACCGAGGAGTCAAGCAGTATATTGCTCCCTCCTACGTATATCTCGTGAAGAGACCATGAGGATAAAATCAGAGAGATTAGAGTCCACACAGAAGCATACCGACAATCCTTTCCACAAACAATACGAGACTGGAATGGAAGGGAGAACCCATAGAGGTACTCAGAGTACCCTCCGCCACACACCGTCAGGTGGCTTGCGGAGTATGGATGTAGATGTAGATTCAAATTCTATTGACAATAATAGTCTCTCAAACCTTCAATTTATTATTGTCATTGGCAACACGATTTTAAAAGGTTAAGACGTCGAACACTTTAAAGAGTGTGTGTATTTTCAATTATATCAACTGTAACAACAGAAAACAACGAAAAAGAAAAAGAATCGTTAGAAAATGGCTGAAAAAGAGGAGCGATATCCCACATGTTAATTTAGTAAGTGAAATCAGAATCAAGTACCCAGAAGATTTCATAAAATATTTATAGAGCAGGCCAGGATAATACAACAAATTACTCGTATTAATATCGATAGGTCAAGCATCTTGCCCTTGGGTGTGAAAAACTGCCCCTAAAGGCAGAAGAAACAGCAATGATCAATGGCAAGATGATGCAGAAGGCATTGGAAACCACTGCATTAAAGACACAATGTGTCTCCACAGGACATGAGGACTGTAATTTTTTTAAAAAAAGTGTCATGATGATCTCTTCATTGGGGAAAGATTCTGGTTGTCCCCATTCAGAACTCTGAGAAGTGCTAAAGCTCAATCTAGATACGATGGAGGTCTGTGAAGTGAAACAGAAGGAAGACAAGGATTTCTGGTCAGATGAGTATAGGGTAACTTCAGTAGTAGCAGAAAATGGTATAATGGGAGTGGGATTCGTTATGAGTAGGAAGGTATGGCAGAGAGTGACTTACTGTGAATAGTTCAGTGATAGGGTTGTTCTCATCAGAATCGAAAGCAAACCAACACTGACAACAATAGTTCAGGTATACATACCGATGTTGCAAGGTGAAGATGAAGGGAGTGAGAAAATATGTGAGGGTACTGAATGGGTAATTTAGTACATAAAGGGAGATGAAAATCTAATACTGATGGAGGATTGGAATTCAGTTGTAGGAGAGGGAGTAGAACAGAGTATTACAAGAGAATATGGGCTTGGTAGTAGAAATGAGAGAGGAGAAAGACTAATTGAGTACTGCAATAAATATCAATTACTAATAGTGAATACTCTTTTCAAGAATCACAAGAGGATGAGGTACTCCTGGAAATGGCTGGAGATATGGGAAAATTTAAATTAAATTTTGGCATGGTCAGGCAGAGAATCTGAAATCAGATACTGGATTGTAAGTCATACCCAGAAGCAGATATAGACTCTGACCACAATTTAGTCATGATGAAGAATAGGCTGTAGTTTGAAAGATTAGTCAGGAAGAATCAGTACAAGAAGAATATGGATGCAGAAGCACTAAGAAATTAAGAGATAGTTTGTAGCACTGTAAGACAATAGACAGTGTGATAATGAGTAGATCAGTAGGCAGTACAGTTGAAGAGGAATGAGTGCTACTAAAAATGGCAATCATAGAAGTTGGAAAGAAAATCATAGGTACAAGGAAGACAACTGTGAATAAACCTTGGATAACAGATGAAATACTTCAGCAGACCGATGAAGGAAAGGACGACACAAATGTCCAGGGAAGTACAGGAGTATAGAAATACAAATAACTTAGGAACGAAACAAATAGGAAGTGCGGGAAACCCAAGACAAAATGGCTACCTGAAAAATGAGAAATAGTTGTTGGAAGGACGGAATCAGCATATAGGAAAGTAAAAACAACCTTCAGTGAAAGTAAAAGCAAGAGCAGTAACATTAAGAGTTCAATGGGAACTCCACCATTAAATGCAGTGGAGAGAGTGGACAGCTGAATAGAATACACTGAATGCCTCTGTGAGGGGGATGACTTGTCTGATGATGTGATAGAAGAAGAAACAGGAGTCGACAGGGAAGAGGTAGGGGATCAGTATTAGAATCATAATCTAATAGAGCTTTGGAAGGCTTAAGATGAAATAAGACAGAAGGAATAAATAACATTCCATTGGAATATCTAAAATTAATGGAGGAAGTGGCAACAAAGTGACTATTCACGTTGGTCTGTAAAGTGTATGAGACAGGCGATATACCATCAGACTTTTGGAAGAACATCCTCAACACAATTCTGAAGATAGCAAGAGCCGCTAAGAGCGAGAATTATAGCTCAATAGCTCATGCTTCCAAATTGCTGACAAGTATATTATACAGAAAAATGGAAAAGAAAATTGAGAATGTGGTAGAGGGCGATCAGTTTCCCTTTAGGAAAGATAAAGGCACTAGGGAGGCAGTTTTGACATTGCATTTAATAATGGTAGCAAGACCCAAGGAAAATCGAATCATATTCATGGGATTTGTAGAGTTACAAAAAGTGTTTGACAATGTAAAGTGGTGCAAGATGCTCCAAAATCTGACAAAAATAGGGGTAATCTGAAGGGAAAGGCAGGTAATATACGATATGTATAAGAAGCAAGAGGGCACAATGAGAGTGGAAGACGAAGTTCGAAGTGCTCAGATTAAAAAGAATGTAAGACAGGGATGTAGTCTCTCACCCTACTGAAGAATCGGTATATGGAAGAAGCAATGAGGGAAATAAAAGAAAATGTCAACAGTAGATTTAAAGTTCAGGGTGTGAGGATACCAATGATAAGATCTGCTGATGACATTGCTATCCTCAGTGAAACTAAAGAAGAACAGCAGGATGTGTTTTTGGTACCTCTGGCGTAAAGCGCGATATCTTTGGACTCAATCACCTTTGATTTCTCTTTGTCTGTGTTCTCTCAGAGCGCTACTATTGCACTGCCATCTTGTATTCGCTTACTTCTATGTGCTAAATAAATGTATATTCGACGTCTAAGGTGTGTTATTACCGCCCTACGACACATAATAGCCACATGTTAAATGGAATGAATATGGACTGAGAGTAAATCGAAGAAAGACCAAGTGGTGAGAAGTAGTGAGAAGTAGCAGAAATGAGAACAGAGAGAAACTTAAAATTACATTTGCGAATCATGAAGTAGATTAAGTTAAGGAATTCTGCTACCTAGGCAGGAAAATGACCCATGACAGACAGAGCAAAGAGGACATAAAAAGCGGACTAGCCCGAATGGAAAAGGCTTTCCTGGCCAAGAGAAGTAGCAGAAATGAGAACAGAGAGAAACTTAAAATTACATTTGGGAATCATGAAGTAGATTAAGTTAAGGAATTCTGCTACTTAGGCAGGAAAATGACCCATGACAGACAGAGCAAAAAGGACATAAAAAGCAGACTAGCCCTTACGAAAAAGGCTTTCCTGGCCAAGAGAAGTATGCTGTTTTCAAATATAGGTCTTAAGCTGAGGAAGAGACTTATGCAAATGTTCGTTTGGGGCACAATATTGTATGGCAATGAATCATGAACTGTGGGAAAACCAGAACAGAAGAGAATCAAAGCACTGGAGATGTGGTGCAATGAAAGAAAGTTGAAAATTAGGTGGGTGATAAGGTAAGGAATGAGGAGGTTCTCTGTAAAATCGGTGAAGAAAGGAACATATGGAAAAGTCTGACAAAAAGGGACAGGCTGACAGGACATCTGTTAAGGCATCAGGGGATAACTTCCGTTGTATTAGAGGGAGTTGTAGAGTATAAAAACTGCACAGAAAGATAGAGACTGGAATACATCCAGCAAATTGTCAAGGACGTAGGATGCTGCTTTGAGATGGATAGGTTGGGACAGGATAGGAATTCGTTGCAGGATGCAACAATCCAGTCAGAAGACTGATGACTCAAAAAAAAGTAATAAGACAGATAATAAAGTAAGTTAATGAGGGATGAATCTTTGTCAATGGCAGATTAGGAGTAACTTCACTCCTGGTGACAGGCATGTCATTCGTATGCTTGATGTTTGGTTTTGTAATATCAAGAGACAAAATTGTGAAATACTAAACTGAAACCTGCCAGGCAAATATATCTGCCTGCCAAGGACACATTCAGGTAATTAACATAAAACATTTTTTTACGTATTGTCATAATCTGGTGAACTTGCTGTGTATTTTGCAGACCTCTTACTAAGGTTCGTTCTGTGTATCTGACGTCACAAAACACAGTCAGCCAAGGAACAGAGAACGACGTTGTCAGCGCTCGACTGCAGTGCAGAGCACGGACGAGTGTCTTCAGTTTTAGAAACGTTCAGTCATAAATAAAGTAATTGAACAAAATCATTGTCTTGATAGAAAGTTTGGAAAAAGCATTCTTTATACCAATTGCGTCATATTCTATTAATTGATGAAACCAAACAAGCAATTAGCCTCCTAATTCAGGTGATAGCAAGGAAAGGTGTTTGTATCATTTTCACTAACTGCTTTTTCGCAATAAAGAAGAGCGGTAATTGTTTATTTCTTACGACGAAACGAGAGTAATTCATAGTCATATCAACAGTGTTTGTCGGTATTTTGCTGGAATTTTATTGAATGACGAGCTCCCTTAGTGTAATGGTTTAAGCGACTGGCTGCTAAGCGAAAGGATCTGAGTTTAAACCTTGTTCCGTGCATAATATTTTCTTTATTTAAAAACAATATCGAAGTGTCTTACTTCATGAATTTTATTCGTTTGAATGTAATTTTTTGAAATTTCTAGTGGCAACTAAAATCGACCATACGGAAAGTATACGCTATGGAATTTTACCTCTGCAAACTCTTCAAAATTTCGTGCAATGGTTTAATACATCTAATGCTGCACAATAACCGCGTTGAACCTCGAAACAAAATTAAGTCATTTATGGGGGGAAGGTATCAGTCAAGAAGATGTGTAAAAATCAAATTTTTGGGCCAAATAGTTTTTGTGAAATCGAATGATAAAGTGTGTCAAAGCAGTCGAAACACCACGTGTCTGTACAAGCGAGCAGTGCAGTGATGACAAAATCGCGCACAGCGCGGAATGCGGGGAGCACGTCTCTGTAGCAGCGAAAGGGTTAATGCGGCCGTGGTGGCTTTACTTCATAAGCTGCGCGCTCCCCCCAAAACGTAAGTTTGCGAACTATATTATGGCACTGCTTCTCTTGGCGCGTACAACTGGCAACACAGCAATCTCCCGCGTCTGGGCGGGCATGCGCGAACCGCCAAGATAAAGGAATTGAACTATAGCCATTGGACATAGAAGATTTATTTTTCGAAGTGGAAGCGTTTTTCCAAACTGCACTGTAAGCCACCAACCTATACTATATATTCAAGTTAATAAAGTAAGCAGTGTCACAGACAATAATCTGTTGACCACTTTAAACTGGAACATACAATGACTACCCTTTCATAGGTGTATTAAAATTGTTTTGTGTTATTATTACTTGAAAAACTGAATATAAGGAATGGCATATACGAAGCCAATTTGAAAACATGAACACTAATGCTGTGTGACTGGTTCATGAAGCTTTGTCAACATCTGGATGGTGAACATTGTCAAACTGGCAACACTTGACACCACATGTTCAGTACCTACATCTATGTAAAAACTCTGCAAGAGGAGAATGGTACTTCTGGTAACACTACGTTCCTGTGGTAAGAATTATTGTTGGTAAGCCTCTGTATTAGCTCCAATCTCTCGAATTTTCTCGTTGTAGTCTTTTTTCGAGACATATGGGAACTAATATGTTGTCTGACTCTAACCAGAAAGAATCCTCTCAAAGTTTCAGTAGTAAACCTCTGTGTGATGCACAGTGCTCTCCTGTAGCGTCTGCCACTGGAGATTGTTGGACGTCCCTGTAATGGTCTCGCGCCGAGAAACCTATCTTTTGACGAAAAGTGCTGCTCTTTCTTGGCTCTTCTCTAGCACTTCTATTAGTCCTACCTGGTACGGGTCCCAGACTGACGAACAGTATGCAAGAATCGATCGAACAAACGACTTGTAAGCCACTTCTTTAGTTGATGAATTACATTTTCTTAAGATCCTTCCTAAGAATCTCATTCTGACATCTGCTTTCCCTACAATTTGTTTTATGTCATCATTTCCTTTAAGGTAGCTCTGGATTATACTCTTAGATATTTTATGGCAGTTACTGTTGCCAGCAATTTGTCATCACTAATGTAGTTGTACATTACTTTTTGTTTCCTATGTATGCACATGTATTGACAATACTGAGAATATTTTGAGGGCCATCGATATTGCTCATCAGTATTCCTAGTATTGACAATGCGTCCATATATGGCCTCATACAGCCAATATATTGACGATTTGATAGTATTATTGAACATATGAGGACCCCCTATGGGGAAGTAGCTAGGCCAAGTGGCGTCCTATGAACTAATTTGTTTGACGTCGTGACGTCACCAGTTACAGTTATATTGTTGGTGGAGTTATGGTGTCACATCTTTCGTCCAAGCAGTGCACTCACTTTGCTAACATTCCTCTTCTCCGAGTTTCAGTAAATGGCGCTAACTTATGCTACTTGATCAGTAAGCTAGTAGTTTAAACTTATGACATAAATAATTTTGGATAAACATCAGTTGGTAGTATCACAGTGTGTGGTGTGTATGGAATTGTACACTACATTGTATACTGTCCTCATATTCTGCCACACTACACTATGGCTACAGTATCTATGAGTCACTGATTTAATTGGTCATACATAGAAACAAATGGATGTAACACTTCGGAGAAATATGAAGTGGAATGGTCATGTAGGCTTGGTCATAGGTAAAGCAGGCTAGAATTCTAAGGAAAAGTAATCAGTTTAAAAAGAGATTGCTTACAAATCACTTGTGTGACCCATGCTAGAATACTGCTCAAGTGTGTGGGACCCATTCCAAATGTGACTGACAGGGGATATGATATGTTTAGAGAGAAAGACAACAAAAATGGTCACAGATTTGTCTGACCTATTGGAGAGTGTCACAGAGATGCTGAAGAAGCTGGACTGGGAGTCACTTGAAGTTAGACACAAACTATATTGAGAAATCCTTCTTAAAAAGTCTTAAGAATCAAATTAAATAGATGACTTTAAGTTTATATTGCAACCTCCTACATATTGCTCCTGTAGGGGTTGTCAAGAAAAGGTTAGATTAATTGAAGCATGCACAGAGGTTTCTAAAAACTTAGTCTTTCTGCAATCTGCATACGTGGATGGCATGGGGAAATGTCCTAATAACTATTACAATCGAAAGTACACTCTGGCAAGCTTTTCACAGCGATTTTCAGACTGTCGGTGAACAAGAAGATGTAGAATGTGTGCCAGATATGTCAGTCATAAAGTGGATTATCGCAAAAAGTGTTTCCACAGGATTATGGCACTCAAGCAGAATGAACTCACAATAAAATGGAAGAAATGTCAGAACTATCAGAACGACAGATGAAAGCTGTGTAGCTGGCTACCTTGAAAATACATCTCAGGAATAGTTCCAAAGGGTTTCTTCATATTTTTAATCAACAAGTACAAAGGTATGTGCAGCATAGAAACAACTTGCTTCTGCTTTCCATCCTTAATACAAAATGAAACATCTGTTTCTGTGGTTGTGTCTTTCATGTGACCTTTGTGATATAAAACAAAACAAATAGTTTTGATTTACAATATTGTCACTTAGTGAGGCAAGTGTCAAAATCAAACTTGTAGAATGGAAATATGAATACTGATAATTACTGAAATAAATAATCACTTCAAAAACACAATGAATTCAACTTCAGAGCATCAGGCCATGGTCTAAGGCATAATTCTCTGACTAATGTTTCATCTTCCAATGTTGGAGACATCATCAGAGGGTTAAAAGACTCAGAAATCAGTTCCAGACTCGAACAAGTTACGCAACCTGAATTGCTTATATCTATCCATGGAATGGTTGGTTCATGATGTCACCTAACCAGTGCTTAAGATCACAGAGTCACACTTTGACAAAACAACATGCTATTTTACATTACATTATGTTATATTAGTGGCATCACACTGACTTACGTTATGGAGCTTGTAGTGGGGAATAGTTGGCACTGTTTGTTTCATATAGCGCCAAGTCCAACTTGTCTAATTTCAATCTTTTTCTTTTCTGCTGAAATTGTTTTAGCGCTTTTAAATTTCTATGGCCTGCACATTCTATTACAGTAATTATTAGATCTTGCTAGAATCACAGTGTCAGAAAAATGAGTAGAATAGATGAGAAGTTTTTGTCTCTTAATACACAATTTCATGTCATTGACTTGTTGTACAGGAAATTTATCAAAATACAACAATTTGTTTACTGTTTTCTTTAAAATATCTTAATATAATATTCTGTACTGAATATATACAGACAACACATTTTTTAAAATAACGAACTATAACATTTTAAGCACATGTTCTCTCATACACAAATTTTCAGGTTGTCCTCCATTAATTCTTCAATGTAACAGTAACATTTCTGAACTAGTTTTTCGTATAAGATTTTTTCAGTGTTTCTAAATTAACACTGAGCAATTCTTTTCCTTTCACTTTGTTGTAAATTTTCATTCCCATATACTTGCACTGCAGAGTTTGAAAATAAAAATTTAACTGGTGGTTGGGCAGCAGAAAATTATTTTGATTTCTGGTGTTGCAATCATGTTGAAATTGGTTTGCTGTAAGTAAACCATGTTTACTATGCACAAAGGTAGTCCATTCATCGATGTACTGTGAGAGAATACTTGATATCTTTAGATTTTGTAGGAGCGGGCGACATGATTTTCATCGCTTTTTATTGTGCATATTTCTAATGATGTCTTTTTTTAAAGTTCTAATACTCAATACACATAGTTCAAGCTACCTCAAAATATAATTACGTACTTTACTACTGATTCGAAGTAGCTGTGATATACCAATTTTCTTATGTTCAAGTTGGTAGCATTGTATTGTATCATCATTGCTAAAATGCTAGATTGTTTAATGTATTTGAAAGCTACTGTATATGTGAGCCTAATGATAACTTTTTATTCCAATGAATTTCACACAGCTAGATCCTTGCAAATCGTGACTTTTATTATGTATTTGAATGTCATTTAACTTCACTTGTTTTGTTATAAACTGGAGTAACTGAAAATTTTAAGTGTTTAATTTTAACCTATTTAAATTAAACCAGATATCCATTTTTGTCTACGGCACTAATGACAGTTTGAGGAATTTGGTCGATACTTTTAGTGTGAATGATTACAGATGTGTCATCTGCAAATGAAACTGACAATATTAAGCGATAGGCCATTTACTTAAAACAGAAATAGGCTGGATCCTACGACTGAACCTTCAGAGTACTCCATGTAAAATGGTTTTCCATTGCGAAGCATAATTTCCTCTTTCTTAAGTAATAATCAGTCGTGGTCTTTAGTTGGGTAGGCATAACCTAAAACCATTCTAATGCAGTTGCTCTAATTCCGCATTTTTGCAGTCTAGAGAGCTGCAATCAGTGGTTCACCGTATCAAAGGCCTTCAGTAGCCCACAAAAAAAATTCCTGCAGCATGCGGCGAAGTGTCTAGAAAGGAGCTAATTTTATCTGTAGACTGGTTGATAGTGGACAATGTGCATTTGCCTTTCAGAAATTCATACTTATTTTTTTATTATATTAAACTTTTGTATGAAATTTTGAATTTGTGTTGTGACAACTTCTTTGTGGCAGTGTAAAATCTTTAACTGTAAATGAGGATCACTGCCCCACGAGGCAAGAAGAGTTAGTATTAAGAGTTAAGAAGTATTAACCTGGTTCCAAGTGAACTCGCTCACAATAAACCTGAGCAAAACAAATTGTATCCATTTCAGCCTTGACTACAAACTCCCCCAGGAGATTACTATTTTAAATAACAATAATCAGATAGAAAGGGTACACTGCACCAAATTCTTAGGCCTCCATATAGACAGTAGGCTCAACTGGGAGCACCATGTAATCGAGACTGTAAAAAGGCTGTCCTCAGCAATTTTCGCCATTAGGACAATCTCGCAATTTGGAGACATAAATGTCACGAAGTCCACATACTTTGCATACTTCCACTCCATTATGTGCTATGGCATCATCTTCTGGGGCAATTCACCCTCATCTAAAAAAATCTTCCTCATGCAGAAAAAAGTAGTCCGTATAATATGCAGAGTACCCCCGAGAACCTCTTGCTGTACACTCTTTAAAAAACTTGGAATACTGTCCATAACCTGCCAGTATATTTTTTGCCTAATGAGTTTCTTGGTTGACAATCCTGCCCACTATGAAACCAATGAAAGCTTCCATTATCACAATACAAGAAAGAAGGCTGACCTCCACTTTGAACTAAAAAGTTTAACTCGGGTACAGAAAGGAGTGCATTACTCCAGTGTCAAAATATTTAACTTATTACCGAGCTATATAAAAAGTCTACGTAGTAACAGTGCATCATTCAAAAACAATCTAAAGACATATTTAATCGAGAAAACGTTTTACTCACTTGATGAATACTTCAACAGAGAAAAGTAATCTTTGTATGTATTTATATTTACTGTTGTTCGTTTATGTTCTTTTTGTTCCTTTTTGTAACCGTATACTTACTGTGAGAAATGGGCTTTTGCAATGTGATAAACTTTGCATAATGTATTATTCCTACGACTTTATTTTAGTTCATTATTACTTTTCCAAGTCTTATGTAATTTATGTCTACTTCTGCTGTTGTAAATTAATTGATACCATGGTCTGTGAACATATATTACTCAAGTCGTTCTACATCCTAGCGTCATACGCATAACAGGATCTATGGAATTTGTAGATAGATAAATAAATAAATATGCTAGTAATGCTTACATGTATTCTGCATATGTGCTGACTAATAAATAATGTGAAAATCCTATCTCTATGCTGTGCCGCTATTCTGCTTTCACACCCCCATTTTCCGCAGTGATGAAACCGAATTTTCGCGCTGCACCCCGATTTTTCTGTTACACCGTGAAATCTGCTGTCCTAGTTACGCCATCAAGAATGCTGCCATTACAAACCTCACCATTTCTTTAGCAATGCTGACAACATTTCTCAACAAGTGCTCATGAATTCCAAGAACATCCAGTGTGTAAAATCACTAAATATCTGCCGAGGCTTGGATGGTACTACAGTGCCAGACAACATAGCGACAATGCCTTCATTGTTCACCACATCTTTGCACAAACCTCGCAAGCACGAAATTGTGTCACAATGAATGTTGGGTTTACCAAGTGATTTCTTGATAAACATTCCAGATTTGACACTGGGTGACTCTATCCTGGTACTTCAGACAAAAGACATAATAAACAATGATCACCAATAGTAGGGTAATGTTCGTTCTAGCACATTTGGTTTGCATTGGTTGCCTACATTCAGGGGCAAACATGCTTTCAGAGGTAATCTATTGTTATGCTAATTGATTTATAAGCCACTGAGGGTTGCTTTTTGACCTCCGGGGGACAATCAGTCCTTCTGAGAAACTCTCCACCCATCCCCCTCCTCCTCCCCACCCCTTTAGGACATCCCTAATCATCCCCCCTCCTCTTCACCAATACAAGGAGACTTTTGATATCAAATTGAGTAACTAATTAAACTGATCAATTAACTATCCTTCCTATGGAATCCCTCAGCCCTCCCCTCCCATCTGCCACTTCCCCATCTCCTGCCCGATCTGGAAATTTGTGGGAAAAAGACTCAATCTGTGCAGAACTGCTGCAGAGTGAGGACATAGGATAGTTTATTTTCTTTATTTTGGATGCCACCCTGTCGGTAATTGGTGGGAGAAGCTCAGCCCATCCCCTCCCCTCCCCTCCCCTTGAAAAATTGTGGGAAGCGCGCCATCTGTACTAAGCTATTGGACTGGAAGGTGCAAGTGTTACCTTGTCCAGCAACTACATGTCCTAATTACGTAATTACACTTCTGCGGATTGAAGGTATTGTCTTGTTGGAAAATTTTCATGTTTTTGCTCACCTTGACATGAAGGGATCGATTGAGCCAGTGCACAATGCCACTACCCATGGATGACTCACACACAACCCCACATCCGATGCCTTCCTACTCTTGCCAGAAAAAACTGGTGGGAAAAATTTCTGAGCTGGTGGTCTGGAAGGATCCCATGACAGGAAATTCAACTCCAATACAGAGGGCTTAATAACACACCCTTAACTTACGAAATTCAATACCGAGTTTTGGGGATTGGATCTCTCTATTTGGTGGGAAAACTTCATCATTCGCTGTTGTTTATTTAATTTTTGAGGATGCAGGTCTTATAAAATACATCGAAAAGAAGTAATTAAATCCATTAACAGATCGCTTTTTTCTCGATCGCGCAAGGAATACTGTCATGAAATCGACGTCAACGTAACTCATTGCGCGTAATTACACTGCTAAAAACCTCCTGATCACGTGTTCACACACGCTCACACGCTGTCCGCTGGGCAGTGCCACACGCTGGTGCCCACTGCAGTACACCAAACTGACCAATGGGCATGCTCACGTCATGCGATGGAAGCTGCAGCACGCCCGGGCACGGAAGACCGCATCACAACACCGTGAGGGACTGCCAGCTGTCTACCGTTAAGCTGTCAGCACATGGACCGTGCTTTTCAACGTTAATTTTGAGTGTGTTGAGTTCAACATGCCGCTGAATGCTCAGAAACGATGCAATTTCTGCATAAAGTGCATGTGTCACAACATATTATACACAGTCATGACACACTCCAGTGGCAGTTGGCAGCTGTTTCTGGTATGTATTTCTGATTACGAAATGTGCATGTGCAAAATCCCTACCATGTCAGGTTAATTAGAACATCATGTTATAAAAGTTCCATCAGAAATAGTGCGATGGAAATTTACAATAGTTCTCAAAATAAGGTAAAAATTATTTCATCATTCTCATTTTTCAGTAAAACCCTCAGGTCACACTTACTTGATCACTACTCCTATTCAGCATCAGAATCTTTACAACGTGTGAATTACAAAACTTAAAATAAAAAAGGGCAAGTAAAAAATGGCTCTGAACACTATGGGACTTAGCTTCTGAGGTCATCAGTCCCCTAGAACTTAGAACTACTCAAACCTAACTAACCTAAGGACATCACACACATCCATGCCCGTATCGGTCATGCGGCTCCAGACTGTAGCGCCTAGAAGCGCTCGGCCACTCCAGCTGACTAAAAATGGTGGGCAAGTAACTTACTATAAGTAGTACAAGCTGCCCTATGGATTAAGCCAACTGAAAAAACTCACTCCTTTAAAAGAGTGTACTTATATACACATAACATAGAAATTATAGTATATTCTTATTTTAAACTGGTAAGAAAATATCAAACACTATTAAAAACGTGAAGGTTGGAATAAGAAAAATCTTTGGATGTAGAGGGATGTGAATCATCAACACATCAAACCCTTCCTTATGGACCTGTGACACTACTCTTTGCGCTAAACCTAGCACAAAGTACCTATGATCGTACCTAACATCGTACTCCTAAAAGCTATAATCGTAGCTATGATACTAACTGAAATATAATTCTAACAAATTGTACCAAGAACAATACATTTTGATGGATCCCTAATGAGCTATTGCCTTCACATGGCATACTCTCATAATATGTAATTGACAGTAATTCTTTTACCATGAATATGACGTTTGTCGTCATTTTATTACAACGAATTGTGCAATTAACGACAGTTTTTCGAGAGATTCTCAATTTACTGGTCCTCAGAAACGGCATATGCAGGGTGTCCCACTCAAACTTCCCTGAATTCAAAGACCAAGGAAAAAACCCACAGTAGATACGACAATTAAAAATGCACCACATTGTAGAGCATCTCAAAGAATATATTTATTTATCATCAATACACCTCTACATGTGAACCATTTATAGCACAAAGAATATCGAGAATATATACAGTTTCTTGAAAACTTCTTTGTAACATTTCTACTCTTATTGTTGCAATCGCATTTGTGATACAATGTCGCAATGTACGAATATCGTCCACTTTGGTCGAATACACTTGGTCCTTCACGAATCCCCACACGAAGAAATCAAGCGGCATAATGTCAGGTGAATGTGGTGGCCAGGCAACGGGTCTTCCGCGTTCGATCTAACGATCGGGAAATTTCCTATCCAGGAACTTGCCAACAGCCATTGACTAATCTGGCCGAGCTCCATCTTGTTGAAAAATGAGGTTTGGTTGCAAGTATTCTACCTGAAGGTACACAAACTACTCCAACATGCTCAGATACACTGCCCAATTAACTGTTTGTTCCGCAAAGAAGAACTGTCCAACAATCCTGTCGTGCATATATCCCGCACCAGACGTTTAGATTAGGGCTATCACAAACACATTCAATGACAATGTGCGGATTTTGCGAACCCCAAATCCGAACATTATGCCTATTAACACTTCCCGATATATGAAAGGTTGTCTCATCTGAAAATAAACATTTTTCCAGGCATTTGGCATCCATATCAATATGCTGCAGCATATCAACAGCAAATTGTTGTCGGCATGGTTTGTCGTTCGGCGTCAGATGTTGCAGAATTTGCACTTTGTAAGCACACATACGAAGACACTGGTGAACTACACAATGCAATGTTGATCAAGGCACATCAAGTTGCCTAGATGCTTGACGAATTCACTTACGTGGTCTTCTGAGAAACGTTTGTCTAATGTCCTCCTCTGTTTCTTCTGAAACTCCGTAACATGCACCCCAGAATGTTTCAGAACGCTTCCTATTGCCAGAAACTTCCTATATCATTACTTAATTGGTTTCACATCAGATGGAACACATTTATACACATGATGATAACTTATTTGTACAGTACTCGGCGAGTTTGTTTCTGCAAACCACACTACTGCATGCATGCAGTGCTGTGAAGTCGCCATTTTCACTTCATGCAACCATACTCCACTCTGGCGACGATACTTGGCGCTTCTGATGCGGGAATATAAATTCTTTGAAATTCTGTACCATGTGGTACATTTTTCACTATCGTATCTACTGTGGTTTTTCACTCCTGGGTCCTCGAAATCAGGGAGGTTTGAGTGGGATACCCTGTACACATATGAGCTTCAACTATATGCCAATATGGCGCCTCACAACTGTGTACTTAAGGGAGATTGCGTACATGTGACGTAGGTTGCGATCTGCCATCTCACTAGACAATGTTCAAATGCACACTATTTATTGCAGTGATTGAACGTGTGGTGTATATTTATTTATTGCAAATCATTGACATACATTTGTGGAACAATTGGATGAAGCGATTGTCATAGTTTTGTATGTGAGTATACATGCCTGACTGCACACTGTATGTGTGTTTATTTATCTACTGTGTTCCATGTATGTGACTGGGCATTACATGTACATGTAAATTTTGCATGTGTATATTTATGATTATGTGTATGTGTACAGTATTTTGT
This sequence comes from Schistocerca piceifrons, assembly GCF_021461385.2. Taxonomy (NCBI): domain Eukaryota; kingdom Metazoa; phylum Arthropoda; class Insecta; order Orthoptera; family Acrididae; genus Schistocerca; species Schistocerca piceifrons. The sequence continues at coordinate 619,546,121 of NC_060139.1, read as the reverse complement.
TCAGCTGATACATCTAGTCCCTGAAACCCATGTACACTGAAGAGCCAAAGAAACTGTATTTATTCCAAATATCATATAGGCCCCTGCAAGCATGCAGAAGTGTTGCAACACGATGTGGCACAGTTTCGATTAATGTCTGGTAGTGCTGGAGGGGATTGACACCATGAATCTTGCAGGGCTGTCCTTACATCCATAAGAGTACGAGGGGGTGGAGACCTTTTCTGAACAGCACGTTGCAAGGCATCCCAGATATACTCAATAGTGTTGATGTCTGGGGAGTTTGGTGGCCAGCGGAAGTGTTTAAACTCAGAAGAGTTTTCCTGGAGTCACTCTGTAGCAATTATGGACGTGTTGGGTGTCGCATAGTCCTGCTGGCACTGTCTAAGTCAGTCGGACTGCACTATGGACATGGATGGATGCAGGCGATCAGACAAAATGCTTACGTATGTGCCAGCAGTCCGAGTTGTATCTAGATGTATCAGGAGTCCCATATCACTCCAACTGCACATGCCCAATCCTTTACAGAGCCTCACCACCAGCTTGAACAGTCCCCTGCTGAAATGTAGAGTCCACGGATCCATGAAGTTCTCTCCATCCCCTTACACGTCCATTCGTTTGATACAATTTGAAACGAGACTCGTCCGACCAGTCAACATGTTTGCAGCTGTCAACAGCCCAGTGTCGGTGTTGGACCCAGGCAAGGTGTAGAGCTTTGTGTTGTGCAGTCATCAAGGACACATGAGTGGTCCTTTGGCTCTGAAAGCCCACGTCGATGATGTTTCGTTGAATGGTTCACAAGCTGACACTTGTTGATGGCCCAGCATTGAAATCTGAGGCAATTTGTGGAAGGTTTACACTTTGTCCCGTTGTAAACTCTCTTCAGTCGTCGTTGGTCCCATTCCTACAGGATCTTCTTCCAATGCAGGGATGTCAGAGATATGATGTTTCATCGGATTCCTGATATTCATGGTACACTCGTGAAATAGTCATACGGGAAAATCCCCACTTCATCGCTACCTCGGCGATGCTGTGTCCCATCACTCATCACTATAACACCACGCTCAAACTCACTTAAAAACTTGATAACCTGTCATTGTAGCAGCAATAACTAATCTAACAACTGTGCCAGACACTTGTTGTCTTATACAGGGTGGTCCATTGATCGTTACCGGGTCAAATATCTCACGAAATAAGCGTCAAACGAAAAAACTACAAAGAACGATACTTGTCTAGCTTGAGGGGGAAACCCAGATGGCGCTATGGTTGTCCCACTAGATGGCGCTGCCTTAGATCAAACGGATATCAACTGCGTTTTTTTAAATATGAACCCCCATTTTTTATTACATATTCGTGTAGTACATAAAGAAATATGAACGTTTTAGTTGGACCACTTTTTTCGCTTTGTGATAGATGGCACTGAAATAGCCACAAACGTGTAAGTACGTGGTATCACGTAACATTCTGCCAGTGAAGACGGTATTTGCTTCGTGATACATTACCCATGTTAAAATGGACCGTTTACCAGTTGCGGAAAAGGTCGATATCGTGTTGATGTATGGCTATTGTGATCAAAATGCACAACGGGCGTGTGCTATGTATGCCGCTCAGTATCCTGGACAGCATCATCCAAGTGTCCGGACCGTTCGCCAGATAGTTACGTTATTTAAGGAAACAGGAAGTGTTCAGCCACATGTGAAACGTCAACCACGACCTGCAACAAATGATGATGCCAAAGTAGGTGTTTTAGCTGCTGTCGCGGTTAATCGGCACATCAGTAGAAGACAAACAGCGTGAGAATCAGGTATCTCAAAAACGCCGGTGTTGAGAATGCTACATCAACGTCAATTGCACCCGTACCATATTTCTATGCACCAGGAATTGCATGGCGATAACTTTGAACATCATGTACAGTTCTGCCACTGGGCACTAGAGAAATTACGGGACGATTACAGATTTTTTGTACATGTTCTGTTTAGCAAAAAAAGTGGTCCAACTAAAATATTCATATTTCTTTATGTACTACACGAATATGTAATTAAATGTGGGTTCCTATTTAAAAAAAAACGCAGTTGATATCCGTTTGACCTATGGCAGCGCCATCTAGTGGGCCAACCATAGCGGCATATGGTTTACTGCTTCAAGCTAGACAAGTTTTGTTCTTTGTAGTTTTTTCGTTTGAAGCTTATTTATTGAGATATTTGGCTTGGTCACTATCAATGGACCACCCTGTATAGGTGTTGTCGATCACAGTGCCCATTTACATATCTCTGAATTTAATACCCATGTGTATACTAGTTTCTTTGGCGCTTCAGTGTATATACTGTATACAGAGAAAAGAATATTGATTAAATATGAATGCTGTGTCTATAACATGATTGAAATGTAAACAACGTATATAAAGATGATGAAACCAATCAGAAAGAATATGTAAATAGACAGATAATGAGGAACATAGTATTTAAATTCTTCTTCTAGCTGATAGTGAAAAGTCTTAAGAAAGCAACTGCTTTGTAAATAGGCATTATATTGAAAATTGTTGTACGTAAGGGGAAAACTCCTGCATAAATGGGAGACTTGTAAATAAACAATAGTTAGAACAAATACATTTTATGTGTAGGAAATGGCATCATGAAAAGAAAAATTAATTGTTAGTTAGATACTGCAAAAAAGGAATTGTTCATAATAAACTATTAATTAACATGCTGTATCATTGTTATTGTTTCCAAAGCCTGACACTATAGAATTATTAATAATAATGATTTATTTATAACAAACCTGGACCTCTCCCCCATGATGCACATCCCTTGTATGAAGAGACCTACACAGCTGACCTAGTTATAAAGGATGAAGATAATAAAGAGGAGGTGGAGCTCGAGTCTTATTGGCCATGCATTTCCCGCCATTTTAATATGCTCCCATTTCGTCTAGGTGTTTCCCACCAATTTTTTTATATCATGTGACCAGTAACGAGTTACATCATCATTGTGAATATAATTAGTCCACTTGGCTAAAGTGCATGTGTAGGATGGGTATTCCACTGGATTACTTTGAATATAACTCCCAAAACTGCCTAAGGTATGTATGGGGTCCCCCTGGTTGTCATCAATTGAACCACAGACATATGACAGTGGTTTCCCAGGGGGAGGGGACTGGGGGTGATCATGAAGAAAAGTCGCTCATCAAGTGTGTAACCTGACACTGGAAGCCCTTATCAATGACATTCATATAAGATCATTATCATGGATAGAACATACAGGAATAATCTACTTATAAAATCCCTTGCACTTGCAGCCATATGTACATAAGGACTACATAAAGAAGTATTAACACCTGGCTTAAGGAACAGAAGATCAGTTTTGACCTGGGCAAGACAGATAAACCATCAGAAGTAGATCCTACACTAGTACTGGGAAACTATCAAATTTGTTTATACTGTGGTTTTAGTAAGATCTAGTAATTACTGCCTAGAATGTAAAAAGCGACAATAGAAAATCAAAAGGACAAAAAAATTTTAAGAGAAGAGAAGGATTGAAACTAGACAACTTTTGGGACTTAGTGCTAAATAAAACAAACAACCAAACTCTTCCCCATACAAGTTCCACAGCATACACTGGTGCGACTCCATGACTGGATGTGGTGTCTTACCTTAATCAATGTGACTTCGCCGCTTACACCACTGTGGCTGCTAGGAGATAATCATGGGAGATAAACAAACACGCAGGGTTATGTTACTGCTGATGGCGACTAACAGGAACAGCCCGGTCATGCTGACTACCTGCAAAGGGTCTGACCCAACCAAACGTGTTTATTTCGGCATCAGTAGTCGGATTGGCAGAAAGTGGTGTGGTAGTGTTACAGGAGAATTTACACGTGAAAATGGATAATAGAGATGGTTCAAAATGAACAAACAGTTTGGAATCGGTTTGCCCAGCAATATTTTACCTTTGATCTCAAACCATCTCTCTGAGAAAAAGTAGGAAAGCAGCTGAACATATCATGTATGTATTTATCCTTTATTAAATACGACAGTACATTTAAAATTAGCCATGTTACAATTTGAAGCTCTTTGTTAAGGGAATCTTTTTAGATCATTTGAAAATTAATAATAATAATAAAAATTAGGTCTGAAAGTTTAAGCACTGGTTTTGCCATGGAATTGGACCTTGCGGGCCATTGGAATAACACTTGAAAATTTCTCTCATATGTTTTGAGGCACTGGTAGATCGACTGAACATTCCATGACCTTTTGAGACATGGTTTTCCTTACTGTGTTCGTTGAAAGCTGCTGCATTACTAAGGTTGATAAATTTCCTTCTCAGTCAGTGTACATGTTGTGTAGTAAACAGATCCATTTCACAATCTTTTCAATTTTTCCAGCAGTGGTTTCTGTGGATTTTGTTGACATTTTCCATTTAGAAGTCATAACACCAAATGTACATTCTATGGTCCTCCTTGCTCTTGAAACACGATAATTGTGTATTTTCCCTTTATTTCAGAGCTTAGAACAGTTTCATAGCATGAACTTTCAGCTGGTGGGTCTCATCACCAAGTAATATAAAAGGCGTGTCAACTGTACTCCCTGGAAAGGTAGCAGGTAATGGCAACGATTTTTCACATTTTTGAAGAAACTCTTACAGACTGGAAGCCAAAAAAGTGCAGTCATCGCTTTGTTTCCCACATCCACCAATGTTGATGAAAGTAAATCTAAGCTCGATCTATGACAGCTTGCAAGGTAATAGAAAGAGGTTTTCTTAGTTAAATTACATACTTCCGTTTTTAGCATATGCTTCCCACCCACGCTGACTACTGCGTTTGGAAAATTGCATTTTTCTTTGTAGCCATTTGCAATTTCTGTCCATTTTTTTATCTTCTGGCACTGCTAGATGCTCAGTAGATAGCTTCCCCTAAAAATAATAATAATAATGAGTGTATGGTATTGGTGGCTGGGAGAAAATGACATCGATAACCTGGCTCACTATTTTTCCTTCACTTGTGTCATTCTTTCTGAACTGTTGTCCAGTTGAGCAAACGGGTAAGCCAGCTGCCAAATATCTGGAAAGGAGGAAACTGTAGGAACAAGTCCCATTGAAATTAGTATTGAAAGATATAAATTTTGTTTTATGTTCCTGCAAGTGTGAAAATTAATTTACATATGTGTATTTGGTTTATAGGGAAGGAAGCTGAAAGTGTTAGGGTTCTCTGAAGAATGTGTACACAAGGAAAGAATTAAAATCTGGAATACAGACAACGACTTGGAGTAAGTGGATATTCTTTGAAGATGTGGAGCTTTTGAGAGACATTGTGATCCATAGACAGGAAACGCAGATTCCCATAACTCGTCTGCTTTCCTCTCTTCAAAAGATGATTCATGCAGTGCTGATAATACCTCTCAAGATCAATATTTGTCAGAAGACATGATAAAAGGCGAAAAAGAAGATACAAATGACCATGATAGTATTTGTACCTAAGAATAAAGTTCCAATGACAAAAAGTATGTATAAACTGCAGACGAAATAATAAAAAGCAAAAAGCGTTTATGGAAATGAAAGGGTTAGAACTGAACAGCGAAAAGTAGAGCTTCTACAAAGGCGTTTTGAAAACAAGTGATATGACGAAAGTAATGATGGAGATCGTCATTCTTAAGGAGTCTTTTACGTCCTAAACAAAACTAAATGACATTCAAAAAAACGACTTAAAGGTGGAGATTTTAGGTGTATTTGCAAACAAAAAAAAGTGAAAGAGACATGTTGCTGCGTCAACAAGAAGTTAAATGTCCAAAACGACGTTTCACCAGCCTACAACTACTGAGCTACTGACATAATGACTCCATTGGTCTGCAAGATGGCGGCGCGTATAGACGTACGATCCGCGGAAAATTACGAGTTTTTAAATCCTGTATGTGTAAAATGTAGTGAGAAGGTGAAATATGGTGTTAAATTTTGTTCGTGGTCACAGAAATGGATCCATCGTCAATGTTTAAATGCCTTAGAAGAAAAAAACATCACCTGTGACTGTGGAAATGTGCACTGTAACTATCGTTATATCGTGTGTTTACAAACGGAATACGAAGAAGAATGCACGACTTCTTCATTAAAATACGATCTTATGTTAGCTAAACTATATGTAGAGAAGCTTGAATCAGTGATAGATAGTGTACAGAAGCTGGAAGAAGTGATAGACCATTCAAAGTGTAGTGAAACGGTTGTAAACGAACATAACGGTGACTTCATTAGACCTAAAAAGTTTTGTCGTGTTAATCGTAAAGAAAACAACTTTCGTCTCCCAGAAGCAAATAAGTTTGAATTCTTAACTTGTGATGAATATGAAATATGTGAAAAGAGCCAAAGAAAGGAAGTACTTTCATCAAATGCAGCGACCACAAATCATTTCAGTAGGCCTTATAAGTCCTGTAATAACAAGAAAGGAAATACCAGAAAATACATGGAACATACTTATCACGCAAACAAGATAACTACCGATACAGGCAAGAAGAACAAAGAAGATATTTTCATACTTTCAGATAGTCATGGAAAGGGCTTAGCCGACATTTTGTATAACATGTTAACTATGTTCAAGGTTAGTGGAATAAAGAAACCGAGTGCCCCTTTCTGCGAAGTTTTAAAAAACTGTGAACACTCTTTGAAACTGGGAAGCAACTGTTTACTAATAGGATGTGCTAATGATATTTATAGGAACGAGGGCAAACTCGCCACAAGAGATCTAAGAAGTACATTACAGAAAATTACAGATGTTAACTTCTTCATTGCCAGTATCCCACAAAGACATGATCTTATAGAACAATCCTGTGTCAACAAAGAAATCACAGTTACAAATAGGAGATCTGCTGAAGCCTGCCAAATGCCACATATGTGGACGTACCATCTACAGAGAGAAGTCATTTTACCAGGCATGGGCTTCACAGAAATAAAATCGGAAAATCATTCATTAGTCGAGAAATCCTTAATGAAGTGAATGCCGTTCAGGACAAGAATAGCACGACCATACCACTTCCACCACCAAACACAGCAACTGAAAATTTCCAACAAGAAAATGAAACTGTATCACTGACAACAGGTCCAGCACTAGAATCTCCACTTTCCTCAAAAGCAGCTGAGATAAATTATTCAACTAGGACAGAATTTCCAAAGCAGCGTCAGCAGAAGCAGCTACATACTACACAACTGCATCATTAACAAGAAAAAAAAAACGCCTGATGTGCCAGCAGCCAACGACCTTTCATCAGTATTGGCCCCTCCTCAGTCTTCAACAATAAAAGACTTTTCACCAGCTTCACCATCATCAGCAGTAACAGAAGCAAACAAAAGAAGCATAAGGACTAGGAAACTTACAACTCTGCAGGATTTTTGGTACCCGGCCTCAGTTACAAGACTAACATAAGGCAGATACCTTCAGATATGCCAACTTCCAAGTCTAACTGGCAACAGACTCACCTCCACTGTCATCAACAGGAGAATAACAGTGTCACCAGCTCATCTAAAGTATTTTTTAGCATCAGGCCTAAAGGGAAGGACGCCACCAAGATAAGTGAAAACAAATGCCTAACAGTGTTTCACCAAAACATTCAAGCCATAAAGAACAAAGCACAACAGCTAGAAGTAGAATTGGAAACTTTTGATAGCCAAATTTTGTGTATCACTGAACACTGGTGCAAAGGGAAGGAAATTAAACACATTGTACTAGCCTCATATGACCCTGAATGTTACTATAGCAGAATCTCAATGAATGGTGGAGGTTCATGTATCTATGTAAAAAAAGTCTGTCATTTAAAGTTAGATATGATCTTTTAGATCTAGGTGAGGACAAAAATTTTGAACTTTCCGCTGTTGAAATAATAGGACCTGGCATAGCAAAAAAATTAGTCATATTTTGTGTGTACCGCTCTCCCAGTGGAGACACTGATATATTCTTCTCAAAACTGAATCAAACCTTAGACAAGGTTTCTGGACCAAAAGCAAATGTAATTATCTGTGGTGACTTAAACATTAATATGATGAAGCCTGATAAGGCTAGCAACATATATGTGAATATTCTAAGCTGTTATGGAAATCCTCCCTTGTTAATTGTCCAACTAGAATAACAAAAGAATCTTCCTCATTTATAGATCATGTAGCTACAGATATTGATAGTAAAAAATGTCATATTGTTGTCCAAAACCTGGGCCTGTCAGACCACCTCTGCCAGATCTTAAAAACTAACATTCATGTAGAAACTCCTCCTAAACTGTGTACACACAAAAGAATGTTTTCCAAATCAATGACTACAGGTATCAAAAAACTCTTAGATATCTCAACTCCATAAAAAATAATCAATCTAACCCAGAAGTTCTGCAATTCTACAAAAAGTACACGAAAATATACAGAAAGGTGCTGCTAGCCACAAAAAAACTTTCAAACAACAAAATATTACTTGAAGCTGAAAACAAGAGCAAATCAGCCTGGAACATCGTCAAACAGGAAACATCTAAGTCTGCTAAAAAGGACCTCAATTCACATATTAAAAACAAAGATGTACCAATAGGTAACCCTAAAAAATTAGCTGATTTTGTAAACTCATATTTCAGTGGTATTGCAAAAAAATTAAAGAGAAATTTCCAGACATGTATGATTTACCTACTCAGAACCAGCCAACAAACTCAATGGTGCTCTTGCCAACTACAGAAAGGGAAGTGGCACTAGTAGTACACAAACTAAAAAATAAAACTTCAGTAGTCTGCGTAATTCAAGAATGTATAGACTCCATAAAGGGCCCATTAACAGACATAATTAATGAATCTTTCTAATCTGGATACTTTCCGGAGTACCTAAAACAAGCAAAAGTTATACCTATCCTTAAAAACGGAGATGTGGAAAATGTAGAGAACTACAGGCCGATTTCTATATTGTCTATCATTTCTAAAATAATAGAAATACTAGTCAAAGAGAGACTGCTAAATTACCTGATTAAATATAAGCTTCTTTCCAATGACCAATTTGGTTTTAGGCCCGGGAAAGGCACACAATCTGCTATAGCACAGTTCACTAAAGTAATTTTAGAAGCACTGGACAAAGGTGAAAACGTAAATGTTATCTTTTTAGACTTGTCAAAGGCCTTTGATACAGTTGACCACAAAATCTTACTTCATAAATTAGGGCAAATAGGAATAAGAGGTGTGACAAAAAAGTGGTTCAAATCATACTTGGAAAACAGAGTTCAACGAGTTGAGATATCACAAGTTTCAAACAATTCCCTGTTCTGTCTGGTCCAGAACATGTGAATATAGGCATCCCACAGGGAAGTGTATTAGGCCCAATATTGTCTCTTAAATACATTAACGACTTTCCACAAAGTATCAGACATGGAGAAAAAATACTTTTTGCTGATGACAGCAACTTACTAACAACTGGTCATTAAGAAATAAAGTAACCCTAAATGTAAAGAAAACTAACTATATTAACTTCCAATTGAACGAAAAACACAATGCCACTAGAACAAAAGTTAATAATAATGAATTAGAATGTGTAACAAGTACCAAATTCTTAGGGATGAATGTAGACAGCCAACTGAAATGGACAAACCATGTCAATATTTTGGTAAAGAAATTATCCACAGCATGCTATGCTCTTAGAATCCTTGCACCAGTATGCAATAATACCTGTCTTAAAATAACATATTACGGATATCTACACTCAGTCCTCAGCTATGTGATCATGTTTTGCGGAACAAGTGCCAGTAACATACAAACTGTGTTCAAAGTACAAAAAAGAGCTATAAGGATAATAACAAACAGCAACAACAGGGCTCGCTGTCTAGAATTATTTAGAAAGCTAGGAATTCTAACTGTTTCTTGTGAGTATATCTTTCTGAACATAATGTTCATTAAGAAAAATCTCAACATGTACAACACAAACAGCCTAATACATGACCATGAAACAAGAGCTTGTCACCACCTCCACCTAGATAGAAAGAACAAGGCAAAAACGCAAATAGTATATTTTATAGTGGGATAAAACTGTATAACAAATTACCACAGGAAATTAAAGAAATAAATGAACTCCTCACTTTCAGACAAAAGCTTAAAATCTTCTTAGTAAGTAAAAGTTGTTATACTGTAAAAGAATATTTAACATAGTTGTAGATTATTAGCAACATATGATATTATCACCAAAATATGATGTAATTACAAATGTGTGTATGACTAGTTATGAAAACTACACAAAATATGAGAAACCTGTTTCATTGTAAATGTAAATGTGTGCTCATGTATTATAAACTGATGACATCCATACAATGTTCCACAGATGAAAAAAATAAATAAATGACCAGATGTAATTCTGGCAAGTGAATCACCAAAGAAAGAGAAAGATGCAGAGTTGCTACACTGGCTGTAGTAAATTCAGTTGAACTGTTGGTGCTATGGAATAAATAATTTTTACTGCATGATTTATTTTATTTGTTTATTATTGGTCCTGTAGATCATAAAATTTGCACAGCAAATCACATCGTGATATAGGACAAGTCAATTTGAAAATTATGTTAAGACAGTGTTTGATGAGAGATGACGGTAATGTTACATAACTCACATAGCAGAATACATATAGGATATATAGACAAAATATAAAAAGGTCGTGTGCGATGAGAGATGACAGTGGTGGTCATACTACACATAGCAGACTACATATAAGAGATACATTCAGAATATGAATTACATACGATAATTAAATTATCTTACTAAGTAGAAGTACCTACAGGTGAATAAACGACTTGTTACAAGCAATTAAAATATTGTGGTACATACTTCACATAGAGGAATACCATATATCAGATACAGACAGAATATGAGTAAGATACAATAATTAAATTGTCTTACTAAGAAATATCTACAAGTGAATAACAGCTATGTCAGTATCGAAGTTATCATTAAGAGCAGATAAATTTATGTTTTAAAATTCTTTACAGATATGCCAACAACCTGGGTTAAAGATATGAACAGAAATGGTATTGTGCTTTTTTCCTGGCAGTGTCATAGCTTAGATTCCCCTTTATTTACGTTTATTCGGTATCGACATATGAAGTAACAGCCACTAGTACTTTTTTTCGTTTTCTATTGCACTTTTTCATATTTTCGAATCTCTGACATAGGCTACCCCAAAGTGTCACGCAAAAACTAGTTTGGAACTTTGAAATTGTTACAGTAAATACAGCCGACAAGTGATTTGCACCAAAATTTTTTTTTTTGGGGGGGGGGGGGGGCAAGAGTCATTTTATTAGGTACTACATTTGACAGATAACTTTGTGTTTCCATCTACATGTTCGACACTCCAAACCAGTTCTACACTCCTGGAAATTGAAATAAGAACACCGTGAATTCATTGTCCCAGGAAGGGGAAACTTTATTGACACATTCCTGGGGTCAGATACATCACATGATCACACTGACAGAACCACATTCACATAGACACAGGCAACAGAGCATGCACAATGTCGGCACTAGTACAGTGTATATCCACCTTTCGCAGCAATGCAGGCTGCTATTCTCCCATGGAGACGATCGTAGAGATGCTGGATGTAGTCCTGTGGAACGGCTTGCCATGCCATTTCCACCTGGCGCCTCAGTTGGACCAGCGTTCGTGCTGGACGTGCAGACCGCGTGAGACGACGCTTCATCCAGTCCCAAACATGCTCAATGGGGGACAGATCCGGAGATCTTGCTGGCCAGGGTAGTTGACTTACACCTTCTAGAGCACGTTGGGTGGCACGGGATACATTCGGACGTGCATTGTCCTGTCGGAACAGCAAGTTCCCTTGCCGGTCTAGGAATGGTAGAACGATGGGTTCGATGACGGTTTGGATGTACCGTTCACTATTCAGTGTCCCCTCGACGATCACCAGTGGTGTACGGCCAGTGTAGGAGATCGCTCCCCACACCACGATGCCGGGTGTTGGCCCTGTGTGCCTCGGTCGTATGCAGTCCTGATTGTGGCGCTCACCTGCACGGCGCCAAACACGCATATGACCATCATTGGCACCAAGGCGGAAGTGTCTCTCATCGCTGAAGACGACACGGCTCCATTCGTCCCTCCATTCTCGCCTGTCGCGACACCACTGGAGGCGGGCTGCACGATGTTGGGGCGTGAGCGGAAGACGGCCTAACGGTGTGCGGGACCGTAGCCCAGCTTCATGGAGACGGTTGCGAATGGTCCTCGCCGATACCCCAGGAGCAACAGTGTCTCTAATTTGCTAGGAAGTGGCGGTGCGGTCCCCTACGGCACTGCGTAGGATCCTACGGTCTTGGCGTGCATCCGTGCGTCGCTGCGGTCCGGTCCCAGGTCGACGGGCACGTGCACCTTCCGCCGACCACTGGCGACAACATCGATGTACTGTGGAGACCTCACGCCCCACGTGTTGAGCAATTCGGCGGTACGTCCACCCGGCCTCCCGCATGCCCACTATACGCCCTCGCTCAAAGTCCGTCAACTGCACATACAGTTCACATCCACACTGTCGCGGCATGCTACCAGTGTTAAAGACTGTGATGGAGCTCCGTATGCCACAGCAAACTGGCTGACACTGACGGCGGCAGTGCACAAATGTTGCGCAGCTAGCGCCATTTGAAGGCCAACACCGCGGTTCCTGGTGTGTCCGCTGTGCCGTGCGTGTGATCATTGCTTGTACAGCCCTCTCGCAGTGTCCGGAGCAAGTATGGTGGGTCTGACACACCGGTGTCAATGTGTTCTTTTTTCCATATCCAGGAGTGTATTTGCAGATGACACCAATGTATTGATTGAAGGTGGAAATAGAAAGGCTCTTAGGCTGTATGCTGAAGTCACAAATGAAAAGATTTCAGAGTGGTTTGTGAGGAATAAACTACTGATTAACCCTTAAAAAAAAGTCACTATACAATTCCACACACAGCAAAATTAAAAATCCATTAAAACCAAATATTTCTTTGGAAAACCAAAAAATTAAGTGTCACTGAAACAAAATTGCTTTGTTTACTTACAAGACAATCTGAAATGGAATTACCACATCACATTCGTAAATTCTAAGCTATCTAAAATGATCTATGCAATGAGAATTATATGGAGCAACACAAGTGCTGAAGGAGAGAGGTGTATTATGCACGCATACTTTCCCTTTTGAGTTATGACATCATATTCTTGGGAAATTCCCCTCACAGCATAATAACTTTCAAGAAACAAAAAAAAAGATTGTGAGGATAATGAAAAATGCAAACAGCTGAAAATCATGCAAACTACGATTGGCTGGCGACTAGACCCTACCCCTAAACTAGCTGAAACATCAATCACAATGTCATTTCAGTCGGAGTATAGGTCATTAGTGGTACAAAACAAATACATAAATAAAGTTGAAGAAACATACCTTAATATTTGATAGCAAATGTACTCCTCCTCAGATCATTCCTGCATATGAACTCGACACATATGACATCAAGGTCGAGTTTCATCGATTCATCTCTATGGGCATTGAGAAGGGCGATGGCATTAAGACGATCCTGCTTCATTATAGAACGAAGATACGTTTTCACCCTCTGCAGACAAGAAAACGATCGCTCAGAGGTGCAGGACGTTTCCGGAATCGTCAGCACTACACGTATGAATTTCACTAGTTCAGGCAGTAGGTCAAACTGGTGGTTTTCCTGTTTTAGGTGTTTCACTATGTCATCCAACGAACTAATATTCGCAGAATCACTACTTTGGATAATCTCACGAAACGTGCTTCAGTGGAGAAGCAAGCGTTCTTTGTCTATATCTGATTTGTAGAAAGATAAAGTATTGAATGAATGTTTGTTATCACCAAGAAGAAATTGTTCAATTTGATTTACAAACATGAATGATTGAGTTTTGAACTGTGGTTCCAAGAAGCTGATGGATGTATCCATTGTTTCATAATACAATCTTCTGTGTTTGTCAATACTTCAGTGAATGTTTCAACAGATGAATTGATGGAGTCATCGTATTTCTTAGGGACTTTTCTCCTATGGGGTAATTTTGGGGAATCAACAGCCATATCTTGACATTTTGAAGCTACTTCGCCCCAGAATGGTTCAAAATTGTTTCTCATAAATTTAATAGAAGTTACAAGAGTGGAAATCGTCTTATTGGCCTCCTCTAAGTGTAGGGATTTTCTCTGTAGTGCTATGTTTACGGTATTAATGTGGCCAAACAGTTTTACCAAAAGTGATAAAATGAAAAAGAAATCATATGTCTGCATGTTAATCAAAAAGCCGTTTGCTTTGGTCCCAGTGTCTAAATCGTCATTTCTTGAAACATTTAGAAAAAATTCCTGAAGTTGTGTATAGTATATACACTCCTGGAAATGGAAAAAGGAACACATTGACACCGGTGTGTCAGACCCACCATACTTGCTCCGGACATTGCGAGAGAGCTGTACAAGCAATGATCACACGCACGGCACAGCGGACACACCAGGAACCGCGGTGTTGGCCGTCGAATGGCGCTAGCTGCGCAGCATTTGTGCACCGCCGCCGTCAGTGTCAGCCAGTTTGCCGTGGCATACGGAGCTCCATCGCAGTCTTTAACACTGGTAGCATGCCGCGACAGCGTGGACGTGAACTGTATGTGCAGTTGACGGACTTTGAGCGAGGGCGTATAGTGGGCATGCGGGAGGCCGGGAAGGACGTACCGCCGTGAACATAGCACCAATATACACTGACTGGCAGTTTATTCAAACACACTTGCGAATTTATCTAGCACCTGTCTCGCAAACATGTGGCCATAAAATCGCAGAAATTATGTCTAGAATACAAGACTTTATAATACCATGCTCCATAGTTTTCAACAAATAAAATGTCTCATATCAATATGACATTCACAATTATTCACACCTATGAAAAGTACACTACTTGCCATTAAAATTGCTACACCACGAAGATAACGTGCTACAGACGCGAAATTTAACCAATAGGAAGAAGATGCTGTGATATGCAAATGATTAGCTTTCCAGAGCACTCACACAAGGTTGGCGCCGGTGGCGACACCTACAACGTGCTGACATGAGGAAAGTTTCCAACCGATTTCTCATACACAAACAGCAGTTGACCGGCGTTGCCTGGTGGAACGTTGTTGTGATGCCTCGTGTAAGGAGGAGAAATGGGTACCATCACGTTTCCGACTTTGATAAAGGTCGGATTGTAGTCTATCGCGATTGCGGTTTATCGTATAGCGACATTGCTGCTCGCGTTGGTCGAGATCCATTGACTGTTGGCAGAATATGGAATCGGTGGGTTCAGGAGGGTAATACGGATCGCCGTGCTGGATCCCAACGGTCTCGTATCACTAGCAGTCGAGATTACAGGCATCCTATCCGCATGGCTGTAACGGATCGTGCAGCCACGTCTCGATCCTTGAGTCAACAGATGAGGACATTTTCAAGACAACAACCATCAGCACGAACGGTTCGACGACGTCTGCAGCAGCATGGACTATCAGCTCGGAGACCATGGATGTGGTTACCCTTGACGCTGCATAACAGAGAGGAGCACCTGCGATGGTGTACTCAATGACAAACCTGGATGCACGATTGACAAAACGTCATTTTTTCGTATGAACCCAGGTTCTGTTTACACCATCATGATGGTTGCATCTGTGTTTGGCGACATCACGGTGAACGCACATTGGAAGTGTGTATTCGTCATCGCCATACTGGTGTATCAACCGGCGTGATGGCATGGGGTGCCCATTGGTTACACGTCTCGGTCACCTCTTGTTCGCATTGACGGCACTTTGAACAGTGGACGTTACTTTTCAGATGTGTTACGATCCGTGGCTCTACCCTTCATTCGATCCCTGTGAAACCCTACATTTCAGCACGATAATGCACGACCGCATGTTGCAGGTCCTGTACGGGCCTTTCTGGACACAGAAAATGTTTGGCTGCTGCCCTGGCCAGCACATTCTCCAGATGTCTCACCAACTGAAATCATCTGGTCAATGGTGGCCGAGCAACTGGCTCGTCACAATACGCCAGTCACTACTCTTGTTGAACTGTGGTATTGTGTTGAAGCTGCATGGGCAGTTGTACCTGTACACGCCATCCAAGCTCTGTTTGACTCAATGCCCAGGCATATCAAGGCCGTTATTGGGGCCAGAGGTGGTTGTTCTGGGTATTGATTTCTCAGGATCTATGCATCCAAATTGCGTGAAAATGTAATCACATGTCAGTTCTAGTATAATATATTTGTCCAATGAGTACCCGTTTATCATCTGCATTTCTTCTTGGTATAGCAATTTTAATGGCCAGTAGTGTAACTGGTCCTCATTTCACATTTGTCTCTACATCGCTACCATCGACAATACTGCACCAAAGCTGTTGATGAAACGTAAACGAGAGAAACGTATGTAGAATAAGGGGCATCAGAGTAATATTCAAGTTTCACTATTATCACACATTATAGACAAGCAACATCGTCCCAAAATCACGTGATGTTGAGAACATACGTTCTCTCCACCTCATATAATTTAGAAGCCACACTAACTGCTGATATCACCAGGTATTGAGATGGGTGTGAGACAACAATTGATCAGGTGTTTATTAACAAAGATACCAATAATTATGAAGTTGAAGTAACAGATACTGGTTTCTCTGACCACATGGCAATCAAGCTCTTATTAAAAAATGTGGTTAGGAAAAAACATGGCAGTGGAAACTGTATAGAAACAAGATACGTTAATGAAAGTACCCATTGGAACTTTCATAGCATGTTGCATAGTGTTGAACGGGACAGAGACCCAAATAAACCTGTAGACTCTAAATATGAGTCATTTTTCTCTAATTATAAATACTACTTTGATGTCGCTTTCCCCCTTGGAAAAGTAAAAATCTCTCTAAAATTTAATTCATGGTTAACTGTGGGAATTAAGAAATCTGCAGGTACTCTTAGAAATCTGGGTTGGCATTCAAAGTGTAATGCAGTATTAAAGCCATATATTAGATGCTACAGAAAAGTTATTCATGCAGCCAAAAAAAAAAAAAAAAAAAAAAACTGAACAATGATTTAATTATCAGAAAAGGTAACAATAAAACCAAATCAGTTTGGAAGCTCGTGAACCATAACATTGGTAAATCCAAAGTGACAAACAATAATCTCATCATAAGAGAGGAAAAGTTGCTGAGACCCTCGATGTGCTGCCAATATGTTCAATGATTCCTACATTAACAGTGCTCAAAATCTTATCAAGAACTCAAAAGGTAGTAAGTCAAAAGTTCCAGCAAATGAAAAGACAACGTTTTTGTACCCGGTTATGCATTCAGAAGTAAGAAATGCAATTAACAAGCTGAAAAAATAAAATGTCCTGTGGATGTGATGATATTCTTGATAAGGTCATAAAACATAGTGAAACAAAATAATAACTGAACTAGCTGATATTATTAATACATTATTTAAAAATGGTGAATTCGCTTCTGCACTTAAAAGATCAATAATAAAGCCACTTCATAAAAAATACTGTCCATATACCATACAGAATTGTAGACCATTGTCATAACTGTCAGGTTTTGCTAAAGTAATTGAAAGGATTATGTATGAGAGACTGTTAAGTTTCCTAAACAAATGCAAAATTCTAACCAATGCACAGAATGGGTTCAGGAAAACAGGTCTACAGAAGCAGCTGTATATCACTTCTTGGAACAGGTTTTAACTGCAGTGGATAATGAGGACTGTGAAATATTTATTGATCTATCCAAGGCATTTGACCTCATCAGCCACGATACTTTGCTAGAGAAACTGTATTGCTTTGGAGTATGTGCAAAAGCATACAGCTGGTTTCAATCGTATCTGTGCAACAGATATCAAAGTGTTTAAATAATACATAATGGCACAAAATATTACTCAACATATCTGAAAGTCAACTGTGGTGTACCCCAGGATTCTGTTTTAGGCCCTCTGCTCTTCTTAGTTTTTATTAATGATTTTCCTAACCATCTAACAAGAGCAGAATCAGTACTTTTTGCAGACGATGCAAGCCTTTTTATGAAGGGAGTTAGTGAAGCTGACCTACAAGAAAAAATAACTTCAACAATGAATGAGGCAGCTGAATGGTTCAAGGACAAGTACTCAATTATAAATGACAAAAAAACCACTTGGATGAATTTTAGGCACATAAGAAACAAAGGAAAAAATAACATAAGAGTAGAGATTGGGAAATGTATGATAGAACAAACTTCTCTTACAAATTTTTTAGGTGTATGGCTGGACAATACCTTAAGAAGGGGAAAAAATGTTGAACTATTGAATAAGAAACTTAGTAAATACTGTTATATATTAAGAAAGCTTAAGGAAAACTGCAATTTTGAAACAGTACTATGTGCCTACTACTCTTACACACACAGTAATGTAAGATATAGTATTATATTTTGGGGAAAACAGGTTTCACAAAAAGTTGTTTTAATCTCCAAATGAGAGCTATTCGTATTCTGAAGAGTGTTGCCTGCAGAGATCCCTGTAGAAGACCCTTTAAGGAGTTGAAAATTTTGACCCTCCCTAGTTTATTCACCTATGAATCAGTATGTTTCCTGAAGTCAAATCAAAAATTCTCTTCTCTAAACAGTGAAGTACATGACTATCAATCCAGAAACAGGCATGATTTCCACAGAAACACACACTCAAAATCCATGTACCAAATTAGTGTGATGTATCTACCCAAAATAATGTTCAATGCCTTATCAAAAGAAATAAAAAGCATACAAGACTTACATATATTTAAAAAAGAATTAAAGAGGCTATGATTAGGTCAAAGTTTTGATAATGTTGATGAATTTCTTTGCTATCAAAATAGATAGTGCTCACCTTTTGATTTTCCTGCACGAACCTTAATTTTTTTCAACTTCAAAAGAAGACAGAATGTGTAAAGCGTAACTAAGAAGATATTAAGGTGTAACTAAGAAAATGTTATTTCCCTTAATGGATTTTTGTTTATAAACCTTGTAATTTTTTTGCATCTTGCATGTAAAAAGAAGACAAAATATGTAAAGTGTAACTAAGAAAATGTTGAAGTGTAATTAAGAAAATGTTATTTCCCTTCATTGTTAAAAATATAAATCATGCTCTCTCTCTCTCTCTTTCTCTCTCCCTCTCCCTCCCCCCCCCCTCTCTCTTTCTATATGACATTTCCTAGATCATGTATATGATAAAATGGATGATAATAAATCGAACTGAACTGAATTGTACTAGACTACACAAACTCCATTGATATACGTTCTCTATGGAAGAGTTACTGAATCGTATTCTAGAGAAAAGAAATTGATATCATAACTTGAGTAAAAGAAGGGACAGGTTAGTAGGATACGTCCCTAAAAATGAATGAATAATTAATACAGTAATCAAGGAGAATGTAGTCTGCAAAAACTGTAAGTGGGGCCGAAAGCAGATTTGAATGGATGTCAAACTGAAATAGTTATGCAAAGATGAAAAGGCTTGCACGGGATGACTAGCATGCCTACGCTATATTTCCACTCGTAGAACTATCGCAGATACCTGTTTCGTGTCATCTCATTGTTAACTATTGTAGGAAAGAAAATGAGACCTGGAGACCTTGTGGACCCACATACAATATGTGGAAATTCTGACAATGGCTTTTAAAAGCAACCTGGCAGAAAAAGTGGCAATGCAGAAGTAGGAAATTAACAGTTTGTATATCATGTTTAAATTGTTCATATGAGACATGGACGCTATGGCAGTATACATGACTGTATGTACAATAATGACACTATTGTGAGAATAACACAAAATTTTTATTACAAAACATCAGCATCGTGTGGTGCATACCCCATTAAAAGCATATCTGTAACATCTATATTCCTACCCTAATTTCATAATCAGCTTCTCTTCTGCTGGTATGTACCCACTGAAGTTTCTGCTTGAAGTCAGTTATTGCTTCACCTTATCCAAGACATAGTCAAATGTCTCAGTTTTAAGCCTGTTCTTCTCCCAAAATTTTGCAGGAAACCCTGCATCACTTCTGTCTTCGTTACATTCGTGTACCAAGGCTTATTTTGTCCAAGTCAAACACTAAGCAACATTTCTGTCACACAATAAGAAATCAGTCAGTTCATCCAAATAACTCATCTTGAAAGATTCTTTGTAGCAGTGATAGCACATGTGTATGGCACAGGGTCTCGCTTGAAAATGTCAGGCCTCATTTGGCTGGGAGGCAATGTCAGTACTGGCAGGACGCTGGTCTTCACCGACTTCCTGTTTGATCTGGGTGGGTTCTGTCAGGTCAGGCTTCGTGTCCAGTATAAGAAAGCCTTTAAGACAGTGGTCTGATGATGTCACAAGTCGATCATTGCATGGATACATATAAACATTTTGCCTTGCTGAGCTTGTTCGAGTCTGCAACTACTTTCAGAGTTGTTTAAACTTCTGATGATGTCTCTAGTATTGGAAGATGAAACGTTGGACACAGGATTAAGCCTTGGACCAGCTGTGAAAGCCTGCATTCTATGATTGAATATTCTGTCATGATATGCCAATGTGGTGTATGGACCACCATATGGTTGGTAGGGAGGTTGTTGAGTGGTGTCATGTCAGCTAAAAACTAGTTTGCAGAACTCGTAAGTCACTGAAGAGAATGTTCCTTTGAAAAAGCTGGACAGACCTTAAGAAATTGCAAGTGACGATGGTATGCAAAATCTGATGCTTCAATAACATTATTTGACATATCAGTGATGAATTCTCCTGTCAGTCAAAGTGTTTGTCCTTGCACTACTGCAGCCATCATCATGACAGGCCTTTAATTGTAGGAAGCTGCCCTATGAGACTATTAGAAGCAGGGTGAAAGGCACAAGTTCGAATTTGGTTTATGCCAAGGAATTTGGAAAATACTTTAAAGACGTAAGAGTCGAACTGTTTGCATTGAGTGGTAGTGATGCGGAGGGGAATGTCATAGTGAACAGTCCAGTCATGAAAAAAGGTCATGGTTACAGTTGCTGCTGTTCCATCTTTAACTGAATAGACATCAAGCTAACAAGAATGATGGCCAGCCACTGTCAGACAGTACTGATGTCCTTCTGAAGGTGGTGAAGGCATGTGGACATGCTCAAATCGTTGACTCGGTGGGGTGAAAGTACTGAGCAGAGCTGTAAAATGCCGAGTTATTTTGTTGGGATCACAAGAACTGCACTGAAGGAGAAATGAAGTGCAGTCCTTGATATATGGCCAAACAAATCCCTTTTTTACTATTTGTGCAATAGCCCTTTCTCCTGGATGAGATAGGCTACAAAGGGAGTAAATTACCTGCTTGTTTATTTATTCATTTATCTTACAGCTTGAAACATGTATCTAACATGCATGGGCAATGTTACAGTAATTACATTTAAATTATTGTTACACAATATATATAGATTACATGCTATTAAGAAAAAGATCATTTAAGTATATTTAACATAGCATTCCTGAGGTCAAATCATGTCAGCACCATACTGTATGGGCACTTCAATATAAGCGATTTTTTTAACTCATTTTTAAAAATTCTACCAGAAAGCTGTTTCAGGTTGTTTGGCAGAGAATTATAAAATATTGCTCCCTTAATGAATGGGGTATTTGTTGTTAGATTCAATCTTCTGCTCACCATATGAAAGTCTGATTTGTACCATATGAAAGTCTGATTTGTGTCTTGTATCATAATCATGGATTTCCATGTTCCTGTTTGTCACCTTTTTTGTCTTTTTTCACTAATAATATTGATTGAAACATATATACTGCACACATAGTCATAATATTAAAATTAATGAACAGGTTTTTGCATGAAGTTCTGGGTCTTACTTTTGCCATAGTTCTTATTACTCTTTTCTGCAATACAAATACCCTTCTTATATTGTATTGGCTACACCCACCCCACAATACAATTCCATAAGATAGATGGGGATACAGATACACCAACCCAAAATACGCTATTTGTATTGCTTCAATATCTAGATATTGAACTAATCTCCTTAGTAAATACAGACTAGATGTTATTTTACCACACACATGATCTATTTGCTGATTCCTCAAAAATCTGTTATCTATATATATATCCCCAGAAATTTACATTCTGAACAGGTATTTTCATGAATGTCCTTATTTACAACAATATGTTTATTTGAGCCACTTGTCTTAAAATAAAATAAAATTAGTTTTGTTAATATTGGCCCTCATGTTTTCTTTTTCAAAATGTGTTTGGGCTTTTTCAACAAAATTCTGTACCACTGAATTTTGGCCATCATTACTACGTGCCCAGCAAACCCCAGAGGTGTCATCAGCATACATAGTAATACGATGACTGGTGTCTAATACCTTTGGGAAATCATTCACGTAGCAAGTAAACAAGAAGGGGCCCAAGATAGAGCCTTGTGACACACCAAAATTTATATTTCTTATCTTTGATCTTCTTTTTTCGGTTACCTCTCCATTATCATATACAACTTCTGTGCATTGATGTCAATCTCTAAGGTAAGATTCTATTAAAAGCAACAGTTTCCTACTGACACCATTACAAGCAAGTTTACTTAAAAGAGCTCCATGATGGACTCTGTCAAATGCTTTAGAAAGATCCAAGTACACTCCTGCCATTTTGTAACCCTCATTTATTTTCTCCATCAGACAGTGTACAAACTGTACTGCTGCAGATACGGTGCTCTGACCACTTCTAAAGCCATGTTGGAAATCTCCTATTGAGTTATTCGTATTATAGTGCTTGATTAAGATTTCTAGCATTATTTTTTCAATTAATTTACCAAACACTGAGGTTAAGGCAACTGGTCTGTAGTTCTGTGGTTGCTTTCTTTCCCCTTTTTTATATAAATGTTTAACTATAGCAAGTTTCAGTTTCTTCGGAAACACACCTTCTTCAAGTACACAATTTATTAGATGAATTAATGGTCTGGCTAACTCACCCTTGCATTTTTTCAGTAGAAAAGGAGAAAATTCATCCCATCCAGCTGATCTTTTATTTTTTAGGCTGTCAATTAGCTGTGTTACATCCTTGATGGTTACTGTAGGTAGCTTGCAAGAGTCCCGTTCCTTTTCCTTATCATATTTAAACTGCCTCTCCTGTTTTATGCAAGTATCATTTTCAATAGCATCTACAAAGTAATCATTAAATATATTGCTAACTATATAAGGATCAGAAAAATTATCATTATGTATACTTAACACTATATTATTAATTTTAGTTTTTGAGTCAGTGTTCCTCATATCATTAACTACTGCCCAGCATGACTTTGAGACCGAATCAGAATTTCTGATTTGTTTGCTAATATGTTCTACTTCCTTGCAATACTCATATTTATATTGTTGTTTTCTTCCTGGGAGATGGGAAGTGTTATAAAGTCTAGTTCATACATGAGCATGAGATAGTGCATCTACTGGGCCATTCTGCTCACCATCAATATGTCAAATATCTGTAGAACATTGCACAATGAAGTTCAAATACTGCAACTGCTGATGTGATGCCTTATCTAGCTTTTGATGGAGGTTGAACATTAGTATCTTCTGGTTTGTGATAAGAGTGAAACATCTGCCTTCAGATGTGTGCTTAGACTTCTTGACTGAAGCATATGCCACATAGAGCTTACAGTTGTAAGTTGACCAATTTGCTTGTGAAGGTGCTAATCACTTACTGAACAGAGCTTGAGGATACCAGTCACATTGTACGTGTTTTTGTAATACAGCTCCAATGGCAGTTGATGATATATCCTCCATAACTTTGAGAGGTGAGTCAGGAAGAGGATGGCTTAGTATTGCAGCCTGCACAATAGAAACTTTCACTACAATGAAGAATGCTTTCTTTTCATCAATCCACCATAGTGTGTCTTCATATTTAAGTGTTCCTATTAGTATTTCGTTAAGAGGTGCTCCCAACTATAAACACAAGGGCTATTCAGAAAGAAGCGAACATTTCCATCTGACGCCGCTAGGCGGGTGCTGATCACATATGTTTTGGTATATGCATGCTTGGTAGATCAGTCGGCATCCATCCATGACAGCGGAAACGTCTCTGTGCATCTGGTTTTTTCAATATTCGAAAATCCCACCAATTGTGAGGTGCGGTCTGTGATATGGTTTTTGTTGGCAAAAAACGTAAAACCTTTAGAAATTTATTGTGAACTGTGGAAAATGTATAGAAACAATATAATGAGTGAATTTTCTGTCCGAAAATGGTGCATTTGGTTTAAAAATGGCCGAACCAATGTTCATGATGAAGAGAAGAGTTGACGCCTGAGCATTGTGACTGATGATCTTGTCGCTTAAGTTGATGAAACAATTCGTGAAAACAGTCGTTTCATAATAACGGAGCATTCACTTTCTTTTCCACAAGTTTCAAGTTGTTGTTTCAAATTGTCACTCAAAAGCTAGGCTACCACAAATTTTGTGCACAATGGGTGCCCAAAATGCTTACAGAGCACCATAAAGAACAGTGAACGGAGGCAACGTTGACATTTCTGGAGGCCTACCACAAACATGGTGATTCATGACTGGATTGAATCATAACCGTTGCTAAGAATTGGATGAAAGATTAATTGTGAGACAAAATTACAGTCCATGAAGTGGGGGCACACAAGGTCCCCCAAAAAACCAAGAAAAT